>NC_135804.1:73044691-73751103 GCF_964213995.1 Mustelus asterias | reverse complement strand
CCCACCCCGTTCCCCC
Organism: Mustelus asterias; assembly: GCF_964213995.1. Lineage (NCBI taxonomy): Eukaryota > Metazoa > Chordata > Chondrichthyes > Carcharhiniformes > Triakidae > Mustelus > Mustelus asterias. The sequence continues at coordinate 73,751,087 of NC_135804.1, read as the reverse complement.
CCCCGTTTCCCCCCCGTTTCCCCCCCCGTTTACCTCCCCCCCCGCCGTTTCCCCCCCCCCGTTCCCCCCACCCCGTTTCCCCCACCCCGTTTCCCCCACCCCGTTCCCCCCCCGTTTCCCCCACCCCGTTCCCCCCCCGTTCCCCCCACCCCATTCCCCCCCCGTTCCCCCCCCCCGTTTCCCCCCGTTCCCCCCCCCCGTTTCCCCCCCCGTTTCCCCCCCCCGTTTCCCCCCCCCGTTTACCTCCCCCGTTTACCTCCCCCGTTTACCTCCCCCCCCGTTTCCCCCCCCGTTTCCCATTTCCCCCCCCCCGTTCCCCCCCCCCCGTTTCCCCCCCCCGTTTCCACCCCCCGTTTCCCCCCCCCCGTTCCTCCCCCCCCGTTTCCTCCCCCGTTTCCCCCCCCCGTTTCCCCCCCCCGTTTCCCCCCCCCGTTTCCCCCCCGTTTCCCCCCCGTTTTCCCCCCCCCGTTTCCCCCCCCCCGTTTCCACCCCCCCCGTTTCCCCCCCCCGTTTCCCCCCCCCCGTTTCTCCCCCCCCTTCCCCCCCCCCCGTTTCCCCCCCCCCGTTCCCCCCCCCCCGTTCCCCCCCCCCGTTCCCCCCCCCCGTTCCCCCCCCCCGGTTTCCCCCCCCCCCGTTTCCCCCCCCCGTTCCTCCCCCGCGTTTCCCCCCCGTTCCCCCCCCCGTTTCCCCGCCCCCGTTTCCCCCCCCCCGTTTCCCCCCCCCCGTTTCCCCCCCCCCCGTTTCCCCCCCCCCGTTCCCCCCCCGCGTTTCCCCCCCCGTTCCCCCCCGTTTCCCCCCCCCCCGTTTCCCCCCCCCCCCCGTTTCCCCCCCCCCGTTTCCCCCCCCCCCGTTTCCCCCCCCCGGTTCCCCCCCCCCGTTTCCCCCCCCCCCCGTTTCCCCCCCCCCGTTTCCCCCCCCCCCGTTTCCCCCCCCCCGTTTCCCCCCCCCCGTTTCCCCCCCCCCCCGTTCCTCCCCCCCCCCGTTTCCCCCCCCCCCGTTTCCCCCCCCGTTTCCCCCCCCCCCGTTTTTCCCCCCCCCATTTCCCCCCCCCCCCGGTTTCCCTCCCCCGGTTTCCCTCCCCCGGTTTCCCTCCCCCGCTTTCCCTCCCCCCCCGTTTACCTCCCCCCCGTTTCCCCCCCCGTTTACCTCCCCCCCATTTCCCCCCCCCCGTTTACCTCCCCCCCATTTCCCCCCCCCGTTTACCTCCCCCCCCCCCCGGTTTCCCCCCCCGTTTCCCCCCCCCAGTTTCCCCCCCCCAGTTTCCCCCCGCCAGTTTCCCCCCCCCCGGTTTCCCTACCCCGGTTTCCCTCCCCCCCCCATTTACCTCCCCCCGTTTCCCCGCCCCATTTCCCTCCCCCCCGTTTCCCCCCCCCGTTTCCCCCCCCATTTCCCTCCCCCCCCCATTTCCCCCCCCCGTTTCCCCCCCCGTTTCCCCCCCCATTTCCCTCCCCCCCCGTTTCCCCCCCCCCGTTTCCCCCCCCCCGTTTCCCCCCCCCCGTTTCCCCCCCCATTTCCCTCCCCCCCCGTTTCCCCCCCCGTTTCCCCCCCGTTTCCCTCCCCCCCGTTTCCCCCCCCGTTTCCCCCCCGTTTCCCTCCCCCCCGTTCCCCCCCCGTTCCCGCCCCCGTTCCCCCCCCCGTTCCCCCCCGTTCCCCCCCCCGATTCCCCCCCCCCCGATTCCCCCCCTGTTTTCCCCCCCCCATTTCCCCCCCCATTTCCCCCCCCCCCGTTTCCCCCCCCGTTTCCCCCCCCCGTTTCCCCCCCGCCCCCATTTCCCCCCCCCGTTTCCCCCCCGCCCCCATTTCGCCCCCCCCCGTTTCCCCCCCCCCCGTTTCTCCCCCCCCGTTTCTCCCCCCCGTTTCTCCCCCCCCCGTTTCCCCCTCCGTTTCCCCCTCCGTTTCTCCCCCCCCGTTTCCCTCCCCCCCGTTTTCCCCCCCCCCCGTTTCCCCCCCCCCCGTTTCCCCCCCCCCCCGTTTCCCCCCCCCCCCCGTTTCCCCCCCCCCCCCGTTTCCCCCCCCCCCCCGTTTCCCCCCCCCCCCCCGTTTCCCCCCCCCCCCGGTTTCCCCCCCCCCCGGTTCCCCCCCCCCCCGGTTTCCCCCCCCCCCGGTTTCCCCCCCCCCGTTTCCCCCCCCCCCCGTTTCCCCCCCCCCCCGTTTTCCCCCCCCCCCGTTTCCCCCCCTCCGTTTCCCCCCCCGTTTCCCCCCTCTTTCCCCCCCCCTCCCCCCCTCTTTCCCCCCCCTCCCCCCCTCTTTCCCCCCCCCCTCCCCCCCTCTTTTCCCCCCCCCTCCCCCCCTCTTTTCCCCCCCCCTCCCCCCCTCTTTTCCCCCCCCTCCCCCCCTCTTTTCCCCCCCCCCTCCCCCCCTCTTTTCCCCCCCCCCTCCCCCCCTCTTTTCCCCCCCCCCTCCCCCCCTCTTTTCCCCCCCCCCTCCCCCCCTCTTTTCCCCCCCCCTCCCCCCTCTTTTCCCCCCCCCTCCCCCCCTCTTTTCCCCCCCCCCTCCCCCCTCTTTTCCCCCCCCCTCCCCCCCTCTTTTCCCCCCCCCCTCCCCCCCTCTTTTCCCCCCCCCCCCTCTTTTCCCCCCCCCTCTTTTCCCCCCCCTCCCCCCCTCTTTTCCCCCCCCCTCTTTTCCCCCCCCCTCTCCCCCCCCCTCTCCCCCCCCCTCTCCCCCCCCCCTCTCCCCCCCCCCTCTCCCCCCCCCTCTCCCCCCCCCCTCTCCCCCCCCCTCTCCCCCCCCCTCTTTTCCCCCCCCCTCTTTTCCCCCCCCCCCCTTCCCCCCCCTCGTTCCCCCCCCTCGTTCCCCCCCTCCTCGTTCCCCCCCCTCGTTCCCCCCCTCGTTCCCCCCCCCTCGTTCCCCCCCCCTCGTTCCCCCCTCCCCCCCTCCTCGTTCCCCCCCCCTCGTTCCCCCCTCCTCGTTCCCCCCCCTCCTCGTTCCCCCCCTCCTCGTTCCCCCCCCTCCTCGTTCCCCCCTCCTCGTTCCCCCCCCGTCGTTCCCCCCACCGTCGTTCCCCCCCCCTCGATCCCACCCCCTCGATCCCACCCCCTCCTCGTTCCCCCCCCCTCGATCCCACCCCCCCCCCCTCGATCCCACCCCCCCCCCTCGATCCCATCCCCCCCCCTCGATCCCATCCCCCCCCTCGATCCCATCCCCCCCCCTCGATCCCATCCCCCCCCCCTCGATCCCATCCCCCCCCCCTCGATCCCATCCCCCCCCCAATCGATCCCCCCCCCACCGATCCCCCCCCAGCGATCCCACCCCCCCCATCGATCCCACCCCCCCCATCGATCCCATCCCCCCCCCAATCGATCCCCCCTCCCTCCCCACTATTGGGAGGTATAGTTGAAGCATTAACCCATTACATGCTGTGCAGCTTCGTTAATGAACACAAACAGGCATTTGAAGTGACAATCAGCTATTTACCGACACTCTGGACAGTCATTCCCAGCGATAGGTAAAGATCGAAAAGACATCTTGCACAACACAGGTTAAATCATTGTTTCAGCTCAAATCCCTCTTGACCATTTCAGTGGGTTGTTAGCACCTAAAATCTCCATGGAAAATGAGCCTTAATGACTGTCCACAATAACAAGACAGTATTTTCCATTTATAATCAAAGTCATTGTTCCCAGTATGGTTCTCTGCATTGCAAGAAAACATGAAGGTGGCAATCTGCAAAATGATTTCTCACTCTTTATTGCTGTAAATTTTACAGTTTTCAACATTGGCACAAACCTACAGAGCAAACTTCACTGACTGCAATGGCTAACCTGGATTCTACGGTTTGCTGGCAGCTTCCTCAACATGAAGCCAGGATAAAATCTCCTCCATCCTTCCCTCACTCATCCACTACCTCCTTCACTCATTCATTGACTCACTACCTCCCTCATTCACTCACCTGCACTCAGCTGCTCCAGAATTCAGCTTCAACAGCTTTATTCACCCACAGAAAAGGCTGCCTCATCCACTGTGTGCACCGGTCCTGTTCACTTATTAGATCCACTCATTTCCTTATTCTTCTTCTGTTGAACCTGATCAAGAGGTGGGTGTGAAGAATCGGCAGCTCATTAGACCCACAGGAGACAGGGCCAATCTTTAGGGGTTAGAGTAAAGTCTTGATAAACCATATTTCACTCCCAAGTCCCTTACTCTGATTCAAGGGGAATTTTAACCTGGAAGACTGTGTGAATCTTGTGGAGTGAGAGTTAAAATCAACAAAATTTGCATGTCAAGAAGCCAGCAACCTGCCAGCAACTGGAGTGTTTTAGTCTGCTCTCTCTCAGACATCTCGGGAGAGACTGGCTGCCTATTAACATATGCTAATTAGTCAATTGGAGCAATATTTCCAATGACTTTCAAATTTAATGCTACACTTCTGCCTTTCCCAGGATCCTGAGGCTCTCCAGGAACAAAGAAGCAATGAATCTTCTCATGGATATAAATATTCCATATTGACAGGTGCTTTCTAATCTGTTCGTGAGAAAGAGTTTGTTTAAGTTACTTCAGCTGGAGTTTTTCTCAATCACATCTGTCTGCATTAGATTGGACCTCAAGCAGGGAACAAGGAGACCACAACCAGCAACAACAGTGTGCTGCCTAGTGACCTTCATCTGGGCAACAAAGTGGGCAGGAGCGGCAGAGGGGAGGTGTGGTAGTGGGTCCCTTTAGGGGGCAAGCACTCGGAGGGTCACATGACCCATTCAGCCAATTGGGCTGGAGCACTTGACTCCAAGAGCTGAATGTGGATTTTCCTTACAGTCAGGAGACTGGGTCATGCAGCGTGGTAGCCTTTATCTCACTCTCTGTACATAGTTACCATAAAAAATGGTCATTCATTCATCTACTTGGTGGTCATCTGCCTTTACAAGATATTACATTTGGTGATGAGAACCAGAGTGCCTTCCAACTGCTGCAGAGATGCAGCAAGGCCTTTGACAAGGTCCCTCATGGGAGGTTAGTTAGGAAGGTTCAGTCGCTGGGTATACATGGGGAGGTAGTAAATTGGATAAGACACTGGCTCAATGGAAGAAGCCAGAGAGTGGTTGTGGAGGATTGCTTCTCTGAGTGGAGGCCTGTGACTAGTGGTGTGCCGCAGGGATCGGTGTTGGGTCCATTGTTGTTTGTCATCTATATCAATGATCTGGATGATAATGTGGTCAATTGGATCAGCAGGTTTGCTGATGATACAAAGATTGGAGGTGTAGTGGACAGTGAGGAAGGTTTTCAAAGCTTGCAGAGGGATTTGGACCAACTAGAAAAATGGGCTGAAAAGTGGCAAATGGAATTTAACGCAGACAAGTGTGAGATATTGCACTTTGGAAGGACAAACCAAAGAAGAACGTACAGGGTAAATGGTAGGACTCTGAAGAGTGCAGTTGAACAGAGGGATCTGGGAATACAGGTACAGAATTCCCTAAAAGTGACGTCACAGGTGGATAGGGTCGTAAAGCGTGCCTTTGGTACATTGGCCTTTATAAATCGGAGTATCGAGTATAAAAGTTGGAGTGTTATGGTAAGGTTATATAAGGCATTGGTGAGGCCGAATTTGGAGTATTGTGTACAGTTTTGAACACCTAGTTACAGGAAGGATGTAAATAAGATTGAAAGAGTGCAGAGAAGGTTCACAAGGATGTTGCCGGGACTTGAGAAGCTGAGTTACAGAGAGAGATTGAATAGGTTGGGACTTTATTCCCTGGAGCCTTTTAAGATTGAGGGGAGATTTGATAGAGGTGTATAAGATTTTGATGGGCATAGATAGAGTGAATGCAAGCAGGCTTTTTCCGCTGAGGCTCGGGGAGAAAAAAACCAGAGGGCATGGGTTAAGGGTGAAAGGAGAAAAGTTTAAAGGGAATATTAGGGGGGGCTTCTTCACGCAGAGAGTGGTGGGAGTGTGGAATGAGCTGCCGGATAAAGTGGTAAATGCGGGGTCACTTTTAACATTTAAGAAAAACTTGGACGGGTTCATGGATGAGAGGGGTGTGGAGGGATATGGTCCAAGTGCAGGTCAGTGGGACTAGGCATAAAATGGTTCGGCACAGACAAGAAGGGCCAAAGGGCCTGTTTCTGAGCTGTAATTTTCTATGGTTCTATGAGAGCAGATCTCATGTGGAAACGTTTTGAAGCAAACTCGTTCAGCAGACTGTGTATCAAAATGCCCCTTTTTTGTAAACTAGACTCATTCAACCCTAACATTGGGCAGTTGGTGCAATATGTTGAATGGCTGCGCTATTTTTTTTGAAGGCCAATGAAATGGATGGCTGGGGTGGAGGGGGGGGGAGGTGAATCAGTGAGTAATCTTATTAATAGCCTGTACCAAGCCTCGGGACATCCTTTCCTACAGCGAATGAGGTAGACAACATTGGCCGAGTCACATAAGGTACATTGGCGAGACCATGTAGATGCTACGACAATGGATGAACGGACACCGCGCGACAATCGCCAGGCAGGGGTGTTCCCTTCCAGTTCGGGAACACTTCAGCAGTCAACAGCATTCAGTCTCCAATCTTCGGGTAAGCGTTCTCCAAAGCGGACTTCAAGACACACAACATGGTGGCACAGTGATTGGCACTGCTGCTTCACAGCTCCAGGGACCTGAGTTCGAATCCCGGCTCGGGTCGCTGTCTGTGTTGAGTTTGCACATTCTCCCTGTGTCTGCGTGGGTTTCCTCCCACAGTCCAAAGATGTGCGGGCTAAGTTGATTGGCCATGCTAAATTGCCCCTTAGTGTCCCGGGATGCATAGGTTAGAGGGGTTAGTGGGTAAATATGTAGGGATATGTGGAAAGGGCCTGGGTGGGATTGTGATTGGTGCAGACTCGATGGGCCGAATGGCCTCTTTCTGCACTGTAGGATTCTATGTTTCTAACAATGCAGAATCGCTGAGCAGAAACTAATAGCCAAGTTCTGCATGCATGAGGATGGCCTCAACCGGGATCTTGGGTTCATGTCACACTAAATGTAACCGCCACCATTTGGCCTGGGTTGCAAAATCCTACTAACTGTCCTGGCTTGAGATATTTCGCACCTCTTTAACCTGTGATATCCCTCTCTCTATGGTGCTGCCTGTACCTGTAAAGACTTGATTACCTGAAAAGACTCACATTCCAACCATTATCTTGCAGTTGTGTCTTTGCCTATATATGTCTGTTTGTGAAACTTACCTATGCACTCACCTGATGAAGGAGCAGTTCTCCGAAAGCTCGTGATTCCAAATAAATCTGTTGGACTTTAACCTGGTTTCTTAGACTGGTAGACGCATTCCAAGTGATTAGACATGGAGTTGATGAAGTCCACAACAGCCACGGCCACTGTTGACAAGTTAAGGTAGATATTTGCTATTCGTGACATTCCAGAAGTGGTAGTGTTGGGCAATGTCACATCATTCACCGCAGAATAATTCCAAAGATTTCTCAAGTCTAATGGCATTCATCATGTGAGTTCAGCACCTCACCATCCAGCATCAAATGGGCTGGCAGAGCAGGTGGTACAAACATTTAAGTTGTCAATTAAAAAATAAATAAATAGACCTCTTCCTTTACATATAGCCAGTTTTTTATTGTCTTATAACACCACCCCAAATGTGACCACGGGGTCAAACCAGCCGAGTTACTGATGGGACGATGTTTAAGAACACGACTGGACATTATAATCCCAAATTTGGTGAGGAGGGTGGAAGCTTTGCAAGCCTCCCAGAAGGAAAATCATGATTCAGGAAGGAAAAATTGTGTGTTTAAAATGGAGGATGCAGACTTGTTCAGAAATTTCACAGTAAGCGTAGGTGTCTGGTAAAATTGTGGAGAGAACAGGACCAGTCTCTGAGGAAACATGTGGACCATCAAAGGAGGAGAACAGCAATGGACATAGGGTATCCACAGATGACCCCTGACGATACCAGGCCTGGTTCCTGGGATTTTGGTGGAGAATGCAGGACCTGAGCAACTCATGATTGTGAAAACGGAGGTGCCAGAAGCTGCCGAAGAGCCACTAGATCCAGGATTGATGAGTCTGCCTTTCTCATCTGTCCAGTCTGGCCCTTTAAAGGTAGAAAAGCCTATCACCGAACTGAGGCGCTCTACCAGAGTATCGAGTCACCCTCAATCTATTCCAAGTGTAGGAGAACAAACATTTCATTATTTACAGACAGGGTTCAGCCCCTAAACTTAAGAAGCACAATGGCCAGGCTAGCAACCTATCCTGGGAAAGCTGTAAGGATCCTAGGAACAACAACAACGCCCATAAACTGTCGACATCTGTCAGCTCAACTGCCTTTAATAGTGGTAGGGGGCCAAGGGTCAAGTTTGATTGGCCGAGATTATCTTCGCCAAGTTAGATTAAATTGGCTAGAAATCTTCAAAACCAAGAATGGAAACTTCCATGATGTCTTAAAAAATACCAGGAGGTGTTCTGAGATGATTTAGGCAAGATATAGGGCCTAAAGACAAAAATTTATGTAGATTCTGAGGCCATGTCAAAGTTTACAGAGCCCGAGCTGCATCCTATGCCTGAAGGTTGATTCTGAGCTCAAGCGGCTGGAAGAATTAGGCAAACCTGTACAGTTTTCAGAGTGGGCGGCTCCTATTGTGCCAGTGGTTAAGCCAGATAGAATCATTAGGATATGAGGGGACGACAAATTAACCGTGAACCAAGCAGCAAAATTGGATCACTACCCAATGCCAAGAATTGAAGATTTGTACACCAAATTAGCAGGAGGCTGAACTTATACTAAATTTGATATGAGACATGTGTACCAACAATTAGAATTAGATGAGGCATCTAGAGAATTTGTTACTCTCAATAACCACAAAGACTTCTCCCAGTATACCTGGCTACCGTTCAGTGTCTTATCAGCATGTGCAATTTACCAGCGCATGACAGAAAGTTTATAACAGGTGCTGACGAAGGTGGTTGTCTATCTCAATGATATACTAATTACAGGAGCATCCGAAGAGGGGCAACTAGCAAATCTCGAAGAAGTTTCAAAGAGATTTTAAAAGGCCGGAGTGAGGCTAAAAAGGGAGAAATGTGCATTCCAGGCTCATGAAGTAACACACTTTGGTTCGAGGTGGATGCAAAAGGGCGACACTCCAAGTGGAGAAGATAAAATTAAGAAAGCATTCGCCCCCAGAAATGTGTCAAAATTTAAATATTTTTAGGAATGGTGAGTCAATATCGAAAGTTTTGTTCTTAATCTTTCTGCAGTGTTGGCACCCCTACGTACACTGCTCAAGAAACACCAAATATGGTATTGGAAAGAGAATCAAAGAGAAGCCTTTTGTCATGTGAGTGTATCTTTAAGAAAGGTTCTTTTTTTAAATCATGCAGCTTACAGCTTCATCGATGTCTTTGGCTTTGATCTTTGGGTCCTCACTGTCCACGGGGATGGTGCCAGAGGACTGGAGAGTGGCGAATGTTGTTCCTCTGTTTAAGAAAGGGAATAGAAATTACCCTGGTAATTATAGACCGGTTAGTCTTACTTCGGTGGTTGGTAAATTGATGGAAAAGGTCCTTAGGGATGGGGTTTTCGACCATTTAGAAAGATGCGGATTAACCCGGGATAGTCAGCACGGATTCGTGAAGGGCAAGTCGTGCCTCACAAATTTGATTGGATTTTTTGAGGAGGTAACTAAGTGTGTTGATGAAGGTAGGGCAGTTGATGTCATATACATGGATTTTAGTAAGGCGTTTGATAAGGTCCCCCATGGTCGGCTTATGATGAAAGTGAGGAGGTGTGGGATAGAGGGAAAGTTGGCCGATTGGATAGGTAACTGGCTGTCTGATCGAAGACAGAGGGTGGTGGTCGATGGAAAATTTTCGGATTGGAGGCAGGTTGCTAGCGGAGTGCCACAGGGATCAGTGCTTGGTCCTCTGCTCTTTGTGATTTTTATTAATGACTTAGAGGAGGGGGCTGAAGGGTGGATCAGTAAATTTGCTGATGACACCAAGATTGGTGGAGTAGTGGATGAGGTGGAGGGCTGTTGTAGGCTGCAAAGAGACATAGATAGGATGCAAAGCTGGGCTGAAAAATGGCAAATGGAGTTTAACCCTGATAAATGTGAGGTGATTCATTTTGGTAGGACTAATTTAAATGTGGATTACAGGGTCAAAGGTAGGGTTCTGAAGACTGGAGGAACAGAGAGATCTTGGGGTCCATGTCCACAGATCTCTAAAGGTTGCCACTCAAGTGGATAGAGCTGTGAAGAAGGCCTATAGTGTGTTAGCTTTTATTAACAGGGGTTTGGAGTTTAAGAGCCGTGGGGTTATGCTGCAACTGTACAGGACCTTGGTGAGACCACATTTGGAATATTGTGTGCAGTTCTGGTCACCTCACTATAAGAAGGATGTGGAAGCGCTGGAAAGAGTGCAGAGGAGATTTACCAGGATACTGCCTGGTTTGGAGGGTAGGTCTTATGAGGAAAGATTGAGGGAGCTAGGGCTGTTCTCTCTGGACCGGAGGAGGCTGAGGGGAGACTTAATAGAGGTTTATAAAATGATGAAGGGGATAGATAAAGTGAACGTTCAAAGACTATTTCCTCGGGTGGATGGAGCTATTACAAGGGGGCATAACTATAGGGTTCGTGGTGGGAGATATAGGAAGGATATCAGAGGCAGGTTCTTTACGCAGAGAGTGGTTGGGGTGTGGAATGGACTGTCTGCAGTGATAGTGGAGTCAGACACTTTAGGAACATGTAAGCGGTTATTGGATAGGCACATGGAGCACACCAGGATGATAGGGAGTGGGATAGCTTGATCTTGGTTTCAGATAAAGCTCGGCGCAACATCGTGGGCCGAAGGGCCTGTTCTGTGCTGTACTGTTCTATGTTCTATGTCATTGCGGGGTGAAGCTTAGCTGTGGCAGTCAGCTGATAGGGTTTTCAGTTTCGTTTGTGGCAGTCAGGTGACAGGGGTTTTTTCCTTTGGGCTTTCAGTTTCATTTTGGGGAGTGTGTTGGAAGCAGTTTAGCAGCAAGCTAAGAAACAGTCTCTCTCTCTCTCTGTTCTTCTCTTTGCTTGGTTCTGAAACCATCAGTTAGCTGAAGGAGAGGCTTATTGCCATCCTGCCTTAAAGAAGCTGTGTTTCTTCACAAGGGATTTTCAGCATTCAACATAGGAGGCTGAATTCCTGGAACAAGTGGGCATTAACCTCTGCTGAATTGTGCTTATTTGGAGGGTTTTGTGTATTCGGTGTTGGCTTTGGTTGGAACACATTAGAGATACTCCTTAAGAGTTATAATTATCGTGGTTGTTGTGTTTCTTGTTTCTAATTGTTAAAAGTTCTTGTTAATTGTCTTACAATATTCTTAATTAAACTTGGTTTTTGATAAAAGCTCCTCGTGGGTCAGTTGACTCACACCTGAGGTGAAACCTCTCATGCTCATCCTAGCCAAATTCAACGTAAAACGTTACAGGTTAGGCGAGCTTCATAGAACACCTTGAAGAATCCAACCTGACTTGTAACACTTTGAACAGCTCAAACTAGCATTACAGTCATCCAGTCTCTTAATCCATTCTTACCCGTGATGTAGCTACTTATGGAATTGGAGCAGTTTTATCACATAAGATGGAAGATGGTGCAGAAAGGCTTATCACCTCAGCCTTAAGGACTGTGACCAATGCTGAAAAAGTTTACTCTCAACTCGAAGAAGAGGGACTAGCCCTCATCTTTGAAGTAAGTACTTTAATGGATGACATTTCATAGCAGTTAAAAATCATAAGAACTAGGAGCAGGAGTAAGCATATCAGCACCTTGAGCCTGCTCCACCATTTAATATAATCATGGCTGATCTCATTTCGGCCTCAACTCCACTTCCCTGTCCATTCACTATAGCCCTTCAAACCCTTACTAATTAAAAATCTGTCCACCTCTTCCTTAAATTTACCCAAAGTCCTGGCATCCACCACACTCTGGGGTAGGATTTTCACAGACACTTGAGCCTTTTGAGAGAACTAATTTCTTCTCATTTCTGTTTTAAATCTGCTACCCCTTATCCAAAAAATATAACCTCTTGTTCAAGATTGCCTTTTTTCTAGATTACCACAAACCCCTACTGAGTCTATTTAGGGAGGATCAGGCCATTCCTCCCATAGATTCAAAGAGGGTCCAACGTGCGGTCTATTACTAGCAGCCTATGAGGATACTTTTCAACATAGGCCGGGCATACACACTTCAAAAGCAGATGCTTTCAGCTGCCATCCATCACCCGAAAGTATACATCCTCCACCAGTACCACAGGAAATTGTTCTTGCCCTAAACTTTCTCAATACATTGCCCATGTTGGTGCGACATGTCAAGTTTTGGACCCAGAAAGACCCCATATTATCTTGAGGCACTCTCTATGGTCCTCCACAGCTGGCATGATAACAGGTCTGAGCAATTAAGGCCCTTTCAGATAAGAAAAATGAGTTAAGTTGTGAGAACAATATATTATTATGGGTAGCAAACGTGGTCATTCTCATTCCTGCTAGAAAGTTATTGTTACAAGAGTTACATTGTGCCCATCCTGGGATGACAAAGCTGAAGATGCTCTCACGCAGTAATGTGTGTTGGCCCAGGATAGATACTGATATAGAGAATCTGATTTTAAAAAAGTGACCAATGTCAAATGTAGCAAAGATTGCCATCTGTGGCCCGAATGCACCCTAATGGGTGTGACTACGCATTGATTTTGCATGCCCATTCATGGGCACCATGTTCCTGCTCATTACCGATACGCACTCCAAATGGTTGGACATACACAAAATGAAGTCCATGACCTCATCAGCACAATGGAAAAATTGTGACGAATATTTGTCGTTCATGGGTTGCCCAAGGTGCTAGTATCCGATAATGAGTTTTTTTTCACTCGTGAAGAATTTCTAGCATTTCATGCGGACCAAATGCATTGAACATATTCGCACAGCTCCCGACCATCCTGCTTCCAATGGGCTGGCTGAGAAAGCTGTCCAAACATTCAAAGCCACCATGAAGAAACAGTCATAAGCCACTCTACGAACCAAACTGGCCTGTTTTCTGATCACCGATCGAACACCTACCAAGTTACTAATAGGCCGTATTAGAACAAGGTTGGATCTTGTATTTCCAAATTTGGCGGGGAGGGTGGAGGCAAAACAGAGTGCACAGAAGGAGGATCGCAGTTCAACAAAAATGGAGAGGACACTTCAGGTGGATGACTGATGGTGCTAGTCCAAACTGGATTCCTGGAACAGTGGTGGCCAGTCGAAGGAAATCAGATAAAGAAACATCTGGGCAACTTGAGAAGGAGAGAATTGCACACAGAGCCATGAGCAGTGTGCTCTGAGTCTGCCTGTCAGTGAAATTGCTCTGGATGAAAGTGACACAGCAGAAAGCTACCCTGAGGAAGAGCCAAGTATTGTTCCAGTCGGAACTGGGATATCTGCACTGATGCACCTTCGCAAGTAGAGAGTCAACCTATTGAGGTTCAAACTGAAGTTACCTCCACTGCCAGAGCACCTGCTAGTGAATTACAATTCTCCCAAAGGATCAGGAAATCCCCGGACCCATTTACCCTATAAGGGAATGTGTTTGAGATCCATTTGTTGTTTAATATTGTAAATCAATTGTTGTTGAAATGTGTTAATCAGGAATTTAAAGGGGAGGGATGTGGTAGTGTGCACCATTAAAAGAGCAGGCTCTCAGAGGGTCATGTGAAGAGGTTGTCCAATCAGGACAGAATGCGTGATTCCTGGGGAGCTGAGTGTGGGTATTCCTTGCAGCTAGGAGTCTGGAGTCATGGAGTATGGTAGCCTTTATATCACTCAGAAGGAGGGGAGGAGAGACAGATGGAGGGGAGGAGAGGCAGAAAGAGAGGAAGGAGGGACACAGTGGCAGGAAGAGGGGAGGAGTGACAGAGAGGGATGGCAGAAAAAGGGGGAAGGATGGCAGAGAGAGAAAGGGGGAAGGAGTGGCAGAGAGGGTAACAGTTTCAGGAGGTTGCAGGCATTGTAGCTGGGGGAGTTTAGTCCCGTGTTTAATCTCTTCATATATGCTCAAGTAACCATCCAATCAATGCCTTTCTCTTGTATACACTGACCCAATTACCAAAAGGTCTTGTGATGACGTGCGTCGTGTCCTTAGCTTTGAGCCCCAAGCTCCGTGTTTGAGACTCATGCCTGGACTTCTTTCAAAGGCTTTTAAGGGGGGTGGGCGTCACTGGCTAGGCCAGCACAGAAATCACAGAAACCCTACAGTGCAGAAAGAGGCCATTCGGCCCATCGAGTCTGCACCGACCACGATCCCACCCAGGCCCTACCCCCATATCCCTACATATCCCTGCACTGGACGCAGGTGAGGTCTCAGAGGATTGGAGGATAGCTAATGTGGTCCCGTTATTTAAGAAGGGTAGGAAGGATAACCCGGGTAATTATAGGCCGGTGAGCTTGACGTCCGTGGTGGGGACGTTGTTGGAGAAGATTCTTAGAGATAGGATGTATGCGCATTTAGAAAGGAATAAACTCATTAACGATAGTCAGCATGGTTTTGTGAGAGGGAGGTCAAGCCTCACTAACCTGGTGGAGTTTTTTGAAGAAGTGACCAGAATGGTTGACGAGGGAAGGGCCGTGGATGTCGTCTATATGGACTTTAGTAAAGCGTTTGACAAAGTCCCTCATGGTAGGCTGGTGAAAAAGGTTGGATCTCATGGGATAATGCGTGGCTAGATGGGTGGAGAACTGGCTTGGTCACAGAAGACAGAGGGTGGTAGTGGAAGGGTCTTTTTCCGGCTGGAGGCCTGTGACTAGTGGTGTTCATGATGTGGAGATGCCGGCGTTGGACTGGGGTAAACACAGTAAGAAGTTTAACAACACCAGGTTAAAGTCCAACAGGTTTATTTGGTAGCAAAAGCCACACTAGCTTTCGGAGCTGCAAGCCCCTTCTTCAGGTGAGTGGGAATTCTGTTCACAAACAGAGCATATAAAGACACAGACTCAATTTACATGAATAATGGTTGGAATGCGAATACTTACAACTAATCAAGTCTTTAAGAAACAAAACAATGTGAGTGGAGAGAGCATCAAGACAGGCTAAAAAGATGTGTATTGTCTCCAGACAAGACAGCCAGTGAAACTCTGTGGGGGTTACAAATAGTGTGCCATGAACCCAATATCCCGGTTGAGGCCGTCCTCGTGTGTGCGGAACTTGGCTATCAGTTTCTGCTCCGCGACTCTGCGCCGTCGTGTGTCGCGAAGGCCACCTTGGAGAACGCTTACCCGAATATCAGAGGCCGAATGCCCGTGACCGCTGAAGTGCTCCCCAACAGGAAGAGAACAGTCTTGCCTGGTGATTGTCGAGCGGTGTTCGTTGATCCGTTGTCGCAGCGTCTGCATAGTTTCCCCAATGTACCATGCCTCAGGACATCCTTTCTTGCAGCGTATCAGGTAGACAACGTTGGCCGAGTTGCAAGAGTATGTACCGTGTACCTGGTGGATGGTGTTCTCACGTGAGATGATGGCATCTGTGTCGATGATCCGGCACGTCTTGCAGAGGTTGCTGTGGCAGGGTTGTGTGGTGTCATGGTCACTGTTCTCCTGAAGGCTGGGTATTTTGCTGCGGACAATGGTCTGTTTGAGGTTGTGCGGTTGTTTGAAGGCAAGAAGTGGGGGTGTGGGGATGGCCTTGGCGAGATGTTCGTCTTCATCAATGACATGTTGAAGGCTCCAGAGGAGATGCCGTAGCTTCTCCGCTCCAGGGAAGTACTGGACAACGAAGGGTACTCTGTCCACTGTGTCCCGTGTTTGTCTTCTGAGGAGGTCGGTGCGGTTTTTCGCTGTGGCGCGTTGGAACTGTTGATCAATGAGTCGAGCGCCATATCCTGTTCTTATGAGGGCATCTTTCAGCGTCAGGAGGTGTCTGTTGCGATCCTCCTCATCCGAGCAGATCCTGTGTATACGGAGGGCTTGTCCGTAGGGGATGGCTTCTTTAACGTGTTTAGGGTGGAAGCTGGAGGAGTGGAGCATCGTGAGGTTATCCGTGGGCTTGCGGTACAGTGAGGTGCTGAGGTGACCGTCCTTAATGGAGATGCGTGTGTCCAGGAATGCAACCGATTCCGGAGAGTATATGTTTGCCTTGTGTATCTTCGGGAGGAGCGGGAAGATACACAAGGCAAACACACCCGGCCGTCCCATCGTATTGGGCAATGGGACCCTGTGCGAGAACCTCTCCGGCTATGTCGAGGGCATCCTGAAACCCATTGTACAAAGAACCCCCAGCTTTTGTCGCGACACAACGGACTTCCTACAGAAACTCGGCACACATGGAGCAGTTGAACCAGGAGCGCTCCTCGTCACAATGGATGTCTCGGCACTCTACACCAGCATCCCCCATGACGATGGCATTGCTGCAACGGCCTCAGTGCTCAGCGCCAACAACTGCCAGTTTCCAGATGCAATTTTACATCTCATCTGCTTCATCCTGGACCACAATATCTTCACCTTCAACAACCAGTTCTTCATCCAGACACACGGAACAGCCATGGGGACCAAATTCGCACCTCAATATGCCAACATCTTCATGCACAGGTTCGAACAAGACTTCTTCACCGCACGGGACCTTCAACCGATGCTATACACTAGATACATGGATGACATTTTCTTCCTTTGGACTCATGGTGAACAATCACTGAAACAACTCTATGATGACATCAACAAGTTCCATCCCACCATCAGACTCACCATAGACTACTCTCCGGAATCGGTTGCATTCCTGGACACACGCATCTCCATTAAGGACGGTCACCTCAGCACCTCACTGTACCGCAAGCCCACGGATAACCTCACGATGCTCCACTTCTCCAGCTTCCACCCTAAACACGTTAAAGAAGCCATCCCCTACGGACAAGCCCTCCGTATACACAGGATCTGCTCGGATGAGGAGGATCGCAACAGACACCTCCAGACGCTGAAAGATGCCCTCATAAGAACAGGATATGGCGCTCGACTCATTGATCAACAGTTCCAACGCGCCACAGCGAAAAACCGCACCGACCTCCTCAGAAGACAAACACGGGACACAGTGGACAGAGTACCCTTCGTTGTCCAGTACTTCCCTGGAGCGGAGAAGCTACGGCATCTCCTCCGGAGCCTTCAACATGTCATTGATGAAGACGAACATCTCGCCAAGGCCATCCCCACACCCCCACTTCTTGCCTTCAAACAACCGCACAACCTCAAACAGACCATTGTCCGTAGCAAACTACCCAGCCTTCAGGAGAACAGTGACCATGACACCACACAACCCTGCCACAGCAACCTCTGCAAGACGTGCCGGATCATCGACACAGATGCCATCATCTCACGTGAGAACACCATCCACCAGGTACACGGTACATACTCTTGCAACTCGGCCAACGTTGTCTACCTGATACGCTGCAAGAAAGGATGTCCCGAGGCATGGTACTGTTGTAGGGAAATATCCCTTTACCAGTGCAGAATAGAAGTTGAGTCGCAAATCAAGGTTCAAAGCGTGTCTTTATTGTACAATTGCTAGGATCCTAGGGAGATCCAACATAACCCGCTCCCTAACAGTGGGCTGGTCAGCTCGATCTCAATCAAATCACATCAGCGGTGTATCTTTATAGAGTTTCAAATTCGAGCGGGAACATTTAATTTGAGCGGGAACATTGGCTATATGTGTGTTATCTTATGTATTAAAATGGTCTATCAGTTTAAAAAGTCCCTAGGAAGTTTCATCGATTAGCATTTGTATGGTGTGTGTTCGTGTTAATGGGATTACTTGGTCCTGCCCCGGTGTCTAAATGCGTTTCCCATTATCTTCTCTATGTGTCCTCTTATCTGAATTGATCTTATTGTTTCGTGTCTGTGTTTCCTGCTTGAGAGATTGAGTGTTAATGTCATCCTGTCCTGTTGGATGTCTGGAGTATTTCATTCTAATCTTTTATTCTTATATCTTAGTTTATCAGATTTTTATGTCTGCCTTGGCCGAATTGGTAATATTTCAGTGATAGCTTGGTTTTGATAACCCACTCTATGTCTCGTTTCGTAGAGATCTTGATCGTCCTTGGCCAGTTTAAAATGCAGCTGCGCGCTGTTGCTAGGCAGATTAGGGATCTTCCGTAGTCTTTGAAATTCGTGAGTCTCTCAGCTGTGCAGGGGGGGACCCGATCGAATATCCATCCGGGGGTGCCCCTCTGCATTGTTGGCCCGTTATGAGTGGTGCCAATTAGTCCAATATGTAAATATGTTTGATGATACAAATATGGTTTTCTGGAAAATTTCCTCCTTCAGTCCCTCCTCTCGTCCAGGGGGTGCCATTCATGGCTGACCCCCCATGGACGACCTTCAGAGGAACAGTGATTTGTACAGCTGTTGTCCTTGCCGTTGCTCCTCTTCTTCTGTGTCGTTGTTAAGTTCTTGCATCTGGATACTGGCAGTGGGTAGCATTCTTGATGTAATATTTGCACATATCACTTTAATACAGGTTAGGCCAAGGCAGAGTGTGAACAGGATGGCTACTACTAGGATTAATCCCTTCATAATATATGCTCCCCAAACTGTGTTTAACAGCCATCCTAACCACCCATCAGTCCCTGTTAACCCCTGTTTAAAGTTATCCAATTGCTTTTGTATCCCGGACATGGCTGCTGTTATGTTTAGTGTCTCGTCGTGTACGTATGTGATGCATTTTTCCTTGATGATGGTGCATACCCCCCCTTGTCTGGCTAGCTGATAGTCCACCGCATATCTCGTTTGTTGTGTGTATAGTCTGAGTTCTGCGAATTCTTGGTCAATTGCGCCTAATGCTTGTAGGGTGTTGTTTCCTAAAATGGTCAGTCCACATATGAAGAAATTCCTATTACTGGCACTGATCACCCCTGCGGCGCCTCCTAGGGATAGTGTCCCCAGAAATCCATATCCTAAAGAAGACCCTAGTGTGACAGGGGCCTGCCAGTCGGAGCAAAATTCTGCGCTGATGGCCCTGGTCACTATGCGTTTCTGGACATGCCCTTCACTTGGGCATGGAACCGTGAGAGGTCTGATTGTCCCTACGGAAAAGAACCTTGGAGGCCTGTCTGTGGCCGTCATATATACATTTTTAAATAAAAACACGTACCCGTCTTTAACCCGACAACATGCATTACCCCGGGGTCGTTTGACCGCATGGCCCCATCTTGTGGAACCTTCCCTTCCCCTGGACTGTCCACTTGATTGTACCTCTTGGTGAGAATCAAATGGATATGTCCCTGAGGCTGAGCTTACGTGGGTGCCGTTGCACTTGCCACACATAAGCTGCCTACCCGCGGTGACTGCAATGCATTTTTGTTGCTTGCAGTCACAAGTGAAGTGTCCTTCCCGGACCCGGCACTCCTGGAGAGCACAATGTGCCTCAGCGCACGAATCATTTTTAGGGACAAAGGCATGCACGCACCCCCATCCCTCTCCCTTAAAACATTGTGGGTAGTTCCCATGTGTCTCCTCCGGTTGGGGTCCCGTCCCCCTTAGAATTCCCGGCTCAGTGAGCTCTACACACCTTCCTTGTATCCCTTGCTTAAAGTACCCAATATGTTCTTTGCAGGGTGCCCCCGATGTGTCAATAGTGAATAACTCTTGTGGGAGCCACCCTGGTGTTGCGATGAATAGGGAGTTTACTGATCGCGCTGAGGGGTAACAAGTGGTCCTATTCCCATAGATCTGGATGTGTGTTTTCAGGAATAGGTTTCCTTCCATGATTGGTGGTTCTGCTCCCCTAACCCCCATATGTTGGAGCGTATTTACAATGGTCAGGGTTATTATCAGATATGTCCCTGTTCCCATATCGCTCTTTTTTTTTCAACAGTATTTTACAATTACAGTATATACAGAAAATAAACAGGCAATCAAATTAAAAGTAGTTGGTTCCGACGTCTTGATAGTAGATCTGGTCCTGGTTCCTGTGGAAGTTGAATGAGCAAAACGGTATTTTTTTAGTTCATTTGTCCTCATATAGTTTTAATTGGGTCCAGTGTTTCCAGACCCCCTGTCCCCTTATATCTATACAGGCACAGGTATCTCCGCTAATAATGACCTCGTAAGGTCCGTGCCATCTTGGGGCAAATCCTGGTTTTGCAGGAAGCACTTTTGTTAATACCCGGCTCCCGGCTTTTGGGACTTCTGGTAATATTTCTGAGTCCCCCTCTGCGTCGACCTGTGCCTGATCAGAAATTACGGACCGGCGCATCCCCTTCAATTGGGTGCTAAGGTCTCGGATGTATTGTCGGATCCTATCTTTTATCGGACCCACATCTGTCCAGCCTGTAATAATGTTTTCGGGTAAGTGCATCGCTCGCCCAGTCATCAGCTCGTATGGAGTCAAGCCGGTAGTTCGATTTGTGGTCGCCCTAAGCCTCATCAGAACTGCAGGTAGGACTTCTGTCCAATTTCTACCTGAGGATTGCATTGCTTTTGCCATTGTTATTTTTAGAGTCCGATTCATCCTCTCCACCATCCCGGAACTTTGCGGGTGATAGGGGATGTGAAATTTTTGTTTTATTCCTAATAGTTGGCAAATGTTTTTCAGAACCTTTCCTGTGAAATGTGTTCCCTGGTCCGAATCAACTTGAATTGGCATCCCCCATCCATAGCAAGCTTAGTGTGAATTAAATAACACTTTGTACTGGCCTTTTTTGGCTGCAATTGGACATCCATTCATTTGTATGTAATCTTATCAAAAGACATCGCTTTCCCCATTAAAATCACATGCCACACAGTTCCGATCTTTATATGAGTACTCTTACACTATCTCTAATTTGATCATTTGTTTGCGTGCAAGCGCTACACCACAGTACTTCACAAAATAATTATGTCTTTATCAATACCCAATATAGTATATGAATATATCATACAAAGTTGGTTAAGGCTTCTCAGGATTTGATGTTATTCTTGTGTCTATATGGCAGTGCTATACTGTATAATAAAAATAATCAAGCGGCAGTTGTATCATACCACTTTACACATCGTAACCGTGATATCCAAACCCTTTTAATTTAAGCCGTTTCTTTTTTTTTAAACTGAGCTCCAGATCGAAACCCCCGCACTCTAGGAAAAGTAACAGGCGCCGAATCAAAATCAAAGCAGGTACAATACATACCAGTTATTTGATTAGGAACATTTTGGTTTCTTAACTGGCTAGATTTTAAGCTTTGCAGTGCTTTTATATTTGGCAAACCTTGAACCTTGATGGCTCATGAAATTCCGACGGCAGTACATAATTTTAACTAGTTCAGAATACTAAACTATCTGACGTTCGCAAATCGCGATATTCTGCGATTAATACTGTATTTCACTGACTTGATATACTTTAAACTGATTCATAGACCTCAGTCTTTTGTTCCTGCTTTTCTACCTTTCCACAAAATAACTTATTTTCTTCTCTTAACTCATCAACTAACTCTTATAATTTCTACTTCAAGACAAAGGAAAGAGCACATGCTTCCTTCCAAGGTTTAAATCCTTTCTTAACATTAAAACAAACAACAACAAAGCATCCACGCAACCACTTTGTTTAAACACACACACACATACACATGGAAGCTTCCAAAAGTCATTCCACAGTACATCCTTTTTCATTCAAACTTATCATTTCAGACTGGGATGAGTGTAAAACATTCAAAGAGAATACAGAACATTGATTAAGACAATCGCTTTTATTCTTCTTTCTTCCAAACTGTAATTAACTCAAAACAGAAGTAAATTCAAGAAATCCTATCACTTTAATCTTTAACAGTTTTAACACTCTCCCAGCCCCCTTCAAGGCATCTACATATATTCTCTCCCCCTCTTTCCTGTTTTGGATGGGAGCTACGGGTTGTGAGATTTCGACCAATGTTGGCCGATAAGTGGAGTGGACGGACACCGGCTTTTGTCGGGATTCACAGTCTTCTGTGGGTGTGGCTACACTAATCCTCTCTCGTCTCCCATCTCCCTGGCTTAAGGTTTCTCCTAGTCACCCTGGTGGATTCCGGGAATGTGGTGCCCCCGGGGTTGTTCTATAGTTGTCTTGGGGTCTCCCATGCTTCCCCCAACATGTTGCCTCGGTGTGCCCTGCCTTGTGGCAGTGGTCACAGCGGGGCCCGCCATTCTCGGGTTTCCCTTTGACTGGTGCCCCCCTGCAGAATCTAGCCGTATGCCCTGGCTGGCCACATGTGTAGCAGCTGAACCCGGTTCTCCCCCTATCTCCGTTATGGGGGGTTCCAATTCTCTCTCGTCTGGGCTTGGTTTGGGCAGCCTTCTCTTCTCTTATCCCGCTAGCCCACTCGACTAGCTCGTCATAGTCTTGGGATGCTATCACCCCCATCTTAAGGATCTCTTGGTGTGCCTCTGAGAGCCCGTCCTTAAATGCCTGAACAAAAGCCCTGTCTCTCCTATCCACGTTGTCCCGTCCTGAACATTCCCTATATACCTGGAATAATCTCTCTCCAAATTCCGATGCACTTTCCCCCTGTCCTTGTTTAGTATTTGTGATCCTGCTCCAATTAGTGGGGGAGTTCCCTAAGACCCGTTGGATTTCGGTCTTAAATAATGTGAAGGGTGCCTGCTGGTTGTCTATCTCAGCCGTTGTAGCAATGGCATGTGTCCACCTTCCTCCATTATAGTCCTGTGCTGCTTGGGCCGCTGGCCCTCCTGCCACCAACCTCCATTTATCCGCTGGACAGGCTGCCTTGACCAGCTGGTGTATGTCCCTTAAATGTAACTGGTGTCCTACCCAGAGTGAATCTAATTCGCCCCAAAATTCCAGGTTTGCGCTTCTGGGTTTTAACTTCCCCAGGGATGCCATAATCTGCTGCCTTTCCCCTGGCGTAAAAGGCTTATAGGTTGCCTTTGGTTGTGCTAACGTCCCTCCTCTCGTGACTGGCGCTAGATTATAATTTTCTATGTTTTCTTCTGATACTGGAGCGGTTGTATGTTTCTGCACTGACTCGTATGGGCGCCGAGGGTCCGTTTCCTCTGATCTCTGCGTTATCTCCGCAGTGTGGCTTCTGTGTTCTAATTCCCTCACTCTTTCCTGTAATACTTTAATTTGTTCTGTCTCTTTGTGTCTCTCCTCCATTGAGGCATTTACTTCCTCAATTAGTCCAGCTAACTGGGTCACTAATATTACTCCCATTACCTTTGTTTTGTCCCGTTTAACTCCGTCTACCCACTTTCTTTGATCTTCTAAAGTTTGTGATGCGTTCCACCCGTTCCGTTTCATCTTTGCAACAATCGCTTCTCTGGCTAACAGATACTTCAAAATGAGAGCTACTGCAGTTTCTCCCTTAACAACGTGGTCTGCCATTTTTCTGTCTAGCAGTCCTGCAACCCCCGTATGCTGGCTCCAACAGTAAAAGTGCCTCAACTCTCTCCCTTATCTCCTGTCACTGATACTGCCCCAGCACCGTCTGTATTGCTGTAGGGCCTCGTAGTGGGGTCCCAGTGGGTCTCTTTCCCCTGGGCTCCCCCAACTATTCCTGACACCTCACGCTTGGTCTATTTTGTGTTGTCTTATTGGGATGTGTGCTGGTTGTTTAGTGGGTTTGTCGGCCCCTGTTCCCAGCCCCTCTAAGTACAACGCCTCCCGCTTGGCCACCACCCCCACTAGCAGGGTTGATCCGTTACCCCAAAACCGGGTATCCTGCTATGGGCTGTGGTGTTCCCCACAGACGAACAAGGTTATCAAACTCCGCCCGGGTCCCTAATGGATCCTCCGTCGTCGTGTCTCTTGGTCAGGATGGATCGGGTCCCCTTTTCCTCAACACTTACACATATGTATCTGTTATCAAAGCCCCTGTTATAGTTAGTAACTGTATCGACTCTGAGGTTGTTCGTCCCTTCAGAGTCAGTGTTGTTACCCGATTTACACTGTCCGTGCCTTGCACCCTGAGTGCCTGTGCCTCTTAGCGCCCGCTTCAAAACCCAACCTTAGCGTGGGAGATTTCTCCTCTTAACGTCCAGTTTAGGGTAGGGCACCTTGAGTCAAGCACTCCCTTGTCCTATTGCCTTGGCACAGACAGCGGTTTCATTTACAATCCTGGGTTAGTTACACCAATTAGTTCTGCATGCGGTACTTATCTTTATATTAGTCTTAATTCCTGTTATCAAATAGCCCAAAACCTGTTATCTTTACCTCTGGTCCTTTACTCCTATTAAAGTTAAAAGTTACTTACCTTCTTCCACGCGGTCGTTCTGACCTGTACCTCTTTAGTGCGGACTTCTGTTTCAATTTAAAAACTTAGGCAAGATTATACAGTTCTACAAGACAACAATACTTAAAACAGACAAACCCTAACCCTTAAAGGTACCTCACTTTGAACGGAGACCTGCACTCGCCTTTGACTGCTCTGGATTTGTATCAGATTCGTTTAAATTTGATCCCGACTTTCAAACTGTGGCCATCAGTCAGAAGTCAGATATCAAATCCTGCCGTGACTACGCCATTTTGTTGTAGGGAAATATCCCTTTACCAGTGCAGAATAGAAGTTGAGTCGCAAATCAAGGTTCAAAGCGTGTCTTTATTGTACAATTGCTAGGATCCTAGGGAGATCCAACATAACCCGCTCCCTAACAGTGGGCTGGTCAGCTCGATCTCAATCAAATCACATCAGCGGTGTATCTTTATAGAGTTTCAAATTCGAGCGGGAACATTTAATTTGAGCGGGAACATTGGCTATATGTGTGTTATCTTATGTATTAAAATGGTCTATCAGTTTAAAAAGTCCCTAGGAAGTTTCATCGATTAGCATTTGTATGGTGTGTGTTCGTGTTAATGGGATTACTTGGTCCTGCCCCGGTGTCTAAATGCGTTTCCCATTATCTTCTCTATGTGTCCTCTTATCTGAATTGATCTTATTGTTTCGTGTCTGTGTTTCCTGCTTGAGAGATTGAGTGTTAATGTCATCCTGTCCTGTTGGATGTCTGGAGTATTTCATTCTAATCTTTTATTCTTATATCTTAGTTTATCAGATTTTTATGTCTGCCTTGGCCGAATTGGTAATATTTCAGTGATAGCTTGGTTTTGATAACCCACTCTATGTCTCGTTTCGTAGAGATCTTGATCGTCCTTGGCCAGTTTAAAATGCAGCTGCGCGCTGTTGCTAGGCAGATTAGGGATCTTCCGTAGTCTTTGAAATTCGCGAGTCTCTCAGCTGTGCAGGGGGGGACCCGATCGAATATCCATCCGGGGGTGCCCCTCTGCATTGTTGGCCCGTTATGAGTGGTGCCAATTAGTCCAATAAGTAAATATGTTTGATGATACAAAATATGGTTTTCTGGAAAATTTCCTCCTTCAGTACATTGGGGAAACTATGCAGACGCTGCGACAACGGATCAATGAACACCGCTCGACAATCACCAGGCAAGACTGTTCTCTTCCTGTTGGGGAGCACTTCAGCGGTCACGGGCATTCGGCCTCTGATATTTGGGTAAGCGTTCTCCAAGGCGGCCTTCGCGACACACGACGGCGCAGAGTCGCTGAGCAGAAACTGATAGCCAAGTTCCGCACACATGAGGACGGCCTCAACCGGGATATTGGGTTCATGGCACACTATTTGTAACCCCCACAGAGTTTCACTGGCTGTCTTGTCTGGAGACAATACACATCTTTTTAGCCTGTCTTGATGCTCTCTCCACTCACATTGTTTTGTTTCTTAAAGACTTGATTAGTTGTAAGTATTCGCATTCCAACCATTATTCATGTAAATTGAGTCTGTGTCTTTATATGCACTGTTTGTGAACAGAATTCCCATTCACCTGAAGAAGGGGCTTGCAGCTCCGAAAGCTTGTGTGGCTTTTGCTACCAAATAAACCTGTTGGACTTTAACCTGGTGTTGTTAAACTTCTTACTAGTGGTGTTCCGCAGGGCTCTGTATTGGGACCTCTGCTGTTTGTGATTTATATAAACGATCTGGAAGAAGGTGTAACTGGGGTGATCAGTAAGTTTGCGGATGACACAAAATTGGCAGGACTTGCAGATAGTGAGGAGCATTGTCAGAAGCTACAGAAGGATATAGATAGGCTGGAAATTTGGGCAAAGAAATGGCAGATGGAGTTCAATCCTGATGAATGCGAAGTGATGCATTTTGGTAGAAATAATGTAGGGAGGAGCTATACGATAAATGGCAGAACCATAAAGGGTGTAGATACGCAGAGGGACCTGGGTATGCAAGTCAACAGATCCTTGAACGTGACGTCACAGGTGGAGAAGGTGGTGAAGAAGGCATATGGCATGCTTGCCTTTATAGGACGGGGCATAGAGTATAAAAGTTGGGGTCTGATGTTGCAGATGTATAGAACGTTGGTTCGGCCGCATCTGGAATGCTGCGTCCAGTTCTGGTCGCCGCACTACCAGAAGGACGTGGAGGCTTTGGAGACAGTACAGAGGAGGTTTACCAGGATGTTGCCTGTTATGGAGTGGCTTAGTTATGAGGAGAGATTGGGTAAACTGGGGTTGTTCTCCCTGGAAATACGGAGGATGAGGGGAGACTTAATAGAGGTGTATAAAATTATGAAAGGCATAGATAGCGTGAACGGTGGGAAGCTTTTCCCCAGGTCGGTGGTGACGTTCACGAGGGGTCATAGGTTCAAGGTGAAGGGGGGGAGGTTTAACACAGATATCAGAAGGACATATTTTACACAGAGGGTGGTGGGGGCCTGGAATGCGCTGCCAGGCAAGGTGGTGGAGGCGGACACACTGGGAACACTTAAGACTTATCTAGACAGCCATATGAACGGAGTGGGAATGGAGGGATACAAAAGAATGGTCTAGTTTGGACCAGCACGGGCTTGGAGGGCCGAAGGGCCTGTTCCTGTGCTGTATTGTTCTTTGTATATTTACCCGCCAATCCCTCTAACCTACACATCTCAGGACACTAGGGGGCAATTTTAGCATGGTCAATCAACCTAACCCGCACATCTTTGGACTGTGGGAGGAAACCGGAGCACCCGGAGGAAACCCACGCAGACACGAGGAGAATGTGCAAACTCCACACAGACAGTAAGCCAAGCCGGGAATTGAACCCAGGACCCTGGAGCTGTGAAGCAGCAGTGCTAACCACTGTGCTACTGTGCCGCCCAGCATTTATTGCCCTTCCCTAATTGTCCTTCAGACAGTGATGATGAACTGTAGTCCCTGAGGTGAACGTACACCCACAATACTGTTAGGGAGTGAGTTCCAGTATTTTGACCCAACGACAGTAAAGGAACAGAGATACATTTCCAAGTCAGGATGTTGAGTGACTACTTTTTCTTCCTGAATCAGGTCTGTCACTCCACCTCCCCTTTTTCCTTCCTTATCTTTTAGAACCATAGAATCCCTATAGTGTAGAAGGAGGCCATTTGGTCCATCGAATCTGCATTGACTCTCTGAAAGGGCATCTTACCCAGGCCCACCGCCACACCCCCATCCCCATAACCCTACACGTTTACTATGGCTAATTTGCCTAACCGACACATCTTTGGACACTTAAGGGCAATTTAGCACGGCCAAACCACCTAGCCTGCACATCTTTGGAAGGTGGGAGGAAGCCAGAGCACCCAGAGGAAACCCATGCAGAAATGGGGCGAGCATGTAAACAGTCACCCAAGGTGGGAATTGAACCTCAACTACTTTTAATCTATGTAATCTTTGTCGCTTCTTTGGACACGGGTGAGGTCCCTGAGGATTGGAGGATAGCGAATGTGGTCCCGTTGTTTAAGAAGGGTAGCAGGGATAACCTGGGAAATTATAGGCCGGTGAGCTTGACGTCCGTGGTAGGGAAGTTGTTGGAGAGGATTCTTAGAGACAGGATGTATGTGCATTTAGAACGGAACAATCTCATTAGTGACAGACAGCATGGTTTTGTAAGAGGGAGGTCGTGCCTTACAAATTTGGTGGAGTTTTTTGAGGAAGTGACAAAAACGGTTGATGAAGGAAGGGCCGTGGATGTCGTCTATATGGATTTCAGTAAGGCATTTGACAAAGTCCCACATGGCAGGTTGGTTAAGAAGGTTAAGGCTCATGGGATACAAGGAGAAGTGGCTAGATGGGTAGAGAACTGGCTTGGCCATAGGAGACAGAGGGTAGTGGTCGAAGGGTCTTTTTCCGGCTGGAGGTCTGTGACCAGTGGTGTTCCGCAGGGCTCTGTACTGGGGCCTCTGCTATTTGTGATATATATAAATGATTTGGAAGAAGGTGTAACTGGTGTAATCAGCAAGTTTGCGGATGACACGAAGATGGCTGGACTTGCGGATAGCGAAGAGCATTGTCGGGCAATACAGCAGGATATAGATAGGCTGGAAAATTGGGCGGAGAGGTGGCAGATGGAATTTAATCCGGATAAATGCGAAGTGATGCATTTTGGAAGAAATAATGTAGGGAGGAGTTATACAATAAATGGCAGAGTCATCAGGAGTATAGAAACACAGAGGGACCTAGGTGTGCAAGTCCACAAATCCTTGAAGGTGGCAACACAGGTGGAGAAGGTGGTGAAGAAGGCATATGGTATGCTTGCCTTTATAGGACGGGGTATAGAGTATAAAAGCTGGAGTCTGATGATGCAGCTGTATAGAACGCTGGTTAGGCCACATTTGGAGTACTGCG
Organism: Mustelus asterias; assembly: GCF_964213995.1. Classification (NCBI taxonomy): domain Eukaryota; kingdom Metazoa; phylum Chordata; class Chondrichthyes; order Carcharhiniformes; family Triakidae; genus Mustelus; species Mustelus asterias. Next base: position 73,722,541 of record NC_135804.1, on the reverse strand, counting down.
TCCAGTTCTGGTCGCCGCACTACCAGAAGGACGTGGAGGCGTTAGAGAGAGTGCAGAGAAGGTTTACCAGGATGTTGCCTGGTATGGAGGGTCTTGGCTATGAGGAGAGATTGGGTAAACTGGGGTTGTTCTCCCTGGAAAGACGGAGAATGAGGGGAGATCTAATAGAGGTGTACAAGATTATGAAGGGGATAGATAGGGTGAACAGTGGGAAGCTTTTTCCCAGGTTGGAGGTGACGATCACGAGGGGTCACGGGCTCAAGGTGAGAGGGGCGAAGTATAACTCAGATATCAGAGGGATGTTTTTTACACAGAGGGTGGTGGGGGCCTGGAATGTGCTGCCAAGTAGGGTGGTGGAGGCAGGCACGCTGACATCGTTTAAGACTTACCTGGATAGTCACATGAGCAGCCTGGGAATGGAGGGATACAAACGATTGGTCGAGTTGGACCAAGGAGCGGCACAGGCTTGGAGGGCCGAAGGGCCTGTTTCCTGTGCTGTACTGTTCTTTGTTCTTTGTACTTTGTATCTGTTATTGCCACAACCTCTTATTCCAATGTAGTTATCTCTGTCTGTAGTCCAGCAACCTTATTCATCACATTGCATGTTTACACACACGCATTCTAAACCTGTTTGTGTATTCCTTGTAGCCATTCTCAGTCTGTTTCTATCTAATATGGACTTCTCCAGGACTATCCAACACTTTGCCATGTCAGTGTTGATTTGATGAATTATTTTCACATTTCGGGAGCGAGGATTACTTACTTCAACTCTCGTTGGATGATGTGTCGTGAGATAGTTGATCAGTGCAATCTGCAGACTGCCACACATATGGGGTTAGGTAGTTGATGTGTTCAGAGGTTTCTGCTCCAACTGCTTGGTGCTGCATTTTGATCTGAATTTTTGAACTTGATTCTTCTTTGAATTTGATCGTGCGAGGGCTCTGTGCTGGCACTCTCCTAGTGCCTTGAGCTGCCAGCTGCAGCTTGCCCAAATCTCTGAAGCCAATTGGAGTGCTGGAATCACTGCTGTCCAATAAACCGAGAACTTAATCTCGGGTTTTCCATGCATCAGTTCAAGAGGGGAGTAATGGACTAGGTGTAATAGGAAATCTCCAGTTAAGAATAGGAGGGTAAGAGAATATTCAACATGAAGTCTGGTCATTTCTTAATAAATTACTTGTAAAGAGGTACCTTATGAGATAGCAATAGGAAACATTGACGAGCAGATCATAGATCATAGAATCCTGCGGTGCAGAAGGAGGCCATTCAACCCATCGAGTCTGTGTGGAGGTTAAAATGTTTAGATTGAAGTTTCATAGTGTGGAAGTTAAATTGTGTGGAAGTTAAATTGTTCAAATTAAACTTTCATGCTTTCTCTCTACAGTAAATGACCATATTCATCAGCTTACAGATCTTCAAAAGGGGTCAGTGTCTGCTATTCAGCATGAACAGGCTAATCTTCATCTGCCTTCACCAGAAGATGACAGTTTTCTCATAGACAGATCAGACTTTTCCATAACAAATACCAAAGGCAATATATGGGGATATGCTCTGCAAATAAATGATTGGCAGAAGACAGTTTTTCATCGAATGAGAAAGGCCAAAAAGCTAGGATTTAATTGGTGAATATGGATGCAAATGACGGATTAGAAAAAATGTTTGTTTCTGATTTGCTGTAATTGACTATAATTGCCAAGTTTTTTGTTTGTAAGTTCAGAAACACTTGCAGAGGGGCTGTGAGTTTGTTTCTCCTTGTGCACAAGTCATTAAAGGCCTCAGATCGATGGTGTCGAGTGCTGTTTATACCCAAGTCGACTAAGAGTGCCAAAGGTTGCTGGTACCCAGGATCTCTGACATCTGCACCGACCACAATCCCACCCAGGCCCTATCCCCATAACCCCCATGTATTTACCCTAGCTAGTCCTCCTGACGCCAAGAGGCAATTTAGTATTGCAATCCACCTAACCTGCACATCTTTGGACTGCGGGAGGAAACAGGAGCACCCGGAGGAAACCCACGTGGACACAGGGAGAATGTGCAGAATCTGCACAGCTAGTGACCCAAGCCGGGAATCGAACCCGGGTCCCTGGTGCTGTGAAGCAGTAGTGCTAACCACTGTGCCTCCATGCCACCCATGAAGACATAAGAAGTCCTCAGTGGAAAATGTGGAGTCCAAAAGGAAGATATTAGTGTTCAAAAGTGAAAGGAATAAGACATAAATGTTGCAGCTGAGAATTCACAAATTGAGAGAAGTGAGGCCAGAAATAAAGAAGTTACAGATTTTACAGAGCAGCTAGGGGCAGCCGGGATGTTTCAGGCACTTGGTACAACCAGCACTGTTCTGACACGGTATGTGAACGGAACATGAGTTATGATTTCAAATAAGATGGTATCTACACTGCAGCAGGTGAAACTCTCAGTCAGGCGGACACTGAGGAATCCTCGCTCCCTGAGCCCTGTGAAAGGGGAAGAGCGGCAGTGTTAGTTTGCCCAGAAGAGGTGGAAATTGATGAAAGCGGGTGCTGTTCAGAGGATCGGCCCGCTTTGAGACCAGGGTGAGGCACACATACCTCCCATTTATCATCTCTAACTGCGAAACCCACACAATTTCACTGTTGATGTTCAGTCTGAAGGAGAATCAGTGAGATTCAAGAGGTACAAAGTTACAGCATGTGACAGGATGAAACGAGATTGTGCAGGAGGACTTTCAGATTTCATGAAAGAGTGGCACAAAACAGCTCAGGAGGAAAAGAAAGAAATTTTAAAAATGATCACAGCAAAGTTTAAAACTTAAGAAAAAGGATAAGCAGCATTTTCTGTTTTTCAGGAGAAGGCAACTGGATTTTGTTCCTGGTTTCTTGTTCGTGTGTGTGGATAAATTTCCACACCATTGAATGAGGAACTGTCCAAAGAGAGTCTGTGCTTCCTATACTTTCAATGTCAGCATCACTCAGTATATCATTTAAGGCATTATTATTCTGTTCAGATTCTATTAATTGAAATCGCTGAGAGCAGGGACTCTGAATGGGGAGGAATTTGTAAAATGCGTACAGGAGGGTTCTTTGGAACAATATGTAGATAGCCCGACTAGAGAGGGGGCTATACTGGACCTAGTACTGGGGAATGAGCCCGGTCAGGTCTTCAAAGTTTCGGTAGGAGAACATGTGGCAAATAGTGACCACAATTCTGTTAGCTTTAGGATAGTGATGGAAAAGGATGAGTGGTGTCCCAAGGGTAAGGTGTTGGATTGGGGGAAGGCTAACTTTAGTGGGATTAGGCAGAAATTGGCAGCTCTTGATTGGGAGAGGCTGTTTGAGGGTAAATCCACATCTGGCATGTGGGAGTCTTTTAAGGAACAGTTGTTAGGGCTACAGGACAGGCATGTGCCTGTTAAAAAGAAGGATAGGAAGGGTAGGATTCGAGAACCGTGAATAACCAGGGAAATTGAGGGACTGGTCAAAAAGAAAAGAGAGGCGTATGGTAGGTCCAGGCAGCTAAAAACGGAGGGAGCTCTGGAGGAGTACAAAGAAAGTAGGAAAGAACTCAAACGGGGAATTAGAAGAGCAAAAAGGGGTCACGAAATGTTCTTGGCAGACAGGATTAAGGAGAATCCCAAGGCATTTTATTCATACGTTAGGAACAAAAGGGTTGTCAGGGAAAAAATCAGACCTCTCAGGGACAAAAGTGGGGAATTATGCTTGGAGCCCAAAGAAGTAGGGGAGATCCTAAATGAATACTTTGCGTCGGTATTCACAAAGGAGAGGGATGTGTTGACTGGGAGTGTCTCGGAGGGGAGTGTTGAACCATTGGAGAAAATCTCCATTACAAAGGAGGAAGTGTTAGGTTTGTTAGAGAATTTAAAGACTGACAAATCCCCAGGGCCTGATGGAATCTATCCAAGGCTGCTCAGGGAGACGAGAGATGAAATCGCTGGGCCTCTGACGCAAATCTTTGTCTCGTCACTGGACGCAGGTGAGGTCCCAGAGGATTGGAGGATAGCTAATGTGGTCCCGTTATTTAAGAAGGGTAGGAAGGATAACCCGGGTAATTATAGGCCGGTGAGCTTGATGTCCGTGGTGGGGAAGTTGTTGGAGAAGATTCTTAGAGATAGGATGTATGCGCATTTAGAAAGGAATAAACTCATTAACGATAGTCAGCATGGTTTTGTGAGAGGGAGGTCATGCCTCACTAACCTGGTGGAGTTTTTTGAAGAAGTGACCAAAATGGTTGACGAGGGAAGGGCCGTGGATGTCGTCTATATGGACTTTAGTAAAGCGTTTGACAAAGTCCCTCATGGTAGGCTGGTGAAAAAGGTTGGATCTCATGGGATAAAGGGGAAGGTGGCTAGATGGGTGGAGAACTGGTTTGGTCACAGAAGACAGAGGGTGGTAGTGGAAGGGTCTTTTTCCGGCTGGAGGCCTGTGACTAGTGGTGTTCCGCAGGGCTCTGTATTGGGACCTCTGCTGTTTGTGATTTATATAAATGATCTGGAAGAAGGTGTAACTGGGGTGATCAGTAAGTTTGCGGACGACACAAAATTGGCAGGACTTGCAGATAGTGAGGAGCATTGTCAGAAGCTACAGAAGGATATGGATAGGCTGGAAATTTGGGCAAAGAAATGGCAGATGGAGTTCAATCCTGATCAATGCGAAGTGATGCATTTTGGTAGAAATAATGTAGGGAGGAGCTATACGATAAATGGCAGAACCATAAAGGGTGTAGATACGCAGAGGGACCTGGGTGTGCAAGTCCACAGATCCTTGAAAGTGACGTCACAGGTGGAGAAGGTGGTGAAGAAGGCATATGGCATGCTTGCCTTTATAGGACGGGGCATAGAGTATAAAAGTTGGGGTCTGATGTTGCAGATGTATAGAACGTTGGTTCGGCCGCATCTGGAATACTGCGTCCAGTTCTGGTCGCCACACTACCAGAAGGACGTGGAGGCTTTGGAAAGAGTACAGAGGAGGTTTACCAGGATGTTACCTGGTATGGAAGGGCTTAGTTATGAGGAGAGATTGGGTAAACTGGGGTTGTTCTCCCTGGAAATACGGAGGATGAGGGGAGACTTAATAGAGGTGTATAAAATTATGAAAGGCATAGATAGAGTGAACGGTGGGAAGCTTTTCCCCAGGTCGGTGGTGACGTTCACGAGGGGTCATAGGTTCAAGGTGAAGGGGGGGAGGTTTAACACAGATATCAGACGGACATATTTTACACAGAGGGTGGTGGGGGCCTGGAATGCGCTGCCAGGCAAGGTGGTGGAGGCGGACACACTGGGAACGTTTAAGACTTATCTAGACAGCCATATGAACGGAGTGGGAATGGAGGGATACAAAAGAATGGTCTAGTTTGGACCAGGGAGCGGCGCGGGCTTGGAGGGCCGAAGGGCCTGTTCCTGTGCTGTATTGTTATTTGTTCTTTGTATTCACAGAGCTACAGGTTAAGTTAGAAGGATTAGCGGGATAAATTTGTGGGGATAGGGTTTGGGATGGGATTGTTGTTTGTGCAGACTCGATGGGCCAAATGGCCTCCTTCTGCACTGTCGGGATTCTACAGACTCTGCCAGTTACTATGAATAATTACTGAACTGCAATCTCTCCCAGTTAAGATCAATACTTACTGACCTAAACTCTTCCAACTGAACTCAATACTTACTGACCTACACTCTCCCAATTAATAGCAATACTTAGGAAATGGGCGATGTATTAAATGAGTACTTTGCATCAGTATTCACCAAAGAGAAGGACTTGGTGGATGGTGAGTCTGGGGAAGGATGTATAGATAGTTTGAGTCATGTTGAGATCAAAAAGGAGGTGGTATTGGGGGTCTTCAGAAACATTAAGGTAGACAAATCCCCAGGGCCTGATGGGATATTCCCCAGAATACTGAGAGAGGGAAGGGAGGAAATTGCTGGGGCCTTGAGAGAAATCTTTGTATCTTCACTGGCTACAGGGGAGGTCCCAGAGGATGGAGAATAGCCAATGTTGTTCCTTTGTTTAAGAAGGGTAGCAAGGATAATCCAGGTAATTACAGGCCGGTGAGCCTGTCAGTGGGAGGGAAAGTATTGGACAGTTTACTTTGAGACAGGATTTACTCCCACTTGGAAATAAGTGGGCATATTAGCAAGAGGGAACATGGTTTTGTGAAAGTGAGGTCGTCTCTCATTAACTTGATCAAGTTTTTTGAGGAACTGATGAAGATGACTGATGAGGATAGGGCAGTGGATGTTATCTACAGGGACTTCAGTAAAGCCTTTGTCAAGGTCCCTCGTGCAAACTAGTACAGAAGGTGAAACCGCTCAGGATCAGAGGTGAGCTGGCAAGAAAGATACAGAACTGGCTCGGTCATAGAAGTGGAGATGCCGGCGTTGGACTGGGGTAAACACAGTAAGAAGTTTAACAACACCAGGTTAAAGTCCAACAGGTTTATTTGGTAGCAAAAGCCACACAAGCTTTCGGAGCTGCAAGCCCCTTCTTCAGGTGAGTGGGAATTCTGTTCACAAACAGAGCTTATAAAGACACAGACTCAATTTACATGAATAATGGTTGGAATGCAAATACTTACAACTAATCAAGTCTTTAAGAGACGAAACAATGTGAGTGGAGAGAGCATCAAGACAGGCTAAAAAGATGTGTATTGTCTCCAGACAAGCCAGTTTCACTGGAGATGGCAGATGGAGTTTAATCCAGACAAATGTGAGATAATGTGAGGCGGCACGGTAGCACAGTGGTTAGCACTGCTGCTTCACAGCTCCAGGGACCTGGGTTCAATTCCCGGCTTGGGTCACTGTCTGTGTGGAGTTTGCACATTCTCCTCGTGTCTGCGTGGGTTTCCTCCGGTTGCTCCGGTTTCCTCCCACAGTCCAAAGATGTGCGGGTTAGGTTGATTGGCCATGCTAAAAATTGCCCCTTAGTGTCCTGAGATGCGTAGGTTAGAGGGATTAGTGGGTAAAATATGTAGGGATATGGGGGTAGGGCCTGGGTGGGATTGTGGTCGGTGCAGACTCGATGGGCCAGATGGCCTCTTCTGCACTGTAGGGTTTCTATGATTCTAATAATGCATTTTGGAAGGTCTAATAAAGATAGGAAATATACAGTAAATGGCAGAACCCTTAGGAGTATTGATAGGCAGAGGGATCTGGGTGTAGAGGTACACCGGTCACTGAAAGTGGCAATGCAGGTGGAGAAGGTAGTCAAGAAGACATATGGCATGCTTGCCTTCATTGGCCGGGGCACTGAGTTTAAAAATTGGCAAGTCATGTTGCAACTTTATAGAACCTTAGGTCGCACTTGGAATATAGTGTTCAATTCTGGTCGCCACACTACCAGTAGGATGTGGAGGCTTTGGAGAGGGTACAGAAAAGATTTACCAGGATATTGCCTCGTATGTAGGGCATTAGCTATGAGGAGAGGTCGGAGAAACTTGGTTCGTTCTCACTGGAACGACAGAGGTTGAGGGGCAACCTGATAAAAGTCTATAAGATTATGAGGGGCATGGACAGGGCGGCACAGTAGCACAGTGGTTAGCACTGCTGCTTCACAGCTCCAGGGTCCCGGGTTCGATTCCCGGCTCGGGTCACTGTCTGTGTGGAGTTTGCACATTCTCCTCGTGTCTGTGTGGGTTTCCTCCGGGTGCTCCGGTTTCCTCCCACAGTCCAAAGATGTGCGGGTTAGGTTGATTGGCCAGGTTAAAAATTGCCCCTGAGAGTCCTGTGATGCGTAGGTTAGCGGGATTAGCGGGTAAATATGTGGGGGTAGGGCCTGGGTGGGATTGTGGTCGGTGCAGACTCGATGGGCCGAATGGCCTCCTTCTGCACTGTAGGGTTTCTATGCGTGGATAGTCAGATGTTTTTTCCCCAGGGCAGAAGAATCAATTACTAGGAAGATGTCACTAGTGCGGTTGACAGGGGAACCGGTGGATGTGGTGTTTTTAGATTTCCAGAAGGTGTTCGATAAGGTGCCTCACAAAAGGTTGCTGCAGAAGATTGGGGTACACGGAGTTAGGGGTAAGGTGTTGGCGTGGATTGGGGATTGGCTATCTAACAGGAAGCAGAGAGTTGGGATAAATGGGTGCTTTTCTGGTTGGCAGTTAGTGACCAGTGGCGTGCCGCAGGGATCGGTGCTGGGGCCTCAATTGTTTACCATTTACATAGATGATCTGGAGGAGGGGACTGAATCTAGGGTATTCAAGTTTGCTGATGACACGAAGGTGAGTGGGAAAGCGAATTGCATGGAGGACGCAGAAAGTCTGCAGAGAGATTTGGATAGGCTGAGCGAGTGGGCGAGGATCTGGCAGATGGAATATAACGTTAGCAAATGTGAGGTTATCCACTTTGGAAGAAATAATAGTAAATTGGAATATTATTTAAATGGAGAAAAATTACAACGTGCGACTGTGCAGAGGGAACTGGGGGTCCTTGTGCACGAATCGCAAAAACTCAGTCTGCAGGTGCAGCAGGTGATCAAGAAGGCGAATGGAATGTTGGCCTTTATCGCGAGGGGGATAGAATATAAAAGCAGGGAGGTCTTGCTGCAACTGTACAAGGCACTGGTGAGGCCGCAACTGGAGTACTGTGTGCAGTTTTGGTCCCCTTATTTGCGAAAGGATATATTGGCCTTGGAGGGAGTGCAGAGAAGGTTCACCAGGTTGATACCGGAGATGAGGGGTGTTGATTATGAGGAGAGATTGAACAGATTGGGTCTGTACTCGTTGGAGTTTAGAAGGATGAGGGGTGATCTTGTAGAGACATATAAGATAATGAAGGGGCTGGATAGGGTAGAGGTGGAGAGATTCTTTCCACTTAGAAGGGAAACCAGAACTAGAGGGCACAGCCTCAAAATAAGGGGGGGCCGGTTCAGAACAGAGTTGAGGGGGAACTTCTTCTCTCAGAGGGTAGTGAATCTCTGGAATTCTCTGCCCATTGAAGTGGTGGAGGCTTCCTCGTTGAATATGTTTAAATCACGGGTAGATAGTTTTCTGATCGATAAGGGAATTAAGGGATATGGGGAGCAGGCGGGTAAGTGGAACTGATTCGCTTCAGATCAGCCATGATCTTGTTGAATGGCGGGGCAGGCTCGAAGGGCCAGATGGCCTACTCCTGCTCCTATTTCTTATGTTCTTATGTTCTTATATAAGTTTAAGATGCGAGGGGCAAGGTTTAAAGGAGGTGTATGAAGCAAGTTTTTTTAAATAGAGGGTGGTGAGTGCCTGGAACTCGCTGCAGGGGGAGGTAGTGGAAGCAGATATGATAGTGACTTTTAAGGAGCGTCTGGACAAATACATGAATAGGATGGGAATAGAAGGATATGGTTTCCGAAAGGGGGTTGGGGGCTTTAGTTCAGTCGGGCAGACGGTCGGTGCAGGCTTGGAGGGCCAAAGGGCCTGTTCCTGTCCTATAATTATTTTTCTTTGTTGTTCTTGTTTTATAATTACAAGCTCAGGGGCGGGGCCTATTCACGCCAAAATCTGACAGTTCCGGGCCTCTGCTCATATGCAGTGGCCCTGAACTGTCAGCCTGCACTTTGCTGGCCAGCTCAGGACTCCCACAGTGCAGCCACCCCCCCCCCCCCCCCCACCCCCGCCCCAGCACCGCCCCCCCCCCCCCCCCCGTATGGCCCGATCGTGGCCCCCACGATTGATGTTTACTGACCTACTCTCTGCCAATTAAGATCAACAACCTGTCCTGGTCCCCCCATGCCGACACTATAGTTAAGAAAGCCCACCAATGCCTCTACTTTCTCAGAAGATTAAGGAAATTGGGCATGTCGGCTACGACTCTCACCAACTTTTACAGATGCACCATCGAAAGCATTCTTTCTGGTTGTATCGCAGCTTGGTATGGCTCCTGCTCTGCCCAAGATTGCAAGGAACTACAAAAGGTCGTGAATGTAGCCCAATCCATCACACAAACCAGCCTCCCATCCATTGACTCTGTCTACACTTCCCACTGCCTTGGCAAAGCAGCCAGCATAATTAGGGACCCCATACACCCCGGACATTCTCTCTTCCACCTTCTTCCTTCGGGAAAAAGATACAAATTTCTGAGATCATGTACCAACCGATTCAAGAACGGTTTCTTCCTTGTCAGACTTTTGAATGGACTTACCTTGCAGTAAGGTGATCTTTCTCTACACCCTAGCTATGACTGTAACACTACATTCTGCATTCTCTTGTTTCCTTCTCTATGAATGGTATACTTTGTCAGTATAGTGCGCAAGAAACAATATTTTTCACTGTATACTAATACATGTGACAATAGTGAATCAAATCAAAATCAAATCTTGTAGGTAAGTCTACAGCAGAGCAGTGGGGGGGCATTCAGAAAAGAAGTGGGGGAGTACAGGTCCAACATGTTCCCTTTCGGGGGAAACGTAGAAGCAATAAGTTCAGGGAACCCTGGATGACTCGGACAATTCAGGACTGGACATGGAAGCAGCAAAATGCTTTTGGCAAGTCCAAAGGGAGCAATTCGGCTGTGGCTCTCGAGGAATATAGGAAGCGCAAGAGGGAACTTTAGAAAGCAATTAGAAGAGCAAAAAGGGGGCATGAAAAAGGACTTGCAAACAAGATGAGGAAGAATCCGAAGATATCCTGGAAATACATTAAGGGGAAGAGGTTAATCAGGGAAAGAGTAGGGCAATCTATGTGTGAAGCCGCAGGATATTGGAACGGTGTTAAATGGATACTTATTATCGGTCTTCATTCCGGAAAAGGAGAACATAGGTACAGAATTCAGGAAAAGGGACTGGAAGAACCTTGAGCAATTTGACATAGGAAGCGAAGAGGTATTGGAGATTTTAATGGCTTAAAAATGGACAAATCCCTAGGCCCAGATGAATTGCATCCCAGGCTGCTGTGGGAGGCAAGGCAGGAAATTGCAGGGGCTCGGACGCAAATTTTTAATTTTTCTCTGGAAGTACCAGAGGACTGGATGACAGCTAATGTGGTTCCATTTTTCAAGAAGGGTGGTAGAGCTGAACCAGCGAATTACAGACTGATGAGTGTTACGTCAGTGGTAGGGAAACTATTGGAGAAAATTCTGAAGGAGAGAATTAATCTCCACTTGGAAAGGCATAGGTTGTTAAGAATCAACAGCATGGTTTTATCATAGGGAAGTCATGCCTAACAAATTTAATAGAATTTTCCAAAAAAGTGATTGAGTGTGTGGATGAGGAAAGTGCAGCTGATATTGTTTATATGGATTTTAGTAAAGTCTTTGACAACGTCCCACATGGGAGGCTGATTGAGGAGGTTAAAACACGTGGGATTTAGGAAAACTTGGCAAGATGATCTGAAACTGGGTTAGCATTAGGATACAAAGGGTGGTGGTAGAAGGCTGTTCGAATGATTGGAAACCGGAATCCAGTGGCATACCACAAGGTTCAATGCTGGGTCCCTTATTGTTTGTTATATACATAAATGATATAGATGATAATGTGGGGGGAATGATCAGCAAGTTTGAAGATGACACCTAGATTAGTAAGGTGATTAATAGGGAAGAGGAAGATCATAGAATCCCTACAGTGCAGAAGGATGCCATTTGACTCATCAAGTCTACACCATTTCTCTGATAGAGCATCCCATCCAGGCCCTATCCCCGTAATCCCACATATTTACCTGCTAATCCCCCAAACCTACTTATGTTTGGATATTAAAGGGCAAGTTAGCATGGCCAATCCACCTAACCTGCATATCTTGGGACACTAAGGAGAAATTTATCACATCTTTGGACAGTGGGAGGAAACCGGAGCATCCAGAGGAAACCCGTGATTACACAGGGAAGAATGTGCAAACTGACACAGACAGTCACCCAAGGCTAAAATTGAACCCAGGTCCCTGGCACTGTGAGGCTGCGGTTCTAACCACTGTGCCACCATACCACCCAAATCACATTTTTTTAAACTCCCACTAGACTCCCTACCCAGGTTAATTGGTTTCCTCAGCGTATAGAATCTGGCATCTGCCCTGGCCAGTATGGCTGGTTGCCATAGCGAACAATGTCATTTTCCGGCTGGATGCCTGTGACTAGTGGTGTTCCGCAGGGCTCTGTATTGGGACCTCTGCTGTTTGTGATTTATATAAACGATCTGGAAGAAGGTGTAACTGGGGTGATCAGTAAGTTTGCGGACGACACAAAAATGGCAGGACTTGCAGATAGTGAGGAACATTGTCAGAGGCTACAGAAGGATATAGATAGGCTGGAAATTTGGGCAAAGAAATGGCAGATGGAGTTCAATCCAGATAAGTGCGAAGTGATGCATTTTGGTAGAACTAACGTAGGGGGGAGCTATACGATAAATGGCAGAACCATAAAGGGTGTAGATACGCAGAGGAACCTGGGTGTGCAAGTCCACAGATCCTTGAAGGTGACGTCACAGGTGGAGAAGGTAGTGAATAAGGCACATGGCATAAGAACATAAGAAATAGGAGCTGGAGTAGGCCATCTAGCCCCTCGAGCCTGCCCCGCCATTTAATAAGATCATGGCTGATCTGAAGTGGATCAGTTCCACTTACCCACCTGATCCCTATAACCCCTAATTCCCTTACCGATCAGGAATCCATCTATCCGTGATTTAAACATATTCAACGAGGTAGCCTCCACCACTTCAGTGGGCAGAGAATTCCAGAAATTCACCACCCTCTGAGAGAAGAAGTTCCTCCTCGACTCTGTCCTAAACTGACCCCCCTTTATTTTGAGGCTGTGCCCTCTAGTTCTAGTTTCCTTTCTAAGTGGAAAGAATCTCTCCATCTCTACCCTATCCAGCCCCTTCATTATCTTATAGGTCTCTATGAGATCCCCCCTCAGCCTTCTAAATTCCAACGAATACAAACCCAATCTGCTCAGTCTCTCCTCATAATCAACACCCCTCATCTCTGGTATCAACCTGGTGAACCTTCTCTGCACTCCCTCCAAAGGCATGCTTGCCTTTATAGGACGGGGAATAGAGTATAAAAGTTGGAGTCTGATGTTGCAGTTGTATAGAACGTTGGTTTGGCCGCATTTGGAAAACTGCGCCCAGTTCTGGTCGCCACACTACCAGAAGGACGTGGAGGCTTTAGAGAGAGTGCAGAGGAGGTTTACCAGGATGTTGCCTGGTATGGAAGGGCTTAGTTATGAGGAGAGATCGGGTAAACTGGGGTTGGTCTTACTGGAAAGATGGAGGATGAGGGGTGACCTAATAGAAGTGTATAAAATTATGAAAGGCATAGATAGGGTGAACGGTGGGAAGCTTTTTCCCAGATCGGTGATGACGTTCACGAGGGTTCATAGGTTCAAGGTGAGGGGGGAGAGGTTTAACACTGATATCAGAGGGACGTATTTTACACAGAGGGTGGTGGGGGCCTGGAATGTGCTGCCGGGCAAGGTGGTGGAGGCAGACACACTGGGAACGTTTAAGACTTATCTAGATAGCCACATGAACGGAGTGGGAATGGAGGGATACAAAAGAATGGTCTAGTTTGGACCAGGGAACGGCGCGGGCTTGGAGGGCCAAAGGGCCTGTTCCTGTGCTGTTTTGTTCTTTGTTCTATTTCCCTCTGCCATTGGAAGGGCTTACTCAGTAGAACGAAATATCCAGCACCCGTACCTGTTTCATTCATAGGCTACAGGAAGATACAGATGGGTTCATCAGATAGGCAGAGCAGAGGCAGCTGGTATTTAACGCTAATAAATACGAGGTAATGCACTTTGGAAGAAGTAACAAGACAAGGGAATATTTAATGAATGGTAGGACACGAGGAAGTTCAGAGGAAAAGATGAATCTTGGGGTACTGATTCATCAATTCCTAAAAATGGCAGAGGTGGTGAATAGGATAGTTAAGAAGGCATATGGGATGCTTGCTTTTATCAGTTGTGGCATAAAGTATAAGAGGAAGGAGTTATGTTGGAGCTGTACAGAACGTTGATTAGGCCACAGCTGGAGTATTGTGTGCAGTTCTAGTCACCTCACTATGGGAAGAATGTGATTGCACTGGAGGGAGGGGGGGGGGGGGCGGCGGGGTACAGGGGGGATTCACTAGGATGTTGCCTGGGATGGAGCATTTGAGCTATAAGGAGAAACTGGATAGGTTTGGATTGTTTTCTTTAGAGCAGAGAAGGCTAAGGCCATATACGATTGAGGTGTATAAGATTATGAGGAGTATGATCAGGGTAAATAGGAAGCAGCTGCTCCCCTTGGTTGAGAGGTCAATCCTGAGGGGGCATAGTTTGAGGGTAACGGGCAGGAGATTCAGAGGTGATTTGAGAAAAGCAAATTTTACTCAGGGTGGTGGGAATCTGGAATGCACTGCCTGGGAAGGTAGTGGAGGCCAGAAACCTTACAACTTTAAAAACGTATTTGGTGAGCAACTGAAATATCATAACATTCAAGGATATGGGACAAGTGCTGGAAAATGGGATTAGCGCTACGTTAGTGGTAGTTATTGTTGTCAGTGCAGGCTCGATGGGCCAAAGGGCCTTTTCTGCACTGTACAACTCTATGATTTTATGACAAGGAAAGAGATCCATTTCAAACTGAGCTTGTTGTGACCAACTGAGGAGATTGAATAAAGGGAGCCATCTCACCTGGGGACAGAGCAATTTGGGGCTATCCCAGCTGAAATCTAACAAACTGGGACTCATGCCGAAATAGTTCCACAAAGGGAACAGAGGGTTTCAAATTTGGGGTCGTTGCCTAAGGGACCAGTTGTAATAAATTGAAGGATATCATGAGGGGCTGGAATTGTTCCCACAGATGAAGCAAACAGATTAGAGTGAGAAAAGTAAACTGTTCCTTTGAAACCAATATTAAGAAACTGCAAAGAACTTTTTTATTCTGTACCATGAAAGTAAAAATCTCCAGTTTTATTGCCAGTACTTTTCTAGAAGAACCAGAGAAAGTTACTTTTGAGGATTTAAAAGTTCTGTCCCTTGAACAGTTGAAAGATTTAATGAGGCATTTAGGATTAGAATTTTGCCCAAAAGCTCAAAAAACCCCAAATTTAGAAGATTTGGCCAATTGTCTACAGAGACTAAAATCGGAGCAGTGGAAATTAGAATTTCAGGAGAGAGAAAAGGAAATGAGAGAGAGAGGAAAGACAGGAAAGGGTATGAAGAGAAGAGAGAAGGAAAGGGAGTTTCAACTCAAACAGCTCACACTGAGGGGCAGGAATCCTGTGGTGTGCCTTGAAGACACCGCTCGTTCAGACTTAAGGGCTGAGGCAACCCAGTTTTATTTATTCATTCATGGGACATGGGCGTCGCTGGCTGGCCAGCATTTATTACCCATCCCTAGTTGCCATTGAGAAGGTGGTGGTGAGCTGCCTTGTTGAATCGCTGCAGTCCATGTTCTGTGGGTTGACCCACAATGCCGTTAGGGAAGGAATTCCAGCATTTTGACCCCGCAACTGTGAAGGAATGGCGATATATTTCCAAGTCAGAATGATGAGTGGCTTGGAGGGGAACTTGCAGGTTGTGTTGTTCCCATGTATTTGCTGTCCTTGTCCTAGATGGAAGTGGTCGTGAGTTTGGAAGGTGCTGTCTAAGGATCTTTGGTGAATTGCTGCAGTGCAGCGGTGAAGGAATTGAATGTTTGTAGATGTGGTGCCAGTCAAGCGGGCTGTTTTGTCCTGGATGGTGTCAAGCTTCTTGAGTGTTGTTGGAGCTGCACCCATCCAGGCAAGTGGAGAGTGTTCATCACACTCCTGACTTGTGCCTTGTAGATGTTGGATAGGCTTTGAGGAGTCAGGAGGTGAGTTACTTGCCGCAGTTTTCCTAGCCTCTGACCTGCTCTTGTAGCCACTGTGTTTATGTGGTGAGTCCAGTTGAGTTTCTGGTCAATGGTAACCCCAAGGATGTTGACAGTGGGGGATTCAGTGATGGTTACACCATTGAATGTCAAGAGCCGGTGGTTAGAGTGTTTCTTGTTGGTGATGGTCATTGCCTGGCATTTGTGTGACGCAAATGTTACTTGCCACTTGTCAGCCCAAGCCTGGATATTGTCCAGATCTTGCTGCATTTGAACATGTATTGCTTCAGTATCTGAGGAGTCCCGAATGGTGCTGAACATTGTGTAATGATCAGCGAACATCCCCATTTCTGATCTTATGAGGGAGGGAAGGTCATTGATGAAGTTGCTGAAGATGGTTGGGCCTACGACACTACCCTGAGGGACTCCTGGAGCTGAGATGACTGACCCTGCACAACCACAACCATCTTCCTATGTACCAGGTACGACTCCAACCAACGGAGTGTTTGCCCCTTGATACCCATTGATTCCAGTTTTGCTAGGGGTTTCCTTGATGCCACACTCAGTCAAATGCGGCCTTGATGTCAAGGCCTGTCACTCTCACTTCACCTAAGTGAGTTCACTCACTTAAACCGTAAGTTTGATAATGCCAAGGTAGAAGCTTTCTTCATCTCTTTTGAGTGTTTAATACAGCTGTTAAAGCAGCAGTCCAACAGTGAACAAAGAACAAAGAAAATTACAGCACAGGAACAGACCCTTCGGCCCTCCAAGCCTGCACTGACTATGCTGGCTGACTGAACGAAAACCTCCTACTCTTACGGGGACCATTGCCCTCTATTCCCATCATATTCATGTATTTGTCCAGACGCGCCTTAAAAGTCACTATTGTATGTGCTTCCACTACTTCCTCCGGCAGTGAGTTCCAGGCAGCCACCACCCTTTGTAAAAACTTGCCTCTTACATCTCCTTTAAACCTTGCCTCACACACCTTAAACCTGTGCCCGCTAGTAATTGACTCTTCCGTCCTGGGAAAAAGCTTCTGACTATCCACTCTGTCCACACCTCTTATAATCATGTAGATCAGTGGTTTTTAATACTGCAGAGTAATCCTTCAGGAAAAAATGAGGAGGTTTCCCCCTCTCTTATCTGGGGAGAGTGTCACCGTCTATGAGTGAAGATGGTTAATTTAAGTGTGCATCAGTTAGTACAGAAATTCCATATCCTCAGGAAATGGCCTGACCAGACAGACCTGAAATTTGAAAGGCTGAAGCAACTTGCTTTTGATCAGTGGGTAAAAGCCCTTAAAATAGAAACCATTTATGTGAAATAATTGTTCTTGAGGAGTTTAAAAATTCCATACCCTTTCCAGTAAGAATACACCTTGAGGAGCAGAAGGTCACAGTGAGCAGATAGCCACATTCGCTGATGATTAAGAATTGATCCACAGACCCTTGTTCCAGCAGATATCCTCCCTTTTCACCCCCAACTAACAGGGAAAGATAGAACTGGGGAGAGTAATGGGAAGCTGAGCGCCCATGAGTCAGAAGAAAATTCTGGACTTTCCTCAGGACAGAAACGTGATCATAGAATCATAGAAACCCTACAGCACAGAAAGAGGCCATTCAGCCCATCGAGTCTGCACCGACCACAATCCCACCCAGGCCCTACCCCCATATCCCTACATATTTTACCCACTAATCTCTCTAACCTACACATCTCAGGACACTAAGGGGCAATTTTAGCATGGCCAATCAACCTAACCCGCACATCTTTGAACTGTGGGAGGAAACCGGAGCACCCGGAGGAAGCCCACGCAGACACGAGGAGAATGTGCAAACTCCACACAGACAGTGACCCAAGCCAGGAATCGAACCCAGGTCCCTGGAGCTGTGAAGCAGCAGTGCTAACCACTGTGCTACCGTGCCGCCCAAATGCTGAGATGAAAGATGAGGACAAGAAGTCTGGGTGTTCAAACTGCTAAAAAAGAGGGCATGTCCTGTCCAACTGCAGGAGGCTACGGGAAAAAGCATTGGGATTTATCAGGGCACATGCACTCTGTACAGAGAATGGAGTCAGTCAGAGAGCATAACACGGCAGGCTAACAACAGGAGCTGGAACTCCACAATTGGGCTTGAGCTCAGACTGGACAGCAGGATTAATATCCTCACGGGGAGATTTGCCAGAGCCACTCAGGAGGGTGTAAACCAGTTTGGCAGGGGGGGTGGGACTCAAAGTGATAGGGAGACAGAAGAGAAGGTTGAGGACAGCACAGAAGTTAAAGAGAGCACATTAACTAGGAAAGGCAGTGTCAGTAATACTAGTACTAGACAGATCAGGCAAAAGCAGGAGAGAGCAAGAGAAGTCCAGATTAAACTGCATTTATTTCAATGCAAAAGGCCTGACGGACAAGGCAGATGAACTCAGAGCATGGATGGGTACATGGGACTGGGATATTATAGATATTATTGAAACATGGCTAAGGGAGGGACAGGACTGGCGGCTCAATGTTCCAGGGTACAGATGCTATACGAAAGATAGAACAGGCGGTAAGGAGAGGAGGGGGAATTGCACAATTGATTAGGGAAAAGATCACGGCAGTACTGAGAAGGGTTATATCCGAGGGTTCGCCCACTGAGTCTACATGGGTAGAACTGAGAAATAAGGAGGAAATCACTTTGATGAGGCTGTACTGTAAGCCCCCAAATAGTCAGTGGGAAATTGAGGAGCAAATATGCAAGGAGATTACTGATAGCTCTGATGCACCATTGATTCACGCAAAGACTCGTGAAACAACAGGCTTTTATTAACAAGAACAGAAGCACTCCCAAACCGATAGCTAATTGCTGGGCCTCTGACGGAAATCTTTGTCGCTTCTTTGGACACGGGTGAGGTCCCTGAGGATTGGAGGATAGCGAATGTGGTCCCGTTGTTTAAGAAGGGTAGCAGGGATAACCCAGGAAATTATAGGCCGGTGAGCTTGACGTCCGTGGTAGGGAAGTTGTTGGAGAGGATTCTTAGAGACAGGATGTATGTGCATTTAGAACGGAACAATCTCATTAGTGACAGACAGCATGGTTTTGTAAGAGGGAGGTCGTGCCTTACAAATTTGGTGGAGTTTTTTGAGGAAGTGACAAAAACGGTTGAAGAAGGAAGGGCCGTGGATGTCGTCTATATGGATTTCAGTAAGGCATTTGACAAAGTCCCACATGGCAGGTTGGTTAAGAAGGTTAAGGCTCATGGGATACAAGGAGAAGTGGCTAGATGGGTGGAGAACTGGCTTGGCCATAGGAGACAGAGGGTAGTGGTCGAAGGGTCTTTTTCCGGCTGGAGGTCTGTGACCAGTGGTGTTCCGCAGGGCTCTGTACTGGGACCTCTGCTATTTGTGATATATATAAATGATTTGGAAGAAGGTGTAACTGGTGTAATCAGCAAGTTTGCGGATGACACGAAGATGGCTGGACTTGCGGATAGCCAAGAGCATTGTCGGGCAATACAGCAGGATATAGATAGGCTGGAAAATTGGGCGGAGAGGTGGCAGATGGAGTTTAATCCGGATAAATGCGAAGTGATGCATTTTGGAAGAAATAATGTAGGGAGGAGTTATACAATAAATGGAGTCATCAGGAGTATAGAAACACAGAGGGACCTAGGTGTGCAAGTCCACAAATCCTTGAAGGTGGCAACACAGGTGGAGAAGGTGGTGAAGAAGGCATATGGTATGCTTGCCTTTATAGGACGGGATATAGAGTATAAAAGCTGGCGTCTGATGATGCAGCTGTATAGAACGCTGGTTAGGCCACATTTGGAGTACTGCGTCCAGTTCTGGTCGCCGCACTACCAGAAGGACGTGGAGGCATTAGAGAGAGTGCAGAGAGGGTTTACCAGGATGTTGCCTGGTATGGAGGGTCTTAGCTATGAGGAGAGATTGGGTAAACTGGGGTTGTTCTCCTGGAAAGACGGAGAATGAGGGGAGATCTAATAGAGGTGTACAAGATTATGAAGGGGATAGATAGGGTGAACAGTGGGAAGCTTTTTCCCAGGTCGGAGGTGACGATCACGAGGGGTCACGGGCTCAAGGTGAGAGGGGCAAAGTATAACTCAGATATCAGAGGGATGTTTTTTACACAGAGGGTGGTGGGGGCCTGGAATGCGCTGCCAAGTAGGGTGGTGGAGGCAGGCACGCTGATATCGTTTAAGACTTACATGGATAGTCACATGAGCAGCCTGGGAATGGAGGGATACAAACGATTGGTCTAGTTGGACCAAGGAGCGGCACAGGCTTGGAGGGCTGAAGGGCCTGTTTCCTGTGCTGTACTGTTCTTTGTTCTTTGTTCTTTAATCCGAACTGAGGCAAAAGGGGCGGAGAGCAGCTGCCTTTATACCCCGAGGAGGGCGGAGCCCCAGATTGAGGCAGCAGGGGCATGTCCAGGTATTACAGTGGTTCACCACATTCACCCGCTGTTTAAAAAAGAGTTCCGCGGGGACGAGGTGGTGGAACGACAGTCACAAGTTATTGATTCAAGTTACAAGTTCAGTCTCTCCGGGGGCTTGATCTGCTGCTGCGACCGCCGCAATGTCAGCTGTGGTGCCGGTTCAGGAGGCCGCGGTGATGGGTCAGACGCCAGTCCATAACCGGTGAAGCCGTCTGTAGCGCCTTCAGACTGCCGGGTGTGTGGAGGCTGCTCCTGGGGCTTAGGCGTACCGTACACGGGGGCTAATGGTTCTTTGTTTCTCGTTTCAAGGCTTCATTCTATGATCATCTTGCTGGTGCCAGTACAGAGCGAGACTGCGGATAGTTGGGAACCTGTCTCGGGGGCAGGGAATTCATATGGTGTTCGTGGAAGTGGAAATGAATAGGGTTGGGAAGCATTTTCCGATCAGGGCCAGTGTGATCTCCTGGACTCGTTTCGATCGCCTCAGGGGGTCGGAGAGGAATTTCCCAGATTTTTTTTTCCCCATATTGGCCCTGGGGTTTTCACTCTGGGTTTTCGCCTCTCCCTGGAGATCACATCGTCTGGAATGGGGGGGTAGGGGTGAGTTAATAGGTTGTGATGAACAAAGCATCATAGCTGTGAGGGACAGCTCGGGGATAGGATATTAGTATGTAGATAGGCTGGAAAATTGGGCGGGGATCCTGGATTCAGGATTCAATCCTGGACCGGGGAGCGGCGCGGGCTTGGAGGGCCGAAGGGCCTGTTCCTGTGCTGTATTGTTCTTTGTTCTTTGTTCTAAATGAGCGTGATGCGACTCTGGTGCATCATGGACAACGTTGGGAGCTGGGGGTGAGGGGCCGTGGGACGTAGTATCTGCGGGGGCCAGATCGTGAATGGAGGCCGTGTCCTCCCGCCTGTCGTGATACGCCACATAGGCGTATTGGGGGTTGGCGTGGAGGAGCCGGACCGTTTCGACCAGGGGGTCTGATTTATGGGTCCGCACCTGCTTCCGGAGCAGGACAGGGCCTGGGGACATCAGCCACGACGCTAGTGAGGTCCCCGAGGAGGACTTCCTGGGGAAAACAAACATTCGTTCATGAGGGGTGGCGTTGGTAGCCGTGCACAGTCGTGGCCTAATTGAGTGTAGCGCATCAGGAAGGACCTCTTGCAGCGAGAGACTGGAAGACCCTTTGACCGGAGAGCTAATAAAACGGCCTTCCAGACTGTCGCATTCTCCCTCTCCACCTGTCCGTTTCCCCCTGGGGTTGTAGCTGGTGGCCCTACTCGAGGCTATGCCTTTGGAGAGTAGGTACTGGCGCAGCTCGTCACTCATAAAAGAGGAACCCCGGTCGCTATGAATATAGCTGGGGAAACCAAACAGGGTGAAGAGGCTGTGCAGGGCCCTGACGACCATGGCCGAGGTCATATCCGGGCAGGGAATAGCAAAGGGGAACTGCGAATACTCATCAACGATGTTGAGGAAGTATAAGTTGCAGTCAGAGGAGCGGAGGGGAGGGGACCTTTGAAGTCAACACTCAGGCGTTCGAAAGGGCGGGTGGCTTTGATGAGGTGCGCTCTGTCTGGCCGATAGAAGTGCGGCTTGCACTCCGCGCAGACTTGGCAGTGCCTGGTTACAGACCTGACTTCCTCGATGGAATAGGGCAGGTTCCGGGCCTTGATGAAGTGGAAGAACCTGGTAACCCCCGGGTGGCAGAGGTCATCATGGAGGGTCTGTAACCGGTCTAGGTTCGCGCTGGCACAGGTCCCCTGGGACAGGGCGTCTGGGGGCTCATTGAGCTTCCCAGGCCGGTATAAAATGTCGTAATTGTAGGTGGAGAGCTCGATCCTCCACCTCAAAATCTTATCGTTCTTGATTTTGACCCGCTGCGCATTACTGAACATAAAGGCAACGGCCGTTGGTCCGTGAGCAGGGTGAACCGTTTGCCAGCTAAGTAGTGGCGCCAGTGCCGCACAGCCTCCACGATGGCTTGTGCCTCTTTTTCGACAGAGGAGTGTCGAATTTCAGGGCCCTGGAGGGTGCACGAGAAGAAGGCCACGGGTCTGCCCGCCTGGTTAAGAGTGGCGGCTGGGGCAAAATCGGACGCATCGCTCTCCACCTGGAATGGGGTGGATTCGTCTACGGCGTGCATCGTGGCCTTCGTGATATCCACTTTGATGCAGTCAAAGGCCAGCCGGGCCTCTGCCGCCAGGGGAAAAGATGTAGATTTGATGAGCGGACGGGCTTTGTCCGCATAGTTGGGGACCCACTGGGCGTAGTATGAGAAGAAGCTAGGCATCTCCTCAGCGTTTTGAGGGTGGTGGGGAGGGGAAGTTCCAGGAGGGGACGCATGTGGTCGGGGTCGATGACCCCATTCTCCACAACACAACCAAGGATGGCGAGGCGGCACGTGCGGAATACACACTTCTCCTTATTGTAGGTCAATTTGAGGAGTGCCGCAGTGTGGAGGAATTTTTGGAGGTTGGCGTCATGGTCCTGCTGATCGTGGCCGCAGATGGTGACATTATCCAGGTATGGGAAGGTGGCCCGCAACCCGTTCTGGTCTATCATTCGGTCCATCTCACGCTGGAAAATCGAGACCCCATTGGTGACGCCGAAGGGGACCAGAAGGAAGTGGTAGAGACGGCCATCCGCCTCGAAGGCAGTGTATTGGCGGTCTTCCGGGCGGATAGGGAGCTGGTGGTATGCAGACTTCAAATCAATGGTGGAGAACACCCGATATTGCGCAATCTGATTGACCATGTCAGATATGCGAGGAAGGGGATACGCGTCCAGCTGCGTGTATCGGCTGATGGTCTGACTGTAGTCAATGACCATGCAAAGTTTCTCCCCAGTCTTGACAACCACCACTTGGGCTCTCCAGGGGCTGGTACTGGCCTCAATGATCCCCTCCCCCAGGAGGCATCGTACCTCAGACTTAATAAACGCTCTATCTCCAGCGCTGTACCATCTGCTTTTGGTGGCAATGGGCTTGCAGTCGGGGGTGAGGTGCTCAAAGGGCGAGGGAGGGGTGACTTTGAGGGTCGAGAGACCACAGGTGGTGCGCGGTGGCTGGTCTGTTAGCTGTGGATTTTGGACGGAGATTGGGGGAAAAGGCCCATTATATACCATAGTGACGCTCCCAAGGTGACACATGAAATCTAGCCTCAGTAGTACGGCAGCGCAGAGCTGTGGCAGCACGAGGAGCCTGCACTTCTCGTACACCGTGCCCCGTACAGTCAGAGTTGCTACACAGTAGCCGAGGACATTCACTGACCGGGACATCCCTATTCTCCTGCCTTTTTCCCATAACCCCTGATCCCCTTATTAATCAAGAACCTATCTATCTCTGTCTTAAAGATGTCGAAGCCAAAGAGATTAAGTGGGAGGCTTTCAAAAGTGCGTTAACCAGGGTTCAGGGTAAGTACATTCCTCTTTGAGTGAAGGGTAAGACTGGTATAGCGATAGCAAGAAGCAACATAGGATCAGAAGGCATAGAATCTCTGTGGGTCGAATTGAGGAATCGCAAAGGTAAAAAAAACCCTTATGTACAGGCCCCCGAGCAGTATCAGGATGTGGGGTAGAAAATAAATCAGGTGATAGAAAAGGCATATAAAAAAGGCAATATTACAATAATCATGGGGGACTCCAATATGCAGGTGGACTGGGAAAATCAGGTAGGTAGTGGATCCCAGGAAAAGGAATTTGTGGAACGTCTAAGAGATGGTTTTCATAGAATCATAGAAACCCTACAGTGCAGAAAGAGGCCATTTGGCCCATCGAGTCTGCACCGACCACAATCCCACCCAGGCCCTACCCCCACATCCCTACATATTTACCTGCTAATCCCTCTAACCTACGCATCTCAGGACACTAAGGGGCAATTTTTTTTTTAGTATGGCCAATCAACCTAACCCGCACATCTTTGGACTGTGGGAGGAAACCGGAGCACCCGGAGGAAACCCACGCAGACACGAGGAGAATGTGCAAACTCCACACAGACAGTGACCCAAGCCAAGAATTGAACCCAGGTCCCAGGAGCTGTGAAGCAGCAGTGCTAACCACTGTGCTACCGTGCCGCCCCTTTTTGGAGCAGCTTGTGACAGAGCCTACGAGGGAACAGGCAATTCTGGATTTGGTGATGTGTAATGAGACAGACTTGATTAGGGAACTTAAGGTGAAGGAACCCTTAGGGAGCAGTGACCACAATATGATAGAATTTACCCTGCAGTTTGAAAGGGAGAAGCTGGAATCAGATGTAATGGTATCACAATCAAATAAAGGGAGGAGCTGGCCAGAGTTGATTGGAAAGGGAGCCTAGCAGGGAAAACAGTGGAGCAGCAATGGCAGGAGTTTTTGAGAGTTATCCTGGAGGCACAACAGAAATTCATCCCAAGGAGGAGGAAGCATGCTAAGGGGAGGACGAGGCATCCATGGCTGTCGAGGGAAGTCAAGGACAGCATAAAAGAAAAAGCATACAAAGTGGCGAGGGTTAGTGGGAAGCCAGAGGATTGGGAAGCTTTTAAAAGCGAGCAGAGGACAACCAAAAATGCCATAAGGGCGGGGGGGAGGGGGGGGGGGATGAAGAAATATGAGTGTCAGCTAGCCAGTAATATAAAAGATAGGAAGAGTTTTTGCAATATATAAAAGGTAAGAGAGAGGCAAAAATAGACATTGGACCACTGACAATTGAGGCTGAAGTAATAATAGGAAACAAAGCAATGGCAGAGGAACTGAATGGTTACTTTGCATTAGTCTTCATGGTGGAAGACCCCAGTGGGATGCCAGAACCCCAGGAGAATCAGGGGACACAGGTGAGTGTAGTGGCCATCATGAAGGAGAATGTTCTGGGAAAACTGGAAGGTGGATAAATCACCTGGACCGAATGGACTACACCCCAGGGTTCTAAAAGAGATAGCTGAGGAAATTGTGGACACATTGGTGGTGATCTTTCAGGAATCACTGGAGGAAAGGAGGGTCCCAGAGGACCAGGTAGTAGCTAATGTAACACTGCTGTTTAAGAAAACAGGGAGGCAACAGACGGGAAATTATAGGCCGGTTAGCCTGATTTTGATAATTGGCAAGATTTTAGAGTCCATTATTAAAGATGAGATCACAGAGTACTTGGAAGTGCTTCATAAAATAGGACTGAGTCAGCACGGCTTCGTTAAGGGGAAGTCATGTCTGACAAATCTGTTAGAGTTCTTTGAGGAGGTAGCAAGCAAGTTAGATAAAGGAGAACCAGTGGACGTGATTTATTTAGATTTCCAGAAGGCCTTTGACAAGGTGCCGCATAGGAGACTGTTAAATAAGTTCAGAGCCCATGGTGTTAAGGGTAAGATCCTGGCATAGATAGAGGATTGGCTGACTGGCAGAAGGCAGAGAGTGGGGATAAAGGGGTCTTTTTCAGGATGGCAGCCGGTGACTAGTATGTGCCTCAGAGATTGGTGCTGGAACTAGAATCTTTCACAATATACATTAACGATTTGGAAGAAGGAACTGAAGGCACTGTTGCTAAGTTTGCAGATGATACAAAAGATATATAGAGGGATAGGTAACATTGAGGAAGCAGAGGGGCTGCAGAAGGACCTAGACAGGCTAGGAGAGTGGGCAAAGAAGTGGCAGATGGAATATAATGTGGAAAAGTGTGAGGATATGCTCTTTGGAAGGTAGAATGGAGGCATAGACTATTTTCAAAATGGGGAAATGGGGACTTGGGAGTCCTCGTTCAAGATTCTCGTAAGGTTAACGTGCAGGTTCAGTCAGCAGTTAGGAAGGCAAATGCAATGTTAGCATTCCATGTCGAGAGGTCTAGAATACAATAGCAGGGATGTACTTCTGAGGCTGTATAAGGCTCAGGTCAGACCCCATTTGGAGTATTGTGAACAGTTTTGGGCCCCCTATCTAAGGAAGGATGGGCTGGCCTTGGAAAGGGTCCAGAGGAGGTTCACAAGAATAATCCCTGGAATGAAAAGCTGTTGTATGAGGAACGGTTGAGGACCCTGGGTCTGTACTCATTGGAGTTTAGAAGGATGAGGGGCGATCCTATTGAAACTTACAGGATACTGCGAGGCCTGGACAGATTGGAGAGGATGTTTCCACTAGTAGGAAAAAATAGAACCAGAGAACACAACCTCAGTCTAAAGGGACGATCCTTTAAAACAGAGATGAGGAGGAATTTCTTCAGCCAGAGTGTGGTGAATCTGTGGAACAATTTGCCACAGAAGGCTGTGGAGGTCAGGTCATTGAGTGTCTTTAAGACAGAGATAGATAGGTTCTTGATTAATAAGGGGATCAGGGGTTATGGGAAAAAGGCAGGAGAATAGGGATGAGAAAAATATCAGCCATGATTGAATGGTGGAGCAGACTCGATGAGCCGAGTGGTCTAATTCTTTTCCTATGTTTTATGGTAGAAGTAGGGAACCTTGGATGACTCGAGATATTGAGGCCATGGTCAAGAAGAAGAAGGAGGCACATGACATGCATCGGCAGCTGGGAACAAGTGGATCCCTTGAAGAGTATCGAGGGTGTAGGAGTAGAGTTGAGAGAGAAATCAGGAGGGCAAAAAGGGGACACAAGATTGCTTTGGCAAATAAGGCAAAGGAAAATCCAAAGAGTTTCTACAAATACATAAAGGCCAAAAGAGTAACTAGGGAGAGAGTAGGGCCTCTTAAGGATCAACAAGGTCATCGACGTGTGGGTCCACAAGAGATGGGTGAGATCCTAAATGAATATTTCTCATCAGTATTTACTGTTGAGAAAGACATGGATGTTAGGGAACTTGGGGAAATAAATAGTGATGTCTTGAGGAATGTAAATATAACAGAGAGGAGGTGCTGGAAGCCTTAAAACGCATCAAGGTAGATAAATCCCTGGGACCTGAAGAAGTGTATCCCAGGACGTTGGGGGAGGCTAGGGAAGAAATTGCGGGTCCCCTAGCAGAGATATTTGCATCATCAACAGCCACAAGTGAGGTGCCTGAAGATTGGAGGGTGGCAAATGTTGTGCCTTTGTTTAAAAAGGGCTGCAGGGAAAAGCCTGGGAACTACAGGCCAGTGTGCCTCAAATCTGTAGTGGGTAAGTTGTTAGAAGGTATTTTGAGAGCCAGGATCTAGAGGCATTTAGAGAGGCAAGGATTGATTAGGGACAGTCAACATAGCTTTGTAAGTGGAAAATCATGTCTCACAAATTTGATTGTGTTTTTTGAAGGGATAAGCAAGTAGATGAGGGCAGTACAGTTGATATTGTCTACATGGACTTTAGCAAGGCCTTTGACAAAGTACCACATGGTAGGTTATTGCATAAGGTTAAATCTCACGGGATCCAGGGTGAGGTAGCCAAATGGTTACAAAATTGGCTTGATGACAGAAGACAGAGGGTAGTTGTCGAGGGTTGTTTTTCAAACTGGAGGCCTGTGACCAGCGGTGTGCATCAGGACTTGGTGCTGGGTCCACTGTTATTTGTCATTTATGTTAAGGATTTGGATGAGATTTTAGGAGGCACGATTAGTAAGTTTGCAGATGACACCAAGGTTGGTGGCATAGTGGACCGTGAGGAGGACTATTTAGGATTGCAACGGGATCATGATCAATTGGGCCAGTGGGCTGACGAATGGCAGATGGAGTTTAATTTAGATAAATGTGAGGTGATGCATTTTGGTAGATCGAACCCCAGGACAAGACTTACTCAGTTAATGGTAGGGCGTTGGGGAGAATTATAGAACAAAGAGATATTGGGGTACAGGTTCCTAGCTCCTTGAAAGTTGAGTCACAGGTGGTGAAGAAGGCATTTGGCATACTTTGTTTCATTGGTCAGAATATTGAATACAGGAGTTGGGACATCTTGTTGAAGTTGTACAAGGCCACACTTGGAATACTGTGTACAGTTCTGGTCACCCTATTATAGAAAGGATATTATTAAACTAGAAAGAGCGCAGAAAAGATTTATGAGGATGCTACCGGGCTTGTTGGTTTGAGTTATAAGGAGAGGTTGGATAGGCTGTGACTTTTTTCTCTGGAGCATAGAAGGCTGAGGGGTGATTTTATAGAGGTCTATAAAATAATGAGAGGCATAGATCAGCGAGACAGTCAATATCTTTTCCCAAACGGTAGCACAGTGGTTAGCACTGCTGCTTCACAGCTCCAGGGTCCCGGGTTCGATTTCCGGCTCGGGTCACTGTCTGTGTGGAGTTTGCACATTCTCCTTGTGTCTGCGTGGGTTTCCTCCGGGTGCTCCGGTTTCCTCCCGCAGTCCAAAGATGTGCTGGTTAGGTTGATTGGCCAGGTTAAAAATTGCCCCTTAGAATCCTGGGATGCGTAGGTTAGAGGGATTAGCGGGTAAATATGTGGGGTGGGATTGTGGTCGGTGCAGACTCGATGGGCCGAATGGCCTCCTTCTGCACTGTAGGGTTTCTATGATTTCTATTCTATGATTTCAAACGTCAGGGAGTGTAAAACTAGAGGGCATCGGTTTAAGGTGAGAGGGGAAAGATACAAAAGGATCCAGAGGGGCAATTTTTTCACACAGAGGGTGGTGAGTGTCTGGAACAAGCTGCCACAGGTAGTAGTAGAGGCGGGTACAATTTTGTCTTTTAAAAAGCGTTTAGACAGTTACACGGATAAGATGGGTATAGAGGGATATGGGCCAAATGCGGGCAATTGGGACTAGTTTAGCAGTTTAAAAAAAGGGGCAGCATGGACAAGTTGGGCCAAAGGGCCTGTTTCCATGTTGTAAACCTCTGTGACTCTATGAGTTCCACAAAGCTCTACATTAACTCATTACAGGAAGGATGAGGAAAAGATTGAAAGGGTGCAGAGGCGATTTACAAGGATGTTGCCTGGATTGAGTGGCATGCCTTATGAGGATAGACTGAGGGAGCTCGGTCTTTTCTCCTTGGAGAGATGTAGGATGAGAGGAGACCTAATAGAGGTATATAAGATGTTGAGAGGCATAGATTGGGTGGACTCTCAGAGGCTTTTTCCCAGGGTGGAAATGGCTGCTACGAGAGGACACAGGTTTAAGGTGCTGGGGTGTAGGTACAGGGGAAATGTGAGGGGGAAGTTTTTCACACAGAGGGTGGTGGGCAAGTGGAATTGGCTGCCGTCAGTGGTGGTGGAGGCAAACTCAATAGGGTCTTTTAAGAGACTCCTGGATGAGTACATGGGACTTAATAGAATGGAGGGTTATAGGTAGGCCTAAAAGGTAGGGATATGTTCGGCACAACTTGTGGGGCCGAAGGGCCTGTTTTGTGCTGTAGTTTTCTATGTTTCTATGTTTCTAACTCCCGGAAAGTTAATGCAGTGACCTGAGCTGACTCCTACCCGATACCTGGCTAGAAGACTATAGATAGGGTAGATAAAGCAGCCTATATTACAAAGATAGATTGACTTAAGGGGAATAGGCTGGTTCCCCTGATTGCCCACGGGAAGGTAATCTCCGCATTCATGACTCCAGATGGGTTACACCAGTGTCAAATTATGCTCTTTGGACTCTGAAATGTCCCAGCTTCCTTTTAAAGGCTGACAAACCAGGTAACGGTGCACTTATTGAATTGCATAGCGTACCTGGACAACCTCCTCGTGTACAGTGACACCTCGGAAACACACACACAGCAACTGGAAGTCCTTTTCCAGAAAGTACAGTCAGCTGACTTATTGGTCAATCTCGCAAAGGGAGAGTTCATGAAGGCGACAGTGACATATCTTGGACACATAGTGGGTCAGGAACAGATAGCGCCCAGGGCTGCCAAAGTGCAATCCCCATGGTCAATTCCCCATGTTTGATAATGCCTTTGTGAAGCACCCGGAAATGTTTTCCTAGATTAAAGGTGCTATTTCAATTCAAGTTCTCACATGAGCTGGTAAACAATCTGATTTTGTGGTTGTCACAAGTGATGTCTATGTACTCTGGTGTTTAAAGTAACAAATTGAAATAGAACAGGAAAGCAGTTGACAGCACACAGGAGCCAAGGCTGATTGGTATGTTAATATGGAGTTGGAGTAAGAGGCAGCTGGATTAAACATTACACATCACTGAAATGAATTCCTCTCAGATCTAAAAGACGATTGTGATGTTAAATATAAAAAACATCAGATCTCCACGTTCCATATTCAGACCATTAACATTTGTACAAATTCTTGTTGCAATTTCTCAACAGCTGCTCGATGAAAAGAAGAGATTAAGTGTTGCTGTGTTGTGTGAATGTTATCCACTCCAGTGTTATTTTTTTTCATGCAAATGTAACTTTCATCCTTCCAGCTCTGTGCTCACTCTGGGGTTTGAAGTCTCCATGTTGTCTCACAAGCTGCCATCAGCATTATTCTCAGAGCGACTGTCTCACACTATACTGCTGCTCATTAGCTTCTCCTAATTAGTGTCACTCGATATCTCCACAACAAATGTTGTCACAACATACTTTTTAAACAGCAACTGAATCATATCCCTACAGTGCATAAGGAGGATACTCGGCTCATCGAGGCTGCACCAACAATCCCAACCAGGCCCTAACCCCACATGTTTACCCTTCTAGTCCCCCTGACACTAACGGGCAATTTAGCATGGCCAATCAATCAAACCTGCACATCTTTGGACTGTGTCTGCTGTTATCCTGCACAAATTTCATCATCAAATAATCAAACCCTCACATCAATATTTGTACTGGCTCTAACCTTAAACATAAACATGTCCTTAACCCCTAAATTATTTTACCCTAACCTTAAACCACATCGAGAGAATATCATAGAATCTCTACAGTGTAGAAGGTAGCCAATCGGCCCATCGAGTCGGCACTGACTTATCAAAAGAGTATCTTACCCAAACACCACCCCCGCCACATCACCATAACCCCGTGCATTTACCATGGCTAATCCACCTAACTTGCACATCTTTGGACTGTGGGAGGAAACCTGAGCACCCGGAGGAAACCCACGCAGACACAGGGAGTACGTGCAACTCCACACAGACAGTGACCCAAGGCTGGAATTGAACCAAGGTCCCTGGCACTGTGAGCAGCACTGCTAACCACTGTGCCACCATGCCACCCCAAACATAAACTTGTTGTTAACCTTAAACATAACCAATGCCACCAATATACTTACCTACAATTAACCAGAAACTTAAATTTAACCTTAAGCATAAATACAGCCTATAGCCAAATATGATCCCCGCTGACAATCCAAATTCAAGCTTGAAAGGGAAATTCTGGGGCCCTCCTTAGGTCAGAAAGGGTGGTGTTGAGATGAAAGGTGAGGCCAACAAACCCGTGTGCTTTAACTGCCTAAAGGTAGGGCACATCCAATAACTATGGGTAGCAAGCGTGAAGTCTTGTCCCAAACCTAACCCTAATCTTAAACCCCATCTTGAGTTTAACACAATTCCCCAAGATGGTTTAGTAAGGTGGGTGCGAGGGTGGCAGAGTGAGTGGATGGCTGGCTGAGCAAGTGATTGAGCGGGTATGAGGGTGACTGGGAATGAGTGGGTTGGTGTGAGGTTTCGGGTGAATGGGTGGGTAAGAGGGGGTCAATGTATCAGCAATACATTGTAAAAGACCTGTGATAAAGATTGGCTCACCTAGACACAGCTAACACCTTCGCATATGGAAGGAACTACTTGAATCTGTCCTTTTGTTCAGCTGGAGGATTTTCTCTCGACTCCTACTGTGTTTCCTGGACTACTTCTGCTGCTGTGAGCTTTTTCCAGGTTAGTGAATCTATTGCATAGGAACCGCTGCAGGGCCTAGGGCTTGGTAGGACACAAAAAGCCTGAGAGTGGGAGTGAGAGAAGATGAGCCGACAATCCACCAACACTTTTTTTAATGATCAACAACTAGCCAGAGGCATTTTAAATAGGTGTGTTTGTCTGCAGGGAGAGGAAGAAACTGAAAGATCTTACAGGGAGGGCTGTAATAAACTAAAGCCTGGGAAGAAAATCCCAACGCTGCCCATCCTCTTGAGTTAAACCTGTGCCTGGGCAGTGCAGCTGCCTGGGTGAAAATTTCTTCCCCTGCATCCCCATATGAAGGGAAGAAACTGTTTTCATCAACAAGTTACTTCCCTGTGTCCTTCCCTCCTCTCTATATTTTCTCCCCTTCTTCCTCTCGCTCTCTCACTTCCCCTTCCCTTCCCTTTAAAGGATAGAGTACCTCTGGTTGTGGGCGGGGCATTGGTCATGTGTACTGATGCACTTTCACAGGCTTCAATAAAAACACAAAAGAATTCATTAATAAGAACTTTACAGCAGTCAAATAGCTGCACCTCGTCCCCTACCTATCTCCTTGTCTAAGAGAGGAATCCACCCTCTGAGTTGATTACCAATTCCCAATCCTGATTGGTTCCCCCAAACCAGGTGACCCTTTCTCTGCTGTGTTGTCTTTAAAGAGACAATTACCACAAATCACCAATGTGTGATAGACCACGGGACTAGTTAGAGTTTATCTGCAACGAGACAGTGGACTCCCTTGGGCCCCCCACCAAGTCACCCCCTCGTTCTCCCTGAGGAGCTCTGGGAATATCTGTTTTCGAACTGTAGCTGGTGAAACAGAGTCCAGCTATCCCTCAACTGCTGGTTAGAACTGACACTGCTGGTGTGGTCCGTCCAGGCCTATGATAATGGGGTGTGGGACATGGACTGGAGCGAGAGGCATTGACTGCGTGGCTTCCTCATCTGTTTCACTGGACAGAGTGGAAGGACAGATGTGTCTCCTCTAAGCAATGTCCAGTGATGGTCGCACAATATTTCAGACATGAAAATAATCATAGCTAGCCTCAATATCAATGGCAGCAGGGGGCAGCTCAGAGATTCCAGAACTTCTTGGTCCTCCGGGACGAGAAATGTACAGTGTGCCTTCAGCAGGAAACACACCGTTCCGGGAAACAAAGCCATGTGGCTCTTGGAGCAGGGAAAGTGTGCGGCGGGGGGTCTGCATGAATCACCTAGCCCCTAATTCTGGCAGGGTGGCTATTTTGTTGGCCCCACGTTTTCAGCCAGAGATCTTGGGACTCAAGAATCCTCTGTCAGTTCAATTACTGCACTTGATGATCTGTGAGGGAGTGTAGTGCTTCACTTTGTGAATGTCTGGCTCTTTATTTAAATGCAGATAGTATTCTGCCCAAAATAAATGCACTGATGACACAAACTGAGGTGAGGGGGTATGATCTATTAGCCATTACAGAAACATGGTTACAAGGAGATCAAAGCTGGGAACTAAATAGTATGTGGTCTGTTGCTTTTCATAAGGACACTCAGGAGGGAAAGGGTGGTGGGGTAACTTTGTTATTATGAGATGGAGTAAGTACAATAGCGAGGCATTGGAAAGACTGGGTTTGTTTAGGAGTAGTCAGCATGGCTTTGTGCATGGGAGATCATGTCTTACAAATTTGATAGAGTTCTTTGATGAAATGACCAGGAAGGGTGATGAGGGCAGGGGAGTAGATGTAGTCTATATGGACTTCAGTAAGGCCTTTGATAAAGTTCCACATGGTAGGCTGCTCTAGAAGGTTAGATGACATGGAATCCAGGGACAGCTGGCAAATTGGATAGAAAATTAACTTGATGATCAGAAGCAGAATGTTGGAAGGATGCTTGTCGGACTGGAGGCCTGTGAATAGTGGTGTGCCTCAGGGGTCAGTGCTGGATCCATGGCTGTTTGTTATCTATATCGACGGTTTGGATGAGAATGTACAAGGCATGATCAGTAAGTTTGCAGATGACACTAAAATAGGTGGTATTGTAGACAGTGAGGAAGGTTATCAAAAATTGCAGCAGGATCCTGATCAGCTGGGGAAGTGGGACAAGAAATGATAAATGTAGCTCAATACAGATAAGTGTGAGCTGTTGCATTTTGGAAAGTTAACTCAAGGTAGGACTTTCACGGTGAATGGTAGGACCTTAGGAAGTATCGTGGAACAGAGGGATTTTGGAGTTCAGATGCATGGTTCTCTAAAGGTGGAGTCACAGGTAGATAGGGCAGTGAAGAAGGCTTTTGGCATGCTGGCCTTCATCAGTCAGGGCATTGAACATAGAAGTTGGGAAGTTATGCTGCAGTTGTACAGGATGTTGGTGAGGCCACACCTGGAGTATTGTGTTCAGTTTTGGTTATCTTGCTCTGGGAAAGATGTTATTAAACTGGAGAGAGTGCCGAAGAGATTTACAAGGATGTTGCCAGGACTCAAGACACTGAGTTACAGGGAGAGATTGGACAGGCTAGGACTTCTTTCTTTGGAACGTAGGAAACTGAGGTGTGATCTTACAGAGCTGTATAAGATCATGAGAGACATGGATAGGGTGAATGCACTCAGTCTTTTTCCCAGGGTTGGGGAATCGAGAACTAAAGGGCATTGGTTTTAGAGGGGAACCCAAGGAGTAACTTTTTTACACAGAGGGTGGTACGTATGTGGAATGAGCTGCCAGAGGAAGTGATTGAGGCAAGGATGTTGACAACATTTAAAAGGCATTTGGACAGATACATGGATAGGAAAGGTTTAGAGGGATATGGGCCAAATGCAGGCAAATGGGGTTGGCTTAGATAGGGTTTTTGGTCGGTGTGGTGAATCATTGTTGGTTACCACCAGGAGTGCTGAGCCATGGTCTGGCCAGTACTATGAGTCTGTAGATACGTTACTGTTGGGGTTAGGGTTGGGCTGTTCTACCTGTTAATATAGTCCTATGGTACACCCCAGTTGGCTCCGCCTCCTGGGAGAGGTATAAAGGTCACTGCTCTGCCTGGTGACCCTTTAGTCTGGGATTGTATATTGTATATAGTAGCTCTGTTATTGTTGGCAATAAAAGCCTTTATTTCCCGGGTACATCCTGCCTCCCGTGTGATTTATCGCGCATCAATTTTATTGCCAACAAGTAAATTCTTTTTTTTTGAAAAAAACCCAAAAGAAAACATGGAGCAAATGCTTAAACCCGAGCGGCTTACGTTGGACCCACGTGCGGCGGGAGCATCGAACACTTTCGACCACTGGTTGAAGTGTTTCCAAGATTACCTCGACGCCTCCACAGCGGTCACCGATGACGCCGACAGACTCCGGGTCCTCCACGCGAGGGTAAGCGACGCTGTATACTTAGCGATCCGTGAGGCCCCCCACTACAAAGGGGCCCTCGAGCTTCTCAAAAAGCGATACAACAAACCGCCGAATGAGATCCAAGCTCGACACCTTCTAGCCACTCAACGGCGGCAGCCCGGCGAAACGATGGAACAGTACGCGTGCGAACTTCAGCAGCTAGCCAGACCCTGCAACTGCAAGTCAGTGTCGGCAGCCCAGTACATGAGCGACTTAGTTCGAGATGCGTTCGTGGCAGGAATCGGCTCGTCGTACATCCGCCTTCGGCTGTTGGAGCAAGGTAACCTCGATCTCACTAAAACCATAGAGTTAGCTGACGCTCTAGAAACGGCCTCCAAAAGTCTGGAGATGTACCCCGACGACCGCGTGGAGACATTGTGGCAGGGGCAGCCGCAGACTCCACTTTATTCAGCGGGACCGAAAAACTGCGCGATTGCGTTTCCAGCCTCGGACCTGACGACGGCAGCAGCTCCAGGTGGCCCGCGGTGTTACTTCTGTGGGGGGGTGAAACACCCTCGGCAGCGATGTCCAGCTAAAGCGGTGTTGTGCTCCGCCTGCGGCAAGAAGGGACATTATTCCAAAGTATGCCGGACCAAACCTCCATCCAAAAACAGCAGTGCGGCGTGTGACTCCCCGGAGCCGGCCTCCTTGTCTTCTGCATCTTCAAGGTCTTCTACCACGTGCGATTCCAGGACGTCGCCATTCCGAACGACGGAGTCGCAAGACACGTGCGACCTGCAGGGGCCGCAGGTTTTGGCGCCATCGTCCACGTGCGACCTATGGGGGCAGCCATTTTGGTCGGCACCGACCACGAATGACCAGCAGGGGTCGTCATCAACCATCTCAGCTGCCTGCAGTTGCACCCATGAACCAACGGTGGCGTCGATCATCCTGGACCAGGCCAAGCCTCACAGACTCGACAAGTCCATGATGGACATACAGGTAAACAGACGCCAGATTTATTGTTTGTTTGACAGTGGGAGCACGGAGAGCTTCATTCACCCTGACACCGTGAAGCGGTGTGGTCTCCAGATTCGGACTGTCAAGCAGACAATTTCGATGGCGTCAAGGTCCCGGTCTGTCCCCGTGCTAGGGAGCTGCGTGGTCAATCTGACGGTGCAGGACACGGTTTACGAGAACTTCAGGCTCCTTGTGTTACTGCACCTTTGCGCGCCGATACTCCTAGGACTAGATTTTATGGTCCACCTGAAGAGTGTAACCCTGCAGTACGATGGGCCACTCCCTCCGCTTTCAGTGGGAGACCCGCAGCCTCTAAATTGCCCAACGCGCTCCACATGTAGTCTCTCAACGCTCAGGATTACCACACCCTCCCTATTCCAGAATCTCGTGCCAGGCTGCAAGCCCATCACAACAAAGAGCAGGCGTTACAGCGCTGAGGATCGGATCTTCATTCGATCTGAAGTTCAGCGGCTCCTCAAGGAAGGGATCATCCAACCTAGCACTCGTCCTTGGAGAGCGCAAGTCGTGGTGGTTAAGAATGGGAACAAACCCCGGATGGTCATAGACTATAGTCAGACCATTAACAGATACACGCAGCTGGATGCGTATCCCCTCCCGCGCATATCTGACATGGTCAACCAGATTGCGCAGTACCGGGTGTTCTCCACCATCGACTTAAAATCTGCTTATCACCAGCTCCCCATTCGCCCAGAGGACCGACAATACACGGCCTTTGAGGCGGATGGTCGCCTTTACCATTTTTTAAGGGTTCCTTTTGGTGTCACAAATGGGGTCTCGGTCTTCCAGCGTGCTATGGACCGAATGGTGGACCAGAACGGGCTGCGGGCTACCTTCCCGTACCTGGATAACGTCACCATCTGCGGCCATGACCAGCAGGACCACGATGCCAACCTTCTTAGATTCTTATGCACTGCATCCCGCCTGAATCTGACCTACAACAGGGAGAAGTGTGTATTTTGCACGCGCCGCCTAGCTATCCTCGGATACGTGGTGGAAAACGGGGTCCTTGGCCCTGATCCAGACCGTATGCCCTCCTCGAACTCCCCCTGCCCAGTAGCATCAAAGCACTGAGAAGATGTTTAGGCTTCTTCTCATACTATGCACAGTGGGTTCCCAATTACGCGGACAAAGCCCGTCCGCTCATCAAGTCTACCTCCTTTCCCCTAACAACAGAGGCTCGCTTAGCCTTTGCGAGAATAAAAGCCGACATCGCGAAAGCCATGATGCACGCTATCGATGAGTCCATCCCCTTCCAGGTGGAGAGTGATGCATCTGATTTCGCCCTGGCCGCCACACTTAACCAGGCGGGCAGGCCCGTCGCCTTTTTCTCTTGCACCCTCCAAGGCCCTGAAATTCGACATTCAGCGGTGGAAAAGGAGGCCCAGGCCATTGTGGAGGCCGTTCGGCATTGGCGCCATTACTTGGCGGGATAACGGTTCACTCTGCTCACGGACCAGCGGTCCGTGGCGTTCATATTCAACAACACGTTACGGGGTAAGATCAAGAATGATAAAATTTTGAGGCGGAGAATCGAACTCTCCACCTACAATTATGATATCATGTACCGTCCAGGGAAGCTCAATGAGCCCTCAGACGCCCTGTCGCGTGGAACATGCACTAGTGTGCAGGAGAATCGATTACAGGCTCTCCACAATGACCTCTGCCATCCGGGGGTCACTCGGCTCTTCCACTTCATAAAGGCCCGGAATCTACCCTACTCGGTGGAGGATGTCAGGTCCATAACCTTGATGCGCTATTCAGACACGAGGCTTGAAGCTCAGTAAATGAAAGGCTTTTATTTACTGTTAACGAAGCTACCAGAACTTATATACACTATCCCAGACTGAAGGGGTCCCGGCCAGAGCAGGGACTCTTATACCTCTCCCAGGAGGCGGAGCCCGACTGGGATGTACCACAACACTACAGTACAAAGGTGTAACAACCCCACCCTAACCCCAACAGCAACAATAGCACAACCCAACAGTAACATATGTACATCCTTGTAATACTGGCCAGCCCCTGGCTCAGCACTATCCAGTGGGAACCAACGATGGTTCACCACATTCACCCCTCCTTTGAGAACAAAGGCCGGCGGGGTACAAAAAAACAGAATAAAGTGTCTATAAGTTCAGATGGTCAGGGGGACCGCACCGTCATTGTGACCTCCTCAATACCGGCGGTGACACCGGAGTAGGCTCTTGCGGTGGCGTTCTCCCCAAAGCGGCGTC
Organism: Mustelus asterias; assembly: GCF_964213995.1. Taxonomy (NCBI): domain Eukaryota; kingdom Metazoa; phylum Chordata; class Chondrichthyes; order Carcharhiniformes; family Triakidae; genus Mustelus; species Mustelus asterias. The sequence continues at coordinate 73,684,111 of NC_135804.1, read as the reverse complement.
CAGCTGTTCTTCCACGGACTCACAGGCCGGTTGACCCTGAGGTGACGGTAGTCCAGGGGATCCTGACACGCCCTGCGGTGGCGACCATCTTCTGGGCTCAGGCAAGCTGTACATGGGAGTAAAATGGTTAAGCAATGGTCCCGATGCTGCCCGCGCCGTGTCCGGGGAAGAAACAAGAGATAAAGGGTTTGTTACAGGGGGTATGGGAGTGACAGGGGTTGCTACGTCCCCTGCTGGTGCCAGGTCTCGGATCGAGACCGTGTCCTCTCGCCCATCAGGGTATGCCACATAGGCATACTGAGGGTTGGTGTGGAGGAGATGGACCTGTTCGACCAACGGGTCGGACTTGCGGGCCCTTACATGTCGCCGCAGGAGGACGGGTCCTGAGTACGTCAACCAAGACGGTAATGAGGTCCCCGAGGAAGACTTCCGAGGGAATGAGAACATCCTCTCGTGGGGAGTAGCATTGGTTGCCGTACACAGGAGGGAGCGAATAGAATGGAGCGCATCAGGGAGCACCTCTTGCCAACGGGAGACTGGAAGACCTTTTGACTTCAACGCCAGTAAGACAGCCTTCCAGACTGTAGCATTCTCGCGTTCCACCTGTCCATTACCCCTAGGGTTGTAGCTCGTGGTCCTACTAGAGGCAATCCCATATGAGAGCAGGAATTGCCTCAAGTTATCGCTCATGAACGACGAGCCCCTGTCGCTATGGATGTAGCTGGGGTACCCGAACAGGGTAAAGAGATCACGGAATGCCTTGATAACCGTGGCAGCGGATGTATCAGAGCAGGGAACAACAAAAGGGAACCGAGAGTACTCGTCAATGATATTGAGGAAGTACACATTCCGATCTGTTGAGGGAAGGGGGCCCTTAAAATCGACACTCACTCTCTCGAAGGGACGAGTGGCCTTGACTAAATGTGCCCGGTCAGGTCGGTAAAAGTGCGGTTTGCATTCTGCGCAAACCCGACAGCTCCTTGTTACTGGCCTGACGTCCTCCACCGAGTAAGGCAGGTTGCGGGCTTTTATAAAGTGGTAGAGCCGAGTGACCCCAGGATGGCACAGGTCATTATGGAGGGCGTGCAAACGGTCCTCCTGTACACTAGCGCATGTTCCACGCGAGAGGGCGTCCGAGGGCTCATTGAGTTTCCCTGGACGATACATGATGTCGTAGTTATAGGTGGAGAGTTCAATTCTCCACTGCAAGATCTTGTCATTCTTGATCTTGCCCCTCTGCATGTTGTTAAACATGAACGCCACGGACCGCTGGTCCGTGATCAGGGTGAACCGTTTTCCCGCCAAGTAATGGCGCCAGTGCCTGATGGCCTCCACAATGGCCTGGGCCTCCTTTTCCACCGCTGAATGTCGAATTTCGGGGCCTTGGAGGGTGCGGGAAAAAAAGGCGACGGGCCTGCCCGCCTGGTTAAGTGTGGCGGCCAGGGCGAAATCAGATGCATCGCTCTCCACCTGAAAGGGGATGGACTCGTCTACAGCGTGCATCGTGGCTTTCGCGATGTCGGCTTTCAATTTATCGAAGGCCAATCTGGCCTCTGGCGTTAAGGGAAAAGTCGTGGACTTAATGAGCGGACGGGCTTTATCCGCGTAGTTGGGAACCCACTGCGCATAATAAGAGAAGAAGCCTAAGCATCTTCTCAGTGCTTTTGCACTAGCAGGTAAAGGAAGTTCAGAAAGGGGGCGCATACGGTCTGGATCAGGGCCAATGACCGCGTTTTCCACCACGTATCCTAGGATGGCTAATCGGCGTGTACGAAACACACACTTCTCCCTGTTGTAGGTCAAGTTCAGGCGAGATGCAGTGCGTAAGAAGTTCAGGAGGTTTGTGTCGTGGTCCTGCTGGTCATGGCCGCAGATGGTGACATTATCCAGGTACGGGAAGGTAGCCCGCAGCCCGTTCTGGTCCACCATTCGGTCCATAGCACGCTGGAAGACCGAGACCCCACTGGTGACACCAAAGGGAACCCTGAGAAAGTGATACAAGCGACCATCCGCCTCAAAAGCCGTGTATTGTCGGTCCTGTGGGTGAATGGGGAGTTGGTGGTAGGTAGACTTGAGGTCTATGGTGGAGAACACCCGGTACTGCGCAATCTGATTGACCATATCAGATATGTGCGGGAGGGGCTACGCATCCAGCTGCGTATATCGGTTAATAGTCTGACTGTAGTCAATGACCATCTGGGGTTTGTTCCCGCTCTTGACCACCACGACCTGCGCTCTCCACGGACTAGCACTGGGTTGTATGATCCTTTCTTTGAGGAGTTGCTGAACCTCAGATCTAATGAAGATCCGAGCCTCAGCGCTGTAACGCCTACTTTTAGTCGCGATGGGCTTGCAGCCTGGCACAAGATTCTGCAACAAGGAGGGTGTGGTGATCTTCAGCGTCGAGAGGCTGCAGGCGGGGCGCGTTGGGCAATTTGGAGGCTGCTGCTGTTTTCCCACTGCCAGTGAAGGGAGTGGCCCACCGTACTGTAGGATTACACTCCTCAAGTGGACCATGAAGTTTAGTCCGAGAAGTATTGGCGCGCAAAGATACGGCAACACAAGGAGCTTGAAACGCTCATAAACTGTGCCTTGCACCTTCAAGGTTACCACGCAACTCCCTAGCACGGCAACAGACCGGGACCTTGATGCCTTAGAGATTGTCTGTTTGGCAGGTTGAATCTGGAGTCCACACCGCTTCACAGTGTCTGGGTGGATAAAGCTCTCAGTGCTCCCGCTGTCAAACAGACAATAAATCACGTGGTTATTTACCTGGATATTCATCATAGATTTGTCAAGTCTATGAGGCTTGGCCTGGTCCAGGATGATCGACGCCACCGTTGGTTCATGAGCGCCACTGCAGGCAGCTGAAGTCGATGAGGAGGACCCCTGCTGGTCGTTCGTGGTCAGTGTCGACCAACATGGCTGCCCCCATGAATCGCACGTGGGTGAGGGCGCCAAACTCAGCGACCCCTGGTGGTCATACTCCTCCGACTCCGTCGACTGTAATGGCGTCGTCCTGGTCTCGCACGTGGATGAACCCCACGACGACTTCGACGACGAAGACCCGAGCTCTGAAGAATCGTAGGCCGCACTGCCGTTCCTGGGTTTAGATCTGCACACTTTTGAATAATGCCCTTTTTTACCGCATGCGGTGCACAACACAGCTTTAGCGGGACACTTTTGCCAGGTATGCTTCGCTCCTCCACAGAAATAGCACCGCGGGCCGCCCGGGGCTGCAGCCGTCGTCTGGCCCGAATGGGAGCACGCCATTACACAGCATTTCGGACCCGAGGGACGAGGAGGGATTTGCGACTGCTCCTGCCACCTTGTCTCCACATGGTCCTCTGGATATAAAACTAAGCTTTTGGAGGCCGACTCGAGCATCTCTGCTAACTCGATGGCCTGGGTAAGATTAAGGTTACCCTTCTCCAACAGTTTAAGTCGAATGTACGACGATCCGACCCCGGCCACAAACGCATCTCGGGCGAGGTCGTTCATGCTCTGCTCAGCCGACACAGCTTTACAGTCACAGCCCCTGGCTAGCTGTAGGAGCTCGTTCGCGTATTCCTCCATCGTTTCGCCAGACTGCCGCCGTCGAGTGGCTAGGAGGTAACGAGCGTGTATCTCATTAGATGGTTTGGTATAGCGCTTCTTCAGAAGCTCGAGGGCCTTAGGATAATTGGTGGCCGCACGGATCGCGAGGTAGACAGTGTCGCTTACCCTCGTATGGAGGACCCGGAGTCTGTCATCATCTGTGGTGACCGCTGCGGAGGCTGCCAGGTAGTCTTCGAAACACTTCAGCCAGTGGTCGAAGGTGTTAGAAGTGCCCACCGCACGTGGATCTAGCGTAAGGCGTTCCGGCTTCAGAATTTGCTCCATACTCTCTCTCTTTTTTTTTTCCGACGAGAGTTTAACGACAGTAAATAAAATTGATGCGCTATTCAGACACGAGGCTTGAAGCTCAGTAAATGAAAGGCTTTTATTTACTGTTAACGAAGCTACCAGAACTTATATACACTATCCCAGACTGAAGGGGTCCCGGCCAGAGCAGGGACTCTTATACCTCTCCCAGGAGGCGGAGCCCGACTGGGATGTGCCACAACACTACAGTACAAAGGTGTAACAACCCCACCCTAACCGCAACGGCAACAATAGCACAACCCAACAGTAACATATGTACATCCTTGTAAGACTGGCCAGCCCCTGGCTCAGCACTATCCAGTGGGAACCAACGATGGTTCACCACAAACCAGAAGCTGCCGGGTATGCGCGGAATGCAAACCGCACTTCTACCGACCTGACAGGGCACACCTCATTAAGGCCACTCGTCCCTTCGAAAGACTGAGTGTGGACTTTAAGGGCCCCCTTCCCTCGACAGATCGGAACGTGTACTTCCTCAATGTGATTGATGAGTACTCACGATTCCCTTTTGTCATTCCCTGTTCTGATATGACCGCTGCCACGGTTATCAAGGCATTTCATGATCTTTTCACCCTGTTCGGTTACCCCTGTTATATCCACAGCGATAGGGGCTCGTCGTTCATGAGCGACGACTTGAGGCAATACCTGCTCTCATATGGGATTGCCTCTAGTAGAACCACGAGCTACAACCCAAGGGGTAACGGACAGGTTGAACGAGAGAATGCTACAGTCTGGAAGGCTGTCTTACTGGCGTTGAGGTCTAAAGGTCTTCCAGTCTCCCGTTGGCAAGAGGTACTCCCTGATGCGCTCCACTCCATACGCTCACTCCTGTGTACGGCAACCAACGCTACTCCTCATGAGAGAATGTTTTCATTCCCTAGGAAGTCTTCCTCTGGGACCTCATTACCATCTTGGTTGACGTACTCAGGACCTGTCCTCCTGCGGCGGCATGTTAGGACCCGCAAGTCCGACCCTTTGGTTGAACAGGTCCATCTCCTCCACGCCAACCCTCAGTATGCCTACGTGGCATATCCTGACGGGCGAGAGGACACGGTCTCGATTCGAGATCTGGCGCCAGCAGGGGGCTTGGAAACCCCTGTCGCTCCCACATCCCCAGTTAGGGACCCCCCAACCATTATCTCCCCTCCTGACACGGCGCGGGCAGTATCGGGACGACCACTTAACCCTCTTACTCCCGTGTACAGCTTGCCTGAGTCCAGGAGATGGTCACCACTTCAAGGCGTGCCCGAGTTCAGCGGATTGTCACCACCTCGTGGTCTACCGGCCCGTGAGGAACTGGAGGAGTCGCTGGACACCGCCTTGGAGAGAACGGCACCGCGATTGCCTGAACCGGTGTCATCGCCGGTGTTGAGGAGGTCACAGCGACGGTGCGGTCCCCCAGACCGTTTGAACTTATAGACAGATGAACAATTGTTCTGTGTTTTGTACCCCGCCGGCCTTTGTTTTCAAAGGAGGGGTGAATGTGGTGAACCATTGTTGGTTACCACCAGGAGTGCTGAGCCATGGTCTGGCCAGTACCATGAGTCTGTAGATATGTTACTGTTGGGGTTAGGGTTGGGCTGTTCTACCTGTTAATATAGTCCTATGGTACACCCCAGTTGGCTCCGCCTCCTGGGAGAGGTATAAAGGTCACTGCTCTGCCTGGTGACCCTTTAGTCTGGGATTGTATATTGTATATAGTAGCTCTGTTATTGTTGGCAATAAAAGCCTTTATTTCCCGGGTACATCCTGCCTCCCGTGTGATTTATCGCGCATCAGTCAGCATGGACCAGTTTGGGCCAAAGGGCGTGTCTCCATGCCGTAGATTTTACGATTCTATGAATTAGGAGGATTAGCAGGGTAAATACGTGAGGTTACAGGGATAGGGCCTGGGTGGGATTATGGTCAGTGCAGACTGATGGGCCGAATTGCCTCATTCTGCACTTTGGGGATTCTATTATTCTATGATTCTAAGTCCCCCAGATCTGATGGGTTGCACCAGTGAGGTCCCTCAGCTGCCTCTACCAGATGGGGAGCTGGGGATATTAAAGGAAACAACTACAGAGATAGTGGATGCATTGCTAGTAATTTTCCAGGAATTCTTAAATTCTGCCAATGTAGCGTCCTTTTTCAAAAAGGGAGGGAGACAAAAACAGATAACTATAGACTATATTTAATATCTGTTGTATGGAAAATGTTAGAGTCCATTATAAAGGATGTAATAGCAGAGCATTTAGAAATACATAATATAATCAAGCAGAGTCAGCATGATTTCATGAAGAGGATATCATGCCTGACAAATTCATTAGAATTCTTTGCGGTGGTAACAAGCAGGATAGATAAATGGGAACCAGTAGATGTAATATACTTCAACTTCCAAAACAACATTCAATAAGATACTGCACAAAGGGTTAATTAATAAAATAAGAGCCCATGGTGTTAGGCGTAGTATATTAGAATGGTTAAAGGATTGCCTAACCGATAAAACACAGAGAGTTGGGATGAGGGGCATTTTCAGGATGCCAACCTGTGGAGCGCCACAGGGATCAGTGCTGGAGACACAATTATTTACAATATATATTGTTGACTTGGACAAGGGAAGTGAATGTACTCTTGCCAAGTTTGTGGATGACACAAAAATAAGTGGCAAGTGGTGAAGATGACAATCTACAGAGGGATATAGACAGGTTAGGTGACTGGACAAAAATTGATAGGTGGAATATAATATAGGGAAATATGAAGTTGTGCACATTGGTAGGAAGAATAAAGGAGCGGAATATTATTTTAATGGAAACAGACTTCAGAAAGCTGCAGCACTGATGAATTTGAGGGTACTTATGCATAAATCACAAAAAGCTAGCATGCAAGTTCAGCAGGTAATAAAAAGGCAAATGGAATGTTGGCCTTTATTTCAAAGAGAATGGAGTATTGGAAAGTCTTGCTAAAACTATACAACGCACTAGTTAGACCACACTTGGAATATTGTGAACAGTTTATGTTCCCTTATCAAAGGAAAGATATATTAGCCGTGCTGGCAGTTCAGAGAAGATTACTAGGTTGATCCAGGGATGTAGGGATTTTCTTATGCGAAGCGGTTAAATGGGTTGGGCCTATTCTTGTTGGAGTTTAGAGGAAGTAGAGATGACCTTGTTGAGACATGAAAGATTCTCAGGGGGATTGACAGGGTAGATGCTGAGAGGTTGTTTATCCTTGAGGGTGTAATTTCAGAGTAAGGGGTCACCCATTTACAAGAGATGAGGAGGAATTTCTTCTTTCTGAGGGGAGTGAATTGGTGGAAGTCTTTACTGCAGAAAGCTGTGGAGGTTGCATCATTAAGTATCTTCAAGGTTGAGATAGACAGATTTTTAATCACTAGGGGAATCAAGGGCTATAGTGATAAGGTGGGAAAGTGGAGTTGAGGATTATCACATCAGATCAGTCATTATCTCATTGAATGGCAGAACAGACTCAATGGACCGAATGGGCTACTCCTGCTCCTATGTCTTATGGTACATGCGAATTAACAATGGATTTCACAAGAACCTATCCAGATGTCAATAAACACGAGAGGGCGATCTTATCAGAATTTGACAGAGTGTCGATTCTGGTGAGAAAAATAGAGTGAATTGCATTGATGGTTCTGGCATGATTTCTGACCGGATTTTGAGCTTCATTGACAAAACATTTTATGGTCACACCAAGAATAATACTGCGCCACAGCAGCCTCCCTCTGATTCGCCTCCATGGCTCCACTTAATCCCGCCAATCACCGGAGAACTGCATATAAAATGCAGTTGACTCTCCAACATTTGTTCCACAGCAACTGCAGGGGATGGCAGCCAGAAAGCCTGTACATTATTTCTCATGGGAGTCCTGAGCAGACTTCTTGATGTATTGGAGCAGAGTGGGATGCACTCTATCCCTGATCCAGGGGAAGGTCACTGCCCCCACCTGGGATGCAGTGGCAGCCCTGGTGAGTGCAAGCTCACTGTAAAAGAGGATAGGCTAGTATTACTGCAAGAAGATGAAAGATCTTCCATGCCCAGCCAGAGTAAGTGCGCCACAAAGAACAGTACAGCACAGGAAACAGGCCCTTTGGCCCTCCAAGCCTGTGCCGCTCATTGGTCCAACTAGACCATTCGTTTGTATCCCTCCATTCCCAGACTGCTCATGTGACTATCCAGGTAAGTCTTAAACGATGCCAGCGTGTCTGCCTCCACCACCCTACTTGGCAGCGCATTCCAGGCCCCCACCACCCTCTGTGTAAAAAAATGCCTCATGCAATATTTTTCTGGATGCCCTCGCACACCCCTCCCACCTCCATCTTCATCTCTCACCCAATCACTTCGGCCATTGCCAACACCAGTAAGGAGGCCCTCTTCCCCTCTCCTCCAATCACCATATTCCCCCTACTTCCTGCGATTCTCCTCACACTCCAGCTCCCACTCAAGACCCACTCTTGCCACATCTCATCATCATCTTAAATATTAACACTGTCGCCTACACGCTCCCTTATCCGTGCCATTGCAGAACAAAGTCAACCGCAACAAGCATGACCAAACATACCCAGCCGGAGTAATGCCGAAGCTCAGAACCCTCCTGCACTTCGAGGAGAGAGCCCTTGAGCTGGCCAGGGAGGAGGAAAAGCATGCTTGTGCTGATGGTGAAGTGCGGGTAGCAGACAAACATGAGAATCCCAAAACATGCTTGCTGTCATTCCTCAAGTCTCAAGTGAGTAATCAATGTTCCCTCCGTTTCCCCTGGAATGCACTGATGCCATCTCCCTTCTCTTGCAGGCTGATCAGCAGAGCAAATCGGATAATCCTTGTGCCTCTTGGACCTAACGGACTCAAGAAATTCTGATGGAGACTTCTCAGACCCCACCATCGAAGAGGCATCACAGCTGTCACCCACAACCAGCATCAATGCAGATACTCACACCTCAGTGGGATCACTAAGTAGACAGGCATCTGGGTCACTCACTGCTGAAAAGCCACAGTAGGTGAAGACAGGGATGTTCCAGCGAACCAGTACTCGGAGGGATGCCAGAGACCAGGACTCCACTGGGCCCCAGCCAATGTTGCGCCCTGGGTCCAGTCATCCCGGACCTGATAGAACTGCAAAGCAGAGTTGTGAGCATAAGGAAGGGATGACAGCTTCCCTCCTTGGACTGCAAGGCCAACTGAAAGATTCCTATTGCCTTCTATCCGAGGAGATGGTGCTATCACTGCAGCGCAACAAGGCCAACACTGCATGGTTGGTGTCCGCAGTGGACACCTTGGCACAAGACCTGCACTCTGTGGCAGGAAATGTCCACACCATGGTTCACCTTATCACTGCCATGTTTGGGGGCTTCAACTGCGTGGTACAGGCGTTAGTGTGAATCCACGAATGTCAGTACCAGAGGATGGCAGGGCTTCAGGACCTCACTCCATAGAACCATAGAACCATAGAAAATTACAGCTCAGAAACAGGTCTTTTGGCCCTTCTTGTCTGTGCCGAACCATTTTTTGCCCAGTCCCACTGACCTCCCTCCACACCCCTCTCATCCATGAACCCGTCCAAGTTTTTCTTAAATGTTAAAAGTGAGCCCACATTTACCACTTTATCTGGCAACTCATTCCACACCCCCACCACTCTCTGTATGAAGAAGCCCCCCATAATATTCCCTTTAAACTTTTCTCCTTTCACCCTGAACCCATGCCCCCTGGTTTTTTTCTCCCCTAGCCTCAGTGGAAAAAGCCTGCTTGCATTCACTCTATCTATACCCATCAAAATCTTATACACCTCTATCAAATCTCCCCTCATTCTTCTACGCTCCAGGGAATAAAGTCCCAACCTATTCAATCTCTCTCTGTAACTCAGCTTCTCAAGTCCCGGCAACATCCTTGTGAACATTCTCTGCACTCTTTCAACCTTATTTACATCCTTCCTGTAACTAGGTGAGGTGAGGGATCAATAAAGTGAGGTGAGGGACGACGACAGTGTCCCTGCTGATTACACCTGTGGGAAGTGCACCCATCTGCAGCTCCTCCAAAACCGCGTTAGGGAACTGGAGCTGGAGTTGGATGAACTTAGGATCATTAGGGACGCAGAGGTGGCCATAGACAGAAGCTTTAGGAATACAGTTACTCCGAGGAATGAAAACAGATGGGTGACGGTGAGAGAGGTGGGGAGGAAGCAATCCGTGCAGGGATCCCCGGTGGTCGTTCCCCTTAGCAACAAGTATTCCGCTTTGGATACGGTTGAGGGGGATGACATACCAGTGGTGAGCCGCAGTGAGAGGATCTCCAGCACTGTGTCCGTCTCTGTGGCTCGGGAGGGTAAGGGGCAGAGCGGGAGGGCAATAGTTATTGGGGACTCGTTAGTTAGAGGGATAGATAGGAGGTTCTGTGGCAGCAAAAGAAACTCACGGATGGTATGTTGCCTACCGGATGACAAGGTCCGTGACGTCTCAGACCGTGTTTTCCGGATTCTGAAGGGGGAGGGGAAACAGTCACAAGTCGTGGTACACATTGGTACCAATGACATAGGTAAGCAAAGGGACGGGGATTTAAAGCAGGAATTTCTGGAGCTGGGCTGGAAGCTGAGAGCCAAGACAAAACATGTGGTCATCTCTGGTACGTTGCCGGTGCCACGTGATAGTGAGTTGAGGAACAGGGAGAGAGTGCAGTTAAACATGTGGTTGCAGGGATGGTGTAGGAGGGAGGGTTGCAGATACATGGAAAATTGGAACACATTCTGGGGAAGGTGGAACCTGTACAAACAGGACCAGAGGGGCACCAATATCCAAGGAGGGAAATTTGTTACGGCTCTTCAGGGGGGTTTAAACTAATTTGTCAGGGGAGTGGGAAAAGGAGTTGTTGTCCAGAAGTCAGTGAGGGTGGTGAGGTATTGGGGAAGGTATCAGGGTCAAGGGTGGGTACCGGTAGACAGGAAGGTGGGTTGAAGTGTGTCTACTTCAATGCAAGGAGCATCCGGAACAAGGCAGATGAACTTGGGGCGTGGATTGGTACTTGGGACTACGATGTTGTGGCCATTACAGAGACGTGGGTAGAACAAGGACAGGAATGGTTGTTGGACGTTCCGGAGTATAAATGTTTCAGTAAGTGTAGGGAAGCTGGTAAAAGAGGTGGGGGAGTGGCACTTTTAATCAAGGATAGTTTAACGGCTGCGGAAAGGCACTTCGAGGGGGATCTGCACACTGAGGTAATATGGGCTGAGGTTAGAAATAGGAAAGGAGCGGTCACGTTGTTAGGAGTTTACTATAGGCCCCCAAATAGTAATAGAGATGTGGAGGAAGAAATTGCTAAGCAGATTATGGGTATGTGTGGGGGTCACAGGGTAGTTGTCATGGGGGACTTTAACTTTCCAAATATTGATTGGAGCCTTTGTAGGTCAAATAGTTCGGATGGGGCAGTTTTTGTGCAGTGTGTGCAGGAGGGTTTCCTGACACAATATGTGGATAGGCCGACAAGAGGTGAGGCCACATTGGATTTGGTACTGGGAAATGAACCGGGCCAAGTGTTAGATTTGGTTGTGGGAGAGCACTTTGGAGATAGTGACCACAATTCGGTGTCTTTTGTTATTGCAACGGAGAGGGATAGGGCCGTACGGCAGAGCAAGGTTTACAATTGGGGGAGAGGTAATTATGATGCGATTCGGCAAGAATTAGGGGGCATAAGTTGGGAACAGAAACTGTCAGAGAAAGGAACTAATGAAAAGTGGAACTTTTTCAAGGAACAAATACTGGATGTCCTTGATAGGTATGTCCCTGTTAGGCAGGGAGGAAATGGCCGAGTGAGGGAACCATGGTTCACGAAAGAGGTGGAATGTCTTGTGAAAAGGAAGAGGGAAGCTAATGTAGGGATAAGGAAACAAGGTTCAGATGGCTCGATTGAGGGTTACAAGTTAGCAAGGAATGAGCTGAAAAAGGGGCTTAGGAGAGCTAGGAGGGGACTCGAGAAGTCCTTGGCGGGTCGGATCAAGGAAAACCCCAAGGCTCTTATGTGAGGAATAAAAGAATGACCAGGGTGAGGTTAGGGCCGGTCAAGGACAGTAGTGGGAACTTGTGTATGGAGTCAGTAGAGATAGGCGAGGTGATGAATGAATACTTTTCTTCAGTGTTCACCAAGGCGAGGGGCCATGTTTTTGAGGAAGAGAAGGTGTTACAGGCTAATAGGCTGGAGGAAATAGATGTTTGGAGGGAGGATGTCCTGGCAGTTTTGAATAAACTGAAGGTCGATAAGTCCCCTGGGCCTGATGAAATATATCCTAGGATTCTTTGGGAGGCAAGGGATGAGATTGCAGAGCCTTTGGCTTTGATCTTTGGGTCCTCGCTGTCCACGGGGATGGTGCCAGAGGACTGGAGAATGGCGAATGTTGTTCCTCTGTTTAAGAAAGGGAATAGAAATGACCCTGGTAATTATAGACCGGTTAGTCTTACTTCGGTGGTTGGTAAATTGATGGAAAAGGTCCTTAGAGATGGGATTTACGACCATTTAGAAAGATGCGGATTAATCCGGATAGTCAGCACGGATTCGTGAAGGGCAAGTCGTGCCTCACAAATTTGATGGAATTTTTTGAGGAGGTAACTAAGTGTGTTGATGAAGGTAGGGCAGTTGATGTCATATACATGGATTTTAGTAAGGCGTTTGATAAGGTCCCCCATGGTCGGCTTATGATGAAAGTGAGGAGGTGTGGGATAGAGGGAAAGTTGGCCGATTGGATAGGTAACTGGCTGTCTGATCGAAGACAGAGGGTGGTGGTCAATGGAAAATTTTCGGATTGAAGGCAGGTTGCTAGCGGATCAGTGCTTGGTCCTCTGCTCTTTGTGATTTTTATTAATGACTTAGAGGAGGGGGCTGAAGGGTGGATCAGTAAATTTGCTGATGACACCAAGATTGGTGGAGTAGTGGATGAGGTGGAGGGCTGTTGTAGACTGCAAAGAGACATAGATAGGATGCAAAGCTGGGCTGAAAAATGGCAAATGGAGTTTAACCCTGATAAATGTGAGGTGATTCATTTTGGTAGGACTAATTTAAATGTGGATTACAGGGTCAAAGGTAGGGTTCTGAAGACTGTGGAGGAACAGCGAGACCTTGGGGTCCATATCCACAGATCTCTAAAGGTTGCCACTCAAGTGGATAGAGCTGTGAAGAAGGCCTATAGTGTGTTAGCTTTTATTAACAGGGGGTTGGAGTTTAAGAGCCGTGGGGTTATGCTGCAACTGTACAGGACCTTGGTGAGACCACATTTGGAATATTGTGTGCAGTTCTGGTCACCTCACTATAAGAAGGATGTGGAAGCGCTGGAAAGAGTGCAGAGGAGATTTACCAGGATGCTGCCTGGTTTGGAGGGTAGGTCTTATGAGGAAAGGTTGAGGGAGCTAGGGCTGTTCTCTCTGGAGCGGAGGAGGCTGAGGGGAGACTTAATAGAGGTTTATAAAATGATGAAGGGGATAGATAGAGTGAACGTTCAAAGACTATTTCCTCGGGTGGATGGAGCTATTACAAGGGGGCATAACTTTAGGGTTCGTGGTGGGAGATACAGGAAGGATATCAGAGGTAGGTTCTTTACGCAGAGAGTGGTTGGGGTGTGGAATGGACTGCCTGCAGTGATAGTGGAGTCAGACACTTTAGGAACATTTAAGCGGTTATTGGATAGGCACATGGAGCACACCAGGATGATAGGGAGTGGGATAGCTTGATCTTGGTTTCAGATAAAGCTCGGCACAACATCGTGGGCCGAAGGGCCTGTTCTGTGCTGTACTGTTCTGTGTTCTATGTTAGGTGACCAAAACTGTACACAATACTCTAAATTCGGCCTCACCGATGCCTTATATAACCTTACCATAACACTCCAACTTTTATACTCGATACTCTGATTTATAAAGGCCAATGTACCAAAGGCACTCTTTACGACCCTATCCACCTGTGACGTCACTTTAAGGGAATTCTGTACCTGTATTCCCAGATCCCTCTGTTCAACTGCACTCTTCAGAGTCCTACCATTTACCCTGTACGTTCTACTTTGGTTTGTCCTTCCAAAGTGCAATATCTCACACTTGTCTGCATTAAATTCCATTTGCCATTTTTCAGCCCATTTTCCAGTTGTCCCTTTATCCCATGGAGGATCACCAGGTCCACCGGGCACCTGAAGGGATGAGGATCATCTGGTGCATAGCCCGGGCTTTCCATCTAGGAGATACTGCCTATATAAGTCCCCTCTTCCTGTGAGCGACACTTCTCCAGCCCCACACACCAATGAGGGCAGCACTGCAAGACCTGTTCTGCTTGAAAGCAGGCCAGCCCCCCCGGGAGTAAGAATAAGTATAGAGCAGTCATCACTGTATATAGTCACAATTAATAAATCGCCCCGTTCACTCACAGAGCCTCCACACTGTCATTTCATGCCAATCTCGGTGAACCCACGCACACACCCAGCACTTCACTGAGGGTAAACATGCAGGTGCAGCAGGCTGCAAAGAAGGCAAATGGCCTATTGGCCTTCATTGCGAGAGGTTTCGAGTACAGGAACAGTGATTTGTTGTTGCAGTTATACAGGGCCTTGGTGAGGCCACGCCTAGAGTATTGTGTGCAGTTTTGGTCTCCTTTTCTGAGGAAGGATGTTCTTGCTCTCGAGGGAGTGCAGCGAAGGTTTACCAGGCTGATTCTGGGGATGGAGGGAAAGATGTATGAGGAGAGATTGACTCGGTTAAGATTGTTTTCGCTGGAGTTCAGGTGAATGAGGGGGGATCTCATAGAGACTTTTAAAATTTAAACAGGACTAGAAAGGGTAGATGCAGGGAGGATATTCCCGATTGTGGGGAAGTCCAGAACCAGGGGTCACAGTCTAAGGATTCAGGGTAGACCATTTAGGATGGAGGTGAGGAGACATTTCTTCACCCTAAGAGTGGTGAGCCTGTAAAATTCATTACCACAGGAAGTAGTTGATGCTTTCTCCCCATATCCTTTGATCCCATTTGCCCCAAGTGCTATATCTAGCCACCTCTTGAATGCATTCAATGTTTTGGCATCAACTACTTCCTGTGGTAATGAATTCTATCCTCAGACTGTAACTCCTGGTTCTGGACACCCCCACCATCGGGAACATCCTTCCTGCATCTATTCTGTCTAGTCCAGTTAGAATTTTATTAGTCTCTATGAATCTCTCTCAATCTCCCCCCACAGTCCAAAAGATGTGCTGGTTTGGTGCATTGGACATGCTAAATTTTCCCTCAGTGTACCCGAACAGGCGTCGGAGTGTGGCAACTAGGGGATTTTCACAGTAACTTCATTGCAGTGTTAATATAAACCTACGTACGACACTAATAAATAAAGTTTAAAAACGGTCCATCACACAAACCAGCCTCCCATCAATTGACTCTGTCTACACTTCCTGCTGTCTTGGAAAAGCAGCCAACATAATCAAAGACCCCACACACCCTGGACATGCTCTCTTCCACTTTCTTCTGTCAGGAAAATGATACAAAAGTCTGAGGTTACATACCAACCGACTCAAGAACAGTTTCTTCCCTGCTGCCTTCAGACTTTTGAATGGACCTACCTTGATCTTACTCTACACCCTAGCTACGACTGTAACACTACATTTTGCACCCTCTCCTTTCCTTCTCTATGTACAGTGTGCTTTGTCTATATAGTGTGCAAGAAACAATACTTTTTACTGTATACTGATACATGTGACAGAAATAAATAAAATCAAACTTCTGTGCATCCCCCGTATTCTTCCTGATTCCACTTGAATCTTGGACTGTCTGAAAGGTAATAGCTGCCTGAGCAATCACCTCCAATAATCCCCTCGGAAGTGATGGCGGCAGGTTCACGCTTACGTAGAGCTGTTGTGACGCTGTGATATTGCACCAACGACAACTGAATATTCAGTGCGGCCTCAACATCCAGAGTGAGTGCTCACTAATGATATGCTGATTGTTATGGGGCTGTCACAATGTTTTTTTTGTTTTAGTTAAAACTGTTGTTCCCCTCAAGTAGCCAAACAAAGTCACGGAATTGTTTAAAATGATATATTACTGCAGCTACAAGACTCTGAGCAAATCTTTAAGATCAGACAGAGCGCAGAATTCAGAAATGCACAAGTAATTATAGTTTCAAATTCGATTACATGTACTTAACCAATTAAAGTATAGGAATTATCTCTATCCACTCACAGTTATTGATTAAGGTTACATTATGCATACATAAGGGTATAGTGTCCAATTATAACTTGTGCACGTTATATCATCAAGCAACAGATGATTTGGAGTTGGGGACCAAGTGTAGTGTGTCAAAATTTGCAGATGACACTGATGAGTGGCAGAGCAAAGTATGCAGAGGATGCTGAAAGTCTGCAAAGGGATACAGGGAGTCTAAGTTAGTGGGCAAGGGTCTGGCAGATAGAATATAATGTTAGTAAATGTGAGGTCATCTATTTTGGTAGGAATAACAGCAAAATGGGCTATTATTTAAGTGGTAAAAAATTACAGCATGCTGCTGTGCAGAGGGACCTAGGTGTCCTTGTGCATGAATCACAAAAAGTTGCAGGTGCAGCAGGTAATTAAGAAAGCAAATGGAATTTTGTCCTTCATTGCTAGACAGGGAAGTTATCTTTTGCAGCTGTATGAGGTGCTGGTGAGGCCACACCTGGAGTACTGTGTACAGTTTTGGTCTCCTTGAGAAAGGATATACTGGCACTGAAGGGGGTGCAGAGGAGAATCACTAGGTTGATTCTGGAGTACAGAGGGTTGGCTTATGAGGAGAGACTGAGTAAACTGGAACTATACTCATTGGAATTTATAAGAATGAGGGGAGATCTGATAGAAACATACAAGATTATGAAGGGAATAGATAAGATAGAATCAGGTGAAACTAGAACTAGGGGCCTCAAAATAAGTTAAAGTGTATTTATTCGTCACACTGCAATGAAGTTACTGTGAAATTCCCCTAGTCGCCACACTCAGGCATCTATTCGGGTCAATGCACCTAACCAGCACGTCTTTCAGACTGTGGGAGGAAACCAAAGTAAACCCATGCAGACATGGGGAGATTACACAACTCCAATGATCCGAGCCGGGATTTGAACCTAGATCCCTGGTGCCGTGAGGCAGCAGTGCTAACCACTGTGCCATCGTGTCCGCCCCAGCAGATTTAGGGCTGAGTTGAGGAGGAACTTCTTCACCCAAAGGGTTGTGAATCTGTGGAATTCCCTGCCCAGTGAAGCAGTTGAGGCTACCTCATTGAATGTTGTTAAGGCAAGGATAGATAAATTTTTGAATAGTAAAGGAATTAAGGGTGATGGTGAGCGGGCGGGTAAGTGCTGCCGAGTCCATAAAAAGATCTGCCATGATCTTACTGAATGGCGGAGCAGGTTTGAGGGGCCAGATGGCCTACTTCTGCTCCTAGTTCTTATGTTCGTATGTTCTTCTGTTCAATGGCCAATATATCTCTGACCAATCGTATATCAAAGAACAAAGAACAATACAGCACAGGAACAGGCCCTTCGGCCCTCCAAGCCTGCACCGATCATGTGTTCCTAACTAGACCATCCGTTTGTATCCTTCTATTCCCAGTCTGTTCATGTGGTTATCTAGTTAAGTCTTAAATGATCTTAGCGTGTCTGCCACAACCACCTTGCTTGGTAGTGCATTCCAGGCCCCCACCACCCTCTGTGTAAAATACGTCCCCCGCATATCTGTATTGAACCTTGCCCCCCTTACCTTGAACTTGTGACCCCTTGTGTTTGTCATTTCTGACCTGGGAAAAAGCTTCCAGCTGCGGATAGCGATGAACATTGTCAGAGAATACAGCAGGATATAGATAGGCTGGAAAATTGGGCGGAGAAATGGCAGATGGAATTTAATCCAGATAAATGCGAAGTGATGCATTTTGGTAGAACTAACGCAGGGGAGAGCTAGACAATAAATGACGGAACTATCAGGAGTATAGACACACAGAGGGATCTGGGTGTGCAAGTCCACAGATCCTTAAAGGTGGCAGCACAGGTGGAAAAGGTGGTGAAGAAGGCATATGGCATGCTTGCCTTTATTGGACGGGGCATAGAGTATAAAAGTTGGCATATGATGTTGCAGCTGTATAGAACGTTGGTGAGGCCACATTTGGAATACTGTGTCCAGTTCTGGTCGCCACACTACCAGAAGGACATGGAGGCTTTTTCCCAGCCTACCTTTCCATTGTTCCTTGCCTATTGGGGAAACATGAGCAGCAGCTGCACGTCATTCAGTTAAGTGGTCCTTGACTCTTATCTGGATCTGCTTTAATCAAGACCTGTGGTTTTCACATCGCTTTCCCTGTGTAACTGAGCTACTGCTTGCAGCTTATGTGATTTTTAAACTTGTGTGATTATTAGTAATTTCAGTCCCTCCTTTGGGTGACCACCCAAAAAGGCCAATATGATGTTGAGAATACCTTTCTGAATCAAAGAACAAAGAAAATTACAGCACAGGAACAAGCCCTTCGGCCCTCCAAGCCTGCACCAACCATGCTGCCTGACTTAACTAAAACCCCCTACCCTTCCGGGACCATATCCCATCCGATTCATGTATTTGTCAAGACGCCCCTTAAAAGTCACCACCATATCCGCTTCCACTACCTCCCCCGGCAATGAGTTCCAGACACCCACCACTCTCTGTGTAAAAAATCTGCCTTGTATCTCCTTTAAACCTTGCCCCTTGCACCTTAAACCTATGCCCCCTAGTAATTGACTCTTCCACCCTGGGAAAAGCTTCTGACTATCCACTCTGTCCATGCCTCTCATAATCTTGCAGACTTCTATCAGGTCTCCCCTCAACCTCCGTCGTTCCCGTGAGAACAAACCAAGTTTCTCCAACCTCTCCTCATAGCTAATGCCCTCCATACCAGGCAACATCCTGGTAAATCTTTTCTATATCCCCTCCAAAACCTCCACATCCTTCTGGTAGTGTGGTGACCAGAATTGAACACTATATTCCAAGTGCGGCCTAACTAAGTGATGCACAATCAATTATGAGGCGACTAGTGAGTACGCAAAAACAAACAGGCTTTTATTCACAAAAGAAAGACTTGGAACACACCCGTGCTGATGAACTGGTCGGAACTGGTCCAGTGACTGACGGTGGGGGGGGAAATGGGAGCAGTCACCTTTATACCTGTGGGGGAGGAGTCTCAGGCAGGGTCGGCAGGGGCATGCCCAGGCATGTCACACACACACAGGCAATAACTTAACTGTGGTTTACCACATTCATCCCCTGCTTTTAAAAAGAGTCCGGCGGGGGTGAGGTGGGTGGAACAATATTTACAAATTCAGTTTCTCTGGGAGCTTGATCTGCCACTGCAACTGCCGTAGTGCCGGTTGTGGTGTCGGTTCCGGTGGCTGCGGTGTTGGTTCAGGCGCCAGGCCGCAGCCACTCAAGTCGTTTGTGGTCCCTTCCGGTTGTCGGGTGCGTGGTGGCGGCTCCTGGGGCTCAGGCGAGTCGTTTGTGGTCCCTTCCAGTTGTTGGGTGCGTGGTGGCAGCCCCTGGGGCTCAGGCGTGATGTATACGGGGGTTGGGGGTGTGAGGTTGTGGGTCGTCGTGATCCCTGGGGCACTCGAATGGAGATCGTGTCCTCCCGCCCGTCGTGGTATGCCACATAGGCGTATTGGGGGTTGGCGTGGAGGAGCTGGACCCTTTCAACCAGGGGGTCCGACTTATGGGTCCTCACGTGCTTCCGGTGCAGGACAGGGCCTGGGGACGTCAGCCACATCGGTAGTGAGGTCCCTGAGGAGGACTTCTTAGGGAAAACAAACATCCTTTCGTGAGGGGTAGCATTGGTAGCTGTGCAAAGGAGTGATCTAATCGAGTGTAGTGCATCAGGGAGGACCTCTTGCCAGTGGGTGACTGGAAGACCTTTAGACCTCAGAGCTAGCAAAACGGCCTTCCAGACTGTCGTGTTCTCCCTCTCTATCTGTCCGTTCCCCCTGGGGTTGTAGCTGGTGGTCCTACTCGAGGCTATGCCTTTGGAGAGCAGGTACTGTCGCAGCTCATCACTCATAAAGGAGGATCCCCGGTCACTATGGATATAGCTAGGGAAACCGAACAGGGTGAAGAGGCTGCGCAGGGCCCTGACGACCGTGGCCGAGGTCATATCCGGGCAGGGAATAGCGAAAGGGAAACGTGAATACTCGTCAATGACGTTGAGGAAGTATATGTTGCGGTCAGAAGAGGGGAGGGGGCCTTTGAAGTCGACCCTTAGGCGCTCAAAAGGGCGGGTGGCCTTTATGAGGTGTGCTCTGTCTGGCCGATAGAAGTGCGGTTTGCACTTTGCGCAGACCTGGCAGTGTCTGGTTATAGACCTGACCTCCTCAATGGAGTAGGGCAGGTTACGGGCTTTAATGAAGTGAAAGAAACTGGTGACTCCCAGGTGGCAGAGGTCGTTGTGGAGAGTTTGCAATTGGTCCATCTGTGCGCTGGCCCCCGGGACAGGGCATCTGGGGGCTCATTGAGCTTCCCAGGCCGGTATAAGATATCATAATTGTAGGTGGAAAGCTCGATTCTCCACCTCAATATTTTATCATTCTTGATCTTGCCCCGCTGCGTGTTGTTAAACATGAACGCAACTGACTGTTAGTCCGTGAGTAGGGTGAATCGTTTACCAGCTAAGTAGTGGCGCCAGTGCCGTACAGCTTCCACTATGGCTTGGGCCTCCTTTTCAACAGAGGAGTGTCGAATTTCCGGGCCTTGGAGGGTTCGTGAGAAGAAGGCCACGGGTCTGCCCGCCCGGTTAAGGGTGGCGGCTAGGGCGAAGTCAGACGCATTGCTCTCCACCTGGAACGGGATGGATTCATCTACAGCGTGCATCGTGGCCTTCGCGATGTCTGCTTTGATGCGGTCGAAGGCCAGGCGGGCCTCTGCCGTCAGGGGAAAAGAGGTGGATTTGATGAGCGGACGGACTTTATCCGCATAATTGGGGACCCACTGGGCGTAATACGAGATGAAGCCCAGGCATCTCCTCAGTGCTTTGAGGCTGGAGGGGAGGGGAAGTTCCAGGAGGGGACGCATGCAGTCGGGATCGGGACCGATGACCCCGTTTTCCACAACATAACCAAGGATGGCGAGGCGGCGTGTGCGGAATATGCACTTCTCCTTATTATAGGTCAGATTTAGGAGTGTGGCGGTGTGGAGGAATTTGTGGAGGTTGGCGTCGTGGTCCTGCTGATCATGGCCACAGATGGTAACGTTATCCAGGTACGGGAAGGTGGCCCACAGCTCGTTCTGGTCTACCATTCGGTCCATCTCACGCAGGAAAACCGAGACCCCGTTGGTGACGCCGAAGGGGACCAGAAGGAAGTGATAGAGGCAACCATCCGCCTTGAAGGCAGTATATTGGCGGTCTTCTGGGCGGATAGGGAGCTGGTGGTATGCAGACTTTAAGTTGATGGTGGAGAACACCCGATATTGCGCAATCTGATTGACCATGTCAGATATGCGGGGAAGGGGGTACGCGTCCAGCTGCGTGTATCGGTTAATGGTCTGACTGTAGTCAATGACCATGTGATGTTTCTCCCCAGTCTTAACAACGACTACTTGGGCTCTCCAGGGGCTGGTACTGGCCTCGATAATCCCCTCCCCTCGGAGTCGTTGCACTTCGGACCTGATAAAGGCCCTGTCTCTAGCACTGTGCCGTCTGCTCTCGGTGGCGATGGGCTTGCAGTCGGGGGTGAGATTTTCGAACAGTGAGGGAGGGGCGACTTTAAGGGTCAAGAGGCTGCAGGTGGTGCGCGGTGGGCGATCTAAGAACTGGGGATTGCAGACAGAGAGCGGGGGAAAAGGCCCATTATACTCCATTGTGACACTCTTAAGGTGACACAGGAAATCTAGCCCCAGGAGTACGGCAGCGCAGAGTTGTGGCAGCACGAGGAGCCTGAAGTTTTTGTATACTGTGCCCCGTACAGTCAGGGTCACCACGCAGGACCTGAGGACCGCCACCGAGGTGGGACTTTGAAGTCATGGAGCTCATTCGCTTCAGTGGCAGTACTGAGAGGGCGTAGCGACTCACTGTGTTAGGGTGAATAAAGCTCTCCGTACTCCCACAGTCAATTAAATAGGTTGTAGTGCGACCATCTACCTCGATGTCCATCATGGACCTGGTGAGTTGGTGAGGCCTGGATTGGTCCAGCGTAATCGAAGCCACCGTTGGATCTTGCGGCGCGGCTGAAGGCGTCCAAGATGGCGGCACACACGGCCCCCACGCAGTTGATGGCGTCCAAGATGGCGGCCCACGCGGCTCACACACGGCTGAAGGCGTCCAAAATGGCAGCCTGCACGGCTCACATGCGGCTGAAGGCGTCCAAGATGGCGGCCCGCGCGGCTCACACGTGGCTGAAGGAATCCAAGATGGCCGTCGCACGTGGCGCTACTGGGCTTGGAGGTCAACTTTGCATTGCACACCCTCGCGTAATGGCCCTTCTTTTCATACCCGGAGCAGGTCGCATCCTTCGCCGGGCAGCATTGTCAGGGGTGCTTCCCCAGGCCGCTGAAATAGCACTTTGGGCCTCCAGAGACTGCCGCAGCGGTCGGGTCATTGGTGGGACGTGGCGTGGTGTAGGCCTGCGGCCCTCCCGAGTACAGAGGTGGCGGTGGCGTCCACGATGCGCCCCCGTGGTCGGGGGTGCAGGCCTCGAGATTACAGAAGGCCACCTTCGACGAGTCAGCAAGCGCCACAGTCTTTTGTAGGTCCAGCCCACCCTGTTCCAGGAGTCGTTGTCGGATATAGTTTGACCTGATACCCGTGACATAGGCGTCTCTAATTAAGTCCTCCGTGTTTTGGGCGGCTGTTACGGCCTCGCAGTTGCAGGCCCTGCCAAGTGCTCGCAACGCACGCAGGAATTGGTCACCCGATTCACCTGGCTGTTTGCAAGTACATAGAACATAGAACATAGAACAGTACAGCACAGAACAGGCCCTTCGGCCCACGATGTTGTGCCGACCTTCATCTGAAACCAAGATCAAGCTATCCCACTCCCTACCATCCTGGTGTGCTCCATGTGCCTATCCAATAACCGCTTAAATGTTCCTAAAGTGTCTGACTCCACTATCACTGCAGGCAGTCCATTCCACACCCCAACCACTCTCTGCGTGAAGAACCTACCTCTGATATCCTTCCTATATCTCCCACCATGAACCCTATAGTTATGCCCCCTTGTAATAGCTCCATCCACCCGAGGAAATAGTCTTTGAACGTTCACTCGATCTATCCCCTTCATCATTTTATAAACCTCTATTAAGTCTCCCCTCAATCTCCTCCGCTCCAGAGAGAACAGCCCCAGCTCCCTCAACCTTTCCTCATAAGACCGACACTCCAAACCAGGCAGCATCCTGGTAAATCTCCTCTGCACTCTTACCAGCGCTTCCACATCCTTCTTATAGTGAGGTGACCAGAACTGCACGCAATATTCCAAATGCGGTCTCACCAAGGTCCTGTACAGTTGCAGCATAACCCCACGGCTCTTAAACTCCAACCCTCTGTTAATAAAAGCTAACACACTATATGCCTTCTTCACAGCTCTATCCACTTGAGTGGCAACCTTTAGAGATCTGTGGATATGGACCCCAAGATCTCTCTGTTCCTCCACAGTCTTCAGAACCCTACCTTTGACCCTGTAATCCACATTTAAATTAGTCCTACCAAAATGAATCACCTCACATTTATCAGGGTTAAACTCCATTTGCCATTTTTCAGCCCAGCTTTGCATCCTATCTATGTCTCTTTGCAGCCTACAACAGCCCTCCACCTCATCCACTACTCCACCAATCTTGGTGTCATCAGCAAATTTACTGATCCACCCTTCAGCCCCCTCCTCTAAGTCATTAATAAAAATCACAAAGAGCAGAGGACCAAGCACCGATCCCTGCGGCACTCCGCTAGCAACCTGCCTCCAGTCCGAAAATTTTCCATCCACCACCACCCTCTGTCTTCGATCAGATAGCCAGTTACCTATCCAATCGGCCAACTTTCCCTCTATCCCACACCTCCTTACTTTCATCATAAGCCGACCATGGGGGACCTTATCAAACGCCTTACTAAAATCCATGTATATGACATCAACCGCCCTACCTTCATCAACACACCTAGTTACCTCCTCAAAAAATTCTATCAAATTTGTGAGGCACAATTTGCCCTTCACAAATCCGTGCTGACTATCCCGGATTAATCCGCATCTTTCTAAATGGTCGTAAATCCCATCCCTAAGGACCTTTTCCATCAATTTACCAACCACCGAAGTCAGACTAACCGGTCTATAATTACCAGGGTAATTTCTATTCCCTTTCTTAAACAGAGGAACAACATTCGCCACTCTCCAGTATCCCCGTGGACACCATCCCCGTGGACAGCGAGGACCCAAAGATCAAAGCCAAAGGCTCTGCAATCTCATCCCTCGCCTCCCAAAGAATCCTAGGATACATTTCATCAGGCCCAGGGGACTTATCGACCTTCAGTTTATTCAAAACTGCCAATACATCCTCCCTCCGAACATCTATTTCCTCCAGCCTATTAGCCTGTAACACCTTCTCTTCCTCAAAAACATGGCCCCTCTCCTTGGTGAACACTGAAGAAAAGTATTCATTCATCACCTCGCCTATCTCTACTGATTCCATACACAATTTCCCACCACTGTCCTTGACCGGCCCTAACCTCACCCTGGTCATTCTTTTATTCCTCACATAAGAGTAAAAAGCCTTGGGGTTTTCCTTGATCCGACCCACCAAGGACTTCTCATGTCCCCTCCTAGCTCTCCTCAGCCCCTTTTTCAGATCATTCCTTGCTAACTTGTAACCCTCAATCGAGCCATCCTGAACCTTGTTTCCTCATCCCTACATAAGCTTCCCTCTTCCTTTTCACAAGACATTCCACCTCTTTTGTGAACCACGGTTCCCTCACTCGGCCATTTCCTCCCTGCCTGACAGGGACATACCTATCAAGGACACCCAGTATTTGTTCCTTGAAAAAGTTCCACTTTTCATCAGTGCCTTTCCCTGACAGTTTCTGTTCCCATCTTATGCCCCCTAATTCTTGCCTAATCGCATCATAATTACCTCTCCCCCAATTGTAAGCCTTGCCCTGCCGTCCGGCCCTATCCCTCTCCATTGCAATAACAAAAGACACCGAATTGTGGTCACTATCTCCAAAGTTCTCTCCCACAACCAAATCTAACACTTGGCCCGGTTCATTTCCCAGTACCAAATCCAATGTGGCCTCACCCCTTGTCGGCCTATCCACATATTGTGTCAGGAAACCCTCCTGCACACACTGCACAAAAAGTGCCCCATCCAAACTATTCGACCTACAAAGGTTCCAATCAATATTTGGAAAGTTAAAGTCCCCCATGACAACTACCCTGTGACCCCCACACGTATCCATAATCTGCTTTGCAATTTCTTCCTCCACATCTCTATTACTATTTGGGGGCCTATAGTAAACTCCTAGCAACGTGACCGCTCCTTTCCTGTTTCTAACTGCAGCCCATATTACCTCAGTGTGCATATCCCCCTCAAAGTGCTTTTCCGCAGCCGTTAAACTATCCTTGATTAACAATGCTACTCCTCCACCTCTTTTACCAGCTTCCCTACACTTACTGAAACATCTATACCCCGGAACGTCCAACAACCATTCCTGTCCTTGTTCTACCCACGTCTCCGTAATGGCCACAACATCGTAGTCCCAAGTAGCAATCCACGCCCCAAGTTCATCTGCCTTGTTCCGGATGCTCCTTGCATTGAAGTAGACACACTTCAACCCATCTTCCTGTCTACCGGTACCCACCCTTGACCTTGATACCTTCCCCAATACCTCACCACCCTCAACACTGACTTCCGGACTACAACTCCTTTTCCCACTCCCCTGACAAATTAGTTTAAATCCCCCTGAAGAGCCGTAGCAAATTTCCCTCCCAGGATATTGGTGCCCCTCTGGTTCAGGTGCACCCCGTCCTGTTTGTAGAGGTCCCACCTTCCCCAGAACGTGTTCCAATTATCCACGTATCTGAAACCCTCCCTCCTGCACCATCCCTGCAACCACATGTTTAAGTGCACTCTCTCCCTGTTCCTCAACTCGCTATCACGTGGCACCGGTAGCGTACCAGAGATGACCACATGTTTTGTCTTTGCTCTCAGCTTCCAGCCCAGCTCCCGAAATTCCTGTTTTAAATCCCCGTCCCTTCTCTTACCTATGTCGTTGGTACCAATGTGTACCACGACTTGTGACTGTTTCCCCTCCCCCTTAAGAATCCGGAAAACACGGTCCGAGACGTCACGGACCCTGGCATCCGGTAGGCAACAAACCATCCTCGAGTCTCTTTTGCTGCCACAGAACCTCCTATCTATCCCTCTAACTAACGAGTCCCCAATAACTATTGCCCTCCCGCTCTCCTCCTTACCCTCCTGAGCCACAGGGACGGACTCAGTGCTGGAGATCCTCTCACTGCGGCTCACCACTGGTATGTCGTCCCCCTCAACCGTATCCAAAGCGGAATACTTATTGCTCAGGGGAACGACCACAGGGGATCCCTGCACCGACTGCTTCTTCCCAGCCCCTCTCACCGTCACCCATCTATTTTCATTCCGCGGAGTAACTGTATCCCTGAAGCTTCTGTCTATGGCCATCTCTGCATCCCTAATGATCCTAAGTTCCTCCAACTCCAGCTCCAGTTCCCTTACACGGTTTTGGAGGAGCTGCAGATGGATGCACTTCTCACAGGTATAATCAGCAGGGACACTGACGTCGTCCCTCACCTCGAACATAGTGCAAGAGGAACATTGCACTGCCTTCACACCCATCCCCTCTAGATACCTTGCCAGTTCCAGGTAGAAACCGCAAAAAATGAATTTACTCACCCCTGCTCGCCCTTTCTGCCTAAGCCCTGTGAGCCAAAGCCCTACAGCTTTCACTCTGCCTCCTGCGCACTCTGCTGCCCGCTAACGACGCTGCCCGCTCAAAAGTGCGGACTACTTTTAAACCCTCCAAAAACCTTCCCAGACTCCTGCTGGGCCCACTTCCTGTTTTAAAAAAAACCTCCGATTTTTTACACAAATTTAACTTAAAATAAATAAATAAATGTAGTGAACAAACCAACTGCCTTCTCCTCAGCCTGGTCCTGTGGAACAATGAGTAGCCAGAAGATGTCTGGCGTAGACCACGTTAGTTTGTTTGCTGTACTGGCCTTTTAAAAGTTCGATCGCATTCTCGTAAGTTTCCGCGTCTCGGATCATCGAGAATACCTGATCGCTTACCCGGGCGTGGAGCACATGTAGCTTATCTTATTCGGTCCAGACAACTGAGGCAGAGGCGGTGAGGAAAGTTTTGAAGCATCGCAGCCAATGGTCGAAGCTGTTAGAGGCTCCTACAGCTTGAGGATCCATTTCCAACTTATCGGGTTTCAATATCTGCTCCATCCCAACTTTCTTTTGCGAATAAAATTGATGCACTATCAATTATGAGACGACTAGTGAGTACGCGAAAACAAACAGGCTTTTATTCACAAAAGAAAGACTTGGAACACACACGTGCTGATGAACTAGTCGGAACTGGTCCGGTGACTGACGGGGAGGGGTGGGAGCAGTCACCTTTATACCTGGCGGGGAGGAGTCTCAGGCAGGGTCGGCAGGGGCATGCCCAGGCATATCACACACACACAGGCAATAACTTAACTGTGGTTTACCACACTAAGGTTCTATAAAACTGCAACATGACTTGCCAATTTTTAAACTCAATACCCCGGCCGATGAAGACAAGCATGCCAAATGCCTTCTTGACTACCTTCTCCACCTGCATTGCCACTTTCAGTGACCTGTGTACCTGTACACCCAGATCCCTCTGCCTATCAATACTCTTAAGGGTTCTGCCATTTACTGTATATTTCCTATCTGTATTAGACCTTCCAAATGCATTACCTCACATTTGTCCGGATTAAACTCCATCTGCCATCTCTCTGCCCAAGTCTCCAACTGATCTATATCCTCTGATGGTCCTCATCGCTATCCGCAAATCCACCAACTTTTGTGTCGTCCGCAAACTTACGAATCAATCCAGTTACATTTTCCTCCAAATCATTTATATATATTACAAACAGCAAAGGTCCCAGCACTGATCCCTGAGGAACACCACTTGTCACAGCCCTCCATTCAGAAACACACCCTCCCACTGCTACCCTCTGTCTTCTTTGACCAAGCCAGTTTTGTATCCACCTTGCCAGCTCACCTCTGATCCCATGTGACTTCACCTTCTGCACCAGTCTGCCATGAGGGACCTTGTCAAAGGCCTTACTGAGCGCCGGAGCGTGGCGACGCGGGGAATTTCACAGTAATTTCATTGCAGTGTGACGAATAAATAAACTTTAACTTATTTTGAGGCCCCGAGTTCTAGTTTCACCTGATTCTACCTTATCTATTCCCTTCATAATCTTGTATGTTTCTATCAGATCTCCCCTCATTCTCAAAGCAATCCTTCGGGTGGCCCATTCTCTAGATGTCGGGAGGTATCCTAAACTGTCCTGCTATAAAGTTCAGCTTCTCACTTTCCCCCTCCTTTCTTTCTTACAGGCTGGCATAGGAGCAGAGTAAGGTGCTGCCAGAACCGGCACAAATCATGGTGGCTTATAACATCACCCCTGTCCCAATGGTCATCCCTATCCTGATGATTTCCCACCAATTAGTTTGACAGTTCCCTGCCATTACTGGAACAAATATGTCATTGTTTCAGTCCGATGGTAGTCTGTGTCGCTCGGTTCACCTGGACATATCCTTTATGGGTCTGTTCTTTGGAGTGCATGACATATTCATGGGTAATTTCAATAGCCCCTCATATGACCTGTTAGATCACTTTCCCTGGTGTCTCGTTAATGTATAACGAGTCATCCCACCAGGCACCAAACAAGTATACCTATGTTTTTCCGAGCAAGTGGAACATTCCCACAGTCAATGAGTCTGTCACTTGCAGAAAAAAACTGCTTACTTGTGATTATGCACCACTGTGTGGGGCCCACCTGCACTACTTTAAATGTCTCCTTCAATGGTAAGATATCAACGATTATCTTGCTGGTGTTCCCGAGAGCTCGAGGGTCCGAAAAGCCCACCCTATGTAATGCTCTGATTCTGAACAGCACTCTGTCATGCTCATATATGCCAGACCCTCTTTATGGGTCATGGATCCTTTAGATCCAGCTCGGTGAACCCAGCCCCTTCTTCTATTCATAAGGATTCAAATCTGTAGCTATCCTTAAAGATCCCATTGGATGTGTTTTCCTGTGGTACCACTATAATGAATTTTATAGCCCCCTTCACTGAACCTTTTCCTGGTTAAGTGACTGACGAATTCATGTCTGCCTCGGTGGATGTTAAGGAAGCTTAATTTGTACAGGGAGGTAAATAAATGTTGGGGAATGGTTCTAAATCTCAAATCTTAAATGTTGAACCTAACGTTATCTATCAGTTCTCTGGTGAAATTGTCGCATGCCTGCCCTTTGACCTGGGCCTCAGTGGCATTGATCATTCCTTTGATTACATGACTAAACATTTTTAGGAGTCCCTCGCCTGATAGGTCTACAGTGGTGAGTGCATACTCTGTTCCATAGGCTCCATACTGTAGTCCCTTTCCAACTTATGTGCAACCCAGGAGGAATAGCCGTTCAGTTAAGACAGTGGTACTGAATTAACTAGCAAGTTTGCACTCCCAAATGATCTCCCAATAGCTCCCAGTATGCTCCTTTTTTCTCAAATCCGTGATTCAGGAGCAATTCTGTGAGTATAATCATCAATGATTCTCTGAAATTGGACTTCCATCCATTTAATGGTATTAGGATGATCATGGCATGTTGAATGTAATATTGTTAATAAACTCGAAACATTGTAGGTTCCCCAAAGAGACACCATTGTCATATCATGTAGTAAAGGTTTAGCTTTCCCAATCCAAATTAACTCATCTAGGGGAGGCTCTACCATGCTTGGATATTGGGTACGTTTTTGACATCCACAGTTACTAAGCTGGTAACATCTAATATATCTATAATCAAGTCTTATCTATTAC
Source organism: Mustelus asterias (assembly GCF_964213995.1). Classification (NCBI taxonomy): domain Eukaryota; kingdom Metazoa; phylum Chordata; class Chondrichthyes; order Carcharhiniformes; family Triakidae; genus Mustelus; species Mustelus asterias. The sequence continues at coordinate 73,654,118 of NC_135804.1, read as the reverse complement.
ATGTTTACATCGTTCTTGACAATACTGGCCCTCAAAGCCAGGTTCCATGACATTGAATAAATATTTCCACAAACCCAGTGTTTGAATCATATACCCTTTTAATACCCAAATTGCCCCTGAGTCTTTTTCATCTCTGAGTCCTATTTCAGGGGATGTTATGGACAAGCTGTCCCCTTTACTTCCCTCTCGATCACCATCCTATGGGGAGACAATAGTACTCGGTTCTCATCCTACTGTCCCATCCTTTCTCAGATTATCCACAATCTGGATCAAGATTCAGATTGGCATGCCAGGCCTTGTGCTCTGTCTCAATTCCTTCCCATGATGGCACAATTACTTGTATCCAATGACTGGTGGGGGTTACTTCATACAATATCCAGATGTTGGCTTTCTTTATCCACTCTCCTGTTCTTCCGGTGGGTAGCTGAATGTGCATGATTCCATGATAGTCATCAGAGTAAATTGGAACCTGTGAAAACATTAATACTGACCCCAGCAGTCAGGTTTGTTATGGTCCTCATACATTTTTTACTGAGTGTAATGTTTCCACCGACTTTCTGTCTTTGTATTTACAAGTGTGCATGTATCAGCTGTCAGAATGACCTGGTATGGTCCATGCGCTAGAGACCACAGCGCTTCAGTCCGACCTTTACCATCACCCTGTTGCCCACTTGTGATACTCTTGAATGATTGGATTGATGCTCCTTTCTGCCTGACGCTCCTCACTTGCAGATCACCTCACTCAATATCATTCAAAATAATATTATGCACGGATTTAAAATATTCTTTTTGAAGAAGTGACTAGAATGGTTGACGAGGGAAGGGCCGTGGATGTTGTCTATATGGACTTTAGTAAAGCGTTTGACAAAGTCCCTCATGGTAGGTTGGTGCAAAAGGTTGGATCTCATAGGATAAAGGGGGAGGTGGCTCGATGGGTGGAGAACTGGCTTGGTCACAGAAGTGGAGATGCCGGCGTTGGACTGGGGTAAACACAGTAAGAAGTTTAACAACAAGCTTTTGCGACCAAGTAAACCTGTTGGACTTTAACCTGGTGTTGTTAAACTTCTTACTTGGTCACAGAAGACAGAGGGTGGTAGTGGAAGGGTCTTTTTCCGGCTGGATGCCTGTGACTAGTGGTGTTCCGCAGGGCTCTGTATTGGGACCTCTGCTGTTTGTGATTTATATAAACGATCTGGAAGAAGGTGTAACTGGGGTGATCAGTAAGTTTGCGGACGACACGAAAATGGCTGGACTTGCAGATAGTGAGGAACATTGTCAGAGGCTACAGAGGGATATAGATAGGCTGGAAATTTGGGCAAAGAAATGGCAGATGGAGTTCAATCCAGATAAATGCGAAGTGATGCATTTTGGTAGAACTAACGTAGGGGGGAGCTAAATGATAAATGGCAGAACCATAAAGGGTGTAGATACGCAGAGGGACCTGGGTGTGCAAGTCCACAGATCCTTGAATGTGACGGCACAGGTGGAGAAGGTAGTGAAGAAGGCATATGGCATGCTTGCCTTTATAGGACGGAGCATAGAGTATAAAAGTTGGTGTCTGATGTTGCGGTTGTATAGAACGTTGGTTCGGCCGCATTTCGAATACTGCGCCCAGTTCTGGTCGCCACACTACCAGAAGGACGTGGAGGCTTTAGAGAGAGTGCAGAGGAGGTTTACCAGGATGTTGCCTGGTATGGAAGGGCTTAGTTATGAGGAGAGATTGGGTAAACTGGGGTTGTTCTCACTGGAAAGACAGAGGATGAGGGGTGACCTAATAGAGGTGTATAAAATTATGAAAGGCATAGATAGGGTGAACGGTGGGAAGCTTTTTCCCAGGTCAGTGGTGACGTTCACGAGGGGTCATAGGTTCAAGGTGACGGGGGGGAGGTTTAACACAGATATCAGAAGGACGTATTTTACACAGAGGGTGGTGGGGGCCTGGAATGCGCTGCCGGGCAAGGTGGTGGAGGCGGACACACTGGGAACGTTTAAGACTTATCTAGATAGCCACATGAACGGAGTGGGAATGGAGGGATACAAAAGAATGGTCTAGTTTGGACCAGGGAGCGGCGCGGGCTTAGAGGGCCGAAGGGCCAGTTCCTGTGCTGTATGTTCTTTGTTCTTTGTATTCTCTGGATCTCCATTTATCTGTATCCATTTTATGGATATTCCTTACCAGGTTGATTTGCTCCAACCCAAATTATTTACTCTTTTGCTTTAATTTTACCTTTTTTTTGACAGGTATTGATGTGTTTAATTGTTTTGAAATTGGTTTCTCTATGGAGTAATTGTCAGTGCCTTGATCATTTAATGGTGTTGATTTTCTCTACTGATTGACTCTACTGGCCCCATTAACCATTTCATGCCATGTTGTTGGTCAAGTCGTGTGTATTTCTGAGACTGGCTCTTCATTGTATGCTTGCAAATGCTGATGCAAGCCGTTCCAAACCCTTGAATGGGTCTAATTTGGACTGGTTTCCTGCATATTAGTTACTTCACATGTAACTCATCTGCATACTTATGCCATATCTTGATATCATGCCAACACCTTGACTCGCAGGCAATCTTATCAAAAGATTTTGAAGTCTTTGCTCATCTCTCCACATATAGTCCAAATGCCTCAGATGATGGTCAGAGTATCAAGTTCTGTTCTCTTAAAAAAAACAGAGACAAGGACACAAATATTACCACGAGAAGGCTATCAGTTTACAAGCCCACCTATACTTTCCTTTTGCTAGAATATATCAGTGCCAGATCAAAAGAAGTATAATGGTTAATGGAAAACAAAGCAACAGGTTAGCATATGGGGGGCATGGGTTCAACTACTTGGAAAATTATGAAAAAAGTTAAAAGGAGGACGAGCTCAGGAGAGGTTATTAAAGTCTCTAGAAGAAATAATAGGACAGAGGGCCCTATTTTACCATTTTGATTCTAAGTGCTGGGCGGACTTGAAACTGGGAGTGTTTCAGATCTGACCTTTAGACACCCGTACACACTCTGCGTGCAAAAATATCAGTGAGTTCGAATGGCGATGCACAAGCCTTTGGGTGGGGCTTAATGTGCCTGAAACCCTGAAGCTCTGATCGGTGTTTCCAACTGCGCATGCGCAGAAAAAAAAAATAGAATGCTGCTCCCCTGCCACATCACTCCCGGGCCGGATAATGCCTTCCCCCTGGTCCCCACAGACATTGCCACACTTCCACAACATTACTAGCCGCCTTATCCCCCCACCCCTCCGCCGCTCAGACCGATCGCGGGCTTCCCCTCCTTTCCCCCCCCCACCGATCTCAGGCAGAGTGATCCACCTCCCCCTTCCCCCCCCACCAATCTCAGGCAGAGTGGCAGCAGACCCCCTTTCACCCCCACTGATCACAGGCAGAGTGGGACCGGACCCCCCTTCCCCCGCACTGTTCACAGGCAGAGTGGCAGCGGACCCACCTCCCCCGCCCCCCCCCCCCCCCCCCCCCGCCCCGCCCCCCACCGATCTCAAGCAGAGTGGTAGCGGACATATATGGAGCATGTCTGTTTCGCGCCAATTCCAGATGGACGAATATGGGCGAATATGGTGAATATGCCGATTAAGTTGGGCAGTATAGGTGGCATAGGTGGGCTTGTAAATGCCAGTAATGGTATTACAGTTGAGTACAAGCAATTACAGAGGCATGAGGGAGGAGCTGGTCAGAGTTGATTGGGAGAGGAGACTAGCAGGAAATATGATGGAACAGCAATGAGTTTCTGGGAGTAATTTGGGAGATAAAGCAAAATTTCCTCCCAAGGAAGAAGAAGCATACTAAAGGCAGGGTGAGGCAACTATGGCTGATGAGGGAAGGCAGGGAATGGCATAAAAACAAAAGAAGAGGTATACAACCTGGCAAAGTTTAGTGGGAAGCCAGGGGATTAGAAAACCTTTAAAGATCAACAGAGGACAGCTAAAAAAGAAATAAGGCGGGGGTGAGAAAATGAAATATGAGGGTAAGATAGCCAGGAATATAAATGAAGATTGCAAGAGTTTTTTTGAGATATATAAAAAGTAAGAGGGGCAAGAGTTGACATTGGACCACTGGAAAATGATGCTGGAGAAGTAATAATGGAAAACAAAGAAATGGTGCAAGAACTGAATAGGTACTTTGCATGTCTTCATGGTGGAAGACACCAGTAACATAACAAAAATTCAGGGGCAGAGGTGAGTATGGTGGCCATTACTAAGGAGAAGGTGCTAGGGAAGCTGAAAGGTCTAAAGGTGGATAAATCAACTGGACCAGAGTTCTGAAGGAGATAGCTGGATAGCGAAGGCATTAGTGGTGATCTTTCAGGAATCACTTGAGTCAGGGAAGGTCCCAAAGGACTGGAAAAGCGCGAATGTAACATCCCTGTATAAGAAGGAAGGGAGGCAAAAGATGGGAAATTACCTCAGTCGTTGGTAAGATTTTAGTGTCTATTGTTAAGGGTGAGATTTCGTAATACTTAGAAGGTGCATGGTAAAATAAGGCAAAGTCAGCATGGTTTTATCAAAAGGAGATAGACAAATCTGTTAGAGTACTTTGAGGAGGTAATGAGGAGGTTAGACAAAGGAGAGCCAGTAGATGTTTTCTACTTGAATTTCCAAAAGGCATTTGACAGGGTGCCACATAGGAGGCTGCTGTAGCTGAATGGTCTGCAGAGATTCAACTTTTAATATGCTGAAAGATCTTCAATCAAGCAAACCTTATTTTCGGTTAAAGTTGTTTCTAAAGTAAAGTCCTATTCTAGGATTTTTTGTGGCAAGTGGGCCTGGAACTTGTCAAAGGACACAAGGTGTCAAATGTAACAGCTTGTCCTTGGCTGGGAGGAGTTCTTTACAGACTTTTGGAGCCAGTGTCCCTTATCTGGGCATTGGAATGTAAACAATATGCACTTAAGGGCTGATATTATGGGGTCTGGAGTGACCAATGCCACTACTCTGGCTCTATTTGATTGGCCTAATCGAACAATGTAATTGGGGTTTTCTGATCAATTCATTGGCTGGTTACCAAGGAACTTTTAGGGCATTAACTCTGCTAACATAAAGAGCTTGTTCAGAAAGGCATTGTGAAGAACCTAGGACCAAAGTCACAAGGGAGACAACATCTGGAAGAAGAAGAGAACAAAGGACTGATTTTGTATGGCAACAAAATCCTGGACAGGTTTTAATTGCAAATGGAAATCAACCTTAAGTTAAGTAAAGTGACAGATAGTTGATCGATTCACATTCCAGGCATAGGGGGAGTAGGAACTAATTTTTGGCGCAAAGCAAGTTCCTGGGCTAAGTTGCCTGCCTTTCTCCCTTAAATTTAATCTAGAAGTAATGGGAAAAATGGCAGAGTGTTCAAAATGGGAAGAAACATCAAGAGATTATCTCCATTAAAAATGGTTTATGCATTGCAAGTATTTACTGCTGTTTAAGTAGCTACAGAATAAAGGAAAATCGTGTTCCACATTGGGTGAATTTTGTATCATAAGTGAAGAGGATCTGGAATCCGTGGGTCAAAAATGTTGGAACGAAGGGCGTTGAGCCCAAGGGAAGCGAGCAGATAAAATGAGTAAAGTCACAGCAATTGCGAGTTGTCTGGGGCAGTTACAGGGAAAAGAAAGAGAAGTTAAGCGTTTAAATGATGAACTGGGGAATGCGAGGTTAAAAATAGAGCAACTCCGAGTAACAATGAAGATGAGAAAATGATTTACAGCATGTTGTAGATATAGAAGTAAAGAAAGTGCAGGAGGATGCTAAAATTAAAATGGATAGGATGGAGAAAGAGATAGAAGGGCTTCAAGTTAAAGTGACGGATCAAAAACAAAGAAATCAAACTAATATGTTGCACATGGCTCAGTTTCAGATTCAGTGTGAAAAAGCTTATCATGAAAAGCAGCGAGCTATTCATAGAAATCATAGAAACCCTACAGTGCAGAAGGAGGCCATTCGGCCCATCGAGTCTGCACCGACCACAATCCCACCCAGGCCCTACCCCCACATATTTTACCCGCTAATCCCTCTAATCTACACATCCCAGGACTCTAAGGGGCAATTTTTTTTTTAACCTGGCCAATCAACCTAGCCCGCACATCTTTGGACTGTGGGAGGAAACTGGAGCACCCGGAGGAAACCCACGCAGACACGAGGAGAATGTGCAAACTCCACACAGACAGTGACCCGAGCTGGGAATCGAACCCGGGACCCTGGAGCTGTGAAGCAGCAGTGCTAACCACTGTGCTACCGTGCCACCCCTATTGTTGAAAAGGATGAGACAGAAAAAGCTGTGTCTGCATTAACAGAGAAATGCATAAATCTGCAGGCAGCATTTAAGGTTTTACACCAAGTCAGTAATGAAAAGCAGCTGACTATTCAAAGTGCCAGCAGGAAATTGAAAAAAAGTTGCAGTCACAATTATCAATGCAGCAGGGAATGATGTGTGCATTTGAATCATCTGAGGTGCATGATCAGGGTAATGCGGTAGATTGGGGTGCTTGCCGGCAGCAATAAATCAATATTTAGAACATAATGCAAATTGGGGACCTCCACCTCTTCTTATGGGGTGAGAGCCTTCACACCTCCAGAGTCACCTCCTGTTCCAATGCACCCGATAACAACTCAACATAGTGGGGTCGATGAGTCTGAGACAATTACATATTCAACTTCGCTCACGGTAGCACAGTTAGCTGAGATAGCTAAAAAACGTTACTGTTCTTGAGCCAACTGCAGACCCGTTTGCTTTCCTTGAAAGTATTAGACAGCAGTGTGTTTCATGGGTTGGATGAGGCAGAACAGGTAAAACTATGTGTAATGTGTCTTACGAAGGCTGTCCACATGTTGGTCTGCCACCAGTTGGGCATGTTTCTTGAATCCTCGCCCCCACTAACTTTTCTGAAACCACTCCATCACCTTTGTCGCTTCTTTGGACACAGGTGAGGTCCCTGAGGGATTGGAGGATAGCGAATGTGGTCCCGTTGTTTAAGAAGGGTAGCAGGGATAACCCGGGAAATTATAGGCCGGTGAGCTTGACGTCCGTGGTAGGGAAGTTGTTGGAGAGGATTCTTAGAGACAAGATGTATGTGCATTTAGAACGGAACAATCTCATTAGGCGGCACGGTAGCACAGTGGTTAGCACTGCTGCTTCACAGCTCCAGGGTCCCGGGTTCGATTCCCGGCTCGGGTCACTGTCTGTGTGGAGTTTGCACATTCTCCTCGTGTCTGCGTGGGTTTCCTCCGGGTGCTCCGGTTTCCTCCCACAGTCCAAAGATGTGTGGGTTAGGTTGATTGGCCAGGTTAAAAATTGCCCCTTAGAGTTCTGAGATGTGTAGGTTAGTGGGATTAGCGGGTAAAATATGTGGGGGCAGGGCCTGGGTGGGATTGTGGTTGGTGCAGACTCGATGGGCCGAATGGCCTCCTTCTGCACTGTATGATTTCTATGATTTCTAGTGACAGACAGCATGGTTTTGTAAGAGGGAGGTCATGCCTTACAAATTTGGTGGAGTTTTTTGAGGAAGTGACAAAAACGGTTGACGAAGGAAGGGCCGTGGATGTCGTATATATGGATTTCAGTAAGGCATTTGACAAAATCCCACATGGCAGGTTGGTTAAAAAGGTTAAGGCTCATGGGATACAAGGAGAAGTGGCTAGATGGGTGGAGAACTGGCTTGGCCATAGGAGACAGAGAGTAGCGGTTGAAGGGTCTTTTTCCGGCTGGAGGTCTGTGACCAGTGGTATTCCGCAGGGCTCTGTACTGGGACCTCTGCTATTTGTGATATATATAAATGATTTGGAAGAAGGTGTAACTGGTGTTATCAGCAAGTGTGCGGATGACACGAAGATGGCTGGACTTGCGGACAGCGATGAACATTGTCGGACAATACAGCAAGATATAGATAGGCTGGAAAATTGGGCGGAGAGGTGGCAGATGGAATTTAATCCAGATAAATGCGAAGTGATGCATTTTGGAAGAAATAATGTAGGGAGGAGTTATACAATAAATGGCAGAGCCATCAAGAGTATAGAAACACAGAGGGACCTGTGGTAAACCACTGTTATCTGTTATCTGTTGTGGTTAACCACTGTTAGTTAGTATTTATTATTACCTGTATATGTGGCACATCCCTGTCGGTTCCGTCCAAGACTCCTCCCCCTGGTCCGGTATAAAGGCGGTGGCTCCTCCCCCTAGCCTTTAGTACAGACCTGATCTCCAACAGGGATGGCTCCAAGTTCTTGCTTATAAAAGCCGATTTGTCTTGCTCACAGCTAGTCTTGACTTGATTGATAGTGCATCAGGACCTAGGTGTGCAAGTCCACAAATCCTTGAAGGTGGCAACACAGGTGGAGAAGGTGGTGAAGAAGGCATATGGTATGCTTGCCTTTATAGGACGGGGTATAGAGTATAAAAGCTGGAGTCTGATGATGCAGCTGTATAGAACGCTGGTTAGGCCACATTTGGAGTACTGCGTCCAGTTCTGGTCGCCGCACTACCAGAAGGATGTGGAGGTGTTAGAGAGAGTGCAGAGAAGGTTTATCAGGATGTTGCCTGGTATGGAGGGTCTTAGCTATGAGGAGAGATTGGGTAAACTGGGGTTGTTCTCCCTGGAAAGACGGAGAATGAGGGGAGATCTAATAGAGGTGTACAAGATTATGAAGGGGATAGATAGGGTGAACGGTGGGAAGCTTTTTCCCAGATCAGAAGTGGCGATCACGAGGGGTCACGGGCTCAAGGTGAGAGGGGCGAAGTATAACTCAGATATTAGAGGGATGTTTTTTACACAGAGGGTGGTGGGGGCCTGGAATGTGCTGCCAAGTAGGGTGGTGGAGGCAGACACGCTGGCACCGTTTAAGACTTACCTGGATAGTCACATGAGCAGCCTGGGAATGGAGGGATACAAACGATTGGTCTAGTTGGACCAAGGAGCGGCACAGGCTTGGAGGGCCGAAGGGCCTGTTTCATGTGCTGTACTGTTCTTTGTTCAAAGCCTCCACGTCCTTCTGGTAGTGTGGCGACCAGAACTGGACACAGTATTCCAAATGTGGCCCAACAAACGTGCTATACAGCCGCAACATCATATGTCAACTTTTATATTCTATGCCCCATCCAATAAAGGCAAGCATGCCATATGCCTTCTTCACCACCCTCTCCACCTGTGCTGCCACCTTTAAGGATCTGTGGATTTGTACACCCAGGTCCCTCTGTGTGTCTATACTGCTGATGGTTCTGCCATTTATTGTATAGCTCCCCGTTACATTAGATCTACCGAAATGCATCACTTGGGGGATCATGGGGGATTTTAACCTACATATTGATTGGTCGACTCAAATTGGACGTGGAGGGCTTGAGGAAGAGTTCTTGGAATGCTGTCAGGATTGTTTCATTGAACAGTATGTTACAGAACCTACGAGAGAGCGAGCTATCTTGGGTCTGGTTCTGTGCAATGAGACAGGTAGGATTAAGGATCTTCTTGTGAAGATCCTTAATCCTTCTTGGGATGAGTGATCATAATATGGTGGAATTTCTGATACAGATGGAGGGTGAGAAAGTAGGGTCCCAAACCAGTGTCCTCTGCTTGAACAGAGGGGAGTACGATAGGATGAGGGTGGAATTGGCTAATGTAGACTGGGCGAGCAGACTGGTAGGTAGGACAGCTGAGGAACAGTGGAGGATTTTTAAGGAGATTTTTTTAAGTACTCAGCAAAAATATATTCCAGTGATAAAGAAGGACTGTAAGAAAAAGGATAACCGGACGTGGATAACGAAGGAAATAAAGGAGAGTATTAAAATAAAATCAGATGTGTACAGAGTGGCCAAAAATAGTGGAGAATTAGTGGATTGGGAAAGCTTTAAAGAAAAACAAAGAACGACTAAGAAAGCGATTAAGAAAGGAAAGATAGATTATGAAACTAAACTAGCTCAAAATATAAAAAATGATAGTAAAAGTTTTTACAAGTATATAAAAAGGAATAGAGTGGCTAGAGTGAATGTTGGACCCTTGGAAGATGAGAGGGGGGATTTAATAGTGGAAAACGAGGAAATGGCTGAGACTTTAAATAAGTTCTTTGTGTCGGTCTTCACGGTGGAAGACACAAATAGTTTGCCGAATATTAGAGATCGAGAGTTGGTGGGAGGGGAGGTCCTTAATACAATTACTGTTACTAAGGAGGTGGTGCTTGGTAGACTAATAGGACTGAAGGTAGACAAGTCCCCGGGCCCGGATGGAATGCATCCCAGGGTACTGAAAGAAATGGCTGAGGTAATAGCAGATGCGTTAGTAGTAATTTATCAAAATTCGCTGGACTCTGGGGTAGTGCCGGCTGACTGGAAAACAGCTACTGTTACACCGCTGTTTAAAAAAGGAAATAGACAAAAGGCGGGTAACTACAGGCCGGTTAGCTTAACGTCCGTAGTTGGGAAGATGCTAGAGTCCATTATTAAAGAGGAAATAACAGAGCACCTGAATAAGGATGGTTCGATCAAGCAGACGCAGCATGGATTCATGAAGGGAAAGTCGTGTTTGACGAATCTACTGGACTTTTATGAAGATGTCACTAGTGCGGTTGACAGAGGGGAACCGGTGGATGTGGTGTTTTTAGATTTCCAGAAGGCGTTCGATAAGGTGCCTCACAAAAGGTTGCTGCAGAAGATTGGGGTACACGGAGTTAGGGGTAAGGTGTTGGCGTGGATTGGGGTTTGGCTATCTAACAGGAAGCAGAGAGTTGGGATAAATGGGTGCTTTTCTGGTTGGCAGTTGGTGACCAGTGGCATGCCGCAGGGATCGGTGCTGGGGCCTCAATTGTTTACCATTTACATAGATGATCTGGAGGAGGGGACTGAATCTAGGGTATTCAAGTTTGCTGATGACATGAAGGTGAGTGGGAAAGCGTGGAGGACGCGGAAAGTCTGCAGAGAGATTTGGATAGGCTGAGCGAGTGGGCAAGGATCTGGCAGATGGAATATAACGTTAGCAAATGTGAGGTTATCCACTTTGGAAGAAATAATAGTAAATTGGAATATTATTTAAATGGAGAAAAATTACATCGTGCGACTGTGCAGAGGGACCTGGGGGTCCTCGTGCACGAATCGCAAAAACTCAGTCTGCAGGTGCAGCAGGTGATCAAGAAGGCGAATGGAATGTTGGCCTTTATCGCGAGGGGGATAGAATATAAAAGCAGGGAGGTCTTGCTGCAACTGTACAAGGCACTGGTGAGGCCGCAACTGGAGTACTGTGTGCAGTTTTGGTCCCCTTATTTGCGAAAGGATATATTGGCCTTGGAGGGAGTGCAGAGAAGGTTCACCAGGTTGATACCGGAGATGAGGGGTGTAGCTTATGAGGAGAGATTAAACAGATTGTGTCTGTACTCGTTGGAGTTTAGAAGGATGAGGGGTGATCTTGTAGAGACATATAAGATAATGAAAGGGCTGGATAGGGTAGAGGTGGAGAGACTCTTTCCACTTAGAAGGGAAACCAGAACGAGAGGGCACAGCCTCAAAATAAGGGGGGGCCGGTTCAGAACAGAGTTGAGGGGGAACTTCTTCTCTCAGAGGGTAGTGAATCTCTGGAATTCTCTGCCCATTGAAGTGGTGGAGGCTTCCTCGTTGAATATGTTTAAATCACGGGTAGATAGTTTTCTGATCGATAAGGGAATTAGGGGATATGGGGAGCAGGCGGGTAAGTGGAACTGATTCGCTTCAGATCAGCCATGATCTTGTTGAATGGCGGGGCAGGCTCGAAGGGCCAGATGGCCTACTCCTGCTCCTATTTCTTATGTTCTTATGTTCTTACTTCGCATTTATCTGGATTAAATTCCATCTGCCATTTCTCCGCCCAATGTTCCAGCCTATCTATATCCTGCTGTGTTCTCTGACAATGTTCATCACTATCCGCAACTCCAGCAATCTTCGTGTCGTCCACAAACTTACTGATCACACCAGCTACATCTTCCTCCAAATCATTTATATATATATATCACAAACAGCAGAGGTCCCAGTACAGAGCCCTGCGGAACACCACTGGTAAGAAGTCTCACAACACCAGGTTAAAGTCCAACAGGTTTATTTGGTAGCAAATACCATAAGCTTTCGGAGCAATGCTCCTTCGTCAGATGGAGTGGTCTCTGTTCTCAAACAGGGCACAGACACAGAAATCAAATTACAGAATACTGATTAGAATGCAAATCTCTACAGCCAGCCAGGTCTTAAATGTACAGACAATGTGGGTGGAGGGAGCATTCAACACAGGTTAAAGAGATGTGTATTGTCTCCAGACAGTACAGCTTGTGAAATTGTGCAAGTCCAAGGCAAGCTGTGGGGGTTACTGATAATGTGACATAAATCCAACATCCCGGTTTAGACCGTCCTCATGTGTGCGGAACTTGGCTATCAGTTTCTGCTCAGTGACTCTGCGCTGTCGTGTGTCGTGAAGGCCGCCTTGGAGAACGCTTACCTGAAGATTCAAGGCTGAATGCCCGTGACTGCTGAAGTGCTCCCCCACAGGAAGAGAACAGTCTTGCCTGGTGATTGTCGAGCAGTGTTCATTCATCCGTTGTCGTAGCGTCTGCATGGTTTCCCCAATGTACCATGCCTCGGGACATCCTTTCTTGCAGCATATCAGGTAGACAATGTTGGCCGAGTTGCAAGAGTAGGTACCGTGTACCTGGTAGATGGTGTTCTCACGTGAGATGATGGCATCCGTGTTGATGATCCGGCACGTCTTGCAGAGGTTGCTGTGGCAGGGTTGTGTGGTCACTGTTCTCCTGAAGGCTGGGTAGTTTGCTGCGGACAATGGTCTGTTTGAGGTTGCGTGGTTGTTTGAAGGCAAGAAGTGGGGGTGTGGGGATGGCCTTGGCGAGATGTTCGTCTTCATCAATGACATGTTGAAGGCTCCGGAGGAGATGCCGTAGCTTCTCCGCTCCGGAGAAGTACTGGACGACGAAGGGTACTCTGTCCACCGTGTCCCGTGTTTGTCTCCTGAGGAGGTCGGTGCGGTTTTTCGCTGTGGCGCGTCGGAACTGTTGATCGATGAGTCGAGCGCCATATCCTGTTCTTATGAGGGCATCTTTCAGCGTCTGGAGGTGTCTGTTGCGATCCTCCTCATCCGAGCAGATCCTGTGTATTCGGAGGGCTTGTCCGTAGGGGATGGCTTCTTTTACGTGTTTGGGGTGGAAGCTGGAGAAGTGGAGCATCATGAGGTTATCCGTGGGCTTGCGGTACAGTGAGGTGCTGAGGTGACCGTCCTTAATGGAGATGCGTGTGTCCAAGAATGCAACTGATTCCGGAGAGTAGTCTATGGTGAGTCTGATGGTGGGATGGAACTTGTTGATGTCATCATATAGTTGTTTTCAAGGCCATCCCCACACCCCCACTTCTTGCCTTCAAACAACCACGCAACCTCAAACAAACCATTGTCCGCAGCAAACTACCCAGCCTTCAGGAGAACAGTGACCACGACACCACACAACCCTGCCACAGCAACCACTGCAAGACATGCCGGATCATCGACACGGATACCAGCATCTCACGTGAGAACACCATCTACCAGGTACACGGTACCTACTCTTGCAACTCGGCCAACATTGTCGACCTGATATGTTGCAGGAAAGGATGACCCGAGGCATGGTACATTGGGGAAACCATGCAGACACTACGACAACGGATGAATGAACACCGCTCGACAATCACCAGGCAAGACTGTTCTCTTCCTGTGGGGGAGCACTTCAGCAGTCACGGGCATTCAGCCTTGGATCTTCAGGTAAGCGTTCTCCAAGGCGGCCTTCACGACACACGACAGCGCAGAGTCACTGAGCAGAAACTGATAGCCAAGTTCCACACACATGAGGACGGTCTAAACCGGGATGTTGGATTTATGTCACATTATCAGTAACCCCCACAGCTTGCCTCCTGGACTTGCACAATTTCACAAGCTGTACTGTCTGGAGACAATACACATCTCTTTAACCTGTGTTGAATGCTCCCTCCACCCACATTGTCTGTACGTTTAAGACCTGGCTGGCTGTAGAGATTTGCATTCTAATCAGTATTCTGTAATTTGATTTCTGTGTCTGTGCCCTGTTTGAGAACAGAGACCACTCCATCTGACGAAGGAGCATTGCTCCGAAAGCTTATGGTATTTGCTACCAAATAAACCTGTTGGACTTTAACCTGGTGTTGTGAGACTTCTTACTGTGCTTACCCCAGTCCAAAGCCGGCATCTCCACATCATGAACACCACTAGTCACAGACCTCCAACCAGAAAAAGACCCCTCCACTGTTACCCTCTGTCTTCTGTGGTTAACATGATGTGGAGATGCCGGCGTTGGACTGGGGTAAGCACAGTAAGAAGTCTCACAACACCAGGTTAAAGTCCAACAGGTTTATTTGGTAGCAAATACCATAAGCTTTCTCAAACAGGTAATACCTGTTTGAGAACAGAGACCACTCCATCTGACGAAGGAGCATTGCTCCGAAAGCTTATGGTATTTGCTACCAAATAAACCTGTTGGACTTTAACCTGGTGTTGTGAGACTTCTTTCTGTGGTTAAGCCAGTTCTCCACCCATCTAGCTAGCTCACCTTTGATCCTGTGAGATTTAACCTTTTGCACCAGCCTGCCATGAGGGACCTTGTCAAACGCTTTACTAAAATCCATATAGACGACATCCACGGTCTTTCCCTCGTCAATTGTTTTTGTCACCTCCTCAAAAAACTCAACCAAATTTGTCAGCCTTTTGAGCTGACTTTCATGACGTCAGACAGCCTTTTTCCACAATGTCATGTATGCTAGTAACTGGGGTGGCACAGTGGTTAGCACTACTGCCTCACAGCACCAGGGACCTGGATTCGATTCCTGGCTTGGGTGGAGTCTGCACGTTCTCCCCATGTCTTTGTGGGTTTCCTCCGGGTGCTCCGGTTTCCTTCCACAGTTCGAAAGACGTGCTGGTTAGGTACATTGGTCATGCTAAATACTCCCTCAGTGTATCTGAACAGGCGCTGGAGTGTGGCGACAAGGGGATTTTCACAGTAACTTCATTGCACTGTAAATGTAAGCCTACTTGTGGCACTAATAAGTAAATAAACTGCCCATCCTGCTTTTCTGACAGCGTTGTCAACATAGGAGGAGTAATCCGTAAAAAGGATGAGACCTGGACTGGGTAGAGGGTCCTCCGCCACTAAAGCAGCTTCTTCTGTTTCTTTTAGAAGTTCCACACAATCATGATCTTCTCCATGCTCTCCCTCCTCGGGAAACTGGAATATAGTTGCAGGGTTAACTGGACTTGTCCGGATGAAATGGAGATTGTGGGCCTCCAGAAATGCTGTCCATCGGGCTGCCATGACCAGCGAAAATCATTGACAACAAAACGGGAACTGTGTGGGGACACTTGACAATTAGCTTCTGATCCAGAACAACAGGTGTGGTGGCCATCACGGCTTGACAGGTAGTGTCCATCGCGATCAGGCAACTTTCCCATCCGAGGGCTACCGTATCCAATTTCGCCGAATACTAGCCTTTACCGGGTTCCATGTTCCTGTGTCAGTATTGCTGTCATAAATCCTTCCTTTTCATAGACAAACAAGGTGAAAGGCCTCCCATTGTTGGGAATTCCTAATGCTGGTGCAGCGCACAAAGCATCCTGAAGGCCTTTCTCTGTTCTTCCGTCAGGACAATAGCTTCCTTTGATGCCTATTTTCCCTTTAAAGGGCCATTCAGCGGCTGGGTAAGCTGTGTACAAGAGTCCACCCAACTTCTGTTAAAGTTGCACAGGCCCAAAAAGTATCTCAGTTCTTGGATTGTGGTAGACTGTTTAGTGGTCTGAATGGCTGTGGCTCTGTCCTGGGTAAGTTTTCTCTTCCCTCTGAAATCTTCGGTCCCAGATACACGGCCTCTTTTTGAACTATCTGTGCTTTACTGATGCTAGCCTTGTGCCCTTTCAGGTGAAGGTGATCCAGCAGGGTGCTTAAGTCCTGCATAGATCCCTGAAAGTTGGCACCCAGGTTGATAGGCTTGTTAAGAAGGCGTACCATGTGTTAGCTTTTATTGGGAGAGGGATTGAGTTTTGGAGCCATGAGGTCATGTTGCAGCTGTACAAAACTCTGGTGCGGCCGCACTTGGAGTATTGCGTACAGTTCTGGTCGCAGCATTATAAGAAGGATTTGGAAGCATTGGAAAGGGTGCAGAGGAGATTTACGAGGATGTTGCCTGGTATGGTGGGAAGGTCTTATGAGGAAAGGCTGAGGGACTTGAGGCTGTTTTAGTTATAGAGAAGAAGGTTAAGAGGTGACTTAATGGAGGCATACAAGGTGATCAGAGGATTAGATAGGGTGGATAGTGAGAGCCTTTTTCCTTGGATGGTGGTGGCTAGCACAAGGGGACATAGCTTTAAATTAAGGGGTGATAGATATAGGACAGATGTCAGAGGTAGGTTCTTCACTCAGAGAGTAGTAAGGGCGAGGAATGCCCTGCCTGCAACAGTCGTGGACTCGCCAACATCAAGGACATTCAAATGGTTATTGGATAAACATATGGATGATATTGGAATACTGTAGGTTAGATAGGCTTTAGATTGGTTTCACAGGTCGGCGCAACATCGAGGGCCGAAGGGCCTGTACTGCACTGTAATGTTCTATGTTCTATGTGCTGTTCTTCCATGTTGGAGGCTAACAGGATATTAACCACATATTGGATAACCATGGAGGCCAATGTGGGTAGTTCTTGCAAGTGGCTTTGCAAGGCCATGTGAAATGCCATAGGGCTATTGTGAAACCCCTGTGGTTCCCAGGTCCAGGTATACTGTTGCTGCTGGACTGTAAAGGCAAACCATGGTTGGACCTCAAGTGCGAGCGGCACTAACCAAAAGCTGTTAGCCATGTTGATGACCGAGAAGAACAAAGAACAATACAGCACAGGAACAGGCCCTTCGGCCCTCCAAGCCCGCGCCGCTCCCTGGTCCAAACTAGACCATTCTTTTGTATCCCTCCATTCCCACTCGGTTCATATGGCTGTCTAGATAAGTCTTAAACGTTCCCAGAGTGTCCGCCTCCACCACCTTGCCTGGCAGCGCATTCCAGGCCCCCACCACTCTCTGTGTAAAATATGTCCGTCTGATATCTGTGTTAAACCTCCCCCCCTTCACCTTGAACCTATGACCCCTCGTGAACGTCACCACCGACCTGGGGAAAAGCTTCCCACCGTTCACCCTATCTATGCCTTTCATAATTTTATACACCTCTATTAAGTCTCCCCTCATCCTCCGTCTTTCCAGGGAGAACAACCCCAGTTTACCCAATCTCTCCACATAACTAAGCCCCTCCATACTAGGTAACATCCTGGCAAACCTCCTCTGTACTCTCTCCAAAGCCTCCATGTCCTTCTGGTAGTGTGGCGACCAGAACTGGACGCAGTATTCCAGATGCGGCCGAATCAACGTTCTATACATCTGCAACATCAGACCCCAAATTTTATACTCTATGCCCCGTCCTATAAAGGCAAGCATGCCATATGCCTTCTTCACCACCTTCTCCACCTGTGACGTCACCTTCAAGGATCTGTGGACTTGCACACCCAGGCCCCTCTGCGTATCTACACCCTTTATGGTTCTGCCATTTATCGTATAGCTCCTCCCTACATTATTTCTACCAAAATGCATCACTTCGCATTTATCAGGATTGAACTCCATCTGCCATTTCTTTGCCCAAATTTCCAGCCTATCTATATCCTTCTGTAGCTTCTGACAATGCTCCTCACTATCTGCAAGTCCTGCCAATTTTGTGTCGTCCGCAAACTTACTGATCACCCCAGTTACACCTTCTTCCAGATCATTTATATAAATCACAAACAGCAGAGGTCCCAATACAGAGCCCTGCGGAACACCACTAGTCACAGGCCTCCAGCCGGAAAAAGACCCTTCCACTACCACCCTCTGTCTTCTGTGACCAAGCCAGTTCTCCACCCATCTAGCCACCTCCCCCTTTATCCCATGAGATCCAACCTTTTTCACCAGCCTACCATGAGGGACTTTGTCAAACGCTTTACTAAAGTCCATATAGACGACATCCACGGCCCTTCCCTCGTCAACCATTTTGGTCACTTCTTCAAAAAACTCCACCAGGTTAGTGAGGCATGACCTCCCTCTCACAAAACCATGCTGACTATCGTTAATGAGTTTATTCCTTTCTAAATGCGCATACATCCTATCTCTAAGAATCTTCTCCAACAACTTCCCCACCACGGACGTCAAGCTCACCGGCCTATAATTACCCGGGTTATCCTTCCTACCCTTCTTAAATAATGGGACCACATTAGCTATCCTCCAATCCTCTGGGACCTCACCTGCGTCCAGTGACGAGGCAAAGATTTGCGTCAGAGGCCCAGCGATTTCATCTCTCGTCTCCCTGAGCAGCCTTGGATAGATTCCATCAGGCCCTGGGGATTTGTCAGTATTTATGTTCCAGGGTTAGAGTCATAGAGTCATAGAGGTTTACAGCATGGAAACAGGCCCTTCAGCCCAACCTGTCCATGCCACCCTTTTTTTCAACCCAAAGCTAGTCCCAATTACCTGCATTTGGCCCATATCCCTCTATACCCATTTTACCCATGTAATTGTCTAAATGCTTTTTAAAAGACAAAATTGTACCTGCCTCCACTACTACCTCTGGCAGCTTGGTCCAGACACTCACCACCCTCTGTGTGAAAAAATTGCCCCTCTGGACACTTTTGTATCTCTCCCCTCTCACCTTAAACCTGTGCCCTCTAGTTTTCGACTCCCTCTACCTTTGGGAAAAGATATTGACTTTCTCGCTGACCTATGCCTCTCATTATTTTATAGACTTCTATAAAATCACCCCTCAGCCTTCTATGCTCCAGAGAAAAAAGTCCCAGCCTATCCAACCTCTCCTTATAACTCAAACCAACAAGCCCAGTAGCATCCTCATAAATCTTTTCTGCACTCTTTCTAGTTTAATAATATCCTTTCTATCATAGGCTGAACAGAACTATACACAGCATTCCAAGTGTGGCCTTACCAATGTCTTGTACAACTTCAACAAGACGTCCCAACTCCTGTATTCAATGTTCTGACCAATGAAACCAAGCATACTGAATGCCTTCTTCACCACTCTGTCCACCTGTGACTCCACTTTCAAGGAGCTATGAACATGTACCCCTAGATCTCTTTGTTCTGTAACTCTCCCCAACGCCCTACCATTAACTGAGTAAATCCTGCCCTGGTTCAATCTACCAAAATGCATCAGCTCACATTTATCTAAATTAAACTCCATCTGCCATTCGTCAGCCCACTGACCCAATTGATCAAAATCCCATTGCAATCCGGGATTACCTTCTTCACTGTCCACTATGCCACCAATCTTGGTGTCATCTGCTAACTTACTAACCATGCCTCCTATATTCTCATCCAAATCATTAATATAAATGACAAATAACAGTGGACCCAGCACTGGTCCCTGAGGCACACCGCTGGTCACAGGCCTCCAGTTTGAAAAGCAACCCTCTACAACCACCCTCTAGCTTCTGTCATCAAGCCAATTTTGTATCCATTTAGCTACCTCTCCCTGGATCCCGTGAGATTTAACCTTATGCAACAACCTACGATTTGGTACTTTGTCAAAGGCCTTGCTAAAGAACAGTACAGCACAGGAAACAGGCACTTCGGCCCTCCAAGTAAAGTCCATGTAGACAACATCAACTGCACTGCCCTCACCTACCTTCTTGGTTACCTCTTCAAAAAACTCAATCAAATTTGTGAGACATGATTTTCCACTCACAAAGCCATGCTGACTGTCCCTAATCAGTCCTTGCGTCTCTAAATGCCTGTTGATCCTGTCTCTCAAAATACCTTCCAACAACTTAACCACCACAGATGTGAGGCTCACTGGCCTATAGTTCCCAGGCTTTTCCCTGCAGCCCTTTTTAAACAAAAGCACAACATTTGCCACCCTCCAATCTTCAGGCACCTCACCTGTGACTATCAGCTGGTTAAGGTGTTAAAAATGGGGAGGGGTCAGCGACTAGAGGAGCCTTTTGATCAGTACACTGATTGGCCTTTCTGTAGTCGATGGTCAAACGCCAATTTCTGTTTGATTTCTTTAATGCCCACACAGGGCTGTTAGGTGAGCTACGTGTCTCGACAAGCACACCTTGTTTCTCCAGTTGTTGAATAACTGGTAGGCTGCCATTGATAGATGTTGGGCTGATGGGGTACTGTCTGGTACAGGGTGGTGGTGTTCCGGTGAATGAGGCTAGTTCCATCTGGAGTAGGCTGTAATCATTCTTATCTCGGGCCCATATCGGGTGGTTCATCCAGTCTTCCTTTTTCAAAGGATTGATAGATCATGTCACCTTACCCTCTTTAAAATCCAAAGGGGAGTTTAGCTAAATCAGGACATCCATTCCAAGTAAGGCCTGTTGTACCAGTCCCACCCAAATTTGGGTGGTCACTTCATGAGGACCAAGGTGAATTCTAGTGGGTTTAGTCTGCTGGAGTATTATAGTATCTCCACTTTCCTTGTGGTCGCCCACGGAGAAATGTCTTTTGTATTTCAAGACAGGTAGACAGGTTAATTCTGCTCCGGTGTCCAGGAAACAATCTATGTCTTGATTGCCCACCCTCATTGTTTTATACATATATATGTATTTTTTAAGTCATTTGTGGGATGTGGGCATCAATGGCTGGCCAGCATTTATTGCTCATCCCTAGTTGCCCTTGAGAAGGTGCTGCTGAACTGCCTTCTTGAAACGCTGCAGTCTATGTTCTGTGGGTTGACCCTTAGGGAGGGAATTCCAGGATTTTGACCCAGCGACTGCGAAGGAATGGCGATATATTTCCAAGTCAGGATGGTGAGTGGCTTGAACGGGAACTTGCAGGTGATGGTGTTCCCATTTATCTGCTGCCCTTGTCCTTCTACATGGAAGTGGTCATGGGTTTGGAAAGTGCTGTCTGTGGTGAATTGCTGCAGTGCATCTTGTAGATAGTACACACTGCTGCTACTGAGTGTCGATAGTGGAAGGATTGAATGTTTGTAGATGTGGTGCCAATCAAGTGGGCTGCTTCGTCCTGGATAGTGTCACAATTCTTGAGTGTTGTTGGAGTTGCACCCATCCAGACAAGTGGCTTGGAGATGATGGATAGGCTTTGGGGAGTCAGGAGGTGAGTTCCTCGCCGCAGTTTTCCTAGCCTCTGACCTGCTCTTGTAGCCACTGTGTTTATGTGGTGAGTCCAGTTGAGTTTCTGGTCAATGGTAACCCCAAGGATGTTGACAGTGGGGGATTCAGTGATGGTTACACCATTGAATGTCAAAGGACGGTGTTTAGAGTGTCTCTTATTGTGATGGTCATTGTCTGGCATTTGTGTGGCACGAATGTTACTTGCCACTTGTCAGCCCAAGCCTGGATATTGCCCAGGTCTTGTTGCATTTGAACATGGACCGCTTCAACATCTGAGGAGTTGCGAATGGTGCTGAACATTGTGCAATCATCAGCGAACATCCCCACTTCTGACCTTATGATGGAGGGAATGTATTGGTGAAGCAGTTGAAGGTTGTTGGGCCGAGGACAACAACTTGAGGGACTCCTGCAGGGATGTCCTGGAGCTGAGATGACCTCTACAACCAGAACCATCTTCCAATGTACCAGGTATGACTCCAACTCCAGCGGAGAGTTTGCCCCTGATGCTCATTGATTCCAGTTTCGCAAGGGCTCTTTGATGACTCACTCAGTCAAATGCGGCCTTGATGTCAAGTGCTGTCACTTTTGCCTCACCTCTGGGATTCAGCTCTTTTGTCCATGTTTGAACAAGGCTGTAATGAGGTCAGGAGCTGAGTGACCATGGTGAAACCCAAATTGGCTATCACTGAGCAGGTTATTGCTGAGCAGGTGCTGCTTGATAGCATTGTTGATGACCCTTTTCATCACTTTGCTGATGATTGAGAATAGATTGGGTGGTAATTGGCCAGGTTGGATTTGTCCTGCTTTTCGTGTACAGGGCATTGTTGGGTAGATCCCAGTGCTGTAGCTGTACTGGAAGAGCTTGGCCAGGGGAGCGGCAAGTTCTGGAACACAGGTCTTCAGTACTATTGCCGAAATGTTATCGGGGCCCATTGCCTTTGCAGTATCCAGTTCCTCCAACCGTTTCTTGATATCACATGGAGTGAATCGAGTTGGCTGGAGACTGGCATCTGAGATGCTGGGGACCACTGGAGGAGGCCGAGATGGATCATCCACTCAGCACTTCTGGCTGAAGATTGTTGCAAATACTTCAGCCTTATCTTTTGCACTGATGTGCTGGGCTCCTCCATCATTGAGGATGGGGATATTTGTGGAGCCTCCTCCTCTAGTGAGTTGTTTAATTGTCCACTACCATTCACGACTGGATGTGAAAGGACTACAAAGCTTAGATCTGATCCGTTGGTTGTGGGATCGCTTAGCTCTGCCTATCACTTGCTGTTTTTGCCGTTTGGCATGCAAGTAGTCCTGTTTTATAGCTTCACCAGGTTGACACCTCATTTTTAGGTATGCCTGGTGCTGCTCCTGACATGCCCTCCTGCACTCTCCATTGAACCAGGGTTGATCCCCTGGCTTGATGATAATGGTTGAGTGGGGGATATGCCAGGCCATGAGGTTGCAGATTGTGCTGGAGTACAATTCTGCTGCTGTTGATGGCCCATAGTGCCTCATGGATGCCCAGTCATGAGTTGCTAAATGGGTTCAAAGTCTGTTCCATTTAGCATGATGATAGTGCCACAATGGAGATTATTCTCAATGTGAAGGCGGGACGTCGTCTCCACAACGATTGTGCAGTGGTCACTCTTACCGATACTATCATGGACAGATGCATCTGTAGCCGGCAGATTGGTAAGGATGAGGTCAAGTATGTTATTTCCTCTTGTTGGTTCCTTCACCACCTGCTGCAGACTCAGTCTCGGAGTTATATCCTTTAATACCCGACCAGCTCGATCAGTAGTGCTGCTGCTGAGCCACTCGGTGGTGGTCATTGTAATCCCCCATCCAGAGTACATTTTACGCCCTTGCCACCCTCAGTGCTTCCTCCAAGTGTTGTTCAACATGGAGGAATACTGATTCATCAGTCGAAGGAGGACGGTACATGATAACCAGTAAGAGATTTCCTTGCCCATGTTTAACCTGAAGCCATGAGACTTCATGGGGTCCAGAGTCGATGTTAAGGACTCGCAGAGCAACTCCCTCCCAACTGTATACCACTGTGCCGCCACCTCTGCTTTGTCTGTCCTGCCGGTGGGACAGGACATTTCCAGGGATGGTAATGGTGGTATCTAGGGTGTTATCTGTCAGGTATGATTCCGTGAGAATGACTATGTCAGGCTGTTGCTTGACTAGCCTGTGAGGCAGCTCTCCCAATTTTGGCACTAGCCCCCCAGATGTTAGTAAGGACGACTTTGCAGGGTCGATGGGGCTGTTTGTTTTGCCATTGTCTTTCCGGTGCCTAAGTCGATGCCAGGTGGTCGGTCCAGTTTCATTTCTTTGTTGTGATTTTGTAGCGATTGTTACAACTGAGTGGTTTGCTAGGCTACTTCAGAGGGCAGTTGAAAGTCAACCACATTGCTGTGGCTTTGGAGTCACATGTAGGCCAGTCCAGGTAAGGACAGCAGATTTCCTTTCATAAAGGACATTTAAATGTTGTTCTGACTTTGTACCGGTCTGGCAAGAGTAACTTTGTAAGAAGTCTCACAACATCAGGTTAAAGTCCAACAGGTTTATTTGGTAGCAAAAGCCACTAGCTTTCGGAGCGCTGCTCCTTCATCAGGTGAGTGGGATTTCAGTTCACAAACAGGGCATATAAAATCATAAACTCAATTTACAAAATGCATCTAGTTTCTGTTCATTTTCACCAAGAGCCATTTCTACCTCCCTTTAGAAATCATAGAAATCATAGAAACCCTACAGTGCAGAAGGAGGCCATTCGGCCCATCGAGTCTGCACCGACCACAATCCCACCCAGGCCCTACCCCCACGTATTTTCTCCGCTAATCCCTCTCACCTACGCATCCCAGGACTCTAAGGGGCATTTTTTTAACCTGGCCAATCAACCTAACCCGCACATCTTTGGACTGTGGGAGGAAACCGGAGCACCCGGAGGAAACCCACGCAGACACGAGGAGAATGTGCAAACTCCACACAGACAGTGACCCGAGCATCGAACCCGGGACCCTGGAGCTGTGAAGCAACAGTGCTAACCACTGTGCTACCGTGCCGCCCACGGTAATCTCTTTGCCGCTCATCTGGGCACCATTACGGTTATAATCTGAACTCTGTACCACGGGTGGAGTTAGAAGATACTTTTGAGACGGTTTAATTGATCCCAGGTCTTCACCCTTTCTGAGGGTGTAACAGCTCTTTATACCACTTATCAATTTTTTTGGGGTCTGCCACCTGGTGCAGTAGGTGGTAGGTGTACTGACTATCACTAATGGTTTTGCCGCCTGCCAGACTTGATCTTGACCCATTTTTTCTGTGAGTCTTATATCAAAAGTTCCTTCTGCAGTTTCGCTGCGCTCGCTAGAGTCGCTCGAGGACTCTGAGTCTGCTTTAAGCCAGCCTCGCGTCCCTACACGTCTCGCTGTTCCTTTTCTATCTGCTGCATGCTAGGATAACCTGGCCTGCACCCAATATATACTCCTTTAGACAGCATTGGTTCTTTACAAGATTTTTAAAAAATCTTAGTTCTCAGCTTTAAGGGTTTTGTTTTCGGTCTTAAGTCCCTTATTTTCCGTTTGTAACCTTTCTAACTCCTGCTTTTTATTTTCCAACTGTTTGCAAACTGCTTTTAGTTGGTTCTTTGCATTGGACAGATCACGGTCATGTTGGGAATTCTTTATGATTTAATTCCATTGTCGGATTTGGCCCATGACGCTAAGGACCATCTTATGCGTTCCTTATCCTTCATACGAGTTGTCTTTCCCCAGACCCTCCTTATTTCATCCAAGGACCACTGTCCCTTGGAGGTGCCGTACTTCTGCTCAATCTCAGTACAGGTTTTGGACAAGTCAAATTGCCGTTCGAAATACTCTCGAAGTTGCTGCAGAATTTCATCCACTGACACGTAAGGTGGGGCCTGGCCCTCTTTTACTGTGGTCGGTAACTGACTCTGTGGAGCAGTTTTGGTCTGAATTTTTGCCTGTCATGGTGATGGTCATGAAGGGGTTAATGGTCTCGAGCCGTAGGCTATTCTAGCCAGGTCAGAGTTGTATCACAGACACCACCGAAACGAGATATCTCGGAGTGGCTTTAAACTAATTTATGGGGGGGGAGGGTGCAGAGGTAAGAGGAATTACGAAATCAATGGTAGAGGAGAAGAAGCGAGTGCAAGTGAATGAGGGTATTCAAGTAGGTAAAGGAGTAGAGGGCGAGGGAGAGGTTGATAGCGTTTCATCAAATCAGGTCCAGATAAAAGCCGGAATAAAGACACTTTGCCTGAATGCACGAAGCATTCGGAACAAAGTTAATGAGTTGATGGTGCAAATCAGCACAAATGGGTATGATCTGGTGGCCATTACAGAAACGTGGCTGCAGGGAGACCAGGACTGGGAGATGAATATCCAGGGGTATCAGGCATTTAGGAAGAATAGACAGGAAGGAAAAGGTGGTGGGGTGGCTCTGTTAATAAAAGATAACATCAGGGTAGGAGTGAGGGATGACATAGGCTCCAAGGAACAAAACGTGGAATCGTTATGGGTAGAGATAAGGAATAGTAGGGGGAGAAAGACACTAGTAGGCGTGGTCTA
Source organism: Mustelus asterias (assembly GCF_964213995.1). NCBI lineage: Eukaryota > Metazoa > Chordata > Chondrichthyes > Carcharhiniformes > Triakidae > Mustelus > Mustelus asterias. The sequence continues at coordinate 73,628,368 of NC_135804.1, read as the reverse complement.
TAGGCCCCCAAATAATAATGTTGAGGTGGGGAGGGCTATAAACAAGCAAATAATGGATGCGTGCAAAAATGGAACGGCAATAATCATGGGGGACTTCAACCTGCACATTGATTGGCTGGCTCAAGTTGGAAGGGGTGGGATGGAGGAAGAGTTCTTAGAATGCTATCGGGATAGTTACCTTGAACAGTATGTTACAGAACCAACGAGGGAACGAGTTATCTTAGATCTGGTAATGTGTAACGAGGTAGGTAGAATTAAGGATGTTCTTGTGAAGGACCCTCTTGGGTCAAGTGATCACAACATGGTCGAATTTCTGATACAAATGGAAGAGGAGGAAGTAGGGTCCCATACCAGTGTCCTCTGTTTGAACAGAGGGAAGTACGATTGGATGAGGGCTGAATTGGCTAAGGTGGACTGGGAGAGCAGACTGGTAGGTAGGACAGCTGAGGAACAGTGGAGGATTTTTAAGGAGATCCTTTTCAGTACTCAGCAACAATATATTCCGGTGATAAAGAAGGACTGTAAGAAAAGGGATAGCCAGCCGTGGATAACAAAGGAAATTAAGGAGAGTATTAAATTAAAGACCGATGTGTACAGAGTGGCCAAAAATAGTGGAGAATTGGAAGATTGGGAAAACTTTAAGAAACAACAAAGAACGACTAAGAAAGCGATAAAGAAAGGAAAGATAGGTTACGAAGCTAGGCTAGCTCTAAATATAAAAAATGATAGTAAAAGCCTTTACAAATATATAAAAAGGAATAGAGTGGCAAGAGTGAATGTTGGACCCTTGGAGGACGAGAGGAGGGATTTAATAGTGGGAAATGAGGAAATGGCTGAAACTTTAAATAAGTTTTTTGTGTCGGTCTTCACGGTGGAAGACACAAATAGTTTACCGAATATTAACGATAGAGGGTTGGTAGGAGGAGAGGTACTCAATACAATTAATGTTACCAGGGAGGCAGTGCTTGGTAGACTAACGGGACTGAAGGTGGACAAGTCCCCGGGCCCGGATGGAATGCATCCCAGGGTACTGAAAGAAATGTCAGAGGTAATAGCAGATACGTTAGTGGTTATTTATCAAAATTCATTGGATTCTGGGGTAGTGCCGGCGGATTGGAAAACAGCTAATGTTACGCCGCTGTTTAAAAAAGGAAATAGACAAAAGGCGGGTAACTACAGGCCGGTTTGCTTAACGTCTGTAGTTGGGAAAATGCGGGAGTCCATCATTAAAGAAGAAATAGCAGGCCATCTGGATAAGAATGGTCCGATTAAGCAGACGCAGCATGAATTCATGAGGTGAAAGTCGTGCTTGACGAACTTGTTGGATTTTTATGAAAATGTGACTAGTGCGGTTGACGAAGGGGAACCGGTGGATGCGGTGTTTTTGGATTTCCAAAAGGCGTTTGATAAGGTGCCTCACAAAAGGTTGCTGAAGAAGATTGGGTCACAGTGAGTTGGGGGTAGGGTGTTAGCGTGGATTGGGGATTGGCTATCCGACAGGAAGCAGAGAGTGGGAATAAATGGGTGCTTTTCTGGTTGGCGGATGGTAACGAGTGGCGTGCCGCAGGGATCGGTACTGGGGCCTCAACTATTTACCATTTATAGAGACATTCTGGAGGAGGGGACTGAGTGTAGGGTAACAAAGTTTGCAGACGACACAAAGATAAGTGGAAAAGTGAATCGTGTGGAGGGCGTAGAAGGTCTGCAGAGAGATTTGGACAGGCTGAGTGAGTGGGCGAGGATCTGGCAGATGGAGTATAACGTTGACAAATGCGAGGTTATTCACTTTGGAGGAAATAATAGCAAATTGGATTATTATCTAAATGGAAAAAAATTACAACATGCTACTGTGCAAAGGGACCTGGGGGCCCTTGTGCATGAGACGCAAAAACCCAGTCTGCAGGTGCAACAAGTGATCAAGAAGGCAAATGGGATGTTGGCCTATATCGCAAGGGGGATAGAATATAAAAGCAGAGATGTCTTGCTGCATCTGTACAGGGCATTGGTGAGGCCGCAGCTGGAATACTGTGTGCAGTATTGGTCCCCTTATTTGCGGAAGGATATATTGGCCTTGGAGGGAGTGCAGAGAAGGTTCACCAGGTTGATACCGGAGATGAGGGTTGTTGATTATGAGGAGAGACTGAGCAGATTGGGTTTGTACTCGTTGGAATTTAGAAGGCTGAGGGGGGATCTTATAAAGACCTATAAGATAATGAAGGGGCTGGATAGGGTGGAGGTGGAGAGATTCTTTCCACTTAGAAAGGAAGCTAGAACTAGAGGGCACAGCCTCAAAATAAAGGGGGTTCGGTTTAGGACAGAGTTGAGGAGGAACTTCTTCTCTCAGAGGGTGGTGAATCTCTGGAATTCTCTGCCCACTGAAGTGGTGGAGGCTACCTCGTTGAATATGTTTAAATCACGGATAGATGGATTCCTGATCGGTAAGGGAATTAGGGGCTATGTTCAGCCATGATCTTATTGAATGGCAGGGCAGGCTCGAGGGGCTAGATGGCCCACTCCTGCTCCTATTTCTTATGTTCTTATGTTCTTATGACTCAAGCCTAAGTAGCTGTGCGCTAGTCCACTAAGGATCACATAAAGGGGAGGACGACGACACTTAGACAATTGACCGAGGATTTTTAATAAAGAGGAGTCCTTACCTCTGGGTCACGACGTAGGTTCGATGCCCTGGATTTATAGAATCTCATAGAATCCTGACAGTACAGAAGGAGGCCATTCAGCCCATCGAGTCTGTACCGACCATTATCCAACCCAGGCCCTATCCCCGCAATCCCATGTATTTACCCTGCTAATCCCCGACACTATGGTCATACTAAATTGACCCATCAACCTAACCCGTACATCTTTGGACTGTGGGAGGAAACCGGAGAACCTAGAGGAAACCCACACAGACACGAGAAGAATTTGCAAACTCGATACAGTGAACTGAGGCCAGAATTGAACCTGGGACCCTGATGCTGTGAAGCAGCAGCGCTAACCACTGTGCCACCATGCTGCCCCAGTCCAATAGGCCTTCAGCAATCCTGGTCATGATGCCAGAAACTGTAGGGTCCATTTGTTCCTTTGAATAGACGAGGACAGCACTGGTACAAATTTTAAAATGAATTTCTTTTATTGAACAGAATTAAAGAAAATTCAATCATTACAGAAACAAAAAGAAAGAGAAAAGTTTGAGACTGGCTGCTAAGCCAGTGCCTGTACTGATCACACAGAACTCAAAAACCAAACCGAACTCTGAACACACAGTGAAACCAAAACATATCTTAATTCTTATCTTATTAGTGGAAATGTTTTCTGCAAACTGTCTCTGTCTAGAGAAAACAGGTTTAGCAAAGCTTGTTTTGTGTTATCAAAGCTTGTTTTGCTTGCTATGTACTTTTCGGGAATGCGGTCAATTTTCAGCTAACTCAGTATGCCTTCTGAATTTTAAAGCAAACAGAGCTAAGCATACATAGGATCTCTCACAGCATAAGTTTGTTTTTACATTTGCTGGCCAACAATATACTAGGACTTGTTTACCTTAGGGGTTTCATTATTCTCCATCTTCATTTATCCTCTATTTCCTCTATTTCATTGTCGGTTGGCTACAGGATTAGAGGGGTTTTCACGACCTGAATGTTTAGTTCAATATGTTGATGATCTTTTATTACAAACTAAAACTAAATCAGAACATCTCCAGTTGTTAGATGAATTGCTTACCCTCCTCACTAATTTAGGTTGTAAAGTTAACCTAAGAAAGCTCAAATCATGTGATCTCATATAGTTTATTTGGGTATTGTCATTACTCAAGGTAAACAGGAGATTGAACAAAAACACATTGATTCTATTTTACAATTCCCTCTTCCGAAGGATGTTGGCGTTCTTTCACAGGAAAGACATAACAGACTGGGACATGTGGCTTATGCCTCTCGACTCCTTACTTCAGTGGAACAAGGGTTGTGTGTGAGTGCCATCTTTTAGCGGTGTTTTGGGCAGTAGAATTCTTCGCATATATAATTGGCCTTAACCCCTTAACAATTTTAACAGAACACATAACTCCACACTTTTGTTAGATGGTCGAGTCAAAGATGGCAAATTAGAGGAGTAAATTGGAAGGAGGTATTCTCGGGGAAATGTACTGAAGAGAGATGGCAGTTTTTCAAGGAATGTCTGTCTAGAGTTCTACAGGACAACGTTCCGAGCAGACAGGGAGGAGTTGGTAGGTTAAAGGAACCGTGGTGCACAAAATCTGTGCGGGACCTAGTCGAGAAGAAAAGGAAAGCATAAAAAAGGTTCAGAGAGCTTGGCGAAGATAGGGATCTAGATGAGTATACGGCTTGTAGGAAGGGACTAAAGAAGGAAATTAGGAGAGCCAGAAGGGGTAACGAGAAGGCCTTGGCAGCTAGGATTAAGGAAAACCCTAAGGCATTCTATAAATATGTGAAGCGTAAAAGGATGAGACGTGAAGGAATAGGGCCCATAAAAGGTGAAGGCGGGAAAGTCTGTACGGAACCAGTAGAAATGGCAGAGGTGCTGAATGAGTATTTTGCCTCGGTTTTCACAGAGGAGAAGGACCTGGGTAGATGTACTGCAGGCTTGCAGTGGACTGAATAGATTGAGTATGTGGACTTTAACAAAGAGGTTGTGCTGGAATTTTTGAATGGCATCAAGATAGATAAGTCGCCGTGTCCGGATGGGATGTACCCCAGGTTACTGTGGGAGGCGAGGGAAGAGTTTGCAGAGCCTCTGGCGATGATCTTTCCGTCGTCGATGGAGACGGGAGAGGTGCTGGAGGATTGCGGATGTGGTTCCTATTTTCAAGAAGGAGAATAGGGATAGCCCAGGAAATTACCGACCGGTGAGTCTAACCTCAGTGGTTGGAAAGCTGATGGAGAAGATACTGAGGGACAAGATTTATGAGCATTTAGAGAGGTTTAGTATGCTCAAGAATACTCAGCATGGCTTCGTCAAAGGCAGATTGTGCCTTACGAGCCTGGTGGAGTTCTTCGAAAATGTGACTAAACACATTGACGAAGGGAAAACGGTAGATGTGGTTTATATGGATTTTAGCAAGGCGTTCGATAAGGTCCCTGATGCGCGATATAACACACGAGAGGCTGGATGTACCCGGGAAATAAAGGCTCTTATTGCCAACAATAACAGAGCTACTATATACAGTATACGATCCCAGACTAAAGGGTCACCAGGCAGAGCAGTGACCTTTATACCTCTCCCAGGGGGCGGAGCCAACTGGGGTGTACCATAGGACTATATTAACAGGTAGAACAGCCCAACCCTAACCCCAACAGTAACATATCTACAGACTCATAGTACTGGCCAGACCATGGCTCAGCACTACCTGGTGGGAACCAACAATGGTTCACCACAGTCCCCCATGCAAAGCTTCTAGAAAAAGTGAGAGGGCATAGGATCCAAGGGGCTGCTGCCCTGTGGATCCAGAACTGGCTTGCCCAAAGGAGGCAGAGAGTGGGTATAGATGGGTCTTTTTCTAAATGGAGGTCGGTCACCAGTGGTGTGCCCCAGGGATCTGTTCTGGGACCCTTGCTGTTTGTTATTTTCATAAATGACCTGGATGAGGAAGTGGAGGGATGGGTTGGTAAGTTTGCCGATGACACGAAGGTTGGTGGGGTTGTGTATAGTCTGGAGGGATGTCAGAGGTTACAGAGGGACATAGATAGGATGCAAGACTGGGCGGAGAAGTGGCAGATGGACTTCAACCCAGATAAATGCGTAGTGGTCCATTTTGGAAGGTCAAATGGGATGAAGGAGTACAATATAAAGGGAAAGACTCTTAGTACTGTAGAGGATCAGAAGGACCTTGGGATCCGGGTCCATAGGACTCTAAAATCAGCCCCGCAGGTGGAGGAGGTGGTTAAGAAGGCGTATGGTGTGCTGGCCTTTATCAATCGAGGGATTGAGTTTAGGAGTCCGGGGATAATGATGCAGCTATATAAGACCCTCGTCAGACCCCACTTGGAGTACTGTGCTCAGTTCTGGTCACCTCATCACAGGAAGGATGTGGAAAAGAGGCGATTTTCAAGGATGTTGCCTGGATTGAGTGGCATGCCTTATGAGGATAGGCTGAGGGAGCTCGGTCTTTTCTCCTTGGAGAGACGTAGGATGAGAGGAGACCTAATAGAGGTATATAATATGTTGAGAGGCATAGATCGGGTGGACTCTCAGAGGCTTTTTCCCAGGGCGGAAATGGCTGCTATGAGAGGACACAGGTTTAAGGTGCTGGGGGGTAGGTACAGGGGAAATGTTAGGGGAAGTTTTTCACACAGAGGGTGGTGGGTGAGTGGAATCGGCTGCCGTCAGTGGTGGTGGAGGCAAACTCAATAGGGTCTTTTAAGAGACTCCTGGATGAGTACATGGGACTTAATAGGATGGAGGGTTATAGGTAGGCCTAAAAGGCAGGGATATGTTCGGCGCAACTTGTGGGGCCGAAGGGCCTGTTTTGTGCTGTAGTTTCTCTATGTTCTATGTTTCTATGGCTCTGTTAGTCAAGTTTGTTTAGTGCAGTGGAGTCTTTTGCTTCAAGGCAGGGATATCATGGTTAAATGTACCAAAACACCCACGATTCACGCTGATAATCTTCTTTATGGGGGTGAACCTCACAAATGCCAAGTAGTGGCAGCTAATGATTCCAAGAGACCATTTGTGCCAAAACAACAGTGGAGACGACCTTTACCTGTGCAGGAAGAGAATGAACAGCAATTACGACATATTTAAGTTGATGGATCTTCAAGAATGGATGATGGTGTCAGACAGACAGGTTGTGGGATATATGTAGAGGATCAACAGGAAAATTGATTCCTGGGATTGGCTTTCAAATTCCCCATTACATAAGTGCCCAGATGGCAGAATTAGCAGCTATATCCTATATGGTAAGCCATCGTGATATATTCCCATCTCCTGTAGACATTTACTCTGATAGCATGCAAGTTTGTAACAGATTTTATGCCACTATGGGAGGCTCGTGGTTTTGTGTCTGCAGATGGAAAACCATTATCTTCTGCAGCCTTGTTAAATTTATTCTCCAGAAGGCTGATGGTAGGACATTTGGCATTATTAAAGTTAAGAGCCACCATAAAACTTTAACAAGAAGTAATGTTAGAGCTGATAAGTTGGCGAAACAAGGGCTCGGTCAGAAGATATTTGGCAGCCTCCAGTTGTGGATCAGATTGATGCTGTTACAGTCAGTCAGACGAATGTTGAAGATTTAAAATAGGCTCAGAGTGGAGATGCTGATTTAAAACAAATCCTGCAAGGGCTATATCCAGCTCCCTATGACAGATGGAAGGATAAATTACAACTGAAAGATGGGGTGAATTTTCTAGAGGGACAGTATGTAGTACCAATGCAGGATAGGAATCAAATTATTTACCAATGTCATGATGGGTATGGTCATCAAGGAATAGGTACCACAGTAGAACAGATTAAGAGATTGTGTTGGTGGCCTAATCTCAGTGATGATGTGAGGCATTATGTTCAAAACAGTTTGATTTGTGCACAGAACAAGCCCGCTAGATATGCACAAAAGGGGATGTTACGACATACGACCTTGGACTAATGTTCAAATTGATTACATTGGTCCACTACCACCATGCAAGGGGGGTTACACGTGTGTTCTAGTTATCATTAATACCTTTACAAAAGAGAAATGGTGCTGGGAAAATTGATGCCATTGAAGGCAGATATATCCCAAGGGCCTGATAACCTATATCGCAGAGTACTTACAGAAGTGGCTATAGAAATAGTGGATGCATTGGTGGTCATCTTCCAGGATTCTATAGACTCTGAAACAGTCCCTACAGATTGGAGGTGTAGGAGGTAAAAAATACCTCTGAGGCTGGTATGAATCAAAATATTCTCGCTTTATTCTCACAAGCTTGCGGGAGAACTTGACCCCTTGAAAGCGGAAGCCAAAGTTCTTCCTGAACACAGAAAAGTGGGGATATATATACAGCATGGCTTCTAATACTGGTCACGACTCAAACACCAGATCAGTCACGACTCAAAAATACATTTACAGCCTCTGGTCATAAACCAGAGTGTATCTGGTATTCTCAGGTCATGAAGCAGTCCTTGGTTTCCAGTATTAACCCTTTAGATACAAAATACATTGAGTACAAAAAACATTAACCCTTTCCCTTCTTCAGAGGGTAGCTAATGTCACTCCAATATTCAAAAAGGGAGGTAGAGAGAAAACAGGGAATTATAAACCAGTAAGCTTAACATTGGTAGTGGGGAAAATTCTCAAATCCATTGTCAAGGACTTTACAGCATAGCATTTAGAAAGCAGTGGCAGGATCAGACAGAGTCGGCATGTATTTATGAAGGGGACATCATGCTTGACAAATCTGTTGGAATTTTGTGGAGATGTAACTAGTCTCATTGACAAGGGGGAGTCAGTCGATGTGGTATATTTGGACTTTCAGAAAGTATTTGACAAAGTCCCGCATAAGAGATTATCGTGCAAGATTAAAGCGCATGGGATTGGGGGAAGTGTATTGAGATGGATAGAAAACTGTCTGGCAGAGAGGAAACAAAGAATAGGAATTAATGGGTGCTTTTCAAATTGGCAGGCAGTAACTAGTGGGGTGCCACAGGGATTGGTGTGGAGACCCCAGCTATTCACAATATATATTAATGATTTGGATGAGGGAACAAAATGTAACATCTCAAAGTTTGCAGATGATACCAAGTTGGGTGGCAGGGTGAACTGTGATGGGGATGCAGAGATGCTTCAGAATGATCTGGACAGGTTGGGTGAGTGGGCAAATCAATGGCAGATGCAATATAATTTGGATAAATGTGAGGTTATTCACTTTGGAAGCAAAAACAAGAAGGCAGATTACTACCTGAATGGCTGTAAACTGGGAGAGGGCAGTGTGCAGTGGGACCTGAGTGTCCTTGTGCACCAGTCACTGACGGTAAGCATGCAGGTGCAGCAGGTGGTAAAGAAGGCAAATTGCATGTTGGCCTTCATTGCGAGAGGTTTCGAGTACAGGAGCAGGGATGTGTTGTTGCAATTATACAGGGCCTTGGTGAGGCCACACCCAGGTGTGCCGTTTTGGTCTTCTTTTCTGAGGAAGGATGTCCTTGCTCTCGAGGGAGTGCAACGAAGGTTTACCAGGCTGATTCCGTCAGGGAGGACTGACTGATGTATGAGGAGAGATTGACTAGGTTAGGATTGTTTTCACTGGAGTTCAGACGAATGAAGGGGGATCTCATAAAGACTTATAAAATTTTAACAGGACTAGACAGGGTAGATGCAGGGAGGGTATTCCTGATGGTGGGGGAGTCCAGAACCAGGGATCACAGTCTGAGGATTCAGGATAGACCATTTAGAATGGAGGTGAGGAGACATTTCTTCACCCAAAGAGTGGTGAGCCTGTGGAATTCATTACCACAGTAAGTAGTTGATGCCAAAACATTGAATGTATTCAAGAGGCAGCTGGATATAGCATTTGGGGCGAATGGGATCAAAGTTTATAGGGAAAAAGCAGGATTAGGCTATTGAGTTGGATGAGCAGCCATGATTGTAATGAATGGTGGAGCAGATTCAAAGGGCCAAATGGCCTTCTCCTGTTCCTATCTTCTATGTTTCTATGTAAAATGGGTTGAGGCATTTTCTGTATGATTTAATACCGCTAAAGCCACTGCTCAAATTTTGGTACAACATATTTTTACAAGGTGGGAGTTACTGCGAAAAATAGAATCGGACCAGGGTACATATTTTACTGGGAAGGTAATGCAAATTGTTATGAAAATGTTTGGAATTACTCAGAAATTCTTCATAGCATATCCTCAGTCTAGTGGGATAGTGGAATGAATGAACCGTCCTTTATAAAGAATATGATTAAGAAGATGGTATATCAAAACAATTCTACCTGGGACAGAGTGTTGCCTATTGTGCTAATGATAATACGAAGCACTGTTTCTAATTCCACCCGGAATACACCTCACATGCTAATGACTGGGCATCCTATGAGAGGTGTTGGCTATTTGTTGGGGTTAAATGTCTCAGGACCAGTACTTACGGCTCTTAATTATGAAAAAGTAGTGCAGCAATTGTTCGAGTCCGCACCGGCTGCAAATATGGCAGCAGCTGTCAAGATGGGACAAAAGAAACAACAGAGCAAGGCCTATTTTGATAGTAAGGTAAATCCAGTTGAGTATGCTGTAGGGTAGAAGGTGATGCTTCATCTTTACAATCCTAATACATTTTTATCTCCTAGGTTTTCAGGTCCTCCCTCATGGCATAGTTGACAAAGCTCGCCCGTATGTGTACAAAGTGTTATTAGACACTGGGAAAACTGGTTGGCACCATGTTAACCAGTTGAAATTATATGAGGCACAAAGTAATCATCAGTATCACATGATGTTGATAGCCAATGACATTGATGAATTTTCCTCAAGCAATTCAGACTCTGAAGACATTCTGGGCCCTATTTTACCATTTTGATTCGAAGTTCTGCGCGAACTTGAAACTCGGAGTGTTTCAGATCCGACTTTTAGACCCGTTCTGCGGCGCCCCATACGTGCTCTGCCTGCAAAAATAGCAGCGAGTCTGATCTAAAGCACAATGGCAGCAGATTCCCCTTCCACCGCCCCCCCCCCCCCCCCGATCTAAGGCAGAATGGCAGCGGACCCCCCCTTCCCCTCCACTGATCTCAGGCAGCGTGGCAGCAGACCCCCCCCCTTCCCCTCCACTGATCTCAGGCAGAGTGTTGGCGGACCCCACTTCCCCCTCCACCGATCTCATAATTTGGACACTTAATGTTTCAATAACTGTCCCGGGACTCAAAACTATATTATATATTCTGCTGACTAATGGATTTAGCTATTGAACTCTTGAACTTCTACCATCATCTCTGCTCGCATTTTGACCGAGGTGAACAAATATATGAGGAATATACTTGATATGTTAAAATACATTATTTAATATGATAATATAGATACTGAACATTAAAAATCATATCTCATTCATTTTAGTTTTGGGCTGACATCTTAACATGAAATGAAATTGAATTTAAGCTAATTAGGAGTATCTTAGATAAACAAAAGGTATAACTGAATTGTATTTTGGCTCAGTGCCTCAGATCTCTGAAGAGGTCTTGTAGCACTAACCCAGAGCTATTCGACCATCTGAAGGCCTCCCACGGCCATAGGTTAATGTTTTGTCTATCTTACTGATTTTTCATGTTTTTAAATAAATTTTAGTTATGCCCTAATAGAGACTTTGTCTTTGCGGGTTTAGTTTTTAAGTTTTCTTAAGTTTTTAAGAAAATCAGGCCACCATCAAACAATCCCCCACTAGTCTTTTTGGCGACAGAGGACGGGATAGTGTCACCGGACACCGATGGTTGGACATGCCTTCTACACGGGTGAGTATACTTCAATTACCACCCTAGTTAGCCAGAGGGATCAACACGCCAGGCGGTCGGATCCATCCGACCTATCCAAACTCCTGTGGGGTCGCAAACGCAATATTGCTGGTCAATAAATCACACTTAATGTGGGGTGAAGGAAGACATACTGCCAGCCCACGGAGCAGACCTAAAGTGGTGCGCAATAGTGAAGACGTAAATTTTGGAGGGTGCACGTAATCGGGGAGATCAGGATTGGCCCGATACTGCTCGTCAGCAGAGTCAATTAAAGATCGAGTGCTCATAACGTGAGCTAACCGTGTGAGAGAGAAGACAAAATGGTAATGAGACGTTAAATAGCTGTGGCAGAGAGAGGCCGAAATGGTGGAATAAGTTTAAAAGAGAGAGGAAGTTAAGTTAGAGGGGAAGTTATACCTTCAACAGGAGCTGTGGGTTTAACTTAGGATTCTCAGAGAAAGGGTCTGGAAAATCAGAAGACAGAGGGAAAGTAGCAAAGAATCAACAGACAGAACCCGGAAAGCTTGTGTGAGAGAAAGGTTAACACAGTAAGAAGTTTAACAACACCAGGTTAAAGTCCAACAGGTTTATTTGGTAGCAAAAGCCACACAAGCTTTCGAAGCTCTAAGCCCCTTCTTCAGGTGAGTGAGTGGAGTCCACTCCCATTGTTTTGTTTCTTAAAGACTTGATTAGTTGTAAGTATTCGCATTCCAACCATTATTCATGTAAATTGAGTCTGTGTCTTTATAAGCTCTGTTTGTGAACAGAATTCCCACTCACCTGAAGAAGGGGCTTAGAGCTTCGAAAGCTTGTGTGGCTTTTGCTACCAAATAAACCTGTTGGACTTTAACCTGGTGTTGTTAAAACTCTTACTGTGTTTACCCCAGTCCAACGCCGGCATCTCCACATCATGAGAGAAAGGTTACCAGACTAGAAGAGCGCCACCTGGGCAGAAGGGAATAACTTAGAATGGGGAAACCAACAGAAAGGATTCAGAAAGCATGTGGGTACAAAAGAGAGAAAGTGTGAGAGAAGAAAGGATTAAAAAGTAAAACATAAACATCCAAGGTCAAGTCATGCTTTCAGTGTGGAAAGAAAGGGCACATTGCCAAAGATTGCCACAGCAAGCCAGAAAACAATTTTAAAATACAGTAGAGTAATCTCCGCCCCCCCCTCCCCTTTCTGAAACACAGTAAGAAGTTTAACAACACCAGGTTAAAGTCCAACAGGTTTATTTGGTAGCAAAAGCCACACAAGCTTTCGAGGCTCTGAGCCCCTTCTTCAGGTGAGTGGGAATTCTGTTCACAAACAGAACTTATAAGACACAGACTCAATTTACATGAATAATGGTTGGAATGCGAATACTTACAACTAATCCAGTCTTTAAGAAACAAAACAATGGGAGTGGAGAGAGCATCAAGACAGGCTAAAAAGATGTGTATTGTCTCCAGACAAGACAGCCAGTGAAACTCTGCAGGTCCACGCAACTGTGGGAGTTACAAATAGTGTGACATAAATTCTGATTCTAGGATCGCATGATAAAGACTCAGGAGGAAAAAAGCAGAAATATTTATGTGAAATAGTGTGACATAAACCCAATATCCCGGTTGAGGCCGTCCTTGTGTGTGCGGAACCTGGCTATCAGTTTCTGCTCCGCGACTCTGCGCTGTCGTGTGTCGCGAAGGCCGCCTTGGAGAACGCTTACCCGAATATCAGAGGCCGAATGCCCGTGACCGCTGAAGTGCTCCCCAACAGGAAGAGAACAGTCTTGCCTGGTGATTGTCGAGCGGTGTTCATTCATCCGTTGTCGCAGCGTCTGCATGGTCTCCCCAATGTACCATGCCTCGGGACATCCTTTCTTGCAGCGTATCAGGTAGACAACGTTGGCCGAGTTGCAAGAGTATGTACCGTGTACCTGGTGGATGGTGTTCTCACGTGAGATGATGGCATCTGTGTCGATGATCCGGCACGTCTTGCAGAGGTTGCTGTGGCAGGGTTGTGTGGTGTCTTGGTCACTGTTCTCCTGAAGGCTGGGTAGTTTGCTGCGGACAATGGTCTGTTTGAGGTTGTGCGGTTGTTTGAAGGCAAGAAGTGGGGGTGTGGGGATGGCCTTGGCGAGATGTTCGTCTTCATCAATGACATGTTGAAGGCTCCGGAGGAGATGCCGTAGCTTCTCCGCTCCGGGGAAGTACTGGACAACGAAGGGTACTCTGTCCACTGTGTCCCGTGTTTGTCTTCTGAGGAGGTCGGTGCGGTTTTTCGCTGTGGCGCGTTGGAACTGTTGATCAATGAGTCTAGCGCCATATCCTGTTCTTATGAGGGCATCTTTCAGCGTCTGGAGGTGTCTGTTGCGATCCTCCTCATCCGAGCAGATCCTGTGTATACGGAGGGCTTGTCCGTAGGGGATGGCTTCTTTAACGTGTTTAGGGTGGAAGCTGGAGAAGTGGAGCATCGTGAGGTTATCCGTGGGCTTGCGGTACAGTGAGGTGCTGAGGTGACCGTCCTTAATGGAGATGCGCGTGTCCAAGAATGCAACCGATTCCGGAGAGTAGTCTATGGTGAGCCTGATGGTGGGATGGAACTTGTTGATGTCATCATAGAGTTGTTTCAGTGATTGTTCACCATGAGTCCAAAGGAAGAAAATGTCATCGATGTATCTAGTGTATAGCACCGGTTGAAGGTCTCGTGCGGTGAAGAAGTCTTGTTCGAACCTGTGCATGAAGATGTTGGCATATTGAGGTGCAAATTTGGTCCCCATGGCTGTTCCGTGTGTCTGGATGAAGAACTGGTTGTTGAAGGTGAAGATATTGTGGTCCAGGATGAAGCGGATGAGATGTAAAATTGCATCTGGAAACTGGCAGTTGTTGGCGCTGAGCACTGAGGCCGTTGCAGCAATGCCATCGTCATGGGGGATGCTGGTGTAGAGTGCTGAGACATCCATTGTGACGAGGAGCGCTCCTGGTTCAACTGCTCCATGTGTGCCGAGTTTCTGTAGGAAGTCCGCCGTGTCGCGACAAAAGCTGGGGGTTCTTTGTACAATGGGTTTCAGGATGCCCTCGACATAGCCGGAGAGGTTCTCGCACAGGGTCCCATTGCCCGATACAATGGGACGGCCGGGTGTGTTTGCCTTGTGTATCTTCGGGAGGCAGTAGAGATCTCCAACGCGGGGAGTACGTGGGATGAGAGCACGGAGGGTGTTCTGAAGGTCCGGATCAAAGGTCTTGATCAGAGTGTTGAGTTGACGGGTGTGTTCTTTGGTCGGATCTGCAGGTAACTGTCTGTAGTGTTCCTCGTTGTTGAGTTGTCGGTACACTTCTTTGCAGTAATCCGTTCTGTTCAGTATGACGATGGCCCCTCCTTTGTCTGCTGGTTTGATGACAATGTTGCGGTTGGTCTTGAGAGCGTGGATGGCGTTACGTTGTGCTTGGGTGATGTTCGGGGCTGTCTTGTGAGTGCGGCTGATGAATTTGGTGTTGACGCACCTCCTGACGGCTTGGGCATACATGTCAAGTCGAGGGCAGCGGCCTTCCGGAGGAGTCCAATTCGACTCTTTCCTCTTCGGATGCACTGCGGATCTCTCTGTCGGCTGTTCCAGTTCATTCGAAGAGGAAAGAGTCGAATTGGACTCCTCCGGAAGGCCGCTGCCCTCGACTTGACATGTATGCCCAAGCCGTCAGGAGGTGCGTCAACACCAAATTCATCAGCCGCACTCACAAGACAGCCCCGAACATCACCCAAGCACAACGTAACGCCATCCACGCTCTCAAGACCAACCGCAACATTGTCATCAAACCAGCAGACAAAGGAGGGGCCATCGTCATACTGAACAGAACGGATTACTGCAAAGAAGTGTACCGACAACTCAACAACGAGGAACACTACAGACAGTTACCTGCAGATCCGACCAAAGAACACACCCGTCAACTCAACACTCTGATCAAGACCTTTGATCCGGACCTTCAGAACACCCTCCGTGCTCTCATCCCACGTACTCCCCGCGTTGGAGATCTCTACTGCCTCCCGAAGATACACAAGGCAAACACACCCGGCCGTCCCATCGTATCGGGCAATGGGACCCTGTGCGAGAACCTCTCCGGCTATGTCGAGGGCATCCTGAAACCCATTGTACAAAGAACCCCCAGCTTTTGTCGCGACACGGCGGACTTCCTACAGAAACTCGGCACACATGGAGCAGTTGAACCAGGAGCGCTCCTCGTCACAATGGATGTCTCAGCACTCTACACCAGCATCCCCCATGACGATGGCATTGCTGCAACGGCCTCAGTGCTCAGCGCCAACAACTGCCAGTTTCCAGATGCAATTTTACATCTCATCCGCTTCATCCTGGACCACAATATCTTCACCTTCAACAACCAGTTCTTCATCCAGACACACGGAACAGCCATGGGGACCAAATTTGCACCTCAATATGCCAACATCTTCATGCACAGGTTCGAACAAGACTTCTTCACCGCACGAGACCTTCAACCGGTGCTATACACTAGATACATCGATGACATTTTCTTCCTTTGGACTCATGGTGAACAATCACTGAAACAACTCTATGATGACATCAACAAGTTCCATCCCACCATCAGGCTCACCATAGACTACTCTCCGGAATCGGTTGCATTCTTGGACACGCGCATCTCCATTAAGGACGGTCACCTCAGCACCTCACTGTACCGCAAGCCCACGGATAACCTCACGATGCTCCACTTCTCCAGCTTCCACCCTAAACACGTTAAAGAAGCCATCCCCTACGGACAAGCCCTCCGTATACACAGGATCTGCTCGGATGAGGAGGATCGCAACAGACACCTCCAGACGCTGAAAGACGCCCTCATAAGAACAGGATATGGCGCTAGACTCATTGATCAACAGTTCCAACGCGCCACAGCGAAAAACCGCACCGACCTCCTCAGAAGACAAACACGGGACACAGTGGACAGAGTACCCTTCGTTTTCCAGTACTTCCCCGGAGCGGAGAAGCTACGGCATCTCCTCCGGAGCCTTCAACATGTCATTGATGAAGACGAACATCTCGCCAAGGCCATCCCCACACCCCCACTTCTTGCCTTCAAACAACCGCACAACCTCAAACAGACCATTGTCCGCAGCAAACTACCCAGCCTTCAGGAGAACAGTGACCAAGACACCACACAACCCTGCCACAGCAACCTCTGCAAGACGTGCCGGATCATCGACACAGATGCCATCATCTCACGTGAGAACACCATCCACCAGGTACACGGTACATACTCTTGCAACTCGGCCAACGTTGTCTACCTGATACGCTGCAAGAAAGGATGTCCCGAGGCATGGTACATTGGGGAGACCATGCAGACGCTGCGACAACGGATGAATGAACACCGCTCGACAATCACCAGGCAAGACTGTTCTCTTCCTGTTGGGGAGCACTTCAGCGGTCACGGGCATTCGGCCTCTGATATTCGGGTAAGCGTTCTCCAAGGCGGCCTTCGCGACACACGACAGCGCAGAGTCGCGGAGCAGAAACTGATAGCCAGGTTCCGCACACACAAGGACGGCCTCAACCGGGATATTGGGTTTATGTCACACTATTTCACATAAATATTTCTGCTTTTTTCCTCCTGAGTCTTTATCATGCGATCCTAGAATCAGAATTTATGTCACACTATTTGTAACTCCCACAGTTGCGTGGACCTGCAGAGTTTCACTGGCTGTCTTGTCTGGAGACAATACACATCTTTTTAGCCTGTCTTGATGCTCTCTCCACTCCCATTGTTTTGTTTCTTAAAGACTGGATTAGTTGTAAGTATTCGCATTCCAACCATTATTCATGTAAATTGAGTCTGTGTCTTATAAGTTCTGTTTGTGAACAGAATTCCCACTCACCTGAAGAAGGGGCTCAGAGCCTCGAAAGCTTGTGTGGCTTTTGCTACCAAATAAACCTGTTGGACTTTAACCTGGTGTTGTTAAACTTCTTACTGTGTTTACCCCAGTCCAACGCCGGCATCTCCACATCATGACTTTCTGAAACAAGCAGAGAGTTAACCCATTCAGTCCCAAATAGGATGAATCTTTGTGTTTTAAAGCAATGCAGCAACTATGAGCCAATATAGAAATTGTTAACTCAAATCAAAATCTAACAGAAGGTGGTAGAGTGTTGAATGAAAAATTACACGAGATAGAGTAGGTGAGGGGAGTGTGAAGTTTACATTTGCCCCTATTGGTTAACTTGTGATAACAGCACCGTTTAACTTAGGGCTATTCAACAATGATAGGGACTTAACAGCATTTTACTTGGATTGTGAGGAGTGGATGTTTAAAATTAGTGAACTAATCATGAGACTGAGAAAAGTAGTCCAGAGCACAGAGCGCATTTAGATGCAAATTTTAAATATGGGAAGGTTGAAAATTGAAAAAGGAATTAATCCAATAGAATAAATATACATTGAAGGAAGTGAACAGGGTGATAAGATAGATATTAATAGACATTAGAAAGCCCATATCACTATTTTCTGAGTTTGGGATAATTCTAACATAGGAAAATGTGTTAAAGCAAGCTACTTTAATACAATGATGTTATTTAAGATAAAGAATGAGTAATCAAAATAAGTTACTCGCTGGAACCAAATTGAAAGTTTTGATTTCTGTTTCAAAGATGTTATTATGTTGTAGAAGTCAGTAAGAAAAAGAGGAAGACTAAGGAAATTTGGCATGTCAGCTACGATTCTCACCAACTTTTACAGGTGCACCATGGAAAGCATTCTTTCTGGTTGTATCACAGCTTGGTATGGCTCCTGCTCTGCCCAAGACCGCAAGGAACTACAAATGTGAATGTAGCCCAATCCATCACGCAAACCAGCCTCCCATCCATTGACCCTGTCTACATTTCCCGCTGCCTCAGAAAAGCAGCCAGCATATTTAAGGACCCCACGCACCCCGAACATTCTCCCTTCCACCTTCTTCCGTCGGGAGAAAGATACAAAAGCCTGAGGTCACGTACCAACCGACTCAAGAACAGATTCTTCCCTGCTGCTGTAAGACTTTTGAATGGACTTACCTTGCATCAAGTTGATCCTTCTCTACAGCCTAGCTATGACTGTAACATTACATTCTGCACTCTCTCATTTCCTTCTCTATGAACAGTATGTTTTGTCTGTATAGCACGCAAGAAACAATACTTTTCACTGTATGCTTATACATGTGACAATCATAAATCAAATCAAAGAAATTCCAGAGGTCCACAAGAAGGTCATGTATTATGTACAAAGACAAGTATTGAAGAATATTCAACTATTGCAGGAATTTCATGGAAGATTATGCAGTGCTTGTAAAGCCCTTCCAAGATTCCATTAAAGGAAGGAGAGCCAGCAGAGAAAGAGTAGAATGGGGAGAAAAGGAGAATCCGGCCTTTACTGACTTAAAATTGGCCATGGTCAAGGCCCCAGCTTTAGGGCTGCCAGATCCAAATTAAGTAAGAAGTCAACACCAGGTTAAAGTCCAACAGGTTTATTTGGTAGCACAAGCCACAAGCTTTCGGAGCACTGCCGCTTCATCAGGTGAGTGGGAGTTCTGTTCACAAACAGGGCATATAAAGACACAAACTCAATTTACAAGATAATGGTTGGAATGACAGCATGATAATGGTTGGATCCAAATTAAGACCAGTGGGGTATTAGAACACAGAACATAGAACAGTACAGCACAGAACAGGCCCTTCGGCCCACGATGTTGTGCCGAGCTTTATCTGAAACCAAGATCAAGCTATCCCACTCCCTATCATCCTGGTGTGCTCCATGTGCCTATCCAATAACCGCTTAAATGTTCCTAAAGTGTCTGACTCCACTATCACTGCAGGCAGTCCATTCCACACCCCAACCACTCTCTGCGTAAAGAACCTACCTCTGATATCCTTCCTGTATCTCCCACCACTAACCCTATAGTTATGTCCCCTTGTAATAGCTCCATCCACCCGAGGAAATAGTCTTTGAACGTTCACTCTATCCATCCCCTTCATCATTTTATAAACCTATTAAGTCTCCCCTCAGTCTCCTCCGCTCCAGAGAGAACAGCCCTAGCTCCCTCAACCTTTCCTCATAAGACCTACCCTCCAAACCAGGCAGCATCCTGGTAAATCTCCTCTGCACTCTTTCCAGCGCTTGCACATCCTTCTTATAGTGAGGTGACCAGAACTGCACACAATATTCCAAATGTGGTCTCAGCCTAATTATACTCGTTTGGTAAGGGTATTTCTGAACCACTTACTTTAATGGGAAAAATAATCCTCCACAGCCCACACAGCATAGTGCAACTTCCAGAGGTAGCAAGAATAAAAGGGGTTTCAGGGGAAGGTGTTCAAGCTGGGAGGCATATCTTCTACCAGGAGACAAACATGTTGAAATCAGTAGAGATGTGAGAGAAAATCCAGCAGGGGGACTAACAATACTGGGAACTGAACATGAGTGTGTTGCAGAAGTTAATGAAGAAGTGAGTGGAACCACTCACAGGTGAGGGAGTGATTAACCTACATGTGAATGGGGCCAGGAAGTACATAAATGGCACACGCCATTCAGCATGGGCAGTGGTAAATGATGAAGGAACAGTGGTTGCAGGAGAACAAATTCCAGGGAGTAAGTCAGCACAGGTAACAGAGCTGATAGCTTTAACTGGGGCTTTGACATGGAGTGCAGGAGAAAGGATTAACATTTACAGACAGCAGATACGCATTTGGAGTGATTCATAATTACATAACTACATGGAAGAGGCGAGGTTTTGTCATCTCAAGTGGGGGGCATATACAACATGGGAACCTGATAAAAGGTTTGATCCAAGCAGCCCACATCCCTGCAGGAACAGCAGTAATAAAAATACAGACCCACAAAAGGATCTCCCCAAAGGCCCAGGAGGGAAATAGTGCAGATAAGGCAGATAAAAACTTATTAGAACAGAATTTGGAGGAAACACAGACAGCAGACATGGCGACCGTACAAACCAAAGAGAGTTTTGACATAGATGTGAGGCAAGTGCAAGCGCAGACACCAGTAGAGAAACAGTGGTGGAAAAGACTAAGAGGCCAAAAAAGGATGAGATGGAGAATGGAGAAGAGAGAGGAAAATAATAGCTCTGGAGGCAATATAGCAAATCCTGATGAAAACGTACCATGGGTAGCACATACCAGCAGAGCTAAAATGACCAAATTAATTGTAAACTGCTGGTGATGGAAGGGAATGGGAGAAATGATAGCTAAATTATGCCAGAGATGTCATCAGTGTGCTCAAGTAGAACCAGGACACCACTGTAAAGTAAAAATGAGTAATCAGCCAAGGCCTAAAGGACCATTGGAGAATTTACAGATGATTTTACAGAGCCATTGTCAAGAGTGAGAGGGAAAAATTATTGTCTAGTTATTACTGACCAATTTACTAGATGGATGGAAGCATTTCCATGCAAAGATGCCACAGCTAAAACTGTAGCCTGTAGAAGGATAGAAAAGAAAGAGCTATTGCCAAAGATTGCCAGGCTCTGCTAGGGTTTTTTGTTTATTCAACTTAGATGTGGAATTCACTTTAAATCAATGGTAAGCAAGTTTTTAGTAATTGTAATTAGGTGTTTTAAATACTTTGTAGTTTTAAATGTATGTGTAATACAATAATTAGTCCACACATATAAATATATCTTCTTTACATATTTAGAAGTTAAACAAAGAAACTTGTTTTAAAATGGCGCAGTTACAAAGTGTCCTGTGATAATAAACATGAGTTGATTACATTCCTTTAAGGTATCTAACTGTTAGAATCACAAGGCCATAAAGAACATTTAATTACCTTTCCAGACACCTATCAGTAAAAAAGAGCAACTGATACAAGAACAAGTTTTAATGAGGATGCCTTGACAGTTTCTAATTAAAACAGAGTCAGAAAGACATTAATGTCACAGTGATGCACGATTAATTCACTCGGGAGGCTGGATCGTACCCGGGAAATAAAGGCTTTTATTAGCAATAAGAATGGAGCATACTGCTTAACAATACAATCCCAGACTAAAGGGTCACTGGGAAGTGCAGTGACCTTTATACTCCTATAGGAAGGCGGAGCAAACCGGAGTGTACCACAGAACAATACCAACAGGTGGAACACCCCAACCCTAACCCCAACAGTAACAAGAGTAACATATGTACAAGTACCCATAGTGATAACCATCTATGGTTCAGTACCCATAGTGGTAACCATCTATGGTTCACCACATTCACCCCTCCTTTAAAAACAAAGGCCGGTGGGGCGAACAAAACAGTACGAACTGTCCATATATTCACAAGTTCAGTCATATCGGAGGGCCGCACCGTCTCTGCGACGTCCTCAACACTGGCGGTAGCACCGGTTCTGGTGACCATGATGACCCTCTCTCCAAGGCGATGTCCAGTGACTCCTCCAGTTCCTCACGGATGGGTGGACCTCGAGGTGACGACAATCTCCTGGACTCAGGCAAGCCCCGAGGTGGCGACAATCTCCTCGACTCAGGCAAGCTGTACACGGGAGTAAGAGGATTAAGTGGTGGTCCCGATACTGCCCGCGCCGTGTCAGGAGGGGAGATAAAGGGCAAGGGGTCCCTAACCAGGGGTGCGGGAGCGACGGGGGTTTCGAGGTCCCCTGCAGGCGCCAGATCTCGGATAGAGACCGTGTCCTCTCGCCCGTCAGGATATGCTACATAGGCATATTGAGGGTTGGCGTGGAGGAGATGGACCTGTTCAACCAAAGGGTCGGACTTGCGGGTCCTAACATGCCACCGCAGGAGGACAGGTCCTGAGTACGTCAACCAAGACGGCAGTGAGGTCCCAGAGGAAGACTTCCTAGGGAAGGTAAACATTCGCTCATGTGGGGTAGCGTTGGTTGCCGTACACAGGAGGGACCGGATTGAATGGAGCGCATCAGAAAGTACCTCTTGCCAACGGGAGACTGGAAGACCCTTAGACCTCAACGCCAGTAAGACAGCCTTCCAGACTAGCTTTTTCTCTTTCGACCTGCCCGTTACCCCTGGGGTTGTAACTCGTAGTCCTACTTGAGGCAATCCCTTTAGAGAGCAGGTATTGCCTCAAGTCGTCGCTCATAAACGACGAACCCCTATCACTGTGGATATAACTGGGGTAACCAAATAGGGTGAAAAGATCCCGCAAGGCTTTGATAACCGTGGCAGCGGTCATGTCTGAACAGGGAATGGCAAAAGGGAATCGGGAGTACTCGTCAACCACGTTGAGGAAGTACACATTCCGATCTGTCGAAGGAAGGGGGCCCTTGAAATCAACACTCAGTCATTCAAAAGGGCGAGTGGCCTTAATGAGGTGTGCCCTGTCAGGTCGGTAGAAGTGCGGCTTGCATTCAGCACATACCTGGCAGCTTCGAGTTATCGACCTGACATCCTCTACGGAGTAGGGCAGATTCCGGGCCTTTACAAAATGGCAGAGATCATTGTGGAGGGCCTGTAGCCAGTCCTCCTGCACACTGGCACATGTTCCACGCGACAGGGCATCTGAGGGCTCATTGAGCTTCCCCGGACGGTACATGATTTCATAGTTGTAGGTGGAGAGTTCGATTCTCCACCTCAAGATTTTATCATTTTTGATCTTACCCCTTAACGTGTTGTTGAACATGAATGCCACGGACCGCTGGTCCGTGAGCAGGGTAAATCGTTTTCCAGCCAAGTAATGGCGCCAATGCCGGACGGCCTCCACAATGGCCTGAGCCTCTTTTTCCACAGCGGAGTGCCGAATTTCAGGGCCTTGGAGGGTGCGAGAGAAAAAGGCGACAGGCCTGCCCGCCTGGTTAAGTGTGGCGGCCAGGGCGAAATCAAATGCATCACTCTCCACCTGGAAGGGGATGGACTCATCGACAGCGTGCATCGTGGCTTTCGCGATGTCAGCTTTTATCCCTTCAAAGGCTAAGCGAGCCTCTGCTGCTAGGGAAAAAGAGGTAGACTTTATGAGCGGACGGGCTTTGTCCGCATAATTGGGAACCCACTGTGCGTAATACGAAAAGAAGCCTAAGCATCTTCTCAGTGCTGTGACGCTAGTGGGTAGGGGAAGTTCAAGGAGGGGACGCATACGGTCTGGATCAGGGCCGAGGACCCCGTTTTCCACCACGTATCCGAGAATTGCTAGGCAGCGCTTGCTGAATACACACTTCTCCCTGTTATAGGTCAGATTCAGGCGAGACGCAGTGCGTAAAAACTTTAGGAGGTTGGCATCGTGGTCCTGCTGGTCATGGCCGCAGATAGTGACGTTGTCCAGGTACGGGAAGGTAGCCCGTAGCCCGTTTTGGTCCACCATTCGGTCCATTGCACGCTGGAAGACCGAGACCCCATTAGTGATGCCAAAGGGGACCCTTAAGAAGTGGTAGAGACGACCATCCGCCTCAAAGGCCATATATTTCCGGTCCTCTGGGCGAATGGGGAGCTGGTGATAGGCTGACTTCAAGTCGATGGTGGAGAACACCCGGTACTGCGCAATCTGATTGACCATGTCAGATATGCGCGGGAGAGGGTACGCGTCCAGCTGCGTGTACCTATTAATGGTCTGACTATAGTCTATGACCATCTGGGGCTTGTCTCCAGTTTTAACCACCACAACTTGTGCTCTCCATGGGCTAGTGCTCGGTTGAATGATCCCTTCCCTGAGGAGCCGCTGAACCTCAGATCGAATAAAGATCCGATCCTCAGCGCTGTAACGCCTGCTCTTAGTTGCGATGGGCTTGCAGCCTGGCACGAGATTTTCAAATAAAGACGGCGGGGTGATTCTGAGTGTCGAGAGACTGCACATGGAGCGCGCTGGGCAATTTGGAGGCTGCTGTTCTCCCACTAAAAGTGGAGGGAGTGGCCCATCGTACTGCAGGGTCACACTCCTCAGGTGGACCATAAAGTCTAGTCCCAGGAGTACCGGAGCACAAAGGTGCGGTAACACGAGGAGCCTGAAGTTCTCATAAACTGTGCCCCGCACCGTTAGGTTTACCACGCAGCTCCCAAGAACGGTAACAGATCGGGACCTCGACGCCATAGAAATTGTCTGTCTGACAGTCTGTACTCGGAGACCGCACCGTTTCACGGTGTCTGGATGAATGAAACTCTCCGTGCTCCCGCTGTCAAACAGACAATGTATCAGGCATCCGTTTACCTCTATGTCCATCATGGACTTGTCGAGTCTGTGAGGCTTGGCCTGGTCCAGGATGATTGACGCCACCGTTGAATCTTGAGTGCAACTGCAGGCAGCTGAGATGGTCGATGATGATGACCCCTGCTGGTCGTCTGCGGTCGGTGTCAACCAAAATGGCTGCGCCCATGGATCGCATGTGGTCGATGGCGTTGAAAGTGGCGGCACTCGCAGATCGCACGTGTCTTGCGTCGTCATCCTCAGGAATGGCGGCGCTCGTGAATCGCACGTGGCTGAAGACCTCGACGAAGCCGGAGATGAGGAGACAGATCCTGGAGAGTCACACGCAGCACTGCTTGCGTTCGAAGGTGGTTTCACTCGGCACACTTTAGCATAGTGCCCTTTCTTCCCACACGCGGAGCAAAATACCGTTCTGGCCGGACATCGCTGACGAGGGTGCTTCGCCAATCCACAGAAATTGCACCATGGGCCACCTGGAGCTGCCGCCGCCGTCAGGTCCGAGGTTGAATGCACGATCGCACAGTTCCTAGGAGCCGCTGGGTAGAGTTGAGTCGGTGGCGATTAATTCACTCGGGAGGCTGGATCGTACCCGGGAAATAAAAGCTTTTATTAGCAATAAGAATGGAGCATACTGCTTAACAATACAATGTAAGAAGTTTAACAACACCAGGTTAAAGTCCAACAGGTTTATTTGGTAGCAAAAGCCACACAAGCTTTCAGAGCTGCAAGCCCCTTCTTCAGGTGAGTGGGAATTCTGTTCACAAACAGAGCATATAAAGACACAAACTCAATTTACATGAATAATGGTTGGAATGCGAATACTTACAACTAATCAAGTCTTTAAGAAACAAAATAGCATGAGTGGAGAGAGCATCAAGACAGGCTAAAAAGATGTGTATTGTCTCCAGACAAGACAGCCAGTGAAACTCTGTGGGGGTTACAAATAGTGGGACATGAACCCAATATCCCGGTTGAGGCTGTCCTCGTGTGTGTGGAACTTGGCTATCAGTTTCTGCTCAGCGACTCTGCGCCGTCGTGTGTCGCGAAGGCCGCCTTGGAGAACACTTACCCGAATATCAGAGGCCGAATGCCCGTGACCGCTGAAGTGCTCCCCAACAGGAAGAGAACAGTCTTGCCTGGTGATTGCAGAGTGGTGTTCATTCATCAAAATAAAGTATAATCAGAGAATATCCTGAAGGGACCACATTCCTTCGGGATTCAGTTAACTTCGCTAACAAAGCCATAAAATATTAATGGCTTTAGTAGGCCCCCTTTATCAATTGAAGCAGCCACATGTGAGACTGTTTTAATGAAGCTGTTTTATGAGGCTGCTATCAAAATAGAGACATTAGACAAAGATGTCTGACTAAGAGAAAGATTAAGATGAGGGACTGCACGACAGTTAACAAGGCTTGATGGTGATATATTGGATATCCCACGAGGTACCATGATCACACAGCCCAGGGATGTTCAGCATTTCATTCTATTAGATCAATACACAATGTATGTCATTTGTAACCCTTTTGATTGGATTGTGTCAAGCTGACTGTGAGCTGTAGAATTGTATAAACCATGATGATTTTTTTTGTCCGGTGGAGTGGGGTTTTGATCTTCACATCAAGAACCCTCCCTTTGCTGGCAAGTAAAATAGACAATCTGTTGGTTAAGATCTTGTGTTAATGTGTGTTTGTGTTAAAGTCAAACTCGGAAGTCGAGATTTTGACAAGCCCTAATATTGGCAGATGAGATAACACCTTGGTGGGGAATGCCACTTCAATTAGATTCAGATCGGGGGATTCATTTCACAGGGAGAGTTTTGAGGAAAGTCTGCAAAATATTAGGGATAAAACAGAAATTCCACATACGCTATTATTCATAGAGTTCAGGAATGGTAGAACGCATGAACAGGACATTAAAAAACAGTCTATCTAAAGCCATTCTGGATGAGGGAAATAACTGGGTATAGGCCTTGCCTGCAATACTGCTGCGACAGACAGCCACACCATCTTGGGGAACAGGGTTAACTCCATTTGAATTAATGGCAGGAAGAGCACTGAGCCTCCCAGAGGATGTGATAGCAGGAAGACAGGAGTTAGAAATTGGAAGAGAGGCGCTGTTTCAATGTATGAAGGACCTAAAAACCCATTTGCATTCTCTTAAAAAACAGTTATTACCGAACAACAACACAAAGATTGGGTGAAATTGGCAGAAGGGGACAATCCTAAATTACCTACAGCTGAAGACAATCTAATGGTAAGAAGGGGTTAGGTACTAGATGGGAAGGGCCTTTCAGAGTAATTATAGTAGGAGAAACATGCGCTCTAATCAATGAAAAGTATGGCCCCAAATGGAGACACTGAATACAGTTAAAACCTTACCCTAATGGGCAAGCCACCAATACTAAGAATGCCCAAACAGCTGATAAATTCTAAAGAAGAAGTTTAACACCGCAAATTCTAAAGAACCCAGAATTAAATAACTTTGGCAGTCGCAGCATCAGGGAGAAGTTAATTGGACTCACTGAAAAAATTATTAAGTGAACTAGAATTGAAGTATTATTATTGTATTATGAGGTTAAGTTTATGTTCAGCATGTAAATAATTAAGTTATTAAGTTACTAATTGTGAGGCCTTAGGGCCATTTTGTTTACAAATGCAGAACCGTGTGCACACGAAGAAAAGAAGATACGAGAATCTGGGAAAAGAGAAGCAAGATTGATAACCAACAATCAAGCCCCAACACTGAGTGTCAAGCTAGAACATTTTGAAGATAAAGTGATGGAAATACAGCGCGGTTGTGTAAAGTATATTTTCTTTGATTAACACATAACAAACAGTCCAAGACACTTGAACTTACAGAATGGCTGCATCTTATTCTGTTGTATTACTGAGTTTGCTATGTTTAGTACAATCAGTCCATCATGAATTGCATACAAATACTTATCTGTATGTGGCAATATCCTGGCAGGAAGGTTGGCTAAGGCTACTGGGGAGACTTTAAATTAGAAAGGTTGGGGGGAGGGAATCGTGATGAGGTGACTGAGAGCGAGGAGGTTAGCCCGCAAATAGAGAAGGATTGTACACAGTGTAAGAGGGAGAATAGATGGGTGATGGAGAAGGGGAGAGCTCAGACCAAAGGTTTGAGATGTGTCTATTTTAACGCCAGGAGTGTAGTGAATAAAGTGGGTGAGCTTAGAGTGTGGATCGATGCTTGGAAGTGTGATGTGGTGGCCATTACGGAGACTTGGGGACAGGGACAGGACTGGATACTTCAGGTGCCGGGTTTCAGATGTTTCAGAAAGGACAGAGAGGGGGGGCAAAAGAGGGGGGGGGAGTGGCACTGCTGATCACGGATAGTGTCACAGCTGTAGAGAAGGTGGAAGCCGTGGAGGGATTGTCTACGGAGTCTCTGTGGGTGGAAGTTCGTAGCGGGAAGGGGTCGATAACTTTTCTGGGTGTTTTCTACAGGCTGCCCAATAGTAACAGGGATGTTGAGGAGCAGATAGGGAAACAGATCCTGGAGAGATGTAGTAATAACAGGGTTGTCGTGATGGGAGACTTTAATTTCCCAAACATCGATTGGAATATCCCTAGGGTAAGGGGTTTGGATGGGGAGGAGTTTGTTAGGTGTGTTCAGGAGGGTTTCCTGATACAGCATGTGGATAAGCCTACAAGAGGAGAGGCTGTACTCGATCTGGTACTGGCAAATGAGCCTGGACAGGTATCGGATCTCTCAATGGGGGGAGCATCTTGGGGATAGTGATCATAACTCTATCTCCTTTACGCTAGCATTGGAAAGAGATAGGATCAAGCAAGCTAGGAAAGTGTTCATCTGGAGTAAGGGGAAATATGAAGCCATCAGGCAGGAGATTAGAGGCGTAAATTGGAAGGAGGCATTCTCGAGGAAAAGTACTGAAGTAAGGTGGCAGATTTTCAAGGAATGTTTGTCTGGAGTTCTGCATGACAACGTTCCAATGAGAAAGGGAAGTTTTGGTAGGTTACGGGAACCGTGGTGCACAAAAGCTGCGCTGAACCTAGTCAAAAAGAAAAGGAAAGCGTACAAAAGGTTCAGAGAGCTAGGCGATGATAGGGATCTAGATGAGTATACGGCTCGTAGGAAGGGACTTAAGAAAGAAATTAGGAGAGCCAGAAGGGGTCACGAGAAGGCCTTGGCAGGTAAGATTAAGGAGAACCCTAAGGCGTTCTATAAATATGTGAAGAGTAAAAGGATGAGATGTGAAGGAATAGGACCTATAAAAGGTGAAGGTGAGAAAGTCTGTACAGAACCGGAAGAAATAGCAGAGGTGCTCAGTGAATATTTTACCTCGGTATTCACGGTGGAAAAAGACCTGGGTGGTTGTACTACAGGATTGAGGCAGACTGAAAAGATTGAGTATGTGGACATTAAGAAAGAGGATGTGTTGGAAATTTTGAATAGCATCAAGATAGATAAGTCGCCGGGACCGGATGGGATGTACCCCAGGTTACTGTGGGAGGTGAGGGAAGAGATTGCAGGGCTTCTGGCGATGATCTTTGCATCGTCGATGGAGACGGGAGAGGTTCCGGAGGATTGCGATGTGGTTCCTATATTCAAGAAAGGGAATAGGGATAGCCCAGGAAATTACCGACCAGTGAGTCTAACCTCAGTGGTTGGTAAGTTGATGGAGAAGATCCTGAGGGACAGGATTTATGAACATTTAGAGAAGTTTAGTATGCTCAAAAGTAGTCAGCACGGCTTTGTCAAAGGCAAATCGTGCCTTACGAGCCTGGTGGAGTTCTTTGAAAATGTGACTAAACACATTGACGAAAGAAATGCGGTAGATGTGGTTTACATGGACTTCAGCAAGGCGTTTGATAAGGTCCCCCATGCAAGACTTCGAGAAAGTGAGAGGGCATGGGATCCAAGGGGCTGTTGCCTTGTGGATCCAGAACGGTCTTGCCTGCAGAAGGCAGGGAGTGGTTGTAGATGGGTCTTTTTCTAAATGGAGGTCGGTCACCAGTGGAGTGCCCCCCAGGGATCTGTTCTGGGACCCTTGCTCTTTGTCATTTTCATCAATGACCTGGATGAGGAAGTGGAGGGATGGGTTGGTAAGTTTGCCGACGACACGAAGGTTGATGGTGTTGTGGAGGGATGTCAGAAGCTGCAGCGTGACATAGATAGGATGCAAGACTGGGCGGAGAAGTGGCAGATGGACTTCAGCCCGGATAAATGTGTAGTGGTCCATTTTGGCAGGTCAAATGGGATGAAGGAGTATAATATCAAGGGTAAGACTCTTTACAGTGTAGACGATCAGAAGGACCATGGGGTCCGGGTCCATAGGACTCTTAAATCGGCCTCGTAGGTAGAGGAGGTGGTTAAGAAGGTGTACGGTGTGCTGGCCTTCATCAATCGAGGGATTGAGTTTAGGAGTTGGGAGATAATGATGCAGCTTTATAAGACCCTCGTCAGACCCCACTTAGAGTACTGTGCTCAGTTCTGGTCGCCTCATTACAGGAGGGATGTGGAAATTATTGAAAGGGTGCAGAGAAGATTTACAAGGATGTTGCCTGGATTGGTTGGCATGCCTTATGAGGATAGGTTGAGGGCGCTCGGTCTTTTCTCCTTGGAGAGACGAAGGATGAGAGGTGACCTGATAGAAGTGTACAAGATGTTGAGAGGTATAGATCAGGTGGATTCTCAGAGGCTTTTTCCCAGGGCTGAAATGGCTGCTACAAGAGGACACAGGTTTGAGGTGCTGGGGAGTAGGTACAGTGGAGATGTCGGGGTAAGTTTTTCACTCGGAGGGTGATGGGTGAGTGGAATCGGCTGCCGTCAGTGGCAGTGGAGGCAAACTCGATAGGGTCTTTTAAGAGACTTCTGGATGAGTACATGGGACTTAATAGGATTGAGGGTTATAGCTAAGCCCATATATAAGCCTAGGTAGGTAGGGACATGACCGGCGCAACTTGTGGGCCGAAGGGCCTGTTTGTGCTGTATTATTTCTATGTTCTATGTTCTACACATATGCTAAAACACCAGACATATCTAAATGTTGGGTATGCACTCACATTCCTATCATACACCTGGTGTAGCAGGTGTAGCACCTAGTGGGCAGACTTGATTGTGTGGGATCAGCTTATTCAATCTTATAGGGATCACCAGGCAATAGTGACAGGTTTTAGCAAGTCGTGTGAAAGAATAGACTTTTATAGAAATAGATCTTGTACAGGGGGACCAGACCACATGAGTAGATATTCACCTGTTTTTGATACAACCAATCCAGCCCCAGCCTTATTTTGAATGGGGCAATAGCTCTTTCTTTTCTAACTTTCTACAGGCTACATTGCATACTGCTTTGAAGGGGAGAACACTTATCCAATTCTTAATGGAACTTATTGGATTTGTGGGAACAAAGCTTATCCATGGTTGCCTTCAGGCTGGAAAGGATCTTGCTACTTGGAGTTTGTAGTCCCATATATTTACCACACAAACTAACTTTCGAAAGAAAGGAAATGATGGGCTTTAGTGGGAACTTTTTGGGAATAATGATGCCACCATATTCCCATATGAGACTGTCTATGGAGATCGAAGCCATTACCTCACTCTTGGAAAAGGTTGCTAACGATACTGCTAAAGTCCTAGCAGAAATCAGCGACGCTTAAAGGGCGGCATGGTGGCACAGTCTGGCGACACGGTGGCACAGTAGTTCGCACTGCTGCCTCACAGCGCCAGGGCCCGGATTTGATTTCCAGCTTGGGTCACTGTCAGGGAGACTAGCGAGGGTAAATGCATGCGGTTGTGGGGATAGGGCCTGGGTGGAATTGTGGTCGGTGTAGACTTGATGGGCCGAATGCATCTTCTGCACTATAGGGATTCTCTGAAAATGGTAGCAATGTGTACAATTGTATTACAGAACGGATCGCATTGGATTTTATCCTGGCAGCTAGAGGACAAACATGTGCCTTAATTGGACCAAAGTGCTGCACTTACATACCAGACAC
This sequence comes from Mustelus asterias, assembly GCF_964213995.1. NCBI lineage: Eukaryota > Metazoa > Chordata > Chondrichthyes > Carcharhiniformes > Triakidae > Mustelus > Mustelus asterias. Next base: position 73,596,833 of record NC_135804.1, on the reverse strand, counting down.
CTCGGAGAACATAACTAACCTGGTTACACACATTCGGAAGGAAGTCGAGAAACTGAAACAAACAGGACAATTTTCACTGGGGAAATGGGCAACTGGCTGGATAGGATCAACTGGAATGAGCATAGTGCAAAGAATCACACATCATTTCATCTTTATTTTGATGATCATTGTGATTGTACAACTGTTCAAGGACTGTTGTTCCATAGCAACCAAAATGGTGGCAAAGGTGGCATTGGTCGAGGAGAAGGAGGAGACAATGGCTCTGACACATGTACCACCAAGTGCTCCAGCTTATGAGAATATTTACTTGAAGACTTATTTTTAAAGCTATGCACAAGGTAGCACTTTTTTTGATTTTTGGCATCAGTAAGAATCAACTCAGATGCAATTACACACAAATTAATAGAGAAGAGTTAGATAATCATGGTGGAGAAGGGAGAAATTAGACTAATAATTTTAATGTTTTAAGAGTATTCACTGGCCTTATATTGCCTTAGCCAATAGGGCCAGGAGAGGGAATTGTGGAAGGGAGTCCTGATTTAGCTAGCAGATCCACAGGCAGATTTTTAATTTTTAGTAATAGCTGGGAGGGAAAGGGTTAAGACGACTTTTACCTAACAAGATAATGTTAACAGTTTGCTTGTATGTGGATGCGATAACAGTATTAAAATAAATGAGATATGATTTTTAATGGTATCTATATTATCATATTAAATAATGTATTTTAACATATTGAGTATATTTCTAATGTATTTGTTCACCTCGGTCAAAATGCAAGCGCTGCAGAGATGATGGTAGAAGTTCAAGAGTTCAATAGCTAAATCCATTAGTCAGCAGAATATACAATATAGTTTTGAGTCCCGGGACAGTTATTGAAACATTAAGTGTTCAAATTATAAGTCATCTATTGTCCAAGACATAGAAAGTGTAATTTCTTGGGCCCAGAAAGAACACAAAGAACAAGAACAAAGAACAATACAGCACAGGAACAGGCCCTTCGGCCCTCCAAGCCCACGCCGCTCCCTGGTCCAAACTAGACCATTCTTTTGTATCTCTCCATTCCTACTCCGTTCATGTGGCTATCTAGATAAGTCTTAAGCGTCCCCAGTGTGTCCGCCTCCACCACCTTGCCCGGCAGCGCATTCCAGGCCCCCACCACCCTCTGCGTAAAATACGTCTTTTTGATTTCCGTGTTAAACCTCCCCCCCCCCCCCCCCCACCCCGCCCCTCACCTTGAACCTATGACCCCTCGTGAACGTCACCACCAATCTGGGAAAAAGCTTCCCACCGTTCACCCTATCTATGCCTTTCATAATTTTATACACCTCCATTAGGTCACCCCTCATCCTCCATCTTTCCAGTGAGAACAACCCCAGTTTACCCACTCTCTCCTCATAACTAAGCCCTTCCATACCAGGCAACATCCTGGTAAACCTCCTCTGCACTCTCTCTAAAGCCTCCATGTCCTTCCGGTAGTGTGGCGACCAGAACTGGGCGCAGTATTCCAAATGCGGCCGAACCAACGTTCTATACAACCGCAACATCAGACCCCAACTTTTATACTCCATGCCCCGTCCTATGAAGGCAAACATGCCATATGCCTTATTCACTACCTTCTCCACCTGTGACGTCACATTCAAGGATCTGTGGACTTGCACACCCAGGTCCCTCTGCGTATCTACACCCTTTATGGTTCTGCCATTTATCGTATAGCTCCCCCCTACGTTAGTTCTACCAAAATGCATCACTTCGCATTTATCTGGATTGAACTCCATCTGCCATTTCTTTGCCCAAATTTCCAGCCTATCTATATCCTTCTGTTGCCTCTGACAATGTTCCTCACTATCTGCAAGTCCACCTATTTTTGTGTTGTCCGCAAACTTACTGATCACCCCAGTTACACCTTCTTCCAGATCGTTTATATAAATCACGAACAGCAGAGGTCCCAATACAGAGCCCTGCGGAACATCACTAGTCACAGGCATCTAGCCGGAAAAAGACCCTTCCACTACCACCCTCTGTCTTCTGTGACCAAGCCAGTTCTCCACCCATCTAGCCACCTCCCCCTTTATCCCATGAGATCCAACCTTTTGCACCAATCTACCATGAGGGACTTTGTCAAACGCTTTATTATATAGACGACATCCACGGCCCATCCCTCGTCAACCATTCTAGTCACTTCTTCAAAAAACTCCACCAGGTTAGTGAGGCATGACCTCCCTCTCACAAAACCATGCTGACTATCGTTAATGAGTTTATTCTTTTCTAAATGCGCATACATCCTATCTCTAAGAATCCTCTCCAACAATTTCCCGACCACGGACGTCAAGCTCACCGGCCTATCATTTCCCGGGTTATCCTTCCTACCCTTCTTAAATAACGAGACCACATTAGCTATCCTCCAGTCGTCTGGGACCTCACCTGTGTCCAGTGACGAGACAAAGATCAACACTATCAGATTGCTTTGGCAATATGCCTATGGGAATGGTATTTGAGTAGAGGTGTCCTTAGTTACATAGCAACAAAGAAATGAGTCTTTCCAGAGGGAAGAGATCTGGTTTTGGACAGACAAATGAAATATCATTATGTCAAGTAGCGCATCACAATTGGCTGAGGTAATCTGTCATGTTTTGGACTGACATCTTAACGTGAAATTAAATTGAATTTAAGCTAATTAGAAGGAGTATCTTAGATAAACAGAAGGTATAACTGTATTTTGGCTCAGTGCCCCAGATCTTTGGAGAGATCGTGTAGCACTGACCCAGAGCTATTCATAGTATCCCATAGAATCCCTACAGTGCAGAAGGAGGCCATTTGGCCCATCAAACCTGCACCAACAACAATCCCACCCAAGCCCTATTCCTGTAACCCCATGTATTCACCTGTTAATCCCCTAACACTAAGGGCAATTTAGCATGGCCAATCAACCTAACCCGCACATCTTTGGACTGTGGGAGAAAACCAAAGCACCCAGGGGAAACCTACGCAGACACAGGGAAAATGTGTAAACTCCACACAGACAGTCACCCGAGGTCGGAATTGAATCTGGGTCCCTGGTGCTGTGAGGCAGCAGTACTAACCACTGTGCGACCGTGCTGACCATCTGAATGCTTCCCATGGCCTTCGGCTAATGTTTTGTCTGTCTTGTATGATTCTTTATATTATTAACTAAATTTTAGTTACATCTGAAGCAGAGACTTTGCCTTTGCGAATTTAATTTTTAAGCTCTCTTAAGTTTTTAAGAAAATCAGGCCACCATCAAAGGATCGCCCACCACAAGCCTTATAAGGATGACTCTTTGTAAATGCTCCTAGTGGTAAAACACGGCATCTGAAGTAGTTATCAATTTTCCAATATAAATGGTATGGTTCTTCTCTATTTAAACCAAATTTGTTCGAACGTGAAGATGAATCCATAACTTTTTAAATTTTAGTTTCCAAATATGAACAGGAGCTAATATAAACTGTACAGAACAAAGGTTATTTATTAGTCACAAGTAAGGCTTACATTAATACTGCAATGAAGTTACTGTGAAATTCCCTTAGTCGCCGCACTCCGGCGCCTGTTCGGGTCAATCCACCGAGCCAGCACATCTTTCAGACTGTGGGAGGAAACCGGAGCACCCGGAGGAAACCCACGCAGACACAGGGAGAACGTGCAAACTCCACACAGACAGACCCAAGCCGGGAATCAAACCCAGGTCCCTGGCACTGTGAGGCAGCAGTGCTAACCACTGTGCCACCCGTACAGCAGGTACTACCTTGATCTGTTGCAGGGGAAATGGTTTTTTCCGTGGGAATTGTTCTTCTGATTTTGCTGAATGATGTGGGGTTGTCACAATCTGTACCTCTCAACAGATATAATGAAGGACAACTAGGAGATTTATGGTTTACTCCTCGAATGCAGCACAGTGTGAAGATGGACATTTATGGGTGAATCCAGATACGACGGCTATGTTTGGATGTCTGTACGTGTTTAAATATGAGTTTGCTATACAATGGTACAATCAAACCCATTGTGCCATGTTTCGGTTTATAAGATGTTTAATTATGTCACGGCATGTAACATTTTTTAGTGACAACTGTGTACGATTGACAATGTTTTATACCCCGAGATGAGATTGGTAGAATTCAAATTCCAACACAAATTCCTGATAAGTATGAATGGGGTGCTTGCAAAGGGGTTAATTATGTAGATAAGGATCATCTTAAATATCAAATACGTTGGAGAGTTAAACCTACCTCTTCAGTACCTTTTTGGTACATGACCCTCCTAAATCCTGATTTAAATTTTGTTTCCCTCTTTCATCTCTACCAATGATTTATTATTGTCCTGTGAATACTCTTCGACCTCAAAATGGTTTAGTAATAACAGATACAAACAGGATACTGTATGACAATATTCGTTATGAATTGGTACCAGTTTTATTGGATTTCACTAAAATACATTTACTAGATTGGTTTCCCTCTCAATTTAGGGAATTATATTTTTCATTTGACACAGAGGTTGTTAAATCAAGAAGTGACAAATAAGGAGCAAGAATAATCTGGTTTAAAGGTGCCCAGAGGAGGGAGTTAATTAATGATTTAGCAACTACTTTTGTGCAGGAGTGTTCACGATTAATGCTCTTGATTTGGCAAATCTGGACATTAAACTTCACACATTAATCGGGCAGGTTAAGACGATCTGAATTGTATTATGGAGGTTAGGCGTCTTGATACAGACATTACTAAAGTGGCTTACAAAGGAAAGGGTGAATATTGCATTACTTCCTCATTAGTCCATTATTAGTATGGAGCTTTGGTTTGTAATATTGCTCTAGTTTTTGTGTTACTCCACAAATACCAGCAAGAATAGGCTATATTGAAATGGTTGAAATACACCAAAGACAAGAGTCAATATTAAATGGAACAGATGGACTACAAGACACCTTAGGTGAATATTTTGAGCAATATAGTACTACTGTCAACCTACTATTAGAACACGTTTAGCTACTGCTTATCAAATTTTCATTCAAGTGAAACAAACTGCTGAAAACTATTGTTCAGGATATTAAGAATATAAAGGAAGTGAGTAGGTGGGATGATTTCTGGAACTGGGATTCCAACATACAAATTCATCCTTGGGTTCGATTAATATCTCATGCTGCAGTATTATTAATCTTGTGTGCTTTGTTGGATTTAATTGTGTTAACAATCAGGTTTATCAAGTGGAAGAGATAACCAAACAGTTGAATGAGGAAATATGGTGGCGTAAGAAAGAATATTGTATGTAATACATTAAGTGATGTATGTAATATAACATTGATATTGTGTAACTTGAATTAATTTAGTTGATTGGCTTGAGGTTTGAGTTTCACTTGCATATGGGCTTGGTCATGGATGAATGATCCATTTTGCCTGTAGCTTCAAGGATCAAGAGAAAGGACTGTGGCTGAATTGTCTGCAAAGTTTTAACTTTTAATATCCTGAAAGATCTTCAATTAAGCAAACCTGATTTTTGGTTCACTATGCTAGGATTTCTTGTGGCAAGTGGGCTACAGAATAAAGGAAAGTTGTGTTTATGTATTTAAAGTCAATTTTGTGTGTTTATTCGCTACAGAAGTTAAAACACACAGGTTTGTACAATACTGCTGAGTAAGATAAATGGTGTTCAAGGCAAGGTGCTAGCATGGATAGAAAATTGGCTGGCTGGCAGAAGGCAGAGAATGGGGATTGGAGGCTTCATTTCAGGATGGCAGCCAGTGACTGGTGGAATTCCACAGGGGTCGGTGTTGGGACCACAACTCTTCACTTTATACATCAATGATCTAATTGAGGGAACTGGAGGCATTCTGACTCAGTTTACAGATGATACACAGATAGGTAGAGGGACAGATGGTATTGAGGAGGCGGGGAGGCTGCAGAAGCACTTGGACAGGTTAGGAGAGTGGGCAAAGAAGTGGCAAAGTTGAGTTTGTAAAGATGTGAAAAATGTGAAATAATGCTAGCGGGAAAAAACATTGCATGATCCCTTTAAAAGCTGTTATTCTGTTTCAATACTTGGAAGTTTAAAATGCAAAGTACATCCAAACTCCAGGCTAAAACATTTGTATCAAAAAGTCAAGTAGTAGTCTTGACAAGGCAATTTGTGTGTGTTTGAATTTTGCCCAATCAATTTAAAGCAGGCACTCAGCTGCCAAGAACCTATAAGATTTGAATTTGATGTTGACAACAAGCAGACCAATCCTATTGTAGGAAAATTGATAGGTCATCACAGGTATAAAATAGGGTGTAAGGGGAAAACAGATAGTTAGCAACTGCCACCTCTCAAGTCTTGAGAGGGAGAGAGCAGCTCTCCACCCTGCCAGTTTTATATATCTCTTAAGAGAACACACCATCTAACCAGCAAAAGGTACCAAATCAAAAAGAACTTAGACAGAGAAATCAACCGAGAAACCTCAGAAGGTTCCGAAAGACACAAAACCTGGTTGTATATTTTTCTTTGGTTAATGAATGGATATTCTACTTACTTGAACAGCATTCCAGCAGAATCTTATTTTTATTTGGTATGTTATTGTTTGGTTAAAGTTCCCTGTTAGTTAAATAAATAAATTGTTAAGTGTTCATTTTAAAGTGAGTGTCAGGTATTTCTGTTAGTTAACCACTAAATGTTACTGATGGATAGTTCTCACACTTTTAACATCACGAGGTGAGGTACTCCTCTTTGGGGGATTCAGCGTTACGTCTCAAAATGGGGACAACCTCCACATCGTAACAAAATGGAAAGTGCGAGGTTATGCACTTTGGTAGGAAGAATAGAGGTGTAGACAAATTTCTAAATGGGGAGATAATTCAGAAATCGGAAAGGGACGTGGGAGTCCTAGTTCAAAACTCTCTTAAGGTTAACTTGCAAGTTGAGTTGGTAGTTAGGAAGGCAAATGCATTGTTAGCATTCAATTCAAGAGGACTAGAATACAAAAGCAGGGATGTACTGCTAAGGCTTTATAAGACTCTGGTCAGACCACATTTGGAGTACTGTGAGCAATTTTGGGCCCCATATCTAAGGAAGGATGTGTTGGCTTTGGAGAGGGTCCAGAGGAGGTTCACGAGAATGATCTCAGGAATGAAAAGCTTGATGCATGAAAAGCGTTTGAGGACACTGGGTCTCATGTATTTGTCTAGTTGCCTCTTAAATGAAGGGGTAGATGTTTCCATTAGTAGGAGAGACTAAGATCCAAGTGCTCAGCCTCAGAATAAAGAGATGACTTTTTAGAACCATGATGAGGAGGAATTTTGTGAGCTAGAGGGTGGTGGATCTATGGAATTCATTGCCACAGAATGGAGTGGAAGCCATTGAGTGCACATAAGACAGATAGATAGGTTCTTGATTGGTAAGGCAATCAAAGATTACGGGGAAAATGCGGGAGAATAAGTTTGAGAAATGTATCAGCCATGAGTGAATGGCAGAGCAGACTCAATAGGCCGAATGGCCTAATACTTCTCCTATATCTTATGATCTTCTGGAAATGTTCCACTGAATTGCACCCAACATCTCAATTCCTTTTGCTGATAATTTTCGGTTGCATCATTTTTAAGGTACAAAGAACAAAGAAAGGTACAGCACAGGAACAGGCCCTTTAGCCCTCCAAGTCTGTGCTAATGATGATGCCTGTCTAAACTAATACCGTATGCACTTATGGAGTCTGTATCCCCCCATTCGCATCCTGTTCATGTATTTGTCTAGTTGCCTCTTAAATGAAGCTATCGTACCTGCTCCCACCACCTCCCTGGGCAGTGTGTTCCAGACATGTGTAAAAAAACTTGCCTTACACATCTCCTCTAAACTTTTCCCTATGCACCCTAAACCTATGTCCCCTGGTACTTGACTTTTCTACCCCAGGAAAGAGCATCTGACTATTCACTCTGTCCATGCCACTCATAATCTTGTAAACATCCAACAGGTCATCCCTCAACCTCCGTCATTCCAGTGAGAACAAACTGAATTTGTCCAACCTCTCCTCATATTTAATATCCTCCAGACCAGGCAACATCCTGGTAAACCTCTTCTGTACCCTCGCCAAAGCATCCACATTCTTCTGGTAGAGTGGAGACCCGAATTGTACACAATATTCTAAATGAGGCCTAACTAAGGTTCTATACAGCTGCAGCATGACCTGCCAATTTTTATACCAAATGTCCCAGTTGATGAAGCACGCCATGCATGCCCTGATCTTTCTGCCTGTCAATACTCCTAGGGGTTCTGCCATTTACTGTAATAATTCCTACATGCATTGGACCTTTCAAAATGCAATATCTCACACTTAGAACACAGAACATTACAGCGCAGTACAGGCCCTTCGGCCCTCGATGTTGTGCCGACCAGTGAAACCAATCTAAAGCCCATCTAACCGACACTATTCCAATATCGTCCATATGTTTATCCAATGACCATTTAAATGCCCTTAATGTTGGCGAGTCCACTACTGCTGCAGGCAGGGCATTCCACGCCCATACTACTCTCTGAGTAAAGAACCTACCTCTGACATCTGTCCTATATCTATCACCCCTCAATTTAAAGCTATGTCCCCTCGTGCTAGCTGTCACCATCCGAGGAAAAAGGCTCTCACTATCCACCCTATCTAATCCTCTGATCATCTAATCCTCTATTAAGTCACCTCTTAACCTTCTTCTCTCTAACTAAAACAACCTCAAGTCCCTCAGCCTTTCCTCATAAGACCTTCCCACCATACCAGGCAACATCCTAGTAAATCTCCTCTGCACCCTTTCCAATGCTTCCACATCCTTCCTATAATGCGGTGACCAGAACTGTACACAATACTCCAAGTGCGGCCGCACCAGAGTTTGTACAGCTGCAACATGACCTCCTGGCTCCGAAACTCAATCCCTCTACCAATAAAAGCTAACACTCCGTACGCCTTCTTAACAACCCTATCAACGGGTGGCATGGTGGCACAGTGGTTAGCACTGCTACCTCACAGTGCCAGGGACCCGGGTTCAATTCCCGGCTTGGGTCACTGTGCGGAGTTTGCACGTTCTCCCCGCAGGGGGTGCTCCGGTTTCCTCCCATACTCCAAAAGATGTGCTGGTTAGGTGCATTGGCCATGTTAAATTCTCCCTCAGTGTACCCGAACAGGCGAGAGGGGATCTTCACAGTAACTTCATTGCAGTGTTAATGTAAAACGTACTTGTGACAATAAATAAAATAAAACTTTAAGGCGGTACGGTAGCACAGTGGTTAGCACTGCTGCTTCACAGCTTCAGGGACCTGGGTTCGATTCCCGGCTTGGGCCACTGTCTGTGTGGAGTTTGCACATTCTCTTCGTGTTTGCATGGGTTTCCTCCGGGTGCTCCAGTTTCCTCCCACAGTCCAAAGATGTGCGGGTTAGGTTGATTGGCCATGCTAAAAATTGCCCTTCGTGTCCTGGGATGTGTAGGTTAGAGGGATTAGTGGGTAAATATGTAGGGATGTGGGGGGTAGGGCCTGGGTGGGATTGTTTTCGGTGCAGACTCGATGGGCCAAATGGCGTCTCTCTGTGCTGTAGGGTTTCTAAGAACCTGGGTGCCAACTTTCAGGGATCTATGCACATGGACACCGAGATCTCTCTGTTCATCCACACTACCAAGTATCTTACCATTAGCCCAGTACTCTGTAATCCTGTTACTCCTTCCAAAGTGAATCACCTCACACTTTTCCGCATTGAACTCCATTTCCCACCTTTCAGCCCAGCACTGCAGCTTATCTATGTCCCTCTGTAACCTGCAACACCCTTCCGCACTGTCCACAACTCCACCGACTTTAGTGTCATCTGCAAATTTACTAACCCATCTTTCTACGCCCTCATCCAGGTCATTTATAAAAATGACAAACAGCAGTGGCCCCAAAACAGATCCTTGCGGTACACCACAAGTAACTGAACTCCAGGATGAACATTTCCCATCAACCACCACCCTCTGTCTTCTTACAGCTAGCCTTTTTCCTGATCCAAACCGCTAAATCACCCTCAATCCCATGCCTCCGGATCTTCTACAATAGCTTACCATGATCAAACGCTTTACTGAAATCCATATACACCTCATCAACTGCTTTACCCTCATCTACCTCTTTGGTCACCTTCTCAAAGAACTCAATAAGGTTTGTGAGGCACGACCTACCCTTCACAAAACCGTGTTGACTGTCCCTAATCAAATTATTCCTTTCTAGATGATTATAAATCCTATCTCTTATAATCCTTTCCAAAACTTTGCCCACAACAGACGTAAGGCTCACTGGTCTATAATTACCAGGGTTGTCTCTACTCTCCTTCTTGAACAAGGGGACAACATTTGCTATCCTCCAGTCTTCTGGCACTATTCCTGTAGAATTCCTGTAGGGTGCTCCAGTTTCCTCCCATAGTCCAAAGATGTGCGGGTTAGGTTGATTGGCTATGCTAAAATTGCCCTTAGTGTCCTGGGATGCATAGGCTAGAGGGAGTAGTGGGTAAATATGTAGGGATATGGGGGTAGGGCCTGGGTGAGATTGTGGTCAGTGCAGACTCGATGGGCCGAATGGCCTCTTTCTGTGCTGTAGGGTTTCTAAGATTTCTAAGATAGACAATGATGACATAAAGATCAAAGCCAAAGGCTCTGCAATCTCCTCCCTAGCCTCCCAGAGAATCCTGGGATAAATCCCATCCAGCCCAGGGGACTTATCTATTTTCACACTTTCCAGAATTGCTAACACCTCTTCCTTATTAACCTCAATCCCGTCTAGTCCAACAGCCTGTATCTCAGTATTCTCCTTGACAACATTGTCCATCTATCCATCTGGGTTATTTCCCTCATCCCTAACTATAATAATCTGCCCATTTGGTGGCAGGAGCAGGCTTTCCCATTGAGTCCACCTCACATCCGACACAGTTTCCAACCTTCCATATTCAAACTTTGTACTAGGGTGTGCTGTGTGTAGAATCACTTCTCCCAGCACTGTGATCAATTCACTAACTTTGACCAGCCTCAGCACACAGTCCAATTAGAATGTTGTTGGGTCAGTACAGCAGTATAATTCCCATTATTAACTGATAGCCCTAAAGCCGAAGCAGTTGCTAAAAGGTGTTTAATAGTGGTGAATGCAACCTCACACCCCGCCCGCCCACTCTGTCTTTTGTAACTCCTCAGTAGATGCCGCGATTGCCGCTATGTTGAAAGTATACAAATAAATTCTCAGTTGTCTTGAAGCTATGGTAAATCTTGCTTTGTTTGCAATTATCTGCAAAGGAACACAAAAGATCTATCCTGCTTGGGGCAGAATGGTTTAATTATTCTGAACACATCTAACAATTCAAAACTTTAAAATTTTGCAATTCCCAGTTCCTGCAAAATATCTTCAGCCGTGATGAACTTCAATTGTCAAGAGTTAATTCTCTCATAGTTTCAAAAGGAGTGGAGTAAAGTTCTCAAATGGACATCATCACATCATTCCCCATGGTCCAGGAATCATTTCCATTTAACATTCTCTCCTTTTAAACTCTTTTCCCCAGTATCTCATTCCAGAATTTTCCTTTTTGTGATGCCGATTGTGTCAGGAATAAATCTTTTGAACTGACAAAAAGATCAATCCAACATAGGATTTGACAATCATGTAAACCGTCTCAAAGTTTAATCAACCATTACAATTTAAACTATCTCAGTCTCACAAGTATGAACTTGTTTCTGGATTAAAATTCACACATGTTTCTCAAAGTATCCTGGAATCATGCTTATGGCCATTGAAACATGAATCCAGGTCTGTAACCTATGAAAAGAAACCTTCATTAATTACACTTCCTCTTTTTTATCTATTTGACTTAAATCACAAACTATGATCACAAAATCACACAGAAAACATTAAACCTTGAAACACACAACTCTCAAATATCATCCTTACAGATGATAGAGCAGAGAAACTTAGCACACACTTTAAAGCAACAGTGAATTCCGTAAGCATTCTCGTGGTTCTGTTTTTAACCTTCTAAATTCTTGTAGTTAAAAACCCATAAAGTTATCTCCCCAGATGGAAAGCACTGGGGGGAATTTTCCCATCCTGCCTGCCACGGGAATTGTAGTAGGTAGGGGGCGGACCATGCAAAGGTCCGTTGGCCTTGGGTGGGATTTTCCGGTTTTGGGGTGAGTGCGGCGGAAAATCTTGCCCCTCGAGTTCAAAATAAATCTATGAATGTCCAGATAAACCAAACAGAACTGCTTACTTTTATTGCTGTAATTCAAACCTACAACTCAATCTTATAAATTTTAAAACAGACATCCTTCAGACGGATATTAACTTTTGCTGATTCGACAGTTGCGGTGACCTGCACTGCAGGAAATTTTTTTTTAAAGCTTTCAGCATTTTTTACTGCAAGCCCTACCTATTCAGTAATAAATCCAAGTTCCGCCTTTCCTGCTCTCGCCTTTTTGGCTGTTGCCTTGTTAGTGTTCATCTTCTTGGCTTTCTCCATGACATGTGGTCTTGTTGACCATCGCACGCTCATGGTTTTTTTCTCAAAAACCAGGAGTGACCCCCTTTTCATCTTTTCACTCCCCTTGTTTGGTCCACTTTACTTTGGGCTCAGATTTCACTTTTTAAATCGGCTACAACTGGTTAACAACAACAGCCAGCTGCAAGTATGATCAGAAGAAAATATTAACCAACTGAAATGCTGTCACATTTTTTCCTGGCCTGAGTGAATCCCATCCCATTGCCAATCTGTTACAGGGCTGTCATGATGTTTTTCTTGTTGCAGTTAAAACTATCGTTCCCCTCAAGTAGCCAGACAAAGTGACGGAGTGGTTTAAAATGATCTGTTGCTGCAGATACAGGACTCTGAGCAAATCTTTCAGACCAGCCAGAGTGCAGATTTCAGAAATACATGAGCAATTAGTTTCAATTTCGATTACAAGTCATTAGCATATACCAATCAAAGTATAGGAGTTATTTCTATCCACTCACAGTTATTGATTAGGTTATATTATGCATATATAAGAGTATAGTGTCCAATTAAAACTTGTGCATGTTATATCATCAAGCAATGATAGCTATATCTCTGACCAATGGTATATCAACTCTTCCCTTTCCATTGTTCCTTGTTCTAATTGGTGAACATGAGTTACAGCTGCATATCGTTTAATTAAATGGTCCTTGACTCTTAAATGGGTCTGCTTTAATCAAGACCTGTGGTTTTCACATAGCTTTTCCTGTGTGACTGCAATAGCACTTGCAGCTTCTGTGATTTTTAACACTTGTGTGATTATTAACCCTTTCACTGATGCATTCAAATTAAGTTCCCACCCTTCCCCGGTGTGTTCCATATCATTCCACTGGCAAGGTTAGCTCATAATCAGAAAATGCAATCTCGCTGGTGAGAATCACGCTTTTCCAAACTCTCCACATTTTGAGCCTGTGCCCCCATTCCCGCAGATGGTGAGTGCAGCCTGAAGATCTCGTCCCAAGTCTAACAATCTCATTGAAATTTTGATTCGTGAGGGATTGCCAGCTTTGTCTTCAAAGATCTTTCCAGGGAATTCTCTCCAAAAGTCTATCCTACTATGATAGCTTTAACAATGGCCCACCCCTCTGTGTGACAGCGTTTAGTGTTGGTTTGAGTGAGATCAGTGTTGACAACAGTGTGTTCAGTGCTTGTTGTCTATTCTGATGAACTCTGATAAAGAATTGAATGTGTTATTCATTTTGGATTTCTCACTGTTTACTCTCAAATCTGTCATTATTCCCCCCCTACCCCCCACAATGGATCCATTGTTTCCCCCTCTCTATCTTGTCACATGTTTTGCAGTTCCTGTCAAAAGACAACAAACACTAATTAAACAGTAATTTCAGTGGGAATGTAGGCTCCAAACTCATCTCCTACCAGCTGGCACCACTCCTCTATCTCTCTAATGTTACAGCTTTTTGATTTCACTCTATTCTCAAAGACCAGGCTTTACAACTTCATTTTCCCAAATCAGCATGACATTCCAGCCTCCCTACTCCCCAAGTATTTTCCGCAAGAAAGATGGGTGAGTAGTCTTTGCTGCAGCCATTATGATCAGTAATTTTGTGCTTGATGAGCTACTTCAATTGCATTCAGAATATTCTGTTTTTTGACTGCTTTCTCATACCATGTCGCAAAGTTTATGTCTATTGCAAAACAACGAATAGATTAACAAAGTTGTTTTCATGTTCTCTCCATTCACTCTTATATGAGCCCTATTTACAGTCACTTAGATTCAGCATTCACAGTCAGAGGGACAGTGTACCAGCCCTGGGAGTGTTTGATAGGGGCAGCGTAGAGGGAGCATTAATCTCTATATAAACCCATGCTGTACCTGTCCTGGAAGTGTTTTATGGGGACAGTGTAAAGGGAGCTTTACTCTGAGTCTAACCTTGTGCTGTACCTGTCCTGGGAGTGTTTGATGAGGACAGTGCAGAGGGAGCTTTATTCTACGTCTACCTCCTTACTGTTCTTGATCTGGGAGTGTTAGAAGGAAAAGGTGTAGATGATACAATCCTATAGCATGTCTGTGCTGTTTCTATCAAATTAGTCTGCTATCCATATCAAGGTTACACCCATGCCCCATGTAGAATCTACTATATCCAAAAACTTTGTTTAATCATTTGCACCAGCCCATTTAAAAGCTGTTGCTTATCATGGATTCTGCACAGTTTTACAGTCTCTTTTCATTGCCCTTAGCCATGGACTCTGCTATCTATTTTCTCATCTCTACTGGTCCATTTAAACTCCACTCTACTTTCCACTTGGAGTCACGACTCCACTTTTTGGATGAAACACAGGACCTGACCCTGTCAGAAGTCATTATCTGACAGAGTCTTCCAGGTTTGGTCAGGTTTGGCATACTCACCATCCAATAATGGATGGACTCCTAATGCTAGTGAAAGTCAACAGGAGGAGTCTATCCAGCAATGACACATTGGCACCCACATTGTGAATAGGGTGTGGATTGCCAATTCCTCCAAAGAGAGAGGGAGCCTCATATCAGCATTTTCCGAGCACCATTCTCTGAGCACTATTGGGGGTGTGGGGGAGGGGTACGGTGTGTTGTATCTGAAACCATGGTTGTATCTAAAACCATGTCGGCCCACTGTCCACCACCAGGAAACGGTCTTGTTTAACTGGCTGTTTTTCTGTCAGAATATCGCACCTGTCAACTGGGAATTTTCCCTCAGTGTGAGAAAGGCCTCAAAAAGGTTACTTAACTATGGCCAATTGACTACCTACACTGGAGGGCATGTAACCATCTTGTCCCTGATACAGTAATTTTCAAAATGGTTCAGGGTTGGAAATTTTCCAGCAGATTGACACACCAACAACAAATAGCTATGCACCTATCCCTTTTATCTCATTTGTCAATTCGCTCTGCTCTCCTGCCATCATTACACTTATTTAAGTTTAAAATACTAGTCTTGGGCCCACTCTTCTCTCCCTCAACCTGAATGTATTATTCAACCATTTTATGATCACTGTTACCTAAGGGCACTCTCACTACTAACTTGCACACAAACTGTGGGAGAGACCTCATCCTGAGTGAGACACAGCCAGAGTGAATGAGGGGCTATCAGGAATTAGGAGCTGAGTAGGAATACAGTGCAGAGGGGAAAGAGATGCTCTGTGCTTTTTCTCCTTGTTTTCTAACTTTTAAATCCGAGGAGTGGTTTTGCCCTGCTTCAGTAGTTGACAACACAGGGAAAGATCCGATTGGTAAGTAAGAACATAAGAACATAAGAAATAGGAGCAGGAGTAGGCCATCTAGCCCCTCGAGCCTGCCCCGCCATTCAATAAGATCATGGCTGATCTGACGTGGATCAGTACCACTTACCCGCCTGATCCCCATAACCCTTAATTCCCTTACCGATCAGGAATCCATCCATCCGCGCTTTAAACATATTCAGCGAGGTAGCCTCCACCACCTCAGTGGGCAGAGAATTCCAGAGATTCACCACCCTCTGGGAGAAGAAGTTCCTCCTCAACTCTGTCTTAAACCGACCCCCCTTTATTTTGAGGCTGTGTCCTCTAGTTTTAACTTCCTTACTAAGTGGAAAGAATCTCTCCGCCTCCACCCTATCCAGCCCCCGCATTATCTTATAAGTCTCCATAAGATCCCCCCTCATCCTTCTAAACTCCAACGAGTACAAACCCAATCTCCTCAGCCTCTCCTCATAATCCAAACCCCTCATCTCCGGTATCAACCTGGTGAACCTTCTCTGCACTCCCTCCAATGCCAATATATCCTTCCTCATATAAGGGGACCAATACTGCACACAGTATTCCAGCTGCGGCCTCACCAATGCCCTGTACAGGTGCATCAAGACATCCCTGCTTTTATATTCTATCCCCTTCGCAATATAGGCCAACATCCCATTTGCCTTCTTGATCACCTGTTGTACCTGCAGACTGGGCTTTTGCGTCTCATGCACAAGGACCCCCAGGTCCCTTTGCACGGTAGCATGTTTTAATTTGTTTCCATTGAGATAGTAATCCCATTTGTTATTATTTCCTCCAAAGTGTATAACCTCGCATTTCTCAACGTTATACTCCATTTGCCATATCCTCGCCCACTCACTCAGCCTGTCCAAATCTCTCTGCAGATCTTCTCCGTCCCCACACGATTCACTTTTCCACTTATCTTTGTGTCGTCTGCAAACTTCGTTACCCTACACTCCGTCCCCTCCTCCAGATCATCTATATAAATGGTAAATAGTTGCGGCCCGAGTACCGATCCCTGCGGCACGCCACTAGTTACCTTCCTCCAACCGGAAAAACACCCATTTATTCCGACTCTTTGCTTCCTGTCGGATAGCCAGTCCCCAATCCACTTTAACACACTACCCCCAACTCCGTGTGCCCTAATCTTCTTCAGTAGCCTTTTATGGGGCACCTTATCAAACGCCTTTTGGAAATCCAAAAACACCGCATCCACCGGTTCTCCTCCATCAACCGCCCTAGTCACATCTTCATAAAAATCCAACATGTTCGTCAAGCACGACTTTCCCCTCATGAATCCATGCTGCGTCTGATTGATCGAACCATTTCTATCCAGATGCCCTGCTATCTCCTCTTTAATAATGGATTCCAGCATTTTCCCTACTACAGACGTTAAGCTGACCGGCCTCTAGTTACCCGCCTTTTGTCTCCTTCCTTTTTTAAACAGCGGCGTAACATTAGCCGTTTTCCAATCAACCGGCACTACCCCAGAATGCAACGAGTTTTGATAAATAATCACTAACGCATCCACTATTACCTCTGACATTTCTTTCAATACCCTGGGATGCATTCCATCCGGACCCGGGGACTTGTCCACCTTCAGTCCCATTAGTCTACCCAGCACTGCCTCTCTGGTAACATTAATTGTATTAAGTATTTCTCCTGCTGCCAACCCTCTATCGTTAATATTTGGCAAACTATTTGTGTCCTCCACCGTGAAGACCGACACAAAAAACTTATTTAAAGACTCAGCCATATCCTCATTTCCCACTATTAACTCCCCCCTCTCGTCCTCCAAGGGTCCAACATTCACTCTAGCCACTCTATTCCTTTTTATATATTTATAAAAACTTTTACTATCATTTTTTATATTAATTGCTAGCCTAGCTTCATAGTCTATCCTTCCTTTCTTTATCGCTTTCTTAGTCTCTCTTTGTTGTTTCTTAAATTTTTCCCAATCACTTGTTTCTCCACTATTTTTGGCCACTCTGTACGCAGCTGTTTTTATTTTAATACTCTCCTTTATTTCCTTCGTTATCCACGGCTGGTTCTCCCTTTTCTTACAATCCTTGTTTTTTGCTGGAATATATTTTTGCTGAGAACTGAAAAGGATCTCCTTAAAAATCCTCCACTGTTCCTCAGCTATCCTACCTGCCAGCCGGCTCTCCCAGTCTACCTTAGCCAATTCATCCCTCATCCTATCATATTTCCCTCTGTTCAAACAGAGGACACTGGTTTGGGACCAAACTTTCTCCTCTTCCATCTGAATCAGAAATTCGACCATATTGTGGTCACTAGACCCAAGAGGGTCCTTCACAATAAGATCCTTAATTCTACCTACCTCGTTACACAATACCAGATCCAAAATAGCTCGTTCCCTCGTCGGTTCCGTCACATGCTGTTCAAGGAAACTATCCCGACAGCATTCTAAGAACTCTTCCTCCATTCCACCCTTACCGACTTGAGTCTGCCAGTCAATGTGCATGTTGAAGTCCCCCATGATTATTGCCGTTCCGTTTTTACACGCATCCCTTATCTGCTTGTTTATAGCCCTCCCTACCTCAACATTATTATTTGGGGGCCTATATACCACACCTACTAGTGTCTTTCTCCCTCTACTATTCCTCATCTCTACCCATAATGATTCCACGTTTTGTTCCTCAGAGCCTATGTCATCCCTCAGTACTACCCTGATATTATCTCTTATTAATAGCGCGACCCCACCACCTTTTCCTTCCTGTCTATTCTTCCTAAATGCCTGATACCCCTGGATATTCATCTCCCAGTCCTGGTCACCTTTCAGCCACGTTTCTGTAATGGCCACTAGATCGTACCCACTCGTGCTGATTTGCACCATCAACTCATTTACCTTGTTCCGAATGCTTCGTGCATTCAGGCAAAGTGTCCTTATTCCAGCTTTTATCTGGACCCGCTTTGATGAGTCGCGAACACCCTCTCCCTCTACTCCCTTATCTAAATTACCGCCTTCATTCACTTGTACCCTCTCCTCTACCATTAATTTTGTAATTCCCCTTACCCCTGCATCCTCCACCCCATCAATTAGTTCCTTGATCCTAGTCAACTCTTCTAGCTCCCCTCCCCCCAACCTATCTAGTTTAAATTCTCCCCAGCAACCTTAGCCAACCTACCGGCCAGGATATTGGTCCCCGTGTGATTCAAGTTCCACCCGTTTTTTGTATACAGATCACCCCTGCCCCTAAAGAGGTCCCAATGGTCCAGGAACCTGAATCCCTGCCCCCTGCACCAGTCCCTCAGCCACACATTCATCTTCCACCTCACTCCATTCCTGCCCTCACCTTCCCGTGGCACAGGCAGTAATCCTGAGATTACTACCTTTGCTTTCCTCTTTCTCAGCTGTCTCCCTAATTCCCTGTACTCCCTTTTCATGACCCCTTCTCCCTTCCTACCCACATCAGCGGTACCAATATGTACCGCTACCTCAGGCTCCTCTCCCTCCCACCTCAGGATTTCCGGGACGCGACTAGCGACATCCTGGATCCCGGCCCCAGGGAGGCAGACCACCATGCGAGAATCCCGCCTACCTCCGCAGAAACGCCTGTCTGTCCCCTTCACCATCGAGTCCCCGATTAATACCGCCTTCCTCCTCTTTTCCTTAGCCCTCTGAGTTACAGGGCTAGACTCCACTGCGGAGACACGGCCACTGCTGCTTCCCCCAGGCGGGCTGTCCCCCCCAGCAGTACTCAAGCAGGAGTACTTGTTGTGCAGGGGCAAATCCACTGGGGTGCTCTCAACCACCCTAGCCTTACCCTTCCTGGCCATCACCCACTTGGCCTCCTCCCGTTGCCCTGGTGTGACCACCTGATGATAGCTCTTGTCTATCACCTCCTCATTCTCCCTCATCAGCCTAAGATCCTCGAGCTGCAGTTCCAGCTCCCTAACACGGTCCCTCAGGAACCGCAGCTCGACACACCCCTCACAGATGTGGATGTCCGGGAGGCCAGATGCCTCCAGGACCTCCCACATCCTACACTGGGAACAACACACTGGTTTCACACTCATACTGGACACTTTATGTCAAGTAAGACAGTGAAAAGTTAATAAGTGTAAGGAAACAAAAACTCACCCCTGCTCGTCCAAGCCCTGTGAGCCAAAGCCCTGACAGCTCACTCAACTTCCCACTCACTCTGCTGCCCGCTGTATACTTTGGTGCGCTTTTAAACCCTCCAAAAACTTCCCCAGGTCTCTCCTGGCCCGACTTCCGGTTTTGAAAAAAACCTCCGATTTTAAACCCAAAATTAACTGAAAAAATAAATAATTAATTAAAGTCAGAAAACCCACTCTCTTACCCTCAGCCTGCTCCTGGGAACAAATCCCTGATATTAACAACTGATATTAAACCCAAACAACTGATATTAAACCCAGAACAACTGAGATTAAACCCAGAACAACTGATATTAAACCCAAACAACTGAGATTAAACCCAAAACAACTGAGATTAAACCTAAACAACTGATATTAAACCCAAACAACTGATATTAAACCCAGAACAACTGATATTAAACCCAAACAACTGATATTAAACCCAAACAACTGATATTAAACCCAAACAACTGATATTAAACCCAAACAACTGATATTAAACCCAAACAACTGATATTAAACCCAAACAACTGAGATTAAACCCAAACAACTGAGATTAAACCCAAACAACTGAGATTAAACCCAAACAACTGAGATTAAACCCAAACAACTGAGATTAAACCCACAACAACTGGGATTAAACCCGAACAACTGAGATTAAACCCAAACAACTGAGATTAAACCCAAACAACTGAGATTAAACCCAAACAACTGAGATTAAACCCAAACAACTGAGATTAAACCCAAACAACTGAGATTAGTAGTGGGTAAGTATTTAATAGTTTTATCACTTATAGTTTGAGGTCGTTTTTGTGGTTTATAGTTTGTAAGGGTTATATTCGATAGTAATGAGAAACAGGAAAGAAGGGCCCGAGTGAATTGGATATTATCTGATATCATAATTTGATACCTATCCCCCAGTCTGGCCCCACTCCCCCCCCCCCCCCCCCCCCCCCCGCCACCCCCCCCACCCCAAGCAGGTCCTGACCCATCAGGCCCCACTCCCTTGGCACTGCCTGGTGCCCGGTGGACAGTGTCAGTGTGCCAAACTGGCAGTGCCAAGCTGGCACTGCCCAACAGGCACCCCACCTGCCTCTGACCTCCCGGGGGCCTCCATAGCCTCTGCCCCCACCAATCAGTCCATCACACCGAGTCCCTGTTGCTGGGAACGAGATTTAATCCTTGCTGGTGGATACCTCCCCCGGTGGATTCGGAAACATTAGTGAGCCCGGACAATACCGTGAGATTCAAACCACGGTTAACACATTGTAATCAGCCTTGTGCTGTTTACCGGCGTGAGGCTGATTACACCATGAAAAATGTCCCAGGAAAGTGGCGACTGGGTGGACGCCAGCGCAATTCCCGTTTCAGCCCTCCTGCCGGTATTTCCCAGCTCGCTGCACTACTTGGGCAGCACAGCAGGCTCGGAAAATCACGCCCGTGATCCATTTAGACTTTAAGAAGGCTTTTGACCAGGTCTTATGTAGCAGACTACAATGTAAAATTAAAGCGCATGGTATTGCGGCTAATGTCTTGAGATGGATAGAAAGCTGGTAGGAAGCAAACAGTTGGTATAAATGGGTCTTTTTCCAATTGACAGGCAATGATTATTAGGGTACTGCAGGGATTTGTGCTAGGACCCCAAATATTCACATATTTTATTGATTTGGAAGACGGAACTAAATGTATTATCCCCAAATCTGCAGATGAAAGAAAGTTGGGTGGGAGGGTGAGCATTGAGGAGGATGCTATGATTCTATGATTTTATCAATGATAAAATCATAGAATCTACAGTGCAGAAGGAGGCCTTTGGCCCATCGAGCCTGCACTGACAACAATCCCAGGTCCTATCCCCAAAACCCCACATATTTATCGTCCGAATCCCCCTGACACTAAGGGGCAATACATCATGGGCAATCAGCCTAACCTGCACAATATATTCCGGTGATAAAGAAGGGCTGTAAGAAAAGGGATAACCAGCTGTGGATAACGAAGGAAATTAAGGAGAGTATTAAATTAAAGACCAATGCGTACAGAGTGGCCAAAAATAGTGGAGAATCGGAAGATTGGGAAAACTTTAAGAAACAACAAAGAACGATAAAGAAAGGAAAGATAGGTTATGAAGCTAGCTAGCTCTAAATATAAAAAATGATAGTAAAAGCTTTTACAAATATATAAAAAGGAATAGAGTGGCAAGAGTGAATGTTGGATCCTTGGAGGACGAGAGGGGGGATTTAATAGTGGGAAATGAGGAAATGGCTGAAACTTTAAATAAGTTTTTTGTGTCGGTTTTCACAGTGGAAGACACAAATAGTTTACCGAATATTAACGACAGCGGGTTGGTAGGAGGAGAGGTACTCAATACAATTAATGTTACCAGGGAGGCGGTGCCTGGTAGACTAACGGGACTGAAGGTGGACAAGTCCCCGGGCCCGGATGGAATGCATCCCAGGGTACTGAAAGAAATGTCAGAGGTAATAGCGGATACGTTAGTGGTTATTTATCAAAATTCGTTGGATTCTGGGGTAGTGCCGGCGGACTGGAAAACGGCTAATGTTACGCCGCTGTTTAAAAAAGGAAATAGATAAAAGGCGGGTAACTACAGGCCGGTTAGCTTAACGTCTGTAGTTGGGAAAATGCTGGAATCCATCATTAAAGAAGAAATCAGTTGAATCTCAATTGTTTGGGTTTAATCTCAGTTTTGGGTTTCATCTGTCGCCGCTCTGTGTTCCCACTCTTTAAACTGTCACCGCTCTGTGTTCCCACTCTTTAAACTGTCACCGCTCTGTGTTCCTGCTTTTTAAACTTCTTTCCCAGTGCACTCTGAGGAAGGGGAAAAAGGGTTCAGTGTTCCATTGGAGCAATTCTTTTTCTTTGTAGCAGTAAGTTATATGGAGGGGATGGAAGTGAAGGCAGTGCAATGTACCTCCTGCAGGGTCCGTGACATCTCCGACCGTGTCTTCAGGATTCTAAAGGGGGAGGGGGAACAGTCACAAGTCGTGGTGCACGTCGGCACCAAAGACATAGGTAAGAGAGGGGACGGGGATTTAAAACAGGAATTCAGGGAGCTAGGGTGGAAGCTGAGAGCCAGGACAAAACAGGTTGTCATCTCTGGTCTGTTGCCGGTGCCACGGGATAGCGAGTTGAGGAACAGGGAGAGAGTGCAGTTAAACACATGGATGCATGGGGTGGTGTAGGAGGGAAGGTTTCAGCTATGTGGATAATTGGAACACTTTCTGGGGAAGGTGGGACCTGTACCAACAGGACGGGGTGCACCTGAACCAGAGGGGCACCAATATCCTGGGAGGGAAATTTGCTACAGCTCTTCGGGGGGGTTTAAACTAATTTGTCAGGGGGATGGGAAAAGGAGTTGTAGTCCGGAGGTCAGTGAGTGTAGTGAGGTACTGGGATGGGTATCATGATCAAAGGTGGGTACCAGCAGACAAGAAGGTGGGTTGAAGTGTGTCTACTTCAATGCAAGGAGCATCCGAAATAAGGTAGGTGAACTTGGGGCGTGGATTGGTACTTGGGACTACGATGTTGTGGCCATTACGGAGACATGGGTAGAACAAGGACCGGAATGGTTGTTGGAAGTTCCGGGGTATAGATGTTTCAGTAAGTGTAGGGTAGCTGGTAAAAGAGGTGGAGGAATGGCACTGTTAATCAAGGAAAGTGTAACGGCTGCAGAAAGGCATTTCGAAGGGGATCTGCCTACAGAGGTAATATGGGCTGAGGTTAGGAATAGGAAAGGAGTGGTCACATTGTTAGGAGTTTACTATAGGCCCCCAAATAGTAATAGAGATGTAGAGCAAGAAATTGCTAAGCAGATTATGGATAGGTGTGGAGGTCACAGGGTAGTTGTCATGGGGGACTGTAACTTTCCAAATCTTGATTGGAGCCTTTATAGGTCGAATAGTTCGGATGGGGCAGTTTTTGTGCAGTGTGTGCAGGAGGGGTTCCTGACACAATATGTGGATAAGCCGACAAGAGGTGGGGCCACATTGGATTTGGTACTGGGAAATGAACCGGGCCAAGTGTTGGATTTGGTTGTGGGAGAGCACTTTGGAGATAGTGACTACAATTCGGTGTCTTTTGTTATTGCAATGGAGAGGGAGAGGGCCATGCGGCAGGGCATAGTTTACAATTGGGGGAGAGGTAATTATGATGCAATCAGGCAGGAATTAGGAAGCATTGAAAAGCAGCAGTGCTGGTAAGAGATTAATTGGATTAATTGAATTGTTTATTTATTTAATTAGTCAGCTAGTGTGTGTATTTTTTTGGCCTTTACTTTAACAGCAGTTTTTCAAGTTTAAAGTGAAAACTAGAAGTGGGCAGCAAAGGAGTCTGGGAAGGGTTTTTATTTTAACTTTAAAAGTCAGTTACCTGGGTGGTTCCCCCTCAGTAGTAGTTTTTTTTTTCTCTCGGGCCCCTAGCCCTATAAATTGGTGCAGAGGAGATACCCGATCCTCTACACTGGTAGAGGATCCCACCCTTCCATCCTCCTCTAACCTAATTATAAGTGTGGGGAAGTTTTTTGTTTTCTTTTTTTCTTGCTGGTAATGGCTTCAGGGATGGCAGTTCAGGCAGTATGCTGCATCTCCTGTGGGATGTATGTGGTGAGGAAATCCAGTAGTGTTTCAGGAGATTTTAGTTGTAAGAAGTGCATTAGATTGCAGCTTCTGGAGGAGCGTGTAAAGGAGCTGGAGGGGGAGGTAGAGGAACTCCGCATAATTCGGGAGGCGGAGGTGGAAGTTGATAGGAGTTATAGAGAAATAGTAACTCCTAGAAATGAGGCTTGGGTCAATGCCAGGAGGAGGGGTAAGAAGCAATCGGGAAGACAATCCCCTGGGGCGGTTCCCCTCCATAATAGGTTTTCGGTGCTGGAGGCTACAGTTGAGGAGGAATCAACTGAGCATAGAGAGCAGATCTCTGGGGGTGAGCCGAGTGAGAAAGCTCAGGTGGTTAGGGGCTGTAAAAGACTGGGCCTTGTGATTGGGGACTCCACAATTAAGGGGACAGATAGGAGGGTCGGAACTAAAGGTAGGGACTCAGGGTTGGTGTGTTGCCTACCAGGGGCTGGGGTCCGGGATGTGTCTGACAGGGTATTCAGGACTCTTAGGGGGGAGGGAGATAAACCACAAGTTATTGTACATGTGGGGACACACGACATAGGGAGGATAGGGGAAGGGGATATTAGGCAGGGATTTATGGAGTTGGGGTGGAAACTAAAGGCCAAGACTGACAGAGTGGTTATCTCTGGACTCTTGCCTGTACCACGGGATAGTTTAGAGAGGAATAGGGAGAGGGAAGGTTTGAATTCATGGCTGAGGGGATGGTGCAGGAGGGAGGGGTTCAGGTACTTAAGCAATTGGGGCTCGTACTGGGGAAGGTGTGACCTCTATGAGAAGGATGGTCTACACCTTAATCAGAAGGGGACCAATATCCTGGGGGGTAAATTTGCTAAGGCCATGCAGGGAGGTTTAAACTGATTCGGGGGGGGGGAGGGATCCTGAGTAGTGGGGCTGAAAGTGAGGGATGCATGGATGGGGACTGCAATGCACGGCATTGCAGAGGTGGGGTGGAGCAGGGTTTGAAATGTGTATACTTCAATGCCAGGAGTATTCGCAATAAAGTGGGTGAACTTGCAGCGTGGATCAGTACCTGGGACTTCGATGTTGTGGCTATTTCAGAGACATGGATAGAGCAGGGGCAGGAATGGATGCTGCAGGTCCCGGGGTTCAAATGTTTTAGTCGAAGTAGGGAAGGAGGTAGAAGAGGGGGAGGGGTAGCATTATTGGTCAGAGATTGTATCACAGTGTCAGAGAGGAGGTTTGATGAGGACTTATCTGTTGAGGTAGTATGGGCGGAGATTAGAAATAGGAGAGGAGAGGTCACCCTGTTGGGAGTCTTTTATAGACCTCCTAAAAGTTCTAGAGAGGTTGAGGAAAGGATTGCGGAGTCAATCCTGCTTAGGAGTGAAAGTAACAGGGCAATTGTTATGGGGGATTTTAACTTGACTAATATTGACTGGAATTGTTATAGCTCTAGCTCGTTAGAGGGGTCAGTTTTTGTTCAAAGCGTGCAGGAAGGTTTTTTGACTCAGTATGTAGACAGGCCAACTAGAGGTGAGGCTATATTGGATCTGGTGCTGGGAAATGAGCCAGACCAGGTGCTAGACTTGGAAGTTGGTGTGCATTTTGGTGATAGTGACCACAATTCGGTTACGTTCACCTTAGTGATGGAAAGGGATAGGCATGAACCTCGGGCCAGTGGTTTTAGCTGGGGGAAGGGTAATTATGAGGCTATTAGGAGAGAATTAGGAAACATAGGTTGGACTAGGAGATTACAGGGACTGGGAACGTCCGACATGTGGAGTTTTTTCAAGGAGCAGCTACTGCGAGTCTGTGATAGGTATGTCCCTGTCAGGCAAGGAGGAATTGGTAGGGCTAGGGAACCGTGGTGCACCAAAAAAGTTTCTTTGTTGGTTAAAAAGAAAAAGGAGGCTTATGTTCGGA
This sequence comes from Mustelus asterias, assembly GCF_964213995.1. Classification (NCBI taxonomy): domain Eukaryota; kingdom Metazoa; phylum Chordata; class Chondrichthyes; order Carcharhiniformes; family Triakidae; genus Mustelus; species Mustelus asterias. The sequence goes on along the minus strand of NC_135804.1, from coordinate 73,570,466 downwards.
TGAGACGTGAGCACTCGGGTAGTGCACTAGAAAGCTTTAGATTGGCTAAGAGGGAGTTGAAGAGCGAGCTTAGAAGGGCTAAAAGGGGACATGAGAAGACTTTGGCGGATAGGGTTAAAGAGAATCCTAAGGCGTTCTATAGGTATGTCAAGAACAGAAGGTTGGTTAGGGCAAGTTTAGGGCCAGTTATAGATGGCAGAGGGAAGTTATGTGTGGAACCGGAGGAGATTGGTGAAGCATTGAACCAATATTTCTCTTCGGTGTTCACGCAAGGGGACATGAATATAGCTGAGGAGGACACTGGGTTGCAAGGGAGTAGAATAGACAGTATTACAGTTGATAAGGAGGATGTGCAGGATATTCTGGAGGGTCTGAAAATAGATAAATCCCCTGGTCCGGATGGGATTTATCCAAGGATTCTCTGGGAGGCAAGAGAAGTGATTGCAGAGCCTCTGGCTCTGATCTTCAGGTCGTCGTTGGCCTCTGGTATAGTACCAGAAGATTGGAGGTTAGCGAATGTTGTCCCATTGTTTAAGAAGGGGAACAGAGACTTCCCCGGGAATTATAGACCGGTGAGTCTCACTTCTGTTGTCGGCAAGATGTTGGAAAAAATTATAAGGGATAGGATTTATAGTTATTTGGAGAGTAATGAATTGATAGGTGATAGTCAGCATGGTTTTGTGGCAGGTAGGTCGTGCCTTACTAACCTTATTGAGTTTTTTGAGAAAGTGACCAAGGAGGTGGATGGGGGCAAGGCAGTGGACGTGGTATATATGGATTTTAGTAAGGCGTTTGATAAGGTTCACCATGGTAGGCTTCTGCAGAAAATGCAGATGTATGGGATTGGGGGTGATCTAGGAAATTGGATCAGGAATTGGCTAGCGGATAGGAAACAGAGGGTGGTGGTTGATAGTAAATATTCATCATGGAGTGCGGTTACAAGTGGTGTACCTCAGGGATCTGTTTTGGGGCCACTGCTGTTTGTAATATTTATTAATGATCTGGATGAGGGTATAGTTGGGTGGATTAGCAAATTTGCTGATGACACCAAAGTCGGTGGTGTGGTAGACAGTGAGGAAGGGTGTCGTAGTTTGCAGGAAGACTTAGACAGGTTGCAAAGTTGGGCCGAGAGGTGGCGGATGGAGTTTAATGCGGAGAAGTGTGAGGTAATTCACTTTGGTAGGAATAACAGATGTGTTGAGTATAGGGCTAACGGGAGGACTTTGAATAGTGTGGAGGAGCAGAGGGATCTAGGTGTATGTGTGCATAGATCCCTGAAAGTTGGGAATCAAGTAGATAAGGTTGTTAAGAAGGCATATGGTGTCTTGGCGTTTATTGGTAGGGGGATTGAATTTAGGAGTCGTAGCGTTATGTTGCAACTGTACACAACTCTGGTGCGGCCGCACTTGGAGTACTGTGTGCAGTTCTGGTCCCCACATTACAGGAAGGATGTGGAGGCTTTGGAGAGGGTGCAGAGGAGGTTTACCAGGATGTTGCCTGGTATGGAGGGGAGATCCTATGAGGAGAGGCTGAGGGATTTGGGATTGTTTTCGCTGGAAAGGCGGCGGCTAAGAGGGGATCTTATTGAAACATATAAGATGATTAGAGGTTTAGATAGGGTGGATAGTGATAGCCTTTTTCCTCTGATGGAGAAATCCAGCACGAGGGGGCATGGCTTTAAATTGAGGGGGGGTAGTTATAGAACCGATGTCAGGGGTAGGTTCTTTACCCAGAGGGTGGTGAGGGATTGGAATGCCCTGCCAGCATCAGTAGTAAATGCGCCTAGTTTGGGGGCGTTTAAGAGATCCGTAGATAGGTTCATGGACGAAAAGAAATTGGTTTAGGTTGGAGGGTCACAGTTTTTTTTTAACTGGTCGGTGCAACATCGTGGGCCGAAGGGCCTGTTCTGCGCTGTAATGTTCTATGTTCTATGTTCTATAGGATGGAAACAAAAATTGTCAGGGAAAGGCACTAATGAAAAGTGGAACTTTTTCAAGGAACAAATACTGCGTGTCCTTGATAGGTATGTCCCTGCCAGGCAGAGAGGAAATGGCCGAGTGAGGGAACCATGGTTCACAAAAGAGGTGGAATTTCTTGTCAAGAGGAAGAAGGAAGCATATGTAAGGTTGAGAAAACAAGGTTCAGTTGGCTCGATGGAGGGTTACAAGTTAGCAAGAAATGAGCTGAAAAAGGGGCTTAGGAGAGCTAGGAGGGGGCATGAGAAGTCCTTGGCGGGTCGGATCAAGGAAAATCCCAAGGCTTTTTACTCTTATGTGAGGAATAAAAGAATGACCAGGGTGAGGTTGGGGCCGGTCAAGGACGGCAGTGGGAATTTGTGCATGGAGTCAGAAGAGATAGGAGAGGTGATGAATGAATACTTTTCTTCGGTGTTCACCAAGGAGAGGGGCCATGTTTTTGAGGAAGAGAGGGTGTCACAGGCTGATAGGCTGGAGGAAGTAGATGTTCGGAGGGAAGATGTAGTAGGAATTTTGAATAAACTGAAAGTTGATAAGTCCCCTGGGCCTGATGAAATATATCCTAGGAGTCTTTGGGAGGCAAGGGATGAGATAGCAGAGCCTTTGGCATTGATCTTTGCGTTCTCACTGTGGTGCCAGAGGACTGGAGAGTGGCAAATGTGGTTCCTCTGTTTAAGAAAGGGAATAGAAATGACCCTGGTAATTATAGGCCGGTTAGTCTTACTTCGGTGGTTGGTAAGTTGATGGAAAAGGTCCTCAGGGATAGGATTTACGACGATTTAGCAAGATGCAGCTTAATCCAGGATAGTCAGCACGGATTTGTGAAGGGCAAGTCTTGCCTGACAAATTTGATAGAATTTTTTGAGGAGGTAACTAAGTATGAAGGTAGTGCAGTTGATGTCATATACACGGATTTTAGTAAGGCGTTTGATAAAGTCCCCCATGGTCGGCTTATGACGAAAGTAAGGATGTGTGGGATAGAGTGAAGTTTGGCCGATTGGATAGGTAACTGGCTATCTAACAGAAGACAGAGGGTGGTGGTGGATGGAAAATTTTCGGACTGGAAACCGGTTACCAGCGGAGTGCCACAGGGATCAGTGCTTGGTCCTCTGCTATTTGTCATTTTTATAAATGACTTTGAGGAGGGGGCTGAAGGGTGGATCAGTAAATTTGCTGATGACACCAAGATTGGTGGAGTAGTGGATGAGGTGGAGGGCTGTTGTAGGCTGCAAAGAGATAGAGATAAGATGCAGAGCTGGGCTGAAAAATGGCAAATGGAATTTAACCCTGACAAATGCGAGGTGATTCATTTTGGTAGGACAAATTTAAATGTGGATTACAGGGTCAAAGGTAGGGTTCTGAAGAATGTGGAGGAACAGAGAGATCTTGGAGTTCATATCCATAGATCTCTGAAGGTTGCCACTCAAGTGGATAGAGCCGTGAAGAAGGCCTATAGTGTGTTGGCGTTCATTAACAAGGGGTTTGAGTTTAAGAGCCGTGGGGTTATGCTGCAACTGTACAGGACCTTGGTGAGACCACATTTGGAATATTGTGTGCAGTTCTGGTCACCTCACTAAAAGAAGGATTGGAGACACTGGAAAGAGTGCAAAGGAGATTTACCAGGATGCAGCCTGGTTTGGAGGGTAGGTCTTATGAGGAAAGGTTGAGGGAAATCATAGAAACCCTACAGTGCAGAAGGAGCCCATTCGGCCCATCGTGTCTGCACCGACCACAATCCCACCCAGGCCCTACCCCCACATATTTTACCCGCTAATCCCTCTAACCTACGCATCCCAGGACTCTAAGGGGCAATTTTTTTAACCTGGCCAATCAACCTAACCCGCACATCTTTGGACTGTGGGAGGAAACCGGAGCACCCGGAGGAAACCCACGCAGACACGAGGAGAATGTGCAAACTCCACACAGACAGTGACCCGAGCCGGGAATCGAACCCGGGACCCTGGAGCTGTGATGCAGCAATGCTAACCACTGTGCTACCGTGCCGCCGGAACTTGGGCTTTTCTCTTTGGAGCGGAGGAGGTTGAGAGGAGACTTGATAGAGGTTTATAAGATGATGAGGGGGATAGATAAGAGTGAACGTTCAAAGACTATTTCCTCGGGTGAATGGAGTGGTAACTAGGGGGCGTAACTATAGGGTTCATGGTGGGAGATATAGGAAGGATGTCCGAGGTAGGTTCTTTACTCAGAGAGTGGTTGGGGTGTGGAATGGACTGCCTGCAGTGATAGTGGAGTCAGAAACTTTAGGAACATTTAAGAAGCTATTGGATAGGCACATGGAGTACTTCGGGATGATAGGGAAGAAATAGCTTGATCTGGGTTTCAAACAAAGCTCGGCACAACAACGTGGGCCGAAGGGCCTGTTCTGTGCTGTACTGTTCTATGTTCTAAATAGCAGGCCATCTGGATGAGAATTGTTCAATTAAGCTGACACAGCATGGATTCATGAGGGGAAAGTCGTGCTTGACGAACTTGTTGGATTTTTATGAAGATGTGACTAGTGCGGTTGACGAAGGGGAACCGGTGGATGCGGTGTTTTTGGATTTCCAAAAGGCGTTTGATAAGGTGCCTCACAAAAGTTTGCTGAAGAAGATTGGGTCACACGGAGTTGGGGGTAGGGTGTTAGCGTGGATTGGGGATTGGCTATCCGACAGGAAGCAGAGAGTCAGAATAAATGGGTGCTTTTCTGGTTGGCAGATGGTAACTAGTGGCGTGCCGCAGGGATCAGTACTGGGGCCTCAACTATTAACCATTTATATAGACAATCTGGAGGAGGGGACTGAGTGTAGGGTAACAAAGTTTGCAGACGACACAATGATAAGTGGAAAAGTGAATCGTGTGGAGGGCGTAGAAGGTCTGCAGAGAGATTTGGACAGGCTGAGTGAGTGGGCGAGGATCTGGCAGATGGAGTATAACGTTGACAAATGCGAGGTTATTCACTTTGGAGGAAATAATAGCAAATTGGATTATTATCTAAATGGAAAAAAATTACAACATGCTACTGTGCAAAGGGACCTGGGGGCCCTTGTGCATGAGACGCAAAAACCCAGTCTGCAGGTGCAACAAGTGATCAAGAAGGCAAATGGGATGTTGGCCTATATCGCAAGGGGGATAGAATATAAAAGCAGAGATGTCTTGCTGCATCTGTACAGGGCATTGGTGAGGCCGCAGCTGGAATACTGTGTGCAGTATTGGTCCCCTTATTTGCGGAAGGATATATTGGCCTTGGAGGGAGTGCAGAGAAGGTTCACCAGGTTGATACCGGAGATGAGGGGTGTTGATTATGAGGAGAGACTGAGCAGATTGGGTTTGTACTCGTTGGAATTTAGAAGGCCGAGGGGGGATCTTATAGAGACCTATAAGATAATGAAAGGGCTGGATAGGGTAGAGGTGGAGAGATTCTTTCCACTTAGAAAGGAAGCTAGAACTAGAGGGCGCAGCCTCAAAATAAAGGGAGGTCAGTTTAGGACAGAGTTGAGGAGGAACTTCTTCTCTCAGAGGGTAGTGAATCTGTGGAATTCTCTGCCCACTGAAGTGGTGGAGGCTACCTCGTTGAATATGTTTAAATCACGGATAGATGGATTCCTGATCGGTAAGGGAATTAGGGGTTATAGGGATCAGGCGGGTAAGTGGAACTGATCCACTTCAGATCTTATTGAATGGAGGGGCAGGCTCGAGGGGCGAGATGGCCTACTCCTGCTCCTATTTCTTATTTTCTTATGTTCTTATCTTTGGAAAGTGGAAGAAAATATGTCTGGGGAATGTGAGATCCTTGATTATGCTTTTCCGAGGCAGTGGGAAGTGTAGACAGAATCAATGGATGGGAGGCTGATATTTGTGATGGACTGGACTACGTTCACAACGCTTTGTAGTTTTTTGCAGTCTTGGTCAGAGCAGGAGCCACACCAAGCTGTGATAGAACAGTACAGCACAGAACAGGCCCTTCGGCCCACGATGTTGTGCCGAGCTTTATCTGAAACCAAGATCAAGCTATCCCACTCCCGATCATCCTGGTGTGCTCCATTTTCCTAAAGTGTGCTTAAATGTTCCTAAAGTGTCTGACTCCACTATCACTGCAGGCAGTCCATTCCACACCCCAACCACTCTCTGCGTAAAGAACCTACCTCTGATATCCTTCCTATATCTCCCACCATGAACCCTATAGTTATGCCCCCTTGTAATAGCCCCATCCACCCGAGGAAATAGTCTTTCAACGTTCACTCTATCTATCCGCTTCATCATTTTGTAAACCTCTATTAAAGTCTCCCCTCAGCCTCCTCCGCTCCAGAGAGAACAGCCCTAGCTCCCTCAACCTTTCCTCATAAGACCTACCCTCCAAACCTGGCAGCATCCTGGTAAATCTCCTCTGCACTCTTTCCAGCGCTTGCACATCCTTCTTATAGAGAGGTGACCAGAACTGCACACAATATTCCAAATGTGGTCTCACCAAGGTCCCGTACAGTTGCAGCATAACCCCACGGCTCTTAAACTCCAACCCCCTGTTAATAAAAGCTAATACACTATAGGCCTTCTTCACAGCTCTATCCACTTGAGTGGCAACCTTTTAGAGATCTGTGGATATGGACCCCAAGATCTCTCTGTTCCTCCACAGTCTTCAGAACCCTACCTTTGACCCGGCAATCCACATTTAAATTAAATGAATCACCTCACATTTATCAGGGTTAAACTCCATTTGCCATTTTTCAGCCCAGCTTTGCATCCTATCTATGTCTCTTTGCAGCCTACAACAGCCCTCCACCTCATCCACTACTCCACCAATCTTGGTGTCATCAGCAAATTTACTGATCCACCCTTCAGCCCCCTCCTCCAAGTCGTTAATAAAAATCACAAAGAGCAGAGGACCAAGCACTGATCCCAGTGGCACTCCGCTAGCAACCTGCCTCCAGTCCGAAAAGTTTTCATCCACCACCACCCTCTGTCTTCGATCAGACAGCCAGTTACCTATCCAATCGGCCAACTTTCCCTCTATCCCACACCTCCTCACTTTCATCATAAGCCGACCATGGGGAACCTTATCAAACGCCTTACTAAAATCCATGTATATGACATCAACTGCCCTACCTTCATCAACACACTTAGTTACCTCCTCAAAAAATTCAATCAAATTTGTGAGGCACGACTTGCCCTTCACGAATCCGTGCTGACTATCCCGGATTAATCCGCATCTTTCTAAATGGTCGTAAATCCCATCCCTAAGGACCTTTTCCATCAATTTACCAACCACCGAAGTAAGACTAACCGGTCTATAATTACCAGGGTCATTTCTATTCCCTTTCTTAAACAGAGGAACAACATTCGCCATTCGCCATTCTCCTGTCCTCTGGCACCATCCCCGTGGACAGCGAGGACCCAAAGATCAAAGCCAAAGGCTCTGCAATCTCATCCCTTGCCTCCCAAAGAATCCTAGGATATATTTCATCAGGCCCAGGGGACTTATCGACCTTCAGTTTATTCAAAACTGCCAGGACATCCTCCCTCCGAACATCTATTTCCTCCAGCCTATTAGCCTGTAACACCTTCTCTTCCTCAAAAACATGGCCCCTCTCCTTGGTGAACACTGAAGAAAAGTATTCATTCATCACCTCGCCTATCTCTACTGACTCCATACACAAGTTCCCACTACTGTCCTTGACCGGCCCTAACCTCACCCTGGTCATTCTTTTATTCCTCACATAAGAGTAATTAACAACCTTTTTTATTCAACCAACCGGGAACTTTAACTAAACCAGTAACAATTTTAATTAAAGGATGGTTCGACTGAAATGCTGTTCAAATAAAGATAAGGATCATTTAGTACCAAAACAGTCATAACAGAATCTTAATCTTGGAGTTATCTGTAATCGCCTTATATATCTATTAATTTCCTGCTGACTATTTGGGGGCTTATAGTACAATCCTGTTAATGGGATCTCCCCTTTCTTATTTCTCAGTTCTACCCATATAGAATCCTCAGAAATATCCCTTCTCAGTACTGCTGTGATGTTCTCCTTAAAGAAAAACGCAACTCCCCCTCCACTCTTACCTCCTGTTCCATCTTTCCTATGGCATCTGTACCCTGGAAAATTGAGTTGCCAGTCCTGTCACTCCCTTAGCCATCTTTCAGTAATAGCTATAATATCTTAGTCCCATGTACCCATCCATGCCCTGAGTTCATCTGCCTTGTCCTCTTGCATTGGAATATAAGTGCAGTTTAATTTAAACTTCACTTTCTCTCTGCCCTGCTCTTGCCTGACCTGTCTAGTACTAGGATTTCTGACATTATTTAACGTGCTCTCTTTAACTTCCGTGTTGTCCTCAACCTTCTCTTCTGACTCCCTCCTGTTTTGGGTCCCACACCCCTGCCAAACTCGTTTAAACTCTCCCAAGTGGCTCCAGAAAATCTCCCCGCCAGGATATTTAGTCCCCCTCCAGTTCAGGTGTAACCCGTCGCTCTTGAACAGGTCACTCCTGCCCCAGAAGAGATCCCAATGACCCACAAATCTAAATCCCTGCTCCCTGCACCAGCTCTCAAGCCACACATTCATTTGCCTAATCTTCCTACTCCTACTTTCGCTAGCACATGGCACTGGCAGTAGTTCAGGAATTACTACCCTCAAGGTTCTGCACGTCAGCCTTCTGCCTAACATTATATTCACACTTCAGGACCTCATCCTTTTTCCTACCTATATCGTTGATACCAATGTGTACAATGACTTCTGGCTGCTCACCTTAAGAATGTCCTTTAACCACTCAGAGATGTCTTTGACCCTGGCACCAGGGAGGCAACACACAATCCTGGAGTCTCAATTGCAGCCACAGAAACATCTATCTGTGCCTTTAACTAGCGAGTCCCCTATTATTTGATTTGATTTATTATTGTCACATATATTAGTATACAGTGAAAAGTATTGTTTCTTGCGAGCTATACAGACAAAGAATACCGTTCATAGAGAAGGAAAGGAGAGAATATAATGTTACAATCACTGCTAGGGTGTATAGAAAGATCAACTTAGTGTAAATAGGTCCATTCAAAAGTCTGATGGCAGCAGGGAAGAAGCTGTTCTTGAGTCGGTTGTTACATGACCTCAAAATTTTGTATCTTTTTCCCGACTGAAGAATGCGGAAGAGAGTAGGTCAATGGTGCGTGGGGTCCTTAATTATGCTGGCTGCTTTTCCGAGGCAGCGGGAAATGTAGACAAAGTCAATGGATGGGAAGCTTGTTTGCGTGATGGATTGGGCTACATTCACGGCCCTTTGTAGTTTCTTGTGGTCTTGGGCAGAGCAGGAGCCATACCAAGCTGCGATGCAACCAGAAAGAATGCTTTCTATGGTGCATCTGTAAAAGTTGGTGAGAGTCGTAGCTGACATGCCAAATTTCTTTAGTCTTCTGAGAAAGTAGAGGCATTGGTGGGCTTTCTTAACTATAGTGTTGGCATGGGGGAACCAGGACAGGCTGTTGGTCATCTGGACACCTAAAAACCTGAAGCTGTCAACCATTTCTACTTCATCCCCATTGATGGAGACAGGGGCATATTCTCCACTACGCTTCCTGAAGTCGATGACTATCATTTTGTTGACATTGAGGGAGAGATTACTGTGACGCATCAGTTCACCAGTTTCTTTGTCATTCCTTTATCCTGACTACCCTGTCTCATCATTGTTTGGGATCCGACCCACTACGGTGGTGCCATTAGCAAACTTGAAAATCGAGTTGGAGGGGAATTTGGCCACACTGTCATTGGTGTATAAGGAGTATAGTAGGGGGCTGAGGACACAGCCTTGTGGGACACCAGTGTTGAGGATGATCGTGGAGGAGGGGTTGTTGCTTATCCTTACTGATTGCAGTCTTTGGATTTTGAAGTTCAGGATCCAGTCGCAGAGGGAGGAGTCAAACCCACTCCGAGGCCACGGAGTTTGGAGATGGGTTTCGTAGGAATAATGGTGTTGAAGGCAGAGCTGTAGTCAATAAATAGAAGTCTGACATAGGTGTCTTTATTATCTCGGTGTTCCAGGGTTGAGTGCAGGGACAGGGAGATGGCATTTGCTGTGGACCTGTTGCGGCGGCAAGCAAACTGCAGTGGATCTAGGCAATCCAGGAGGCTGGAATTGATTCGTGCTAACCTCTCGAAGCACTTCATAATGATGGATGGCACAGCCACCCGACTGTATTACTACTGCTCGGTTGTTCTTTGTCCAACCCTGTTCTACAGCAGAACCAGGTGTGCTGTCATAGGCCTGGCTGTTGTTGGTATTTTCCTCTGAGAGGCTATATCCTTCAATAGTATCCAAAACGGTTTACCTGTTTGAAAGGGGAATAGCCACAGGAGACTTCTGCACTGCCTGCCTGCCTCTCCTGGCAGTCATCCATCCATCTGACTGAACCTGTGCTGTGATAACCTCCCTGTAATTAACTTCTATCACACTCTTTGCCCCCTGTACACAGTGAGTCCAGCTGCACTCCAACTGAACAATGTGGTCTGTGAGGAGTTGCAGCTGGACACACCTCCTGCAGACAAATTTGTCAGAGAGACTAGATTGCTCCCACATCTGGCAGAAGGAGCATACCAATGCCCTAACTGCCATAACTGCCCTTTTGCAGTTAAAAGGATAACTGAATCTCAACTTGGCTTTCTCTAGCTTGTGGTCCTCACAGTGACTTATTCTTTGGTTAGAGGAGGGAGGGAAACATTGAAGTAGTGTTTGGGGGTTAACTGTCCCTTGTTAAGAGCTCCTTCACAAAACACCCTGAGGGTGGCACAGTGGTTAGGACTGCTGCCTCACAGCGTCAGGGACCTGGGTTCGATTCCTGGCTTGGGTCACTGTCTGTGTGAAGTTTGCACGTTTTCCCCGTGTCTGCCTGGGTTTCCTTCGGGTGCTCCAATTTCTTCCCAAAGACTGCAAGACGTGTTGGTTAGGTGCATTGACCCGAACAGGAATGTAATGTTACAATCCATTATAAGAACAGGCGCTGGAGTGTGGCGACTAGGGGAATTTCAAAGTAACTTCGTTGTCGTGTTAAAGTAAGCCTTGCTTGTGACTAATAATAAATAAACTAAACTTATTGTCATTGCACCATTTCACCAGATTCTCTATCTCTTTTCTCTGTACTCCGTCTTGTCATTGTTTGAGATCTGACCACTACGGTGGGTGGTGTCATCCCCAAACTTGAAAATGGAGTTGGAGTGGAATTTCGCCACACAGTCATAACTGTTTAAGGAGTATAGTAGGGGCTGTGGACACGGCCTTGAGAGGCACCGGTGTTCAGCATAATTGTGCAGGATGTGTCATTACCTATCCTTACTGATTGCGTTTTGTGGGTTAGGAAGTCTAGGATCCAGTCGCAGAGGCAAGCCCTAGGCCTCAGAGTTTGGAGATAGGTTTTGTTGGGATCATGGTGTTGAAGGCTGAGCTGTAATCAATGACGTAAATGTACTTGTTATCCAGGTGTTCCAGGGTTGAGGTTAGGGCCAGGCAGATGACATCTGCTCTACATCTGCCAGTTGCAACAATGAGTGAACTGCAGTGGCTCCAGGCAATCTTTTTATTTATTATTTATTAGGTTCACAAGTAGGCTTACATTATCTCTGTGTTGAAGTTACTGTGAAAATCCCCTAGTTGCCACACTCTGGAGCCTGTTCGGGTACACTGAGGGAGAATTTAGCATGGCCAATGCACCTAACCAGCATGTCTTTTGGACTGTGGGAGGAAACCGGAGCACCCGGAGGAAACCCATGCAGACACTGGGAGAAAATGCAAACTCTGCACAGACAGTGGATATGGGCCGTCTTATCCTGCTGGGACATAAGGGGGGGATTGAAAACCTGACAAATAGAAGGGCATGGGGCATGGGAGATGTCGGGGGTGGGGACGATCGGGTGGGGTTTATCGGAGTTGTGTCTTGGTAGTCTGAGGTTGTGATTGTGGGTGCCAGAGGGGTTGGAGGAATGCGCTGCGGGACCAGGTGCTGGAAGGCTGCAGGGTGTCAGGGATGGATCGACATTGCAGGCGCGACAAATGGAATGGGACGGGATGTACACTCACCCTTCCTGCCCAAAGGAGGTCGTTCATCTTCTTCCAGCATTGGTCAGTGGTCCACTGCGCCAGTGCCGAGCACAGTGGACCACTCTCCTAAAAGGCATTGGGCTTGGGTGAGACAGGAAATTCCTGCCCGAGGTCAACGGAGATTTCCATTATAAGAATCTTGCCTGCGCCAATTCCATGGCGGGCAAGGTGGCAGAGTTCTGGTTATAGTCTCAAAACGCTGACTCACCAATTTCTCTTTGATCAATTGAAGTGCTGAAAGTGAAGAAAGTTATCTCCAATTGCAATGGGATCTTGATCAATTGGGCCAGTGGGCTGACGAATGGCAGATGGAGTTTAATTTAGACAAATGCGAGGTGATACATTTTGGTAGATTGAACCAGGGCAGGATTTGCTCAGTTAATGGTAGGGCGTTGGGGAGAGTTACAGAACAAAGATCTAGGGTTACATGTTCATAGCTCCTTGAAAGTGGTGGACAGAGTGGTGAAGAAGGCATTCGGCATGCTTGGTTTCATCGGTCAGAACATTGAATACAGGAATTGGGACGTCTTGTTGAAGTTGTACAAGACATTGGTAAGACCACACTTGGAATACTGTGTGCAATTCTGGTCACCCTATTATGGAAAGGATATTATTAAACTAGAAAGAATGCAGAAAAGATTTACTAGGATGCTACCAGGACTTGATGGATTTAGTTATAAGGAGAGGCTGAATAGACTGGGACTTTTTTCTCTGGAGAGTAGGATGCTGAGGGATGACCTTGTAGAGGTTTATAAAATAATACGGGGCATAGACAAGGTAGATAGTCAATATCTTTTCCCAAAGGTAGTAGTAGAGGCGGGTACAATTTTATCTTTTAAAAAGCATTTAGATAGTTACATGGGTACGATGGGTATAGAGGGATATGGGCCAAATGCGGGCAATTGGGATTAGCTTAGGGATTTTTAAAAAAAAGGGCAGCATCGACAAGTTGGGCCGAAGAGCCTGCTTCCATGCTGTAAACCTCTATGACTCTTACCTCATGATCAAAAATCAATTCAAATGGACTAAATTTAATTGATTTATTAGGTGCATCTCTAATTGCAAAAAGCACAAATGGCGTCCCTTTTTCCCAATCCTCTCGATAATCCTAACTATAGGCCCTCAACATGGTCTTTAAAGTTTGATGCCACCGTTTTAACGCCCACTGCGATTCGAGATAATATGCAATTGATTTCACTTGCTTTACTCCTAAGCTATCCATAGTCTCCTTGAATAACTTTGATGTAAAATTGGATCCCTGATTTGATTGTATTTCTGTGGGCAGTCCGGATCCGGTAAACAATTGAAGTAACTCCTCTGCAATCCTGTAACATTACGTAGTGAAATGACCACCGGACACATCCATTATGATCAATAAATACTGATTCCCACTTTTCGTTTTAGGCAATCAATTAGGACCCTCGTAAAAGGTTCCTCAAATGCCGGAATGGGTTTTAAGGGTGCTGGTTTGATTACTGCTTGAAGTTTTCCAATTATCTGACATGTATAGAAAAATTCAATATCTGTATGCAGCCAGGCCAATAAAAGTGTTCTCGTATTTTAACTCGAGTTTTCCTTCCTCCTAAATGATCACCGACTGGAACCTCATGCTTCATCGACAAAACTTCCTTTCTATAACCCACCAGTCATACAACTTGATGAACTTCTGCCAATTTTTCATTCTCCTGAATATGTAAAGGTCTTCACTTCCTCATTATGATATTGGGCAAAATTGAGTGTTATTTCTGGTGAAAAAACTGGCATGTTTCTCTCCAGATCTTATGACATTCTGTCAAGTGTTTCACGCCGTCATCTAGGGGGGGCGGGCATCAACATATTGGCAAAACCCAGCTGCATTGAGATCGGGGCGCCTTCTTTAAAGGGTGTCCCAATCAGAACAGCAATAAACCTCCTCCCCGCAGCCCCCACCATCATCGCTGCCTTGAATAACAAAAAGCTGTGTTCAATTGTAGGGATATGGGGGTAGGGCCTGGGTGGGATTGTGGTCGGTGCAGACTCGATGGGCCGAATGGCCTCCTTCTGTACTGTAGGGTTTCTATTTCTATTTCAATTATGGTTACCACACTTTAAGAAGGATATCAAGGCCTATAACCTAGAGGGTGTTGAGGAGAGTTACTAGAATGGTATGCAATATTTGGAAGAGTGATCTCCTTAGAGTAGATAAGGTTTCAAGAAGAATCTAGATGGTTGTGGGTTGTTGAAGGAGCCTTGGTGAGTTGCTGCAACGTATCTTGTAGATGGTACACATGGCTGCTACTATGTCTCGATGGTGGAGGGAGTGAATATATAATGTCATATACTCCCTGGTGCCGGGGTACTGGATGTCTCCGAGAGGGTAGGAAGCATATTTAAAAAGGAAGGTAGTCAAACGGATGTGATTATACACATTGGTGAAAATGATGTAGGTAGGAAGAGCATGGGGGTCATACGAGAGAAATTCAGGGAGTTGGGTGCTAGGCTAAAAAGTAAAGCCTCCAGGGTAGCAATCTCTGGACTGCTCCCGGTGTCTAGTGCAAGTGAGGCTTGGAACAGGGAGATTCTACAGTTGAACGCGTGGCTAAAGGACTGGTGCAAGAGGGAGGGTTTTAAATTCATAGGTAACTGGGAAATCTTCAAGTCAGGATGGCAACTGTACAGAAAGGATGGGTTACACCTTAACTGGAAGGGAGCAAATATCCTGGCTGGGAGTTTTGCTAGAGTGTTTCGGCAGGATTTAAACTAGTGTGGCAGGGGGATGGGGAACAAAACAGTAGGTCTGTAAATACTGAGGCTGGGGTTGAGCTGGGGGCCAGGGCAAGGCTAGCTAAGAAGAGGAGCACTCAGGAGGAGGATGACCTGAGTGGGCCTGGAGGTCTGGAGTGCATCTGCTTCAATGCGAGGAGCGTAACGGGTAAAACAGACGAACTTAGGGCCTTAATGCTTATGCAGAATTTGGATGTGGTTGCGGTGACGGAGACTTGGTTAAAAGAAGGACAGGACTGGCAGCTGAATATTCCGGGGTATAAGTGTTTTAGGCGAGACAGAGGAGGGGCTAAAAAAGGTGGGGGAGTAGCGATATTAGTTAAGGAGCATATTACCGCGGTGCAGAGGGTAGACAACTTAGAGGGGTCATGTACTGAGTCGCTGTGGGTGGAACTCAGAAACAGGAAGGGTGCAGTCACTATGCTGGGGGTGTACTACAGACCACCCAACAGCCCACGGGAAGTGGAGGAAAGGATATGTCAGGAAATTCTGGATAGGTGCAGAAAAAATAGGGTTGTTGTAGTGGGGGACTTTAATTTCCCTGGCACAGACTGGAAAGTGCTTAGAGCTGGGGGTCCGGACGGGGAGGAATTTGTAAAATGCGTACTGGAAGGTTCTTTGGAACAGTATGTAGATAGCCCGACTAGAGAGGGGGCTATACTGGACCTAGTTCTGGGAAATGAGCCCGGTCAGGTCGTCAAAGTTTCGGTAGGGGAACATGTGGCAAATAGTGACCACAACTCTGTTAACTTTAGGATAGTAATGGACAAGGATGAGTGCTGTCCTACGGGCAGAGTGCTAAATTGGGGGAAGGCTAACTATAGCCGGATTAGGCAGGAATTGGTGGATGTTGATTGGGAGAGGATGTTCGAGGGTAAGTCCGCGTCTGGCATGTGGGAGTCTTTTAAGGAACTATTGATAAGGCTGCAGGATAGGCATGTGCCTATAAAAAGGAAAGGTAGGATTCGAGAGCCGTGGATAACCAGGGAAATTGAGGATCTGATTAAAATGAAAAGGGAGGTGTACGTTAAGTCCAGGCAACTGTAAACAGATGGAGCTTTGGAGGAATACAGAGAGAGCAGGAAAGAACTCAAAATGGGGAGTTAGAAGGGCAAAAAGAGGTCACGAAATGTTCTTGGCAGGCAGGATTAAGGAGAATCCTAAGGCATTCTATTCATACGTTAGGAACAAAAGAGTTGTCAGGGAGAAAATCGGACCTCTCAGGGACAAAGGAGGGGAATTATGCTTAGAACCCAAGGGAATAGGAGAGATCCTAAATGAATACTTTGCATCGGTATTCACGAAGGAGAGGGGCGTGTTAACTGGGAGTGTCTCGGAGGGAGGTGTTGACCCGTTAGAGAAAATCTCCATGACAAGAGAGGAAGTGTTAGGTTTTTTAGGGAACATTAAAACTGACAAAGCCCCAGGGCCTGATGGCATCTATCCTCGACTGCTCAGGGAGACGAGAGATGAAATTGCTGGGCCTCTGACGGAAATCTTTGTCGCTTCTTTGGACACGGGTGAGGTCCCTGAGGATTGGAGGATAGCGAATGTGGTCCCGTTGTTTAAGAAGGGTAGCAGGGATAACCCAGGAAATTATAGGCCGGTGAGCTTGACGTCCGTGGTAGGGAAGTTGTTGGAGAGGATTCTTAGAGACAGGATGTATGTGCATTTGGAACGGAACAATCTCATTAGTGACAGACAGCATGGTTTTGTAAGAGGGAGGTCGTGCCTTACAAATTTGGTGGAATTTTTTGAGGAAGTGACAAAAACGGTTGATGAAGGAAGGGCCGTGGATGTCGTCTATATGGATTTCAGTAAGGCATTTGACAAAATCCCACATGGCAGGTTGGTTAAGACGGTTAAGGCTCATGGGATACAAGGAGAACTGGCTTGGCCATAGGAGACAGAGGGTAGTGGTCGAAGGGTCTTTTTCCGGCTGGAGGTCTGTGACCAGTGGTGTTCCACAGGGCTCTGTACTGGGGCCTCTGCTATTTGTGATGTATATAAATGATTTGGAAGAAGGTGTAACTGGTGTAATCAGCAAGTTTGCGGATGACACGAAGATGGCTGGACTTGCGGATAGCGAAGAGCATTGTCGGGCAATACAGCAGGATATAGATAGGCTGGAAAATTGGGCGGAGAGGTGGCAGATGGAGTTTAATCCGGATAAATGCGAAGTGATGCATTTTGGAAGAAATAATGTAGGGAGGAGTTATACAATAAATGGCAGAGTCACCAGGAATATAGAAACACAGAGGTGTGCAAGTCCACAAATCCTTGAAGGTGGCAACACAGGTGGTGAAGAAGGCATATGGTATGCTTGCCTTTATAGGATGGGGTATAGAGTATAAAAGCTGGAGTCTGATGATGCAGCTGTATAGAACGCTGGTTAGGCCACATTTGGAGTACTGCGTCCAGTTCTGGTCGCCGCACTACCAGAAGGACGTGGAGGCGTTAGAGAGTGCAGAGAAGGTTTACCAGGATGTTGCCTGGTATGGAGGGTCTTAGCTATGAGGAGAGATTGGGTAAACTGGGGTTGTTCTCCCTGGAAAGACGGAGAATGAGGGGAGATCTAATAGAGGTGTACAAGATTATGAAGGGGATAGATAGGGTGAACAGTGGGAAGCTTTTTCCCAGGTCGGAGGTGACGATCACGAGGGGTCACGGGCTCAAGGTGAGAGGGGCGAAGTATAACTCAGATGTCAGAGGGATGTTTTTTACACAGAGGGTGGTGGGGGCCTGGAATGCGCTGCCAAGTAGGGTGGTGGAGGCAGGCACGCTGACATCGTTTAAGACTTACCTGGATAGTCACATGAGCAGCCTGGGAATGGAGGGATACAAACGATTGGTCTAGTTGGACCAAGGAGCGGCACAGGCTTGGAGGGCCAAAGGGCCTGTTTCCTGTGCTGTACTGTTCTTTGTTCTTTGTCATGGATGGGACATTGATCAAATAGGCTGCTTTGTCTTGGATGGTGTTGAGATCTCTGAATGTTGTTGGGGCTGCACTTAGGTCAACTGGAAAGTATTTAATCAAACTCCTGACTTGCACAGATTAGTAAACCTCTTCGATCAACCAGCAGAGAGAATGCTATTTGTTGTGGAAAGATGCTGGCAAAACTCTCTTTTTGTTCATTCTGAGATGGAGAACAGTCTGTCTCATTGATCTGATTTTGCTTCACAGACACAGGGATAATGTCATGCTGAAAAATCATTCTTGGCAAAATGCATTCATATCAAACAGACTTTTGCCTATATCTGGATTTGCTGCTTGGAGCTTCTTGTTCTTATTGACGGTGCGAAAGCCAGCATAGCTCAACCGTTTACAATCTCTCTGCTCTGGGTATCTGTCCCGCTTACCTTAGTGTCACTTCACATCTAGAGTTTATCTGAAATCCAAGGTATAAAATTCATCACTGCTATAGCCTCGCTCTCCTCTCCTCTCTCTTGCCCTCTCTTTCTCTGCTCTCTGGTATTGTGCCCACTTCATGACCTGGCTGAACAGAAACCTGAAATCCTAACTGAAATCTCCCTGTTGGTTCTCAGTTGCTTCACTTTGACACTTGGACAAGGTGATGGTGCGGTGGCTTTTACCACAAATGACACCTTGGTCCTCTGGCACTTTGTCCCTTGACACCTCACCTTTGTTACAGAAATGAGGTGTATAGAATTATTATGTTTAGGACTGTGTCTTTAAATTGAGGATAAAATGACAAGGGTCATGTGACCTGTTTGGATAATATTCTGGGTCTCATACTAACAGAATATTCACAGTCTGGTAACGTAAGAAAAACACAAACTTTACACCAACATGTTAGCATAAAGCCTCCTAAAAGAGAGTGCAAGACCATGAGATATTGCAATATTCTGTGATGATGTACATTATGTCTCATCAGCATATTACACTGTTAGAATTTATACTACATCTCCCCCCAGGTTTCAGACTTCCATTTCTGGAGGGAAAATGTGGGTGGTCTGATTAGTAAGTTTGCAGATGACCCGAAGATTGGCGGAATTGCTGATAGTGCCGAGGATTGTCAGAGGATACAGCAGGATATTGATAGATTGGAGACTTGGGCACAGAAATGGCAGATGGAGTTTAATCCGGACAAATCCGAGGTGATCTGTTTTAGAGAATCAAATTTAGGTATGAATTATACTGTAAATGGCAGAACCCTTAAGAACATTGACATACAGAAGGATCTGATTGTGCAGGTCCACAGTTCCCTAAAAATGGCAACACAGGTGGGCAAGGTGATTAAGAAGGCATATGGCATGCTTGCCTTCATCAGCCGGGGCATTGAGTACAGGAGTTTGGAAATTATGTTGCAGCTATATAAAATCTTGGTTAGGCCGCACTTGGAGTATTGCATGCAGTTCTGGTCACCACATCATCAGAAGGACGTGGAAGCTTTGGAGAGAGTGTAAAGAAGGTTAACCAGGATGTTGCCTGGTCTCAAGGATGTTGGCTATGAGGAGAGGTTGAATAAACTAGGATTGTTTTCACTGGAAAAACAGAAGCTGAGAGGAGACCTGATAGAGGTCTAGAAAATTATGAGAGGCATAGACAGGGTGGATTGTCAGAGGCTTTTTCTAAGGATGGAAGTGTCAATTACAAGGGAGCACAGGTTCAATGTGAGAGGAGGAAAGTTTAAGGATGATGTGCGGGGGAAGTTTTTCATGCAGAGAGTGATGGGTACCTGGAACATGCTGCCAGAGGAGGTGGTGGAAGCAGGCACATTAGCAACATAAAAGAGGCATTTGGATGGGTCCATGAATCGGGAGGAAATAGAGGGATGCAGACTGAGTAAGGGCAGAAGGATTTTTTTTAGTTAGGGCATCATGATCGGCACAGGCTTGGAGGGCCAAAGGGCTTGTTCCTGTGCTGTAATTTTCTTTGTTCTTTGTTCTCTTTATAGGGACAACTAGTCTACTGAACTGAGTCTATACTCCTTTAGGATACGGTAAGACTGTGGTGTCTGTTCAGCCACCTGTCCACAGTCAGCTTGGGCTCATATCCAAACTGCCTTCCCTGGTTGTCTGGCAGGTTACATGGCTGGAATGCTCCTTCTCAAAGAACAAAGAACAGTGCAGGACAGGAACAGGTCCTTTGGCCCTCCA
Source organism: Mustelus asterias (assembly GCF_964213995.1). Classification (NCBI taxonomy): domain Eukaryota; kingdom Metazoa; phylum Chordata; class Chondrichthyes; order Carcharhiniformes; family Triakidae; genus Mustelus; species Mustelus asterias. Next base: position 73,550,526 of record NC_135804.1, on the reverse strand, counting down.
AGCCTGCGCCGATTATGTCCTATCTAGACCAACCACTTATATGCCTCTGTTCCCCGTCTGTTCATGTGTCTATCCAGATAAGTCTTAAATGTCGCTAACGTATCTGCCTCAACCACCTCACTTAGCAGTGCATTCCAGGCCCCCACTACCCTCTGTGTAAAAAACTTCCCCTGCACATCTCCACTGAACCTTTCCCTCCTTATCTTGAACTTGTGCCCCCTTATAATTGCCATTTCTGCCCTGGGAAAAAGCTTCCAACTGTTCACCCTATCTATATCCTTCATAATTTTATAAACTTCTATCAGGTCGCCCCTCAGCCTCCGTCTTTCCAGGGAGGACAATCCCAGTTTATTCAATCTCTCATCATAGCTAATATCCTCCATACCAGGCAAAATCCTGGCAAACCTTTTCTGTACTCTCTCCAAGCCTCCATGTCCTTCTGGTAGTGTGGTAACTAGAATTGGACACAATATTCCAAATGTGGCCTAACCAACGTTTTATATAACTAACATAATTTGCCAACTTTTACACTCAATGCCCCATTCGATGAAGGTAAGCACGCCATATGCTTTCTTCACCACCTTTTCCATCTGTGCTGCCACTTTTAAGGATCTGTGGACCTGTACTCCCAGATCTCTCTGTGCGGCTATGCTCCTGATGGTTCTGCCATTTATTTTATAGCTCCCACCTGAATTGGATCTCCCAAAATGCATCATCTCGTATTTGCCCAGATTAAATTCTATCTGCCATTTCTCCACCTGATTTTCCAGCCTATCTGTATCCTGCTGTATTCCCTGGCAATCTTCATCACGATCCGCAATTCTGCCAATCTTAGTATCATCCACAATCAGACCAATCTCCCTTACCTTGTCCAAGTCATCAGTGTGTATTCACAGCACTGTATGTGAGGGTCAGGAGATGAGCTCTTAGACTTCTTCCCATGAGGAATTCACATTGTGATAAACCATTTTGGAATGGAGTGATACAATAGCTCAGAAATTCCATTGGAATGTCATAATTCTTCAGCAACCACAGAATCCCTGTCGTGCAGAAGAAGGCCATTTGACCCATCTAGTCTACACTGACTCTGAAAGAGCATCTCACCCAAGTCCAACCTCCCCATAACCCTACACATTTATGATGGCTAAGAGAGAAAGGAAAGGGAAAGGGAGGGAGTTTTTGAACTTTGGAAACTGGATCTGAAAAGTGAATATCAACTTAAAATGGCGGAAGCAAAAGTTGGGAGTAGTGATGACAACAGTGGGAAAGGCCTGGACAGTAGTCAAAGTCCTGGTGGGGATTTGTTTAAATATGTCCAAGTGTGGCCAAGGTTTGATCAAGGAAAAGGAGATCTCATGGGAGATAGTAAAGATAGTTTACCTCTGGTTAAAAAGGAAACACATGAGTCATAGAGCCATAGAGTAATAGGGCGTTACAGCACGGAAATAGGCCCTCTGGCCCAACCGGTCCATGCTGACTATGGTGCCGTCTCAGCTCATCCCAGTTACTCATGTTTGGCCCATATCCCTCTAATCCTTTCACATCCATGAACTTATCCAAATGCTTTTTAAATGTTGCTATTGTACCTGCCTCAACCACTTTCTCTGGCAGCTCATTCCATATATGCACCGCTCTCTGCGTGAAGACGTTGCCCCTCAGGTCCCTTTTAAATCTTTCCCCGCTTACCTTAAACCTATGCTCTCTAGTTTTCAATTCCTCTTCGCTGGGAAAAAGACTATCTATTCATCCTGTCTATGCCCCTCAGGATTTTATATACCTGAATAAGGTCACCCCTCATTCCCCTATGTACCAAGGAATAAAGTCCTACTTTGGCCAACCTCTCCCTATAACTCAGGCCCACTAGTCCTGGCAACATCCTCATAAATCTTCTTTGCATTCCTTCCAGTTTATCAATGTCTTTCCTATAACAGGGTGACCAAAACTGTACACAATACTCCAAGCACGGCCTCACCAATGACTTATACAACTGTAACATAATATCCCAACTCCCATACTCAAAGCCTTGACTGATGAAGGCCAATGTGCTGAATGCCTGCTTCACACCCAGTCTACCTGTCACATCATTTTCAACGAACTATATATTTGTAATCCCAGTTCCCTCTGTTCCTCAACTCTCCAGGGCCCTACAATTCACTGTTCAAGTCCTACTCTGGTTTGACTTTCCAAAATGCAACACCTCACACTTATCTGTATTGAAATCCATGTACCAATCCTCAGCAAATGAGGGTGGAAGAGAAATAACAAGCCTCCGATGTTTTCATTGTCATAAACCAGGATACACAAAGTCGCAGTGTTGCTGGTTTAAGAAAAGCACAGTCATGGTCAAACAGGATAAGATAAGATGGTCAAACAGGATAAGCCAGTGGGGTTTGTTTAGTGGTAAAGGAAACCAGAGTTGAAGCTATGGCGCAGGCGGCACAGTGGCACAGTGGTAAGCACTGCTGCCTCACAGTGTCAGGGACCCCGGTTCAATTCTGGCCTCGGGTCACTGTCTCTGTGGAGTGCGGAGAGGGACCTGGGTGTACAAGTCCACAGATCCTTAAAGGTGGCAGCACAGGTGGAGAGGGTGGTCAAGAAGGCATATGGCATGCTTGCCTTTATTGGACGGGGCATAGAATATAAAAGTTGGCATATGATGTTGCAGCTGTATAGAACATTGGTTAGGCCACATTTGGTTAGGCATAGAGTATAAAAGTTGGGGTCTGATGTTGCAGATGTATAGAATGTTGGTTCGGCCGCATTTGGAATACTGCATCCAGTTCTGGTCACCACACTACCAGAAGGACGTGGAGGCTTTGGAGAGAGTGCAGAGAAGGTTTACCAGGATGTTGCCTGGTATGGAGGGTCTTAGCTATGAGGAGAGATTGGGTAAACTGGGGTTGTTCTCCCTGGAAAGACGGAGGATGAGGGGCGACCTAATAGAGGTGTATAAAATTATGGGGTGACCAAAACTGTACACAATATTCCAAGCAAGGTAGATGAACTTGGGGCGTGGATTGGTACTTGGGACTACGATGTTGTGGCCATTACGGAGACATGGGTAGAACAAGGACAGGAATGGTTGTTGGACGTTCCGGGGTATGGATGTTTCAGTAAGTGTAGGGAAGCTGGTAAAAGAGGTAGAGGAGTAGCATTGTGAATCAAGGATAGTTTTAACAGCTGCGGAAAGGCACTTCAAGGGGGATCTGCATACTGAGGTAATATGGGCTGAAGTTAGAAATAGGAAAGGAGCGGTCACGTTGTTAGGAGTTTACTATAGGCCCCCAAATAGTAATAGAGATGTGGAGGAAGAAATTGCTAAGCAGATTATGGATGGGTGTGCGGGTCACAGGGTAGTTGTCATGGGGGACTTTAACTTTCCAAATATTGATCGGAACCTTTGTAGGTCAAATAGTTCGGATGGGGCAGTTTTTGTGCAGTGTGTGCAGGAGGGTTTCCTGACACAATATGTTGATAGGCCGACAAGAGGTGGGGCTACATTGGATTTGGTACTGGGTAATGAACCGGGGCAAGTGTTAGATTTGGTTGTGGGAGAGCACTTTGGAGATAGTGACCACAATTCAGTGTCTTTTGTTATTGCAATGGAGAGGGATAGGGCCGTACGGCAGGGCAAGGTTTATAATTGGGGGAGAGGTAATTATTATGCGATTAGGCAAGAATTAGGGGGCATAAGATGGGAACAGAAACGGTCAGGGAAAGGCACTAATGAAAAGTGGAACTGTTTCAAGGGACAAATACTGTGTGTCCTTGATAGGTATATCCCTGTCAGGCAGGGAGGAAATGGCCGAGTGAGGGATCCATGGTTCACAAAAGAGGTGGAATGGCTTGTAAAAAGGAAGAGGGAAGCTTATGTAGGGATGAGGAAACAAGGTTCAGATGGCTCAATTGAGGGTTACAAGTTAGCAAGGAATGATCTGAAAAAGGGGCTTAGGAGAGCTAGGAGGGGCATGAAAAGTCCTTGGCGGGTCGGATCAAGGAAAACCCCAAGGCTTTTTACTCTTATGTGAGGAATAAAAGAATGACCAGGGTCAGGTTAGGGCCGGTCAAGGACAGTAGTGGGAACTTTTGTCTGGAGTCAGTAGAGATAGGCGAGGTGATGAATGAATACTTTTCTTCAGTGTTCACCAAGGAGAGGGGCCATGTTTTTGAGGAAGAGAAGGTGTTATAGGCTGGAGGAAGTAGATGTTCGGAGGGAGGATGTACCAGCAGTTTTGAATAAACTGAAGGTCAATAAGTCCCCTGGGCCTGATGAAATATATCCTAGGATTCTTTGGGAGGCAAGGGATGAGATTGCAGAGCCTTTGGCTTTGATCTTTGGGTCCTCACTGTCCACAGGGATAGGGGTGCCAGAGGACTGGAGAGTGGCGAATGTTGATCCTCTGTTTAAGAAAGGGAATAGAAATAGTAATTATAGGCCGGTTATTCTTACTTCGGTGGTTGGTAAGTTGATGGAAAAGGTCCTTGGGGATAGGATTTACGATCATTTAGAAAGATGCGGATTAATCCGGGATAGTCAGCACGGATTCGTGAAGGGCAAGTCGTGCCTCACAAATTTGATTGAATTTTTTGAGGAGGTAACTAAGTGTGTTGATGAAGGTAGGGCAGTTGATGTCATATACATGGATTTTAGTAAGGCGTTTGATAAGGTCCCCCATGGTGGCTTATGATGAAAATAAGGAGGTGTGGGATAGAGGGAAAGTTGGCCGATTGGATAGGTAACTGACTATCTGATCGAAGACAGAGGGTGGTGGTGGATGGAAAATTTTCGGATTGGAGGCAGGTTGCTAGCGGAGTGCCACAGGGATTAGTGCTTGGTCCTCTGCTGTTTGTGATTTTTATTAATGACTTAGAGGAGGGGGCTGAAGGGTGGATCAGTAAATTTGCTGATGACACCAAGATTGGTGGAGTAGTGGATGAGGTGGAGGGCTATTGTAGACTGCAAAGAGACATAGATAGGATGCAAAGCTGGGCTGAAAAATGGCAGATGGAGTTTAACCCTGATAAATGTGAGGTGATTCATTTTGGTCGGACAAATTTAAATGTGGATTACAGGGTCAAAGGTAAGGTTCTGAAGACTGGAGGAACAGAGAGATCTTGGGGTCCATATCCACAGATCTCTGAAGGTTGCCACTCAAGTGGATAGAGCTGTGAAGAAGGCGTATAGTGTGTTAGCTTTTATTAACAGGGGGTTGGAGTTTAAGAGCCGTGGGTTATGCTGCAACTGTACAGGACATTGGTGAGACCACATTTGGAATATTGTGTGCAGTTCTGGTCACCTCACTATAAGAAGGATGTGGAAGCGCTGGAAAGAGTGCAAAGGAGATTTACCAGGACACTGCCTGGTTTGGAGGGTAGGTCTTATGAGGAAAGGTTGAGGGAGCTAGGGCTGTTCTCTCTGGAGCAGAGGAGGTTGAGGGGAGACTTAATAGAGGTTTATAAAATGATGAAGGGGATAGATAGAGCGAATGTTCAAAGACTCTTTCCTCGGGTGGATGGAGCTATTACAAGGGGGCATAACTATCGGGTTCATGGTGGGAGATATAGGAAGGATATCAGGTAGGTTCTTTACGCAGAGAGTGGTTGGGGTGTGGAATGGACTGCCTGCAGTGATAGTGGAGTCAGACACTTTAGGAACATTTAAGCAGTTATTGGATAGGCACATGGAGCACACCAGGATGATAGGGAGTGGGATAGCTTGATCTTGGTTTCAGATAAAGCTCGGCACAACATCCTGGGCTGAAGGGCCTGTTCTGTGCTGTACTGTTCTATGTTCTATGAAGGGCATAGATAGGGTGAACAGTGGGAAGCTTTTTCCCAGGTCGGAGGTGACGAACACAAGGGGTCAAACGTTCAACACAGATGTCAGGGGGACGTATTTTACAGAGGGTGGTGGGGGCCTAGAATGCACTGCCAAGCAAGGTGATTGAGGCGGGCACGCTGGGATCGTTTAAGACATATCTGGATAGCCACATGAACAGACTGGGAATAGAGGGATACAAACAAATGGTCTAGTTGGGCACATGAGCAGTGCAGGCTTGGAGGGCCGAAGGGCCTGTTCCTGTGCTGTATTGTTCTTTGCATGTTCTCCTTGTGTCTGTATTGGTTTCCCTAGTTGCTCTGGTTTCCTCCGACAGTCCAAAGATATGTGGGTTAGGTGGATTGGCCATGTGAAATTGCCCCTTAGTGTCAGGGGATTGGCAGGGTGAATGTGTGGGGTTATGGGAATATGCCTGGGTGGGATTGTGGTTGATGCTGAATGGGTCGAATGGCTTCCTTCTGCACTGCAGTGATTCTATGATTCTAAAGAAGTGCAAAAGAACGTGCAGCTTGGTCATCAACTGGTTTATAAGACAGCGCCAGATCTCTTGAAAGAATTAACTTGTGTTGATAAGGTTTACTGATGTATACCAGGAGGAGTAGGTAAAGAGGTTAAGATTTTAAGATATATGGGACCAAGTCAATCTTTAATAGTGAGAGTTGAGGAGATATGTAGTTCAGAAGGAATACTGCCAGAAAAGGTGGTGGAATTCCTGGTGAAAAGAGTAGTGCTTCATTATATAAGGTGAAGTTAGAGAGTCTGGAGAAAAGTGTTGAAGTCGTGGTAGGAATAGCAGAGAAATTATCTTGTCCAGGAATACATTGTATACTCGTTAACGATATAACTGGTGGGAGTAATGTTGACTGTGATTGAAAATCCAATGGAAAATCAAACAACTGAGGTGTTACAAGAAGCATATTCTGGGATTTTTCATGACCGTGTGGCAACAAGGTCACAAAGCCACAGGTTGGGACAGGTGGAGAAATCAGAGTAAAGATAAAGGCTGGAATTTTACCGCCCCGCCTGTCATGGGAATTGGAACAGGTGAGGTTGGACAATGGGAAGGTCCCTTGATCTGGGCGGGATTTTACGGTTTCGGGATGAGCATAGCCGTAAAATCCCACCCAAAGAAATTGAAGTTCAGTTAGCAGAAACCATTTTTGATCAGGTGGTTGAAAGTGAACAAGGCAGATGAAGGACAAAGTGGATATCTTTAGTTCAGGAAAGTTGGCAGAATTACAGCAGAAAGATGTAGAGGTTCTGATCGCCGCACTACCAGAAGGACATGGAGGTGTTAGAGAGAGTGCAGAGAAGGTTTACCAGGATGTTGCCTGGTGTAGAGGGTCTTAGCTATGAGGAGAGATTGGGTAAACTGGGGTTGTTCTCCCTGGAAAGACGGAGAATGAGGGGAGGTCTAATAGAGGTGTACAAGATTATGAAGGGGATAGATAGGGTGAACGGCGGGAAGCTTTTTCCCAGATCAGAAGTGACGATCACGAGGGGTCACGGGCTCAAGGTGAGAGGGGCAAAGTATAACTCGGGTATTAGAGGGATGTTTTTTACACAGAGGGTGGCGGGGGCCTGGAATGCACTGCCAAATAGGGTGGTGGAGGCAGGCACGCTGACATCGTTTAAGACTTACCTGGATAATCACATGAGCAGCCTGGGAATGGAGGGATACAAACGATTGGTCTAGTTGGACCAAGGAGCGGCACAGGCTTGGAGGGCCGAAGGGCCTGTTTCCTGTGCTGTACTGTTCTTTGTTCTAGGTAAAGCAGTTGTATCAGAAAGCATACACAGAAGAAGAATCTGAGTGTATGCTGGAATGTTGTTACCTTAAAAATGATGTCTTATTGAAGAAGTGGAGACCTTAACATGTTCAGGTGGGTGAAAAATGGGCAGAAGTTCAAGTTGTATTACCGGTGGGTTAAAAAAGGAGATGTTGCGGTAGCACATGAGGTCCCAGCAGCAGATCATTTGGGAGTAAGGAAGACTTAAGCAAAAATACAAAAAACATTTTTATTGGCCTGGACTGCAAAAAGATGTGGTTGAATTTTGCCAGATATGTCACACACATTCAGTAAAAGGGAAACCTGAAGCGTTGATTAAACCAGCACTCTTAATACCCATTTTGCATTTGAGGAGTTCTTATGAAGTTCTTAATTGCTTGCGTAGGACTCCTCCTTAAAATGAAAAGTGGGGATCAATATTTGTTGACCAAAATGGATGTGTATACTAGATTTCCGGAGGCCATTCCATTATGCTAAAAGCATTGTGGAGAAGATACTTCTATTTTTTACTAGATACAGACTATGCAGAGAAATACAATCAGATTAAAGATCAAAGTTTGCATTGAAGTTATTCAGGGAAGTTATGGATAACTTAAGAGTAAAACAATTTAATCAACTATGTACCATTCAGAATTGCAGACAGCATTAGATCAGTGGCATCAGATTTTAAAGACCATGTTGAGGGTCGATAGTCAAGATTATCTGGAGATTGGGATAAAGGAATTCCATTTGTACTTTTTACAATCCGGGATGCACCTAATAGGGCCTGGGTGGGATTGTGGTCGTGCAGACTCGATGGGCCGAATGGCCTCCTTCTGCATTGTAGGGTTTCTATGATTCTATGATTCTAATGAATCAACTAAATTCATCCATTTGAATTGATTTTTGGTTATGAGGCAAGAGGACCACTTAAATTGATCAAGGAAAAATTGGTGAGGCAGCATTCCGCAACTACATTATTGGAATATGTGTCAAACTTTAGACAGACATTAAATAGAGCAGGTGAGTTGGCCGGGCAGCATGTCAGAATGGCGCAGCATGTGATGAAACAGGAAGAAGATAAGAAATCAACAATTCCGAGTTTTGCTAGTGGGGATAAAGTATTAATATTACTACCAGTGGCAGATGAACCTATAAAAGCAAGGTTGAGTGGGCTTTATCAAACTGAAAGGAAATCGAGTGAGGTAAACTATTTGATAAGAATGCCAGATAGAAGGAAACCTTACAGAATGTGTCATGTGAGTATGCTCAAATGGTATTTTAATAGGGAAGGAAAGCGGGAAACTAAATGCAGGTGATTCTGAATTTGAAATTCCTCAAATTAGATTGGATAACAAGGAAGTAATCAGAAATTGGAATGAACTATTGAGCTAACTTCATAGAATCCCTACAGTGCAGAAGGAGGCCATTCAACCATCAGGTCTGCACCGACCACAATCCCATCCAGGCCCTTTCCCCATAACCCCATACATTTACCCTAGGTAGTCCCCCTGACACTAAGGGGCAATTCAGCATGGCCAATCAACATAACCCGTGGACTGTGGGAGGAAACCGGAGCACCCAGAGGAAACCCACTCAGACAAGTGGAAAACGTGCAAACTCCACCCAGACAGTGACCCACGCCAGGAATTGAACCCAGGTCCCTGGTGCTGTGAGGCAGCAGTGCTAACCACTGTGCCACCATGCCGCCCCCTTCTGAAGGAAACTTCTAGAGGAAACTTTTGGAGGAAAATCAAGATGGCCTTAAAGATTTATTAAAAACACGTGGAGATATATGTGGGAATGAACTGAGAAGTAACAAAGCAATTGTGCATGAGGTAGGTGTAGAAAAAGCCATTCCAATTGAGCAATATTTGTATTGATGTAATCCTCTCAAGTTGGCACAGGTTCAGAAGGAGAAGTCTGAGATGCAGCAGCCGAAAGTCATGATTAAACATGTAAAACTGATGAGGGTGAATAAGGAGAACCAGTTACTGGACAATTATGTGAATAAAAAAGTGAGCAGGTGCAGAGACAAATGCAAGAAAAGTTGATTGATTTGGAACCTGTTCCTGTGTTGTTGAAATTACCTGAAACTATTCCAGGTGTGGTCTAACTAGTGCCTTGTATAGTTTTAGCAAGACTTCTCTATTTTCATATCCCATTCTCTTTGAAATAGAGGCCAACATTCCATTTGCCTTCCCACTTGCCTGCTAGCTTTTTGTGATTTATGCACAAGGACTCCCAAATCCGTCTATGCTGCAGCTTTCTGCAGCCATTCTCCATTTAAATGATATTCAGCTCCTTTATTCTTCCTACCAAAGGGCATAACATCACATTTTTCTACATTATAGTCCATCTGCCAAGTTTTTGCCCACTCACCTATCCCATCTATAACCCTCTGTAGACACTTCGGCTGGAATTTTACCACCACGAATGCCATGGGAATCAGAGCGGGTGAGGGGTTGACAATGGGAAGGTCCATTGACCTTGGGCAGGATTTTATGCTTTCAGGACGAGCAGGCCACAAAATCCCACCCTTTGTACCATCCTCACCAGTTGCCTTCCCATCTATTTTTGTGTCATCTGCAAACTTGGTGCACTTATTTCCCTCGTCCATGTCATTAATACATATTGTAAATAATTGTGGCCCCAGCACTGATTCCTGCGGTACTCTATATGTTGCCATCCTGAAAATGCCCCTCTTATCCCAACTCTGTCTTTTCTCAGTTAGCAAATCCTCTATCCATGCTACACTACCCCTGACACTGTGAGCTCTTTTCTTATTTAGTAACCCTTTGTGTGGTACCTTTTCGGATGCCTTTTGGAAATCCAAGTGTATTACATCTAGTAGTTCCCTTTATCTATCCTGCTCGTTCCTATCTCAAAGAATTGTAATAAATTTGTCAAGCATGATTTCCTCTTCACAAAGCCATGCTGACTCTGCTTCATTATATTATGCATTACTAAATGCTCTGCTATTACATCCTTTATTTGGACTCTAACATTTTCCCCACGACAGATATTAAGCTAATCAACCTATAGTTACTTGTTTTTTTCTCCCTCCTTTTTTGAATAAAGGTGTTACATTGGCAGTTTTCCAATCCTCTGGGACTTTTCCAGAATTCAAGGATTAGAAACACTACAGTGCAGAAGGAGGCCATTCGGCCCATCGAGTCTGCACCGACCACAATCCCACCCAGGCCCTATCCCCACATATTTTTATCCACTAATCCCTCTAACCTACGCATCCCAGGACTCTAAGGGGCAATTTTTTTTTTTTTTTTTAACCTGGCCAATCAACCTAACCCGCACATCTTTGGACTGTGGGAGGAAACCGGAGCACCCGGAGGAAACCCACGCAGACACGAGGAGAATGTGCAAACTCCACACAGACAGTGACCCGAGCCGGGAATCGAACCCGGGACCCTGGAGCTGTGAAGCAGCAGTGCTAACCACTGTGCTACCGTGCCGCCCTATTCTTAGCAGATTATTGTTAATGCATTCATTACCTCTGTAGTTACTTACATTGGTCCTTTAGAGGATGAGAAAGGGGATGTAATAACTGGAAATGAGAAAATGGCTGAGGCATTGAACAGGTACTTTGTGTCGGTCTTCACAGTGGAAGACACAAATAACATGCCAAAAATTGATGACAGGAAGGCTATGGTAGGTGAGAACCTAGAAACTATCATTATCACGAAAGAGGTAGTGTTGGGCAAATTAATGGGGCTAAAGGTAGACAAGTCTCCTGGTCCTGATGGAATGCATCTCTTTTAGTACCTGGTACTAAAAGAGATGGCGGGAGAAATAGCAAATGCACTAGTGGTCATTTACCAAAATTCGCTGGACTCTGGGGTGGTTCCTGCAGATTGGAAAACAGCAAATGTGACGCCACTGTTTAAAAAAGGAGGGAGACAAAAGGCAGGTAACTATAGGCCAGTTAGCTTAACTTCTGTAGTAGGGAACGCGCTTGAATCTACCATCAAGGAAGAAATAGGGAGACATCTGGATATAAATTGTCCCATTGGTAAGACGCAGCATGGGTTCACGAAGGGAAGGTCATGTTTGACTAATTTGGTGGAATTCTTTGAGAACATTACATGTGCAGTGGACAATGGGGAACCTGTGGATGTGGTGTATCTGGATTTCCAGAAGGCATTTGACAAGATGCCGCACCAAAGACTGCTACATAAGATAAAGGTGCACAGTGTTACAGGTAGTGTATTAGCATGGATAGAGGATTGGTTGACTAACAGAAAGCAAAGAGTGGGGGTAAATGGGTGTTTTTCTGGTTGGCAATCAGTGCCTAGTGGTGTGCCTCAGGTGTTGGGACCATAATTGTTTACGATTTATATAGATGATTTGGAGTTGGGGACCAAGTGTAGTGTGTCAAAATTCGCAGGTGACACTAAGATGGGTGGCAGAGCAAAGTGTGCAGAGGACGCTGAAAGTCTGCAAAGGGATATGGATATTCTAAGTGAATGGGTGAAGGTCTGGCAGATGGAGTACAATGTTGGTAAATGTGAGGTCATCCATTTCGGTAGGAATAACAGCAAAATGGACTATTATTTAAATGGTAAAAAATTGCAGCATGCTGCTGTGCAGAGGGACCTGGGTACACTTGTGCAGGAATCTTGGGGAGTTGGTTTGCAGGTGTAGCAGGTAATTCATAGAATCATAGAAACCCTACAGTACGGAAAGAGGCCATTCACCCCATCGAGTCTTCACCGACCACTATCCCACCCAGACCCTACCCCCATATCCGTACATATTTTACCCACTAACCCCTCTAACCTATGCATCTCAGGACACTAAGGGGCAATTTTAGCATGGCCAATGAACCTAATCCGCACATCTTTGGACTGTGGGAGGAAACCGGGACACCCGGGGGAAACCCACGCAGACACGAGGAGAATGTGCAAACTCCACACAGACAGTGACCCAAGCCGGGAATCGAACCCAGGTCCCTGGAGCTGTGAAGCAGCAGTGCTAACCACTGTGCTACCGTGCCACCCTAATTAAGAAGGCAAATGGAGTTTTGTCCTTCATTGCGAGAGGGATGGAGTTTAAAAACAGCGAGGTTATGTTGCATCTGTATAAGGTGATGATGAGGCCACACCTGGAGTACTGTGTACAGCTTTGGTCTCCTTACTTGAGAAAGGATATACTGGCACTGGAGGGGGTGCAGAGGAGATTCACTAGTTTGATTCCAGAGTTGAGAGTGTTGGCTTATGAGGAGAGACTGAGTAGACTGGGGCTATACTCATTGGAATTCAGAGGAATGAGGGAAGATCTTATAGAAACATATAAGATTATGAAGAGAATAGATAAGATAGAAGCAGGGAAGTTGTTTCCACTGGCGGGTGAAACTAGAACTAAGGGGCATAGCCTCAAAATAAGGGGAAGCAGATTTAGGACTGAGTTGAGGAGGAATTTCTTCACACAAAGGGTTGTGAATCTGTGGAATTCCCTGCCCAGTGAAGCAGTTGCGGCTACCTCATTGAATGTTTTCAAGGCAAGGATAGATAAATTTTTGAACAGTAAAGGAATTAAGGGTTATGGCGAGCGGGCAGGTAAGTGGAGCTGAGTCCACAAAAAGATCAGCCATGATCTTATTAAATGGCACAGCAGGCTCAAGGGGCCAGATGGCCTACTCCTGCTCCTAGTTCTTATGTTCTTACTTTAATATCCTGGGATGCAATTCAGCAGGTCCAGGGGGCTTATCGCCCTAAGCCCCATTAGTTTCAAGACGATTCACTCTTTCCCAATTTTTCTAAACTCTGATCCACAACATAGGATGAACTTTACGTTTGATTGCTCTGTTCAGCTGTGTAAGATCAACACAAACTCTAATCAATCTGTTAAGTTTTGGAACTGGGACCATCCCCGAGCCCCAGCTCATTACTCTGTCACAGATGAAATGATCCCTTGGTTCAACATAGAGTCATCATAGAAATCATAGAAACCCTACAGTACAGAAAGAGGCCATTTGGCCCATCGAGTCTGCACCGACCACAACCCCACCCAGGCCCTACCCCCACATCCCTACATATTTTCCCGCTAATCCCTCTAATCTACGCATCCCAGGACACTAAGGGGCAATTTTAGCATGGCCAATCAACCTAACCCGCACATCTTTGGACTGTGGGAGGAAACTGGAGCACCCGGAGGAAACCCACGGAGACGCAAGGAGAATGTGCAAACTCCACACAGACAGTGACCCAAGCCGGGAATCGAACCCAGGTCCCTGGAGCTGTGAAGCAGCAGTGCTAACCACTGTGCTACCGTGCCGTCAATTTCCTTCTTAACCTTGGCTGGACTGGATGAGGAAATTTTCTTGGTGTAAACAGACACACTGGTCGGAATTTTACCGCCTCGCCCGCCCCAGAATCGGGCTTCATTTTAGAATTTAGAGTGATATGCTACGCTGTCTTCAGCTTTCTTAGTCCTGTGAGCAGCTGTGGGAATTCAGCTCTGAAGATTTGAGGCTGATCTTCTGGGCTTTCCAGTTCCTCTACCCTGTAAATCAAATGTAAGTTGACCCAGGCTTCTTGCTTAAGAGTGAACAACCCTGGATCAGGGTCACATCTGAGGTTTCAGTGATTTTTCTCTCTCTATATTAAAGGTTGTTCTATGACCATGAGTTCTATCCCTCCTGGTCCATCTAGTTTTTAACATGATGGCTGAAGAGAAATTTACTCCAACCCACAGTTCAGTATCAGAAAGAACCAAAACTGCTGCATCTGTGTCTAACTTAAAATGTCTTGGTTCTTACCACCTCTCAAAGGCTTTTCTATTTGTTTATTCTGTACTGGCTTCTTGCTGGAAGTGACCCTTTTTTCTGGACAAATTGGCATTCAATAGTTTTGGTGGGACTATTTTTGCCACCAAATGGTGTTTTTCCCACCAAATGGCTGTTGATGGATGCTCCTCTTGTCTCCCCTGCTTCTTTTCATGACAGCTTTTCCTTTTTATATTTGACTTACTCTGAGTCAGCAGCTTTTGAGGTGAGGCTGTCCGTCATCTCAAAGCACATCAATTCTATATCCTGCCTTCAGTTTATCTACTCAGTTGGATTGCCTTTGCTAAGGTTACATCATCTCTCGACTACAGATGGTCACAGAGTCATAGAAGTCTACAGCACTGAAATATCATGACATAGAAATCAGACTAATCTGCTCAATGCTTGCCTTCATAACAAAGTCCAACACAGTGCAAATCATTGATAACATTTCAGCCATGCCACTACTTGGTTTGTGACCTTCTTAAAGCTTTCAGGCAATGGTAGAGACTACTGTACCTCAATTTTACACATGCTGTCAGCATACAATATTCTTGATATTGTTAGACTAATACAAAATACTTAATGAGGCTGCAGAGCAAAATAGGAACTTTAGTGCGACATACATTTCATGCATATACATACATACAGTCCAAAGATGTGCGGGTTAGGTTGATTGTCCAGGTTAAAAATTGCCCCTTAGAGTCCTGAAATGCGTAGGTTAGAGGGATTAGCAGGTAAATATGTGGGGGTAGTGCCTGGGTGGGATTGTGGTCAGTGCAGACTCGATGGGCCGAATGGCCTCCTTCTGCACTGTAGGGTTTCTATGATTTCTTCTATCTTACATCTTCCACTACTGTATGAGAGACCAATTCATTCAATTTTGCATCACTTCCTGTGACAATGTATGATGCGCATATTAAGCAATTAGTTTAACCCCTTGATGACCAAATACGCAATATAACACATTACACTACAGTACAGAGAGAAGGGGGAACACAGGTTGGGGGGGTGGGGGGAAACGAGGGGCGAAATATATATAACGATGCATTTCTGGTATTATCTTTATAAACCTCTGCATTCGCTCCAGTGCCGCTCCATGCTTTTTCTTTATAACATGGCAACCAGCACTGCATGCACAGATCTAAGTGTGATCTAACCAAAGTTTTATACCAGTTCAGCGTAACTCACCAATTTTTTTAATTCTGTCCCTCTCGAAATAAAATTTACTGCATGCTTTGCTTTTTTTAAGGGCCTAGTTAACCTATGGGAAACTTCTAGTGATTACTGCATTTGTACTCCTAGATATACACTGAGTAACCCGATAGTGACTACATGCACAGAAGCACTCCTTCTTCCTCACTGCCCATCACTGTCCCCTTCAGCTCCCTTTCCACACCCAAGCCTCCCGGTGTCCCATCTGTGCCCCCTCAAACCTTCCACCTCCCCCTCACTCCTACACTCCCCCTCCACTCTCCCCTTTACTCCGTCTCCCCAGCTCTGAGTATCTGGGGAGGGGGAAGTTGTTGACAATGTAAACCCATACCTTGTTTCATAGATTACGGTGCACATAGCCCTCTCATGAATGGCAAGACAGATAAATTTTTTTGAACAAATCAACTGCCTTGACGTAATTTCACAAGAGGTATATTGTTTGCAAACCTGACAAGTGAATTAATTGCATTTATTTTCTTCTCTCTGTGATACAGAACCTCAGAAGGGAGACCAGTTGCCATTGACAGCAGGATTGAGCAGGCAATGGTAAGCTGAAGACAGAGAGGCCATGAGAGAGCTGCCCTTATTTGAGGAATATCAGCTCCGATCGTGCACATTGACAGTGTCAGCACCACCAGTGTCAGTCCAGCATGCCCAATAGTTGTGCATCCAGCTATAGGGGCCCAATCTATAGTGTCCACGACTACAATGTCTGCTCTACACTGTCTCTGTTCAGTGTCTGCCCTACAGCATCCCTGTCACAGAGTCTATCCACTCAGTGCAGGTCACACAGAGAGTGTCTGAATTTCTATGTTCTGAACAAATGGATGAGCTGAGCCCAGGTAGCAGAGACCAGCTGAAGCTTGTTTCCTTCATTAATTAACTATTTCAGCTACTGTCAATAGATAGCTTCTCGCCACCTACTTAGCCCCCTGGATGACAGTGTCGGCTCCGCACTGTCTACATCCAGTGTCACCGCCAGATTGTCTACAGCTACAGCAAGATAATATTCGCATCTACATTGTTCTCATCTACAAACAGCAGTTGTATGGTCAAATGTTTATCTTAAAGTTAAGAAGATGCTGAAGTATTCTCCAGTACTGTCTATACTACGTGTCCACCTTCAATGGGTGGCACGGTCTCTAGCACTGCTGCATCACAGTGTCAGGGACCCAGGTTCGATTCCGGCCTTGGGTGACTGTGTGGAGTTTGCGCATTCTCCCCATGTCTGCATGGGTTTCCTCCGGGTACTCCGGGCTCCTTCCACAGTCCAAAGATGTGTAGGTTAGGTGAATTGGCCATGCCAAATTTCCCTAGTGTTCCAAGATGTGAAGGTTAGGTGGATTAGCCATGGTTACAAAGATGGGGGTGTGGGCTTGGGTAAGATGCTCTTTTGGAGAGCTGGTGCAGACTCGATGGGCCAAATGGTCCCCTTCTGGACTGTAGGGATTCTATGATCATAGGCACCTACAGTTCCATCTGCTATAAGATTGGTAACCTCATAAATTGGGCCTGAGCCATTTGTTAAGTGTGCAAGCTTAAGAATGGATGACACCGCTGATCAAATCACTGCTCACTATATACCACACTAATTCGAAACTGAGCCTAAGGCAGCACTTCCAGTCTCATTACCCTGAAATGTTAAGGTGTGTCAAAGGTTTTAGCAACAGGCGAAGTTAGTTGTTTCATGCTGCTACTCTGTTGCAGCAACATGAGTGGTATTCTCCACTACCAGGAAGCTGTTGTCAAGACAAAAAGACATTCTTCCTTCCACACAAATTAGTAATTTATGAATTTCGGTGTGAAGCCAGGTATGTAGATGATACATCCCCAACATTCAGAACATAGAATGTCATTCCATTCCGCTGTTTACAAAAGGCAGAGTAGCGACCTTGGGCAGGATTTTACGGTCTCAGGTTGAGCGAGGCTATAAAACCCCGCCCTATATGTGATTCTGCAAAAGACAACACTTAATAAACAATCCTGATCATGCTAAGTATTATGTAACAATCAATTTCAGATTATCAATTGGGCTCACAATATGGCTCTTGTAAACTTGCTCGAAACTCCATATAATTGTACACAAGACCCTGTCTTCTTCATCGTAGAAACCCTACAGTGCAGAAGGAGGCAATTCAACCCGTTGAGTCTGCGCCAACAACAATCCCACTTCGGCCTTATCCCCATAACCCCACATATTTACCCCACTAATCCCTTTAATTTATGCATCCCAGGACACTAAGGGGCAATTTAGCCCTGTGTCTGTGTGGGTTTCCTCCAGGTGCTCCGGTTTCCTCCCACAATCCAAAGATGTGTGGGTTAGGTTGATTGGCTATGCTAAATTAACCCTAGCGTTAGGGGGATTATCAGGGTAAATATGAAGGGTTACGGGGATAGGGCCTGGTTGGGATTGTGGTTCGTGCAGACTCGATGGGCTGAATGGCCTCCTTCTGCACTGTCGGGATTCTATGAATGCACCTAACCCTCACATCTTTGGACTGTGGGAGCAAACCAGAGCACCCGGAGGAAACCCACGCAGACACGGGCAGAAAGTGCAAACTCCACAAAGACAGTGACCCAAGCCGGGATTCGAACCCAGGCCTCTGGAGCTGTGAGGCAGCACTGCTAACCACTGTGCCACCGTGCCGTTGTTTTCTGCAACCAAAAGGAATATGTCCAGGCATTGCATCATTTTTAAATAAACAACTATTCCCTTGTGCAATCTCCATGGCAGTGCCTCAACCAATCAGAGTTGCCTTGCCTGGTTTGAATTTAAACAAAAGCTCGGGGGTGACTGTCCCCTTGTGCGTTCTTCATGACAATGCCTCGACCAATCAAAGTCCACTTGTAACCTGCCAACCAATCAGCACCCCTTTTCTCATGCAATATACATTCGTGTTCTAGTGATTCTGTCCTGATATGTGCAAGACAAAAAGCTTTGACATTGTCACTTTTTTCAGCAACACCAAGATAGATTTCTATTAATGAACAATATTAAAAGATGTGGGATAAAAGTGAGTATGTGGAATTAGTTCATAGATCAGACGTGATCTCACTGAATAGCAGTAGAGGGGTGGCATGATTTCTTCCTGTTGTTGTGATCCATTAACAGTGGTTGTGATCAGATGTCCTTGCATTGCAGGACCTGGTTAAGAATCATCTCATATTTGCAGTGCAGGAGGAAGTCAGGGTGCTAAAGGAACAGATCAAGGAACTGATGGAGAAGAACTCAAAGCTAGAATTGGAGAACAGCTTGCTGAGGAATCTGGCCAGTCCTGAACAGCTCCAGAAACTTCAGTCACAAGACAGATGCAGCATGCCTGAAACAAAGGTCATGTCCTCCTGATTGTTCTCTTACACCAGGAAAAAGTGAGACTCAGAAACTGTCACTTTGACTGCTTCAAAAGATAATTCTTCTTATAATGAAATCTACAGCAGATTACCGCAGCACTCTGTAACCAGAACCATGTATCGTGATGTCCTGATGTGGAGGGCACTGACTTATCTCATTTACTGTGCTGTACGTAGATCACTGTTGGGAGCACATTCCCACTTTGTATTCTTGCCAGGATCTTGTGATTTGGTCAAACACAAATGGTCATTTTCTAATTAGCAGAGTGATCGGTGTGGGATCTGATATTATTGGGCTCGGATGCCAAGAGCAGTATGGTTAGGCAGGGAGTGTGAGAGAAAGAAGCTTGATTTTTCTTCAGGAGCTAGCTTGGTAGAAACATAGAAACATAGAAAAACTACAGCACACAACAGGCCCTTCGGCCCCACAAGTTGTGCTGAACATATCCCTACCTTTTAGGCCTACCTATAACCCTCCATCCTATTAAGTCCCATGTACTCATCCAGGAGTCTCTTAAAAGACCCTATTGAGTTTGCCTCCACCACCACTGACGGCAGCCGATTCCACTCACCCACCCCCCTCTGTGTGAAAAACTTCCCCCTAACATTTCCCCTGTACCTACCCCCCCAGCACCTTAAACCTGTATCCTCTCGTAGCAGCCATTTCCACCCTGGGAAAAAGCCTCAGAGTCCACCCGATCTATGCCTCTCAACATCTTATATACCTCTATTAGGTCTCCTCTCATCCTACATCTCTCCAAGGAGAAAAGACTGAGCTCCCTCAGCCTATCCTCATAAGGCATGCCACTCAATGCAGGCAACATCCTTGTAAATCTCCTTTGCACCTTTTCAATCTTTTCCACATCCTTCCTGTAATGAGGCGACCAGAACTGAGCACAG
Source organism: Mustelus asterias (assembly GCF_964213995.1). Classification (NCBI taxonomy): domain Eukaryota; kingdom Metazoa; phylum Chordata; class Chondrichthyes; order Carcharhiniformes; family Triakidae; genus Mustelus; species Mustelus asterias. Next base: position 73,530,668 of record NC_135804.1, on the reverse strand, counting down.
TTGGTGTTTAAGGAATGAGGAACATTAGGAATCAAATAGAGAGACAGTGTCTCAAATGCTGCCAGAAGGATAAAAACTGCAGATTCTGGCAAGGATAGGGTATGGCGGGAACAATTACTTTGTCTCTGGACTGTTAAGTACAAGTGTCTATGTAGAAGACGTACAACATAATAACATGAGCTGTTCTGAAACTGCAGTGTGTGTCTGGGATAGATGCTGTCCTTCACTTGCTGGAGGCCTGCTGGGTCCGTTTTGATAGAAGAAAGGAGAAGGGGCTGGTGGTGGACTACCTGCTGGAAAAACTCCAGCCATTTCCTTGGAGCATCACTCATCTCCACCACCTAGAAGTTGACCTTTGTTTTGCTGAGGAAATGTGGCTGGTGAAATGACAGGGGCTGGAGTCAAAGTCACCATTTGTCTACAAGGACATCTGACAGGACTATACTGAGAGCTGTCTTATGGTGATTGACTGCTATTCTTTGATCAACTGGTGCTGGGCTATCCGCTCCGGTCATGTTGCTCACAATGCTTCTCTACACACACCTTCTTTCTGGCTGGCCTCACTCTGCTCTCACCTCTGTCCAAGCTCATCACCCGCTTCCCTACTTTCAGTCATCCTTGTCTGCAGCACTTACCTGACCATGGTGCATTGGGTTGTCACCCACTTGTAAGGCTGATCCTACTCAGTGAGCATGTTCATATTATTCTGTGGATCCCTGAAAAATCTCTATGGATTGCCAGCGATCTACCAACCCCAGTTTGAATACCACTGCTTTAAATCAACAGGAAATGACTCAGCAATATGCCCAAGGATTTACCTATTTAAAACCTGGACCTTACATTTAAATAGTATACTGTGACTTGTTCACGATTTGCCACATTTTACTCCATCTGCCAAATTTATGCCCACTCACCTGAGCTATTTCTCTTTGTAGACTTGCTACCTCCTCTTGACAATTTGATTTCCTACCTATCTTGGTGCCATTGGCAAATTTTGCGACCATACATTCTGCCCCTTCATCCAAATCGTTAATATAGATTTTATTGGATAAAGCTCCCGTGAGGCACTTGGGACGTGTTATTACATTAAAAGTGCCACATAAATACAAGTTGTCGTTGACATAGCTCAGCTCATTTTCCCAGTCTACATCCTCCTGAAGTCCAGCACTATTTACAAGGGGGGTGTTTTTGAGCCCGCATTCTGATTGGTGACGCATGCTCAAAATCTGGAGAGCATGATTCTTCCCGGGGGGGTTCCGAGTTCCGATCCTAACAGTTACTCGCCAGTGGAGTAGTGCAAAACACACCGCGGACTACAGAAAACTCATTTTAATACATGAGCATGTCATTAGCAAGCACTCTGCCTTCACACCACCCCCCCTCCCCCCCCCCCCCCCCCCCCTCCGCCCTGCATGCAGTGGACGCCTGCGTGATGGCACACTGGCGCCATTTACAACAGGTTCACCTTAACATGAACATGTTGTGGGGGTCTCCCCAGAAGAAAAAGATATGTATAGCCCCCAGAGGAGAGGGGCATGGCCAGGCAGTGGTCTGGTAATGTCCCCCTGGCACTGCCCTTTGGCACAGATTGGGACTTCCAGGCTGGCACTATGCCCATGCCAACCTGTGCCAAGGGGTGGGCCCCAGTGGGTGCCTCATTTGGCGGGGGGGGGGTTAATTTAGATGTGGCCCTGGCTGTGAATGGACCTCTCCAGTTCAGATAATATACTGATCAAGGAAGTTCTGAATGCATTTCAGAAATTCTCTCCCTCCGTATCCTTCAACGTTAATCCAATCCATATTTGGTAATTAAATTCCCTCAGTTTCACCACTCCATAGCACATTCAAATCTCTGTGATTTCCCTGCAGATTTGTTCCAGTAACACTCTCTCTCACTGTCTGCAAAGCCTTTAGAGTACACCAAGATCTTAACTTTTTTGCTTCTCAACTCTAATAAAATGGACTACTGTCGTCATCATGTCAAGTATATCTCCTCTTTCCAAAACCGCAATGTCTTCCTGAACCAGTACTTGCCAACACACCTCTATTTTTTACTTCTTTTCAGAATACTGTATTTCCTTGTACATTAAATGGCCAGTGCTCACCATTTTAAGCCATGTTTCCATTATAGCTATAACATATTCCACAAGATATTTGTGATTGAAGCTCCCCAACTTGTGGGGTTACAGGGATAGAGTGGGAAGAGGGCCTGTCAGAGAGTCAGTGCAGACTTGATGGACCGAATAGCCTCTTCTATGATTCCATGAACTTTTTTCACCACACCTACTGTGTTTATGGACAAGCATTGTAATCCTGCCTTTGCATTCCTGTAGTCTTTCTCTGTCTGCTCCTATCTAATATTGAACCACTGACTTCTCGAGTGGTTAGCACTGCTGCCTCATAGAGCCAGAGGCCCGTGTTCAGTTCTGGCCTCGGGTCGCTGTCTGTATGAAGTTTGCACATTCTCCCCGTGTCTGCCTCGGTTTCCTCCGGGTGCTCTGGTTTCCTCCCACATTCCAAATATGTGTGAGTCAGGTTGATTGGCCACAGTAAATTGACCCTTGGTGTCAGGGGGATTAGCAAGGTGAACATGTGGGAGTTATGGGGATAGGGCCTGGGTGGGATTGTTATCGGTGCAGACTTGATCAGCCGAATGGCCTCCTTCTGAACAAAGAACAAAGAAAATTACAGCACAGGAACAGGCCCTTCGGCCCTCCAAGCCTACACCAACCATGCTGCCCAATTGAACTAAAACCCCCCTCATCTTCCAGGGACCATCTGTATTGTAAGAATTCTATGATTATATGTCCAGCACTCACGTCAAGTACCTTATTTCACTTTTCTAATTCGATACACTGGTTCCCATCCCCTGTCAATTTAGTTTGATGTGGAGATGACGGCGTTGGTAAGCACAGCAAGAAGTCTCACAACACCAGGTCTTAAAGGTACAGACAATGTGAGTGGAGAGAGGGTTAAGCACAGGTTAAAGAGATGTGTATTGTCTCCAGCCAGGACAGTTAGTGAGATTTTGCAAGCCCAGGCAAATCGTGGGATTACAGATAGTGTGACTATCTGTATCTGTATCTTGATTACCTGTAAAGACTCGCATTCCAACCATTATTTTGTAAATTGTGTTTGTGTCTTTATATGCCCTGTTTGTGAACAGAACTCCCACTCACCTGATGAAGGGGCAGCGTTCCAAAAGCTTGTGGCTTGTGCTACCAAATAAACCTGTTGGACTTTAACCTGGTGTTGTGAGACTTCTTACTGAATTTAGTTTGAACCATTCTCAACTATACCACTGAACCTCCATGTAAAAACACAGGTCCCAGTCCAGTTGAGGTGCAACCTGTCCCTTTTGAATAGGTGTATTCTGTTCCAAGACTGGTCCCAATGCCCCAAAAACTGAATTCCTCCCCCCTACAGCATGCTTCAAGCAACGCAGTGATCCTTTCTCTCTTCCCTATTTCTACTCAGAATGGTGCCAGAGATCACTACCCCAGGTGCTCCTTTTTGACCTCCTTCCAAGCTCCCGAATATCTGACCAGAGGACTTTAATACCTGCCCTCTGTTTGCCAATGTGTACCACAACTTCTGGCTCATTCCCTTCCCCCTACAGAATATTCTGCACTCTCTGATATTCTTTACCCTCACAATCGGGAGGCAACACATTATGACCATGAGAGTTATAAATTGCCTGTCTGACCCATTAACCATGGGATCTCCAATAACCACTGCACATACATACACACAAATTAGGGGAAGGAGTAGGCCATTCAGTCACTCAAATCTGCTTCACTATTCAATAAGAATTTGACTGATCTGATTGTGGCGTCAACTCCAGATTCTGCCTCCACGTAACCTTTGACTTCCTTGTTTGTATAGAATCTATCTACCCCACTCTTAAAAAATATTCAATGATGCTGCCTCCACCACTCTCTGGAGAAGAGAGTTTCAAAGATTCATGACCCTCTGAGAGAAAACATTTCTTCTCATCTCCATCTTCAATGGGAATCCATAAGGCCATAAGAAATAGGAACATGAATAGGCCATTCAACTCCTCAAGCCTGCTCCAACATTCAATAAGACATTCCTCATGTCAACTTTCCCCATAGCCTTTGTTTCCTTTACTGATCAAAAATCTATCTACCTCACCCTCAAATGTGCACAAGTACTCTGCCTTCACAGCTCTCTGTGGCAATGAGTTCCAAAGACCGAGAGAAGAAAATTCTCCTCACCTCACTCTTAAATTGGTACCCCTTTATTCTGAGACTATGGCCTCTGGTCCTAGACTCTCCCATGAGGGCAAGCATCCTCTCAGCATTTACCCTAGCAAGCCCCTTAAGAAGCCTATATGTTTCGTTGAGATCACCTCTCATTCTTCGAAATTCCAATGAGTCAAGTCTCAATCTGTTTAACCTTTCCTCATAACATCATCCCTCCAAACCCGAGATCATCCTAGTGAACCTTCTCTGAACTGCCTCCAATGAAATAATACCTTTCCTAAATAAGGGGACCAAAAACTGCTCACACTAAGACATTCCTCCTCTCATACTCAAACCCCCTTGAAATAAGGACCAACACTCCATTAGCCTTCCTGTGTGCTAGCTGTGTTTCATGTACAAGTACCCTCAAGTCACTTTGTCTTGCAGCTTTCTGCAGTTTTTCTCCATTTAAATAATACTCTGTCCTTTTGTTCTCCCTTCCAAAATGAACAACTTCACATTTTCCCACATTATACTCCATTTGCCAACTTTCTGCCCACTTGCTTAACCTGTCAACGTCTCTTTGTAAACTGTTTGTATCCCTCTCGCAACTTGCCTTTCCACCTATTTTTGTGTCATCCCAAATTTGGCTACACTACAGTTGCTTCCTTCCTCCAAGCCATTAATATATATTGTAAAAAGTTATGGTCCCAGCACTGATCCTTGTGGAACCCCACTGGTTACAGTTCGCAAACCTGAAAGAGAGCCTCTTATCCCCACTCTGTTTCCTGCTCATTCGCTCCTTATTTTTAAACTATGTCCCCTAATTCTCTCAGCACCCACCATGTCAAGTTTCCTAAGGATCTTATATGATTCAATAAGATCACGTCTCATTATCGTAAAATCCAATGGTTACAAGCCCAGCCCGACCTACCTGTCCCTTCATCTAATTAATTGGTATAAATAAGTGAGGCCCCAGCACTGATCCCTGTGGCACTCCACTTGTCACATTTTGTCAACATGAGGAAGATCCATTTTTCTCTACTGTTAGCTAATTAATCCTCTATCCATGCTAATACGCCAGCCCCTACACCATTAACTTTTATTTAGTAGTAACCTTTGATGTGGCACCTTGTCAAATGCGTTCAGGTAATCTAAGGACAGCATATCCACAGATTCCTCTGATCCAGATTGTTTGTTACATCCTCAAAGAACTCCAATAAATTAATCAAACATGATTTCCTTCATTAAACCGTGTTGACCCTGCCTGATTGCACTGAGATTTTCAAAGTGGCCAACTATAACCTCCTGAGTAACAGCTCTAGCAATTTTCTTCTGACAGATGTTAAAACTACTGGCTTGTTGTTTCCTGCTTTCCATCTCCTTCCTTTATTGAGGAGTCACATTTGCTATTTCCAATATGATAGGGTCTTTCCAGAATCTAGCTAATTTCAGAATATGAAAACCAATGCAGCCACTTGATGAATTCCATCAGGACCTGGGGACTTGTGAGTTTTTAGTTGTAATAATTTTCTCTTTACCCTCTCCCTGGTGATAGTAACCGCTTTAAGCTCCTCTTTCCCTTTCACTTCCTGAAGAAGGTAGATGAGGGCAATGCAGTTGATGTAATTACAGGTCGGTGAGCCTTACGTAAGTGGGAGGGAAATTATTGGAGAGGATTCTTTGAGACAGGATTTACTCTCACTTGGAAATAAGTGGACGTATTAGCAAGAGGCAACACGGTTTTGTGAAGGAGAGGTCATGTCTCACTAACTTGATCGAGTTTTTCAAGGAAGTGATGAAGCTGATTAATGAGGGCAGGGCAGTGGATGTTGTCTACATGGACTTGAGTAAGGCCTTTGACAAGGTCCCTCATGGCAGACTGGTGCCGAAGGTGAAGTCGCATGGGAGCAGAAGTGAGCTGGCAAGATGAATACAGAACTGGCTCGGTCAAAGAAGACAGAGGGTAGCAGTGGAAGGGTGCATTTCTGAATGGAGGGCTGTGACAAGTGGCATTCCTCAGGGATCAGTGCTGGGACCTTTGCTGTTTGCAATATATATAAATGACTTGGAGGAAAACGTAACTGGATTGATTAGTAAGTTTGCGGACAACGCAAAGGTTGATGGATTTGCAGATAGCGATGAGGGCCGTCAGAGGATACAGCAGGATATAAATCGGTTAGAGGCTTGGGCAGAGAGATGGCAGATGGAGTTTAATCCGGACAAATGTGAGGTAATGGATTTTGGAAGTCTAATACAGTTAGGAAATATACAGTAAATAGCAGAACCCTTCAGAGTATTGATAGGCAGAGGGATCTGGGTGTACAGGTACACAGGTCACTGAAAGTGGCAACACAGGTGGAGAAGGTAGTCAAGAAGGCATACGACCAGGGCATTGAGTTTAAAAATTGGCAAGTCATGTTGCAGCTTTATAGAACTTTAGTTAGGCCGCACTCAGAATATAGTGTTCAATTCTGGTCGCCACACTACCAGAAAGATGTGGAGACTTTGGAGAGGGTACAGACAAGATTTACCAGGATGTTGCCTGGTATGGAGGGCATTAGCTATGAGGAGGGGTTGGAGAAACTTGGTTTGTTCTCACTGGAACGACGGAAGTTGAGGGGTGACCTGATAGAAGTCTACAAGATTATGAGGGGCATGGACAGAGTGGATAGTCAGAAGCTTTTTCCCAGGGTGGAAGAGTGAATTACTAGGGGGCATAAGTTTAAGGTGTGAGGGCCAAAGTTTAAAGAAGATGTACCAGGCAGGTTTTTTACACAGAGGATGGTGGATGCCTGGAACTCGCTGCCGGGGGAGGTAGTGGAAGCAGGTACGATGGCGAGTTTTAAGGGGCGTCTGGACAAATACATGAATAGGATGGGAATAGAGGGATATGGTCCCCGGAAGGGTAGGGAGTTTTAGTTAAGTTGGGCAGCATGGTCGGTGCAGTCTTGGAGGGCCGAAGGGCCTGTTTCGGTGCTGTAATTTTCTTTGTTTTGTTCTTTGTACATGGACTTTAGCAAGGCCTTTGACAAGGTACCGCATGGTAGGTTGTTGCATAAGATTAAATCTCACGGAATCCAGTGAGGTCGCTAAATGGATACAAAATTGGCTTGATGACAGAAGCCAGAGGGTGGTTGTAGAAGTTTGTTTTTCAAACTGGAGGCCTGTGACCAGCGGTGTGTCTCAAGGATCAGTGCTGGGTCCACTGTTATTTGTCATTTATATTCATGATTTGGATATGAATATAGGAGGCATGGTTAGTAAGTTTGCAGATGACACCAAGATTGGTAGTGTAGTGGACAGTGAAGAAGGCTATCTCAGATTGCAACGGGATCTTGATCAATTGGGCCAGTGGGCTGATGAATGGCAGATGGAGTTTAATTCAGATAAATGCGAGGTGATGCATTTTGGTAGATTGAATCAGGGCAGGACTTACTCAGTTAATGGTAGGTCATTGGGGAGAGTTACAGAGCAAAGAGATCTGGGGGTACATGTTCATAGCCCCTTGAAAGTGGAGTCACAGTTGGACAGAATGGTGAAGAAGGCATTCAGCATGCTTGGTTTCATTGGCCAGAACACTGACTACAGGAGTTGGGACATCTTGTTGAACATAGAACATAGAACATAGAAAGCCACAGCACAAACAGGCCCTTCGGCCCACAAGTTGCGCCGATCACATCCCCACCTCTAGGCCTATCTATAGCCCTCAATCCCATTAAATCCCATGTACTCATCCAGAAGTCTCTTAAAAGACCCCAACGAGTTTGCCTCCACCACCACCGACGTCAGCCGATTCCACTCACCCACCACCCTCTGAGTGAAAAACTTACCCCTGACATCCCCCCTGTACCTACCCCCCAGCACCTTAAACCTGTGTCCTCTCGTAGCAACCATTTCAGCCCTTGGAAATAGCCTCTGAGAGTCCACCCTATCCAGACCCCTCAACATCTTGTAAACCTCTATCAGGTCACCTCTCATCCTTCGTCTCTCCAGGGAGAAGAGACCAAGCTCCCTCAACCTATCCTCATAAGGCATGCCCCCCAATCCAGGCAACATCCTTGTAAATCTCCTCTGCACCCTTTCAATGGCTTCAACATCTTTCCTGTAATGAGGTGACCAGAACTGCGCGCAGTACTCCAAGTGGGGTCTAACCAGGGTCCTATAAAGCTGCAGCATTATCTCCCGACTCCTAAACTCAATCCCTCGATTAATGAAGGCTAGTACGCCATACGCCTTCTTGACCGCATCCTCCACCTGCGAGGCCGATTTAAGAGTCCTATGGACCCGGACCCCAAGGTCCTTCTGATCCTCTACACTGCTAAGAATGGTACCCTTCATTTTATACTGCTGCTTCATCCCATTGGATCTGCCAAAATGGATCACTACACACTTATCCGGGTTGAAGTCCATCTGCCACTTCTCCGCCCAGTCTTGCATTCTATCTATGTCTCGCTGCAACTTCTGACATCCCTCCAAACTATCCACAACACCACCTACCTTGGTGTCGTCAGCAAACTTACCAACCCATCCCTCCACTTCCTCATCCAGGTCATTTATGAAAATGACAAACAGCAAGGGTCCCAGAACAGATCCCTGGGGCACTCCACTGGTCACTGACCTCCATGCAGAGAAAGACCCCTCCACAGCCACTCTCTGCCTTCTGCAGGCAAGCCAGTTCTGGATCCACAAGGCAACAGCCCCTTGGATCCCATGCCCTCTCACTTTCTCAAGAAGTCTTGCATGGGGGACCTTATCGAACGCTTTGCTGAAGTCCATATAGACCACATCCACCGCTCTTCCTTCGTCAATGTGCTTGGTCACATTTTCAAAGAACTCAACCAGGCTCGTAAGGCACGACCTGCCCCTGACAAAGCCGTGCTGACTACTTTTGATCATACTAAACTTCTCTAGATGATCATAAATCCTGTCTCTCAGGATCCTCTCCATCAACTTACCAACCACTGAGGTTAGACTCACCGGTCGGTAATTTCCCGGGCTGTCCCTGTTCCCTTTCTTGAATATAGGGACCACATCCGCAATCCTCCAATCCTCCGGAACCTCTCCCGTCTCCATCGACGATGCAAAGATCATCGCCAAAGGCTCCGCAATCTCCTCCCTCGCCTCCCACAGTAACCTGGGGTACATCCCATCCGGTCCCGGCGACTTACCAACCTTGATGCCATTCAATAGTTCCAACACATCCTCTTTCTTTATGTCCACATGCTCGATCCTTTCTGTCCTCCGCAATCCAGCAGTACAACCACCCAGATCCCTTTCCACCGTGAATACCGAGGTAAAGTATTCATTAAGCACCTCCGCCATTTCTAACGGTTCCGCACAAACTTTTCCCCCTTCACCTTTTAAGGGTCCTATGCCTTCACATCTCATCCTTTTACTCTTGACATATTTGTAGAAAGCCTTGGGATTCTCCTTAATCTTACCCGCCAAGGTCTTCTCATGACCCCTTCTCGCTCTCCTAATTTCCTTCTTAAGCTCCTTCCTACATCGCGTATACTCCTCTAAATCCTTAACACCTCCTAGCTCTCTGAACCTTCTGTACGCCTCTCTTTTCTTATTCACCAGGTTCATCACAACCTTCGTGCACCACGGTTCCCGTACCCTACCAACACCCCCCTGTCTCATCGGAACGTTGTCATGCAGAGCTCCAGACAAACATTCCTTGAAAATCCTCCACTTTCCTTCGGCACTTTTCCCCAAGAATGCCTCCTTCCAATTTACCCGTCTAATTTCCTCCCTGATGACACTGTATTTCCCTTTACTCCAGAGAAACACTTTCCTAGCCTGCCTGACCCTATCTCTTTCCAATGCTATCGTGAAGGAGATAGAATTATGATCGCTATCCCCAAGATGCTCACCCACCGAGAGATCCTCCACCTGTCCAGGTTCATTAGCCAGCACCAGATCAAGAACAGCCTCTCCTCTAGTAGGCTTATCCACATACTGTGTCAGGAAACTCTCCTGGACACACCTAACAAACTCCTCTCCATCCAAACCCCTAGCCCTAGGGATATTCCAATCTATGTTTGGGAAATTAAAATCTCCCATCACGACAACTCTGTTATTCCTACATCTCTCCAGGATCTGTTTCCCCATCTGCTCCTCTGAAGTTGTACAAGACATTGGTAAGGCCACACTTGGAATACTGTGTACAGTTCTGGTCACCCTATTATAGAAAGGATATTACTAAACTAGAAAGAGTGCAGAAAAGATTTACCAGAATGCTACCGGGACTTGATGGTTTGTTATAAGGAGAGGCTGGATAGACTGGGACATTTTTCTCTGGAGCGCAGAAAGCTGAGGGGTGGTCTAATAGAGGTTTATGATGAAGGGCATAGAAAATAATGAAGGGCATACATCAGCTAGATAGTCAATATCTTTTCCCAAAGGTAGGGGTGTCTAAAACTGGAGGGCATAGGTTTAAGGTGAGAGATACAATTGCCCAGAGGGGCATTTTTTTCACACAGAGGGTGGTGAGTGTCTGGAGCAAGCTGCCAGAGGTAGTAGTAGAGGCAGGTGCAATTTTATCTTTTAAAAAGCATTTAGACAGTTACATGGGTAAGATGGGTAACGAGGGATATGGGCCAATTGTGGGCAATTGGGACAAGCTTTGGGGTTTAAAAAAAAGGGCGGCATGGACAAGTTGGGCCAAAGGGCCTGTTTCCATGTTTAAACCTCTATGACTCTATTCACAATTATTTCTGGGATGTTATGTATATCTACTGCTCTGAAGGTACCATCCTTTCCCTGATGATAGTAATTGCTGGAGCCTCTGGTGATATCTTTCTTTTCTTTTATTTCTTGGAACTCAATTTCAAACTTTCCTTTTAGACTTGTGGATCCTTTGGAGATAATTCACTTGTTTCTTCACTGGATCAATTGTGATATGTAATATCTTCAGAGTATCTAACCATCTCATCAAAACACTTGCCATAATAATGATGGAAATATTGAACTTTGAGACCTTTTTTAAAAGACATACAAGCCGAAGCTGACCGCGAATGTAAAGTCAGTCGCTGGCTGAATTGCTAATAGGTGATACTCTGAGGACAATGGACCTCCACCCAGTTCCCTGACACAGATAAAGCAGTAAGAAGTCTTACAACACCAGGTTAAAGTCCAACAGGTTTATTTGGTAGCAAATGCCACTAGCTTTTGGAGCGTGCTGCTCCTTCGTCAGGTGTTGTGGGAGATGTGCTCACAAACAGGGCATACAGAGACACAAACTCAATTTACAGAATAAAGATTTGAATGCTAATCAAGCTAATCAATGCTAATACAGCTAATCAAGTCTTAAAAGTACAGACAATGTGGGTGGAGAGAGCATTAAGCACAGGTTAAGGAGATGTGTATTGTCTCCAGACAGGGCAGCTAGTGAGATTTTGCAATTCCAGGCAAGTTGTGGGGGTTACAGATAGTGTGACATGAACCCAAGATCCCAGTTGATGCCGTCCTCATGTGTGCGGAACTTGGCTATTCCTAAACTCCTAAAACCAGCGCGTAGTTCACAAGCTCCACAGCCAGCTTTTCTCACCAGATAGAAAACCTCAGCAGGTCTGGTGGCATCTGTAAGGAGAGAAACTGAGTTAACTTTTCAAGTCCTTTTGGCTCTTCATCAGAACTAAAGAGAGAGAGAGAGATGTGTTAGATATTAAAGTGCAACTGTGAGAGATTGCAACAAGATGTGGCAACTTTAAAATCAAATGACAGATAGTCTGGTGGGGGCGGGGGATGTGGATTTTGCACTGAGACAAAACATGCATGGCATTTAAAAAAGGTTTAAGATTAATGAGAAAGGTCACAGTTTAAGGTTGCAAAACTCAACATTGGGCACATTGCAATCTTCAGGATTCAATCAGAAAATGAGATGCTGCTCCTCCAGCTTGTGTGATATGAGAGCAAGATGCTGAGTTAAAATGGCAAATGACAGAGAGGTTGGGGTCATGCTTGCGCCCTGAACGATAGTGTTCTGTAAAGCAGTCACCCAGTTTAGTCATCCCATTGTAGAGGAGACCACATTTGGAGCAGTGAAGTAGACTGAATTGAAGGAGGAGCAAATGAAACGCTGCTTAACCTGAAAGTAGTGTTTGAGCTTTGAATGGTGAGGTGGGAGGAGGTAAAGGAGCAAGTGTTTCTGCAATTGAGTGGGAAGGTACATGGGAAGGGGATGGGGAGTTACATAGAAACATAGACGATGGGAGCAGGAGGAGGCCATTTGGCCTTCAAGCCTGCTCCGCCATTCATTAAGATCATGGTTGATCATCCAACTCAATAGCCTCATCCTGTTTTTTCCCCATAACCTTTGATCCCATTTGCCCCAAGTGCTATGTCCAGCCACCTCTTGAATGCATTCAATGTTTTGGCATCAACTACTTTGTGTGGTAATGAATTCCACAGGCTCAGCACTCTTTGGGGTGAAGAAATGTCTCCTCACCTCCGTCCGAAATGGTCTACCCTGAATCCTCAGACTGTGATCCCTGATTCTGGACTCCCCCACCATCGGGAACATCCTCCCTGCATCTGTCCTATCTAGACCAGTTAGAATTAGGGGATCGGTGCTGGGACCCCAGCTATTCACAATATATATTAATGATTTTGATGAGGGAACAAAATGTAACATTTCAAAGCTTGCAGATAATACCAAGTTGGGTGGGAGGGTGAACTGTGACGAGGATGCAGAGATCCTTCAGAATGATCTGGATAGGTTGAGTGAGTGGGCTAATCAATGGCAGAGGCAGTATAATTTGGATAAGTGTGAGATTATTCACTTTGGAAGCAAAAGCAAGAAGGCAGATTACTACCTGAGCGCTGCAGCGCTCCGAAAGCTAATGGTATTTGCTACCAAATAAACCTGTTGGACTTTAACCTGGTGTTGTTAAAACTCTTACTGTGTTCACCCCAGTCCAACGCCGGCATCTCCACATCATAGTTGCAACACATTCCTGCTCTGTACTCGAAACCTCTCGCAATGAAGGCCAACATGCCATTTGCCTTCTTTAACACCTGCTGCACTTGCATGCTTACCTTCAGTGACTGGTGCACAAGGACACCCAGCTGCACACTCCCCTCTCCCAATTTACAGCCATTCAGGTAGTAATCTGCCTTCTTGCTTTTGCTTCCAAAGTGAATAATCTCACACTTATCCAAATTATACTGCCTCTGCCATTGATTAGCCCACTCACTCAACCTATCCAGATCATTCTGAAGGATCTCTGCATCCTCGTCACAGTTCACCCTCCCACCCAACTTGGTATTATCTGCAAGCTTTGAAATGTTACATTTTGTTCCCTCATCAAAATCATTAATATATATTGTGAATAGCTGGGGTCCCAGCACCGATCCCTAGCTACTGCCTGCCAATTTGAAAAGCACCCATTAATCCCTACTCTTTGTTTCCTCTCTGCCAACCAGTTTTCTATCCATCTCAATTCACTTCCTCCAATCCCATCTGCTTTAATCTTGCACGATAATCTCTTGTCTGGGACTTTGTCAAGTGCTTTCTGAAAGTCCAAATATACCACATCCCCCTTGTCAGCTCTACTTGTTACATCTTCAAAGAATTCCAACAGATTTGTCAAGCATGATTTCCCCTTCATAAATCCATGCCGACTCTGTCTGATCCTGCCACTGCTTTCTAAATGCTCTGCTGTAAAGTCCTTGATAATGGATTCGAGAATTTTCCCCATTACCAATGTTAAGCTTCCTGGGCTATAAATCTCTGTTTTCTGTCTATCTCCCTTTTTGAATATTGGAGTGACATTCGCTACCCGCCAATCTGCAGGGACTGTTCCAGAGTCTATAGAATCCTGGAAGATGACCACCAATGCATCCACTATTTCTAGAGCCAGTTCTTTAAGTATTCTGGGATGTAGATTATCAGGCCCTGGGGATTTATCCACCCTTCAATCCCATCAACTTTCCCAGTACCATTTCTCTACTAATATTTATCTCCCTCAGTTCTTCTCTCTCACTAAATCTTGCATTCTCCAACATTTCTGGCATCTGATTTGCGTCCTCTTTAGTGAAGACAAAACCAAAGTATATATTCAGTTGCTCGGCCACTTCTTTGTCCCCTATTATACATTCCCCCGTTTCTGTCTGTAGGAGACCTACATTTGTTGGGCATGTTGGGCATGATAGAGGTGTAGACCAGGGTGTGATCTCCTTTGCACTGGGGAGATTAAATGCAACTGGGCAACTGCTTTGTGGAACATCTTTGCTCAGGGTAACACACAGCAATTAGTTCCTGTTGTTATGATCCTAGTTGGTGTTATAATTGACAGGAGGATCCCAGAATGGAACCGTAGCTGAGATCATAATTATTTTTATGTTTTGGTTTCATTATACATGGCCGAAACTGTCATAGGACCGCTACTTAGTTTTTAACAACAGTGTTTATTAAACATTAAACAATAGATTATGATACAATGCTCCTCTATTCCTCCTTTCGTTTAACACTTACACAGGCTGAAGGTTGCTGCAGATGATAAAATTTGAAGCTACAATCATCTCATCAGCACACAAAGTAAATATTGGGTATTCAAAAAGGAAATGAGGAGGGTATAGACCCAACATGTTCCTCTAGGGTGAGAGGAAGGAGTTACAAGCCAGAGAAGGGTTGTGGAGATAAGCCAGGAAACTACAGACCAGTGAGTCTCACGTCAGTGGTAGGGAAAATATTGGAGAAAATTCTAGAATCTATCCGCACTTGGAGAGGCAAAGTTTGATCAGGGATAGTCAGCATGGCTTTTGGTAACTGGAAGCCAGTGTCCAGTGGCATACCACAGGGATCTGTGCTGGGTCTTCTATTATTTGTCATTTATATAAACGACATAGATGACTACATGGGGGGGTAGGATTAGTAAGTTTGTGGATGACACAAAGATTGGCTGGGTGGTTAACAGTGAGATTGGGTGTCTTGAGCTAAGGAAGATATAAACAGAACGGTTAAATGGTCAGATAAGTGGCAGATGGAATTTAACCCTGAAAAAAGTGTGAGGTAATACACTTTGGAAGGAGTAATTTGACAAGAAAGTATTCAATGAACGGCATGACACTAGGAAGTTCTGTAGAACAAAGGGACCTTGGCGTGTTTGTCCATAGATTTCTGAAGGCGGAAGGGCATGTTAATGGGATGGTGAAAAAGGCAAACGGGACACTTGTGTTTATCAACCGGGGCATAGATTACAAAAGCAGGGAAGTCATGTTGGAGTTGTATAGAACTTTGGTGAGGCCTGTGATGCCTTGCCCTTATCTTGTGGCTTGTTGACTTCTTGTCTGCTGGGCCTTTATCTTTTTCTTATATGTTATTATTCGTGTTAGTTTTTTCTTGTGCAGTACTGGAGATCCGGTCACCGTGGCTTACAACTTACCCCAACAGTATCCAAAGCGGTATACTTGTTGCCGAGGGGAACGACCACAGGGGATTCCTGCACTGACTGCACGGATGTCCCGAGGCATGGTACATTGGGGAAACTATGCAGACGCTGCGACAACGGATGAATGAACACCGCTCGACAATCACCAGGCAAGACTCTTCCTGTTGGGGAGCACTTCAGCGGTCACGGGCATTCGGCCTCTGATATTCGGGTAAGCGTTCTCCAAGGTGGCCTTCGCGACACACGACAGTGCAGAGTCGCTGAGCAGAAACTGATAGCCAAGTTCCGCACACACGAGGACGGCCTCAACCGGGATATTGGGTTCATGTCACACTATTTGTAACTCCCACAGTTGCGTGGACCTGCAGAGTTTCACTGGCTGTCTTGTCTGGAGACAATACACATCTTTTTAGCCTGTCTTGATGCTCTCTCCACTCACATTGTTTTGTTTCTTAAAGACTTGATTAGTTGTAAGTATTCGCATTCCAACCATTATTCATGTAAATTGAGTCTGTGTCTTTATAAGCTCTGTTTGTGAACAGAATTCCCACTCACCTGAAGAAGGGGCTTAGAGCTTCGAAAGCTTGTGTGGCTTTTGCTACCAAATAAACCTGTTGGACTTTAACCTGGTGTTGTTAAACTTCTTACTGTGTTTACCCCAGTCCAACGCCGGCATCTCCACATCATGACTACTCCAAAAACCCAGCCCCACCCCAAAAGACAACCCCTAAATCAGCCATTCCCCTGAAAGATAGCTGCAAATGCTTCCCCAGTCCTAAATTCCAGGCCCTCTACCAAACTCAACCCCAAACCCAGCCCCATCTCAAAAACCAAACCTAAAACCTCTCACCATCCCTAAAACCCATGCCAAATGCAGTCCCTCCACCAGAACCCAGTCACAAGCCCCAAAACACAGCCCCAAAACTCAAAGCCAAATCTTACCACACCCTCAAAGCCCAGCTGCACCAACAAAACCCAATCCAACTCCAGCTCCTTCCTCCACAAACTCAGCCCCAACCCCAAAATGAAACCCCAAACCCAGACCCACCCAATCTAAGTCCCAGTCCCACCCCAAAAGCTCAACCCAAAGGCGACTCCACCTCAAAACCCAACATTAAAACTATCACCACCCCAAAATCTTAACCCCAAACCCAGACCACCCTAACACCCAACCCAAATCCTAATCCCACATCTAAAACTCAACCCAAAACCTAGCCCCATCCCAAAATCCAACCCCAAACCCAGTCTTCAAAATATAACCCCAAACCCATCCTCACCCTTCAAGACTCAACCTCATACCCGGCCCAACCCCAAACCACAACCCCAAGCACAGCCCAGCCCTAAAAACCAGAAAACACAACCCCACCCCAAAACCGTGCCAACCCCCAAACCCAACTCCAAACCCAGCCCATCCCCAAAATCAAACCCCAAACTCAGGCCCTCCCAGTCCCCCAGAGCCCAGCCCCACTCCCAAAACTTAACCTCAAACCCATCCAAATCCTCAAAACCCAGCCCCACCCTAAACCCAACTCCTCTCGTAACCCCATAACCCTACTCAAAATCCATCCCCAGTCCCTAAACAGAATGCCAACCCAGCCCCACAACCAAAACCTAATCCCAACACAACTCCAACCCCAAAACTGAATCCCAAACCAAGCCCCACCCCCAAACCCAGCCCACCAGCAAAACACAATTGCATGCCCAAATCTCAACCACAACCCTGAACCAGCCCCATCCAGAGTCCAACACCACCTCAAACCCAGCTCCTTCCCCAAACCCAGTCCCTTCTCCACCCCAAACTCAACCGTTCTCCATAACCTAACCCCTTCTCCAATTCCAAAATCCCGCCGATTCTCCCCAAACCCAGCCCCACCTGCATAGTATTAGGTTTGTAAGGGTTAATGTGTGTGTCTGTGTAAGTGACACCTCCCACAATGATGATGTAAGTGAACATAAAAACACAGAAGAAAGGAACAGCAGGAGGGCCATTTGGCCCTTTGAGCCTGCTCTGCCATTCATTACGATCATGATTGATCATCCAACTCAATAGCCTAATCCTGCTTTGATCCCATTGCACCCCAAGTGCTATTTCCAGTCACCTCTTGAATACATTCTATGTTTTGGCATCAACTACTTCCTGTGTTAACAAATTCCACAAGTTCACCACTCTTTGGGTGAAGAAATGTCTCCTCACCTCCGTCCTAAATGGTCCATCCTAAATCCTCAGACTGTGACTCCTCGTTCTGGACTCCCCCACCATCCGGAATATCCTCCCTGCATCAACCCTGTCTAGTCCTGTTAGAATTTTCATGAGTCTCTATGAGATTCCCCCTCATTCATCTGAACTCCAACAAAAATAATCCTAACCTAGTCAATCTCTCCTCATACATTAGTCCCGCTAGACTAATCAACATTCAAGATGGTAGCAATGATGATGAACCCCAAAACAGTGAAACTTAAACTTTAAAGAAGATTAAATGTCAGACCTGTTAAAGTGGTGCCAAAGTGGCACAGTGGTTAGCACTGCTGCCTCACAGGGCCAGGGATCTGGGTTCAATTCTGGTCTCGGGTGACTGTATGTGTGGAATTTCCATGTTCTGCCCATGTCTCCTGAGGGACCGCGTCACAGAACTGGAGCTGCAGATTGCTGACCTTGGTCTAGTCAGGGAGAATGAGAGAATAATTGACATGAGTTATAGGCAACTAGTCACACCGGGGCATCGGGAGGAAGACACGTGGGTCACAGTTAGGAGGAGTAAAGGTCAGAAGGGTAATGTACCAGAGAGTACTCCAGTGGCTGTCTCTCATAATAGGAAGGGCTCGGCGACAGGCGTGAGAGGGGAGGGGAGTGAGCAATTAGTGGAGGGGTCACCTGTGGTTGTCCCACTCCAAAACAAGTATATTGTTTTGGATAGTGTGGAGGAGGATGACTCTCCAGGGGTAAGCCACCGTGACCAGGTCACTGGCACACAGTCAGGCTCTGTGGCCCAGAAAGGAAAGAGAGGGGTTAGGAGAGCAATAGTGGTGGGGGATGCGTCGGTTAGAGGCACGGACAGGCGATTCTGTGGGTGCGAACGGGACTCCAGGATGGTAGTCTGCCTACCTGGTGCTGGGGTAATGGATGTCACCGAGCGGATAGGAGGCATATTAAAAGGGGAGGATAAAGAAACGGATGTCATTGTACACATTGGTGCAAATGACGTAGATAGGAAGAGCAGGGGGATCCTACGAGAGCAATTCAGGGAGTTGGGAAATAGACTAAAAAGTAGGGCCTCCAGGGTGGCCATCTCTGGGCTGCTCCCAATGCCTCGTGCCAGTGAGGCTAAGAATAGGGAGTTAGTACAATTGAATGCTTGGCTAAAGGACTGGTCCAGGAGGGAGGGCTTCATTTTCCTAGATCAATGGGAAGTTTTCAGGAGAGGCTGGCACCTGTACAAGAAGGACGGGTCACAACTAAGTTGGAAGGGCACGAATATCTTGGCTGGGAGTTCTGCTAGTGCAGTTCGGGGGGGTTTAAACTAGTATGGCAGGGGGGTGGGGATCAAAATATTAGGTCTACAAGTGTAGTGGCTGGGGACGAGCTTGGGGCTGGGACAAGGCTGGCAAAGAAGAAGAGCACTCTGGGGGAGGATGACCTCACTGGGCCTGGAGGTCTGGAGTGCTTATACTTCAATGCAAGGAGCGTAGCAGGTAAGACAGACGAACCTAGGGCTATAATGCTCACGAGGAATTTGGATGTGGTTGCGGTGACAGAGACTTGGTTGAAAGAGGGACAGGACTGGCAGCTGAATATTCCGGGGTACAAGTGTTTTAGGCGAGACAGAGGAGGGGCCAAAAGAGGTGGGGGAGTAGCAGTATTAGTTGGAGAGCATATTACAGCGGTGCAGAGGGAGGACAATTCAGGGGGGTCGTGTAACGAGTCACTCTGGGTGGAGCTTAGAAACAGGAAGGGCGCAGTCACTATGTTGGGGGTATACTACAGGCCCCCCAACAGCCCAAGGGAAGTGGAAGAACGGATATGTCAGGAGATACTGGATAGGTGGAGGAAAAATAGGGTTGTTGTAGTGGGAGACTTCAATTTCCCTGGTATAGACTGGAAATCGCTGAGAGCTGGGACTCTGAATGGGGAGGAATTTGTAAAATGCGTACAGGAGGGTTCTTTGGGACAATATGTAGATAGCCCGACTAGAGAGGGGGCTATACTGGACCTAGTACTGGGGAATGAGCCCGGTCAGGTCTTCAAAGATTCGGTAGGGGAACATGTGGCAAATAGTGACCACAATTCTGTTAGCTTTAGGATAGTGATGGAAAAGGATGAGTGGTGTCCCAAGGGTAAGGTGTTGGATTGGGGGAAGGCTAACTTTAGTGGGATTAGGCAGAAATTGGCAGCTCTTGATTGGGAGAGGCTGTTTGAGGGTAAATCCACATCTGGCACGTGGGAGTCTTTTAAGGAACAGTTGTTAGGGCTACAGGACAGGCATGTGCCTGTAAAAAAGGATAGGAAGGGTAGGATTCGAGAACCGTGGATAACCAAGGAAATTGAGGGACTGGTCAAAAAGAAAAGAGAGGCGTATGTTAGGTCCAGGCAGCTAAAAACGGAGGGAGCTCTGGAGGAGTACAAAGAAAGTAGGAAAGAACTCAAACGGGGAATTAGAAGGGCAAAAAGGGGTCACGAAATGTCCTTGGCAGACAGTATTAAGGAGAATCCCAAGGCATTTTATTCATAAGTTAGGAACAAAAGGGTTCATAGAAATCATTGAATAGAAATCATGGAAACCCTACAGTACAGAAAGAGGCCATTCGGCCCATCGAGTCTGCACCGACCACAATCCCACCCAGGCCCTACCCCCATATCTACCCACTAATCCCCCCAACCTACGCATCTCAGGACACTAAGGGCAATTTTTAGCATGGCCAATCAACCTAACCCGCACATCTTTGGACTTTGGGAGGAAACCGGAGCACCCGGAGGAAACCCACGCAAACACGAGGAGAATGTGCAAACTCCACACAGACAGTGACCCAAGCCGGGAATCGAACCCAGGTCCCAGGAGCTGTGAAGCAGCAGTGCTAACCACTGTGCTACCGTGCCGCCCTTAAGGTTGTCAGGGAAAAAATCGGACCTCTCAGGGACAAAAGTGGGGAATTATGCTTGGAGCCCAAAGAAGTAGGGGAGATCCTAAATGAATACTTTGCGTCGGTATTCACAAAGGAGAGGGACGTGTTGACTGGGAGTGTCTCGGAGGGGAGCGTTGAACCGTTGGAGAAAATTTCCATTACAAGGGAGGAAGGGTTAGGTTTGTTAGAGAATATAAAGACTGACAAATCCCCAGGGCCTGATGGAATCTATCCAAAGCTGCTCAGGGAGACGAGAGATGAAATCGCTGGGCCTCTGACGCAAATCTTTGCCTCGTCACTGGACGCAGGTGAGGTCCCAGAGGATTGGAGGATAGCTAATGTGGTCCCGTTATTTAAGAAGGGTAGGAAGGATAACCCGGGTAATTATAGGCCGGTGAGCTTGACGTCCGTGGTGGGGAAGTTGTTGGAGAAGATTCTTAGAGATAGGATGTATGCGCATTTAGAAAGGAATAAACTCATTAACGATAATCAGCATGGTTTTGTGAGAGGGAGGTCATGCCTCACTAACCTGGTGGAGTTTTTTGAAGAAGTGACCAGAATGGTTGACGAGGGAAGGGCCATGGATGTCGTCTATATGGACTTTAGTAAAGCGTTTGACAAAGTCCCTCATGGTAGGCTGGTGAAAAAGGATGGATCTCATGGGATAAAGGGGGAGGTGGCTAGATGGGTGGAGAACTGGCTTGGTCACAGAAGACAGAGGGTGGTAGTGGAAGGGTCTTTTTCCGGCTGGAGGCCTGTGACTAGTGGTGTTCCGCAGGGCTCTGTATTGGGACCTCTGCTGTTTGTGATTTATATAAACAATCTGGAAGAAGGTGTAACTGGGGTGATCAGTAAGTTTGCGGACGACACAAAATTGGCAGGACTTGCAGATAGTGAGCAGCACTGTCAGAAGCTACAGAAGGATATAGATAGGCTGGAAATTTGGGCAAAGAAATGGCAGATGGAGTTCAATCCTGATAAATGCGAAGTGATGCATTTTGGTAGAAATAATGTAGGGAGGAGCTATACGATAAATGGCAGAACCATAAAGGGTGTAGATACGCAGAGGGACCTGGGTGTGCAAGTCCACAGATCCTTGAAGGTCACGTCACAGGTGGAGAAGGTGGTGAAGAAGGCATATGGCATGCTTGCCTTTATAGGACGGGGCATAGAGTATAAAAGTTGGGGTCTGATGTTGCAGATGTATAGAACGTTGGTTCGGCCGCATTTGGAATACTGCGTCCAGTTCTGGTCGCCACACTACCAGAAGGACGTGGAGGCTTTGGAGAGAGTACAGAGGAGGTTTACCAGGATGTTGCCTGGTATGGAGGGGCTTAGTTATGAGGAGAGATTGGGTAAACTGGGGTTGTTCTCCCTGGAAAGACGGACGATGAGGGGTGACTTAATAGAGGTGTATAAAATTATGAAAGGCATAGATAGGGTGAACGGTGGGAAGCTTTTCCCCAGGTCGGTGGTGACGTTCAAGGTGAAGGGGGGGAGGTTTAACACAGATATCAGAAGGACATATTTTACACAGAGGGTGGTGGGGGCCTGGAATGCGCTGCCAGGCAAGGTGGTGGAGGCGGACACACTGGGAACGTTTAAGACTTATCTAGATAGCCACGTGAACGGAGTGGGAATGGAGGGATACAAAAGGATGGTCTAGTTTGGGCCAGGGAGCGGTGCGGGCTTGGAGGGCCGAAGGGCCTGTTCCTGTGCTGTATTGTTCTTTGTTCTTTGGTAAAAGACGGGCAACTCCCGCAAGGAGGTCGGAATACGCCCCAGGTTGATATGCCGGAGCTGCACGTCGTAATTGAGGCCATGCAACTGGCGGAAAAAATACGTCGCCATCGCACGCCATCGTGGAGGAGGCTCGACGTAAAGGTATCTCTGCAGGGTCTGGAGGCGGAAGGTCGCTACCTGTGTGCGGAGGCACACCAGACCTTGTCCGCCCTCCTCAAGCGGGAGATGCAGAACCTCGGCAGAGACCCAGTGCAGTCGGTTGTCCCAGAAGAACCGCACGAGGGCTTTCTGCATATCGGTGACAAAGCCAGGGGGAGGGGTCAAAGTGACCAGCCGGTACCACAGCATGGTGGCAACCAGCTGGTTTATGACGAGAACTCGTGCCCTGTAGGACAGCACTCGGAGCAGTCCTGTCCAGCGACCCAGGCGGGCAGAGACTTTGGCCTCCAGCTCCTGCCAGTTCGCCGGCCAGGATTCCTCGGCTGGGCAGAGATGGACCCCCAGGTAGAGGAGCTTGGTCCTGCTCCAGGTGAAGGGGGGGAGGTTTAACACAGATATCAGAAGGACATATTTTACACAGAGGGTGGTGGGGGCCTGGAATACGCTGCCAGGCAAGGTGGTGGAGGCAGACACACTGGGAACATTTAAGACTTATCTAGACAGCCATATGAACGGAGTGGAAATGGAGGGATACAAAAGAATGGTCTAGTTTGGACCAGGGAGCGGCACGGGCTTGGATGGCCGAAGGGCCTGTTCCTGTGCTATATTGTTCTTTGTTCTTTGTGTGGGTTTCTTCCGGGTTCTCCGGTTTCCTCCCACATTCCAAAGATGTGCAGGTTAGGTTGATTGGCCATGCTAAATTCTCCCTTAGTATCATGGGGACTAGCAGGGTAAATAGAGTCATAGAGGTTTACAGCATGGAAATACATGGGGTTAGGGGGAAAGGGCCTGGATGGGGGATTGTTGTCGTGCAGGCTCGATGGGCTGAACGCCCTCCTTCTGCACTGTAGGGATTCTATGAGGGACATAGTCATAGAGGTTTACAGCATGGAAATGGGCCCGACAGCCCAGCTTATCCAGTTTTTACCATTAAGCTAGTCCCAATTGCCCATGTTTTGCCCATATCCCTCCATACCAATTTTACCCATGTAACTGTCTAAATGCTTTTTAAAAGACAAAATTGTACCCGCCTCTACTACTACCTCTGGCGGCTTGTTCCAGACACTCACAACTCTCTGTGAAAAAACTGCCCCTCTGGACTTTTTTGTATCTCTCCCCTCTAACCATTTAGTTTTAGACTCTCCGACTGTTGGGGAAAAATGTTGACTATCTACCTCATCTATGCCCCTCATTATTTTACAGACCTCTATAAGATCACCCCTAAGTCTCCTACGCTCCAGGGAAAAAAGTCCCAGTCTATCCAGCCTGTCCTTAAAACCATCAAATCCTGGTAGCAAACTAGTAATTCTTTTCTGCACTCTTTCCAGTTTAATAATATCTTCATATAATATGGTGACCAGAACTGTACACAGTATTCCAAGTGTGGCCTTACCAATGTCTTGTACAATTTCAAAAAAAGTCCCAACTCCTGAATTCAAAGTTATGAGCAATGAAACCAAGCATGCCAATGCCTTCTTCACCACCCTGTCCACCTGTGATTCCACTTTCAAAGAGCTATGAACCTGTACCCCTAGATCTCTTTGTTCTATAACTCTCCCCAACGTCCTACCATTAACTGAGTAAGTCTGGTTCGATCTACCAAAATGCATCACCTCGCATTTATCTAAATTAAAGCCCACTGGCCCAATTGATCAAGATCCCGTTGCCATCCTGGATAACCTTCTTCATTGTCCATTATACCACCTATCTTGGTGTCATCTGCAAACTTACTAACCATGCCTCCTATATTCTCATCCAAATCACTAATATAAATGACAAATAACAGTGGACCCAGCACCGATCCCTGAGGCACACCGCTGGTCACAGACCTCCAGTTTCAAAAACAACCCTCTACAACCACCCTCTGTTTTCTGTCATCAAGCCACTTTTGTGTCCAATTGGCTACCTCACCCAGGATACCGTGAGATTTAATCTTATGCAACAATCTACCATGCGGTACTTTGTCAAAGGTCTTGCTAAAGTCCATGTACACAATGTCAACTGCACTGCCCTCATCGACCTGCTTGGTCACCCCTTCAAAAAACTCACCCCTTCAAAAATTTGTGAGGCATGATCTTCCACTCACAAAGCCATGCTGACTGTCCCGAATCAGTCCTTACGTCTCTAAATGCCAGTCGATCCTGTCTCTCAGAATACCTTCTAATAACTTATCCACCACAGATGTTAGGCTCACTGGTCTTAGTGGATGAGGATCAGCTGTTCCCCTAAGCTGGAGTTTCAGTCATGAGGGGACACAAGTTCAAAGTGAGGGGCTGGGGGTTTAGGGGGGTAGTGATGGTCTGCAATGTACTACCTGTGAGGGTGGTAGAGGTGGGTTGCCTCACATCGTTTAAAAAATACCTGGATGAGCACTTGGCACGTCATAACATCCAAGGCTATGGGCCAAGTGCTGCTAAATGTGATTAGGCAAGTAGGTTTCTCATAGAACCATAGAACCATAGAACATTACAGCTCAGAAACAGGCCTTTTGGCCCTTCTTGTCTGTGCCGAACCGTCTTATGCCTAGTCCCACTGACCTGCACGTGGACCATATCCCTCCACACCCCTCTCATCCATGAACCCGTCCAAGTTTTTCTTAAATGTTAAAAGTGACCCCGCATTTACCACTTTATCCGGCAGCTCATTCCACACTCCCACCACTCTCTGCGTGAAGAAGCCCCCCCTAATATTCCCTTTAAACTTTTCTCCTTTCACCTTAACCCATGCCCTCTGGTTTTTTTCTCCCCTAGCCTCAGCGGAAAAAGCCTGCTTGCATTAACTCTATCTATACCCATCAAAATCTTATACACCTCTATCAAATCTCCCCTCAATCTTCTACGCTCCAGGGAATAAAGTCCCAACCTATTCAATCTCTCTCTGTAACTCAGCTTCTCAAGTCCCGGCAACATCCTTGTGAACCTTCTCTGCACTCTTTCAATATTATTTACATCCTTCCTGTAACTAGGTGACCAAAACTGTACACAATACTCCAAATTCGGCCTCACCAATGCCTTATATAACCTTACCATAACACTCCAATTTTTATACTCGATACTCCGATTTATAAAGGCCAATGTACCAAAGGCACTCTTTACGACCCTATCCACCTGTGACGTCACTTTTAGGGAATTCTGTACCTGTATTCCCAGATCCCTCTGTTCAACTGCACTCTTCAGAGTCCTACCATTTACCCTGTACGTTCTTCTTTGGTTTGTCCTTCCAAAGTGCAATATCTCACACTTGTGTGCGTTAAATTTCATTTGCCATTTTACAGCCCATTTTTCTAGTTGGTCCAAATCCCTCTGCAAGCTTTGAAAACCTTCCTCACTGTCCACTACACCTCCAATCTTTGCATCATCAGCAAACTTGCTGAACCAATTTACCACATTATCATCCAGATCATTGATATAGATGACAAACAACAATGGACCCAACACCGATCCCTGCGGCACACCACTAGTCACAGGCCTCCACTCAGAGAAGCAATCCTCCACAACCACTCTCTGGCTTCTTCCATTGAGCCAGTGTCTGATCCAATTTACTACCTCCCCATGTATACCGAGCGACTGAACCTTCCTAACTAACCTCCCATGAGGGACCTTGTCAAAGGCCTTGCTGAAATCCAGGTAGACAACATCCACCGCCTTCCCTTCATCCACTTTCCTGTTCACCTCCTCGAAAAACTCTAATAGATTGGTCAAACATGACCTACCACGCACAAAGCCATGTTGACTCTCCCTAATAAGTCCCTGTCTATCCAAATATTTGTAGATCCTATCCCGTATCACACCTTCCAATAACTTGCCCACCACCGACGTCAAACTTACTGGCCGATAATTTCCCGGATTTCTTTTGGAACCTTTTTTAAACAACGGAACAACATGAGCCACCCTCCAATCATCCGGCACCTCCCCCGTGAATACTGACATTTTAAATATGTCTGCCAGGGCCCCTGCAAGTTCAACACTAGCTTCCCTCAAGGTCTGTGGGAATACCCTGTCCGGTCCTGGGGATTTATCCACTCTGATTTGCCTCAAGACAGCGAGCACCTCCTCCCCTTTAATCTGTAAAGGTTCCATGGCCTCCCTACCAGTTTGCCCTATTTCCGTAGACTCCATGCCCGTTTCCTCAGTAAATACGGATGCAAAAAAACCATTTAGTATCTCCCCCATCTCTTTTGGTTCCATACACAGTCTACCACTCTGGTCTTCAAGAGGACCAATTTTATCCCTCACTATCCTTTTGCTCCTAACATACCTATAGAAGCTCTTTGGATTTTCCTTCACTCTGTCGGCCAAAGCAACCTCATGTCTTCTTTTAGCCCTCCTGATTTCCCTCTTAAGTAGCTTCTTGCACTTTTTATACTCCTCGAGCATCTGATGTGTTCCTTGCTGCCTGTACATTTCATACAACTCTCTCTTCCTCTTAATCAGTGTTACAATCTCCCTCGAGAACCAAGGTTCCTTATTCCTATTTACTTTGCCTTTAATCCTGACAGGAGCATACAAACTCTGCACTCTCAAAATTTCTCCTTTGAAGGCCTCCCACTTTCCATTTACATCCTTACCAGAGAACCGCCTGTGCCAATCCACACTTCCCAGATCCCTTCTCATTTCATCAAATTTGGCCTTTTTCCAGTTCAGAACTTCAACCCGAGGACCAGATCTATCCTTATCCACGATCAGGTTGAAACTAATGGCATTATGATCACTGGATCCAAAGTGTTCCCTCACACTCACATCCATCACCTGCCCTAACTCATCCCAATAGGAGATCCAATATCGCATCCTCTCTAGTTGGCACCTCTATATACTGGTGTAGAAAATTCTCCTGAACACATTTTACAAACTCTATCCCGTCTAAACCTTTAACAGTATGCGAGTCCCAATCTATATGTGGAAAATTAAAATCCCCTACTATCACAACTTTGTGTTTCTTGCAGTTGTCAGCTATCTCTCCGCTGATTTGCTCCTCCAATTCTCGCTGACTATTGGGTGGTCTATAATACAAGCCCATTAATGTGGTCATACCTTTCCTGTTTCTCAGCTCCACCCATAGGGCCTCCGTAGACAAGCTCCCTAATCTATCCTGCCTGAGTACCGCTGTAACATTTTCCCTGCCCAACAATGCCACCCCCCCACCTTTTATCCCTCTGCCTCTATCCCGCCTGAAACATTGGAACCCTGGAACATTGAGCTGCCAGTCCTGCCCCTCCTGTAGCCAAGTTTCACTAATGGCTATAATGTCATATTTCCACGTGTCTATCCACGCCTTCAGCTCATCTGCCTTCCCCACAATACTCCTGGCATTGAAATAGACACACCTCAAAAAAATTATTTCCACCACACTCTACCCTTCCATTTGTGATTTTGCTTGAACTAACCTGTCTTTTTACCCCAGCTCCACTATCTGCTCTGGCACTCTGGTTCCCACCCCCCTCCAAATCTAGTTTAAACGCTCCCCAATAACACTAGCAAATCTCCCTGCAAGTATATTGGTCCCCTTGTAGTTTAGGTTTAACCCGTCTCTCTTGTACAGGTCCCACCCGCCCCAAAGGAGGTCCCAATGATCCAAGAATAGGAAACCCTGCCCCCTGCACCAGTTCCTCAGCCATGTGTTTATCCGCCCAAGCATCCTACTCCTGCCCTCACTGGCATGTGGCTCAGGTAGCAATCCTGAGATTACTACCCTCGGGGTCCTGCTTTTTAACTTCCTTCCAAGCTCTTTGTACTCACTCTTTAGGACCTCCTCACTCTTCCTTCCCACGTCATTGGTACCGACGTGTACCACGACATCTAGCTGATCACCTTCCCACTTTAGAACGCTGTGCACGCGATCAGAGACATCGCTGACCTTGGCACCTGGGAGGCAACAAACCATGCAGGAGTCTCTGTCCCGACCACAGAACCTCCGGTCTGTACCTCTGACCATTGAGTCCCCTATCACTTCTTCATCCCACCCTTTTGCGCTGTAGAACCAGACGCAGTATCAGAGTTCCGGCTGTTGCAGCTTGTCCCAGGTAAAGCATCTCCCACAACAGTATCCAATTCAGTATTCCTGTTGTGGAGGGGTATGGCCACAGGGGAACCCTGCTCTGCCTGTCCTTTCACACTGCCATTTCCTCTCCTTACAGTAACCCAATTTCCTGTGCTCTGCTGCTTAGGTGTAACTATCTCCCGAAAGCTACTGTCTATAAACTTCTCATTCTCCCGAATTAGATGGAGGTCATCAAGCTCCTTCTCCAGTTCCCTAACACGCCTTGCTAGCAGCTGCAGCTGAATGCATCTTTTGCAGGTGCTGTCGTCAGGGATACAGGAGGTCTCCCTGATCTCCCACATCCTGCAAGAGGAGCATTCCAATATCCGGCCTGGCATTTATTTTAGTCTGGGGAAAAACAAGAATAAACTTTCTGGGAAAGAAAAAACTTACTCTCGCCTCTGCCTGTTCTCGCCGAAGCCCGTTTTGAGCCAAAGCCCTTCAGCTCTCACTCTGCCCCCTGCTCACTCTGCTGCCCGCTAACGACGGTGCCCGCTCAAAGGTGCGGCCTACTTTTAAACCCTCCAAAACCTTCCCAGGCTGCTGCTGGGCCTACTTCCTGTTTTGAAAAAAAAACCTCCGATTCTTTTCACTAATTTATGTATTGGTGCAGACTCAATGGGCTGAAGAGCCTCATCTGCACGGTGTGATTCTGTGAAATGCAACCCTCATATAAACGTTCGCTCAGCCTGAAAACTAATCACAGCTTCTTCGCCAGCACAGAAACATTAAATTAAACCATCCTAAGACTGTACCCTCTTTCCAACGTTTACCCCAACAAATATCAATCCATTAAAAATAATGCTTTCCTGACACGCTACAGATTGGAAGGTAGCAAACGTCATCCTCACTATTTATGAAGGGAGAGGTAAAACAGGGAACTACAGACCTGTTCGCCTTACATCAGTGACAGTGAAAATGCTAGAATCTGCTATGAAGGATGTGATAAATGAACACTTGAATAATAATAATCTGATTGGGTATTGAAACGGTTAATAATCACAAATTGAAAAATCACAATCTGCAAGCTGCTCAAACTCAGGCACACAGAGAAAACTCCTGAGAGGACGACAAGGGATCAATGGAATTAGTATATTTAGATTTTCAGAAGGCTTTTCTGAAAGGCATGGTTGTTAGGTCCATTGACCTGAACAAGGGCCGGACTGTGGCGACGAGGGAATTTCACAGTAACTTCATTGCAGTGTTAATGTAAACCTCACTTGTGACGAATAAATAAATAAACTTTATATTGTGATGACTTCAGCCAGGCAAATGAGATTGGTTTGCGAGAGTATCAACTACCTGATGAGTCCTAATTGGTGCTTAAATCAGGGAGTCTCATGCTCCCTATGAAAGGGAGCAACTGTCCGAGCTGTCTGTGTGCAGCTCTATCATGAGAAGTCGCTTGCTTGCTGCTACAGAGAAGGAAGGAGCTGGGTGAGAGGTTCTTGCCATTGGAAGGAGAGAGGAGGAAGGCAGAACAAGAAGGGAGGAACAGCTATCACCCCCACCTGCCACCCAGCCACTGGAAGGTGCTCTCTTCCAGAGAGAGGGAGAGAGGAAGAGTGCGTCCATCTGCAGGAGGGAGAACAACGCTGAGCACAGCGGGACCCGGAACATCTAAGGACTGAGTTGTTGGGCTGATGCCCCCATCGTCGGGAACCCGTGCCTGAAAAGTGAGGGGGAGAGAAAGACTAAAGAACTTTGTCTTTTCATCAACTACAGGGGTGGGGGGTGAAGACACCCCGGACTATTTCATTGTTAGGCTTCGGGCCGAAGAGGAGAGGTCCCCCCACCCCCCACCCTCCTGACTGGGGCACCGGCCTCCTCGGTGCCCTGTCCCTCGTCCTCCCACCTGCCCCTCTGTCCCCCTCTCTCTCCCTCTCTGATATCCGGGGAGAGAGTACCTGGACCCTCACCCACCCCTCCCTCCCTCATTCCCTCTCTGCCCCCCAATACCAGGGCAGAAACACCTCCCCCCCCCCCCCCCCCCTCGCCCCTGCCCACCACACCCATACTCCCTTCCCTCTCTACCCCCCTCTCTGTGCCTCACATAAAGGCCAGGGAGGCCCCTCACCCAACCCTCACTGCACCCCCCACCCCACGGACATTTTAAGTCTCAATATGCCCTGCCGTACATCTGAGCAGTCTCGGGGTGGGCGTAGCACCAGTTATTAAATCATGGCGACCACGACACCGTCGCCGGTGGCAGGGCCATCTAGGCCCACCTATGCGAGTATAGTGGCAGCCAGGGCCCCCACGGCACCCAAGGCCCTGCCACCTTTTAAATTGATTACAAAACAACTCGGGGTGAAGTGCTACGCCCACCCCGACATGACCATCGAGGCGTGCGTTTGGGCAATGGCTGGGGTTGTCGGCCCCTCAGCCATTGTCGCAGCCTCAAAGGTGTACGGCAAGGCCGTATTCTTCCTGAAGGCCGAGCGGGCAGTCCACCTCGCCCTGGAAAAGCGGCTCACGGTGGGCGGGACGTTCTTGGCGGTGGACCCCCTAGAGGCCACCGCCCATCGAGTTGTCATCTCGAACGTCCCGCCTTTCATCCCCGTGGAGCTCCTCCTTCCCCACCTCCATCTACTGGGGGGGGGTCAGGTCCGAGGTGGCACCAGTCCCCTCGGTCTTCGTGATCCCACCCTTAGGCACGTGTACTCCTTCCGGCGCCAGGTTTATGTCCGCCTGGCCCGGGAGGAGTGCCTGGAAGGGGGCTTCAATGTCCCCTTCGAAGGGACCACCTACCGGGTCTTCTGGTCCGCGGACGGCGTGCGGTGCCATGCCTGTAAAGAGGCGGGGCATATTAAAAACAACTGCCCCGCCTCCAAGGCGGCCGCCGACCCACAATCCAAGGCGGCCGCAGCTGGTGCCGCAGCCCCCTCTCCCCCTAGCCAAATACCACCTGGCCCCCCGCAAGGGGAGACCATGCCGGCAGCAGCCGCCACCTTGGCTGCCGGCGGGGGGGGGAGTGGAGCCTCCACGAGGCCAGAAGACCCCGAAAAAAGGGAAGAAAAAGGGGGGGAACTCGACCCCGACCCCCTCCACCCCAGTCACCCCGGCTGCCGGCTTGGGGAAAACAACCACCTCCGGCCCCCGTCCCAAACCATCTCCCGGGCCCGTGGGCGCCTCAGCGTCCTGTGCTGGGCCCAGCGTCGCAGGTGCGCGCGCTCCCGGGTCCGGGTGTGGGGTGGTACGCGACCCCGAGCCGGCACAGACAACAACAGGGGACGTGACGGGGAGAAAAAAGGGGCGTGGCAAGGCCAAGAGGGGCGGGGTGCGGGCAGCGTCTCCCACCCACGGGCATGACAACAAGAAGAGGCGCTGCCCCTCGGGAGCTGTGGGGTTCGAGTTTTGTGCGCCCCGCCCCCCGTTCATGTCATCGCCTGCCACGCCCCCGCCTGTTTTCCACACCTTGTCCCCAGACCGGGGGCAAGAAAAAGATGAAAATAAAACACGTGCTGCTGCAGTCCCCCGGACGGATCTCCCCGAGGCCGGGTGGGAGCGGGGCCCTCGCGGCTCTGTTCAGCCCGGTCGAATTTGACCCGGACTTCTTCAACAGCTTGCCAGGGGACTGGAGCAGCACCCCAATTTTCGGGTCCCTGGGCGGCGGTGGCGAGGAATTTATCTCCTCCTCTCCGTCCCAACCTTTGATGCTGGGCACCCCCAACGTGAATCCGGAGGTTTCTCCGGGCTTGGGGGGTGTCCAGGCGTTCGGGGCAGGGAGGGGGACGGAGCTGCCGCCGCCCACGGACCCACAAACCCAGGGTCGAGAGCCCGAGGGGAACCCCTCCTCCGCCGATCCTGGGGGTGGGATCGGGGGGGAGTCAGGACTAGTCGGCAGCTCCGCGCCGCCCGCCGCACGCCCTGCGGCGGGGGACTCGGAGTCGAAGGGCGACGGCCCCGAGGAGGTAAGCTGCTCGGTGGTGGGCACGGGGATTGTTTCAGGGTCCACCTGTAGCGAGGCGGGGGACTCCCCCGTGCCCCTCACCGAGTCGCCCCTCATCCCCCTTGGGGAACTCAGGACTTTCATCAAAGACCATTCTGGTCGCCCTGACAGCGTCTGACTGGCCCTCGACCGTTGGTCGGACCTGGCGCTGCTCGTCCGCTGAACGCAGGCCTGCTCCCAGGCCGCGTCGGACCTGACTGAAAGAGAGCGGCGTCGGGTACGGGAGTTCCTCGACGGGCTCAAGGGGGAGCGGACTGGCGCGTCTTGCGCCAGCGCTCCCCCACGCACTTAGATAAGTGGTGACGGTGGCACAATGCTACTGACATGAAGGTAATTATAGCCAGCCTCAACGTCAACGGCAGCAGCGAGCCACTCCGCAGGTTCCAGAACTTCTCGGTCCTCCGCGACGGGAAGTATGCGGTGTGCTTCCTGCAAGAAACCCGTACCATTCCGGGAGACGAAGCCCGATGGCTCCTGGAGTGGCGAGGGGGGGTCTACATGAGCCACCTCACTCTCGCTTCTAGCGGGGTGGCTATCTTGTTGGCCCCGAATTTTCAGCCGGAGATCTTGGGGGTCAAGGAGCCGGTGCCAGGCCGGTTGCTGCACTTGACGGTCCGTGTGGGGGGCGTAGTCATTCACTTGCTGAACGTTTACGCCCCGGGCGCCGGACCGCAGCAAACGACGTTCTACGAGAAAGTGTCCGCTCACCTCAACACCATCGCTGGGGGCGAATGCATCATCCTCGGGGGGGATTTCAACTGCACCCTCGAGGCACGGGACCGCACCGGCCCCTGGCTGCGCACCCCGGCGGTGGTGAAGTTGCGGGACCTGCTCGGGACCTGCGACTTGGTGGACGTCTGCAGACATCTCCATCCTGGCTCCAGAGCTTTCACGTTCGTGAAGCCTGGAGGCGGAGTGTCCAGAATCGACCACCTTTACATTTCGAGGGCGCACGTGTCCGGCGTGCCGTCGGCCTCCATGCGGCAGGTGCCGTGCACGGACCACCACCTGGTGTGGGCGGAGTTTGCTCCGTCTCGCGTCCGGGGGGGGGTCCGCGTACTGGCACTTCAACAACACGCTGCTGGAGGACGAGCGCTTCCTGGACTCGTTCCGTCGATTCTGGGCCGGCTGGAGAAGGAAGCGGGGAGGCTTCCCCTCCTTGAGGCTATGGTGGGACGTGGGCAAGACTCACGTCCGGACCTTCTGTCAGGAGTACGCGAGGGGGTCGACGAGGAGGCGGAAATCCAGGCTCGAGGAGTTGGAGAAGGAGGTTTTCGACCTGGAGGCACGTCTCAGTCAGCCCGACGCGGACCCGGCCCTGCGGCTAGAGTACAGGGAGAAGAAGGGCGCGCTGCGGGACCTGCAACTGGTCGGGTCCCGTGGCGCGTACGTGAGGTCGCGGCTCCAGTTCCGGGTGGACCTGGACCACGGCTCCCCCTTCTTCTACTCGCTGGAAAAAGGGCGGGCTAACCGTCAGCAGCTCCTTACGCTGCTGGCCGACGACGGTTCCCCCGTCTCGGATCCGGAGGGCATCCGGGCCATCACCTGGGATTATTACACCTCCCTCTTCTCCCCGGATCCGTCCAGCGAGGATGCCCGCAGACTTCTGTGGGAGGACCTTCCGCAAGTCAGCCCGGAGGGCGTCGGCAGGCTCGAGGCCCCCATTGCCGTGGCCGAGCTGGCCGGCACCCTCAATGGCCTCGGTCGGGGCAAGGCCCCGGGGCTGGACGGGCTGACGGTAGAGTTCTTCAGGGCGTTCTGGGACGTCCTGGGGGGCGACTACGCGGGGGTCCTGGAGGAGAGCAACGCCACCGGGGAAATGCCCCTTTCGTGGCACAGGGCCGTCATTGCCCTGCTGCCAAAGAAGGGGGATCTCCGCTGCCTTAAAAACTGGCGCCCGGTCTCCCTCCTCAGCACGGATTATAAAATCTTTGCCAAGGCATTAGCCTCACGCCTTGGGTCCGTGCTGGACCACATGATCCACCCTGACCAGTCCTACACGGTCCCGGGCTGATCGATTCACGATAACCTCCATCTGGTCCGGGACCTGATCCACCATTCCCAGAGGGCTGGTCTGTCGAGCGCCTTCTTGTCCTTAGATCAGGAGAAGGCGTTCGACAGGGTGGAGCACGAGTAGTTGCTCGGGACTCTGCGGGCATTCGGGTTCGGGACGCAGTTTGTCGCCCGGATCCGATTACTCTACTCTGCCGCAGAGTGTCTGATTAAGGTTAACGGGTCCCTGACGGCGCCCCTTCGCTTTGGGAGGGGAGTACGGCAGGGCTGCCCCTTGTCCGGCCAACTTTATTCTATATGCGTGGAGCCATTCCTGCGCCTCTTGCGGAGGAGGTTGTCGGGTTTGACTCTGCGCGGCCCGGACGTAGGGGTGGTCCTGTCTGCTTACGCCGACGACGTGCTCCTCGTGTTCACAGACCCGGCTGACCTGCGGAGGATGCGAGAATGCCAGGCGGTGTACTCCGCCGCGTCCTCCGCCAGGATCAACTGGGCCAAGTGCTCCGGACTCCTGGTCGGTCCGTGGGAGATGGACCCCCTTCCGGAGGAGCTCAGGCCTTTCACCTGGAGCAGGACCAACCTCCTCTACCTGGGGGTCCATCTCTGCCCAGCCGAGGAATCCTGGCCGGCGAACTGGCGGGAGTTGGAGGCCAAAGTCTCCGCCCGCCTGGGTCGCTGGACAGGACTGCTCTGAGTGCTGTCCTACAGGGCGCGAGTTCTCGTCATAAACCAGCTGGTCGCCTCCATGCTGTGGTACCGGCTGGTCACTTTGACCCCTCCCCCTGGCTTTGTCACCGATATGCAGAAAGCCCTCGTGCGGTTTTTCTGGGACAACCGACTGCACTGGGTCGCTGCCGAGGTGCTGCATCTCCCGATTGAGGAGGGCGGACAAGGTCTGGTGTGCCTCCGCACGCAGGTAGCGACCTTCCGCCTCCAGACCCTGCAGCAATACCTTTACGTCGAGCCTCCTCCACGATGGCGTGCGATGGCGACGTATTTTTTCCGCCACTTGCACGGCCTCAATTACGACGTGCAGCTCCTGCACATCAACCTGGGGCGTATTCCCACCTCTCTGCGGGAGTTGCCCGTCTTTTACCAGGACCTCCTCACGGTCTGGAACACGGTCGCCTCGCGACGCAGCTCTCCCCCGTCAGGAGTAGCGGCTCTCGTGCGAGAGCCGCTGCTCAGGAATCCGCACCTCCAGCCTTACGACTTCAGGTGGCTGGCGGAGAGGAGGGCCGTGGACGCCGGGATGACCAGGATCGGGGACGTGCTGGATGGCGGAGGAGCGGGCTGGATGAGCCCCGACGTGCTGGCTGAGCGCGCGGGGGTGACCGTCTGGCGCGCGGCCAAAGCCATCCAAGACCTTAGGACGGTCGTGCTCGGCCCCGAGTGCGCACGTGGTCTAGAGGCGGCGCAGGCGTGCGGTGGGATCCCGCCCGAGCGTTCCCCTGCTCGGACGGAATTTCACATTGGCCCGAAGCCTAGACCTCCCCCCCCCGGGTCAGGTGCCCCACTGCGTGTGCCGCCTCGCGGAAATGCCCTCCGTGCCCTTTTCCACCGCGCGGAGGTGTTTCCTGTACGGGCTGCTGCTGCACACCTTTCACTACCGCGTCCTCGCCCGTCGCCCAGATACACCTTGGGGGGCCTTGTTGCCGCCGGGCGGCGGAGGTCCCCAGTGGAGGTCCCTCTACGGAGGGATCTCCCCCAATTATCTCGGAGACCTGGGGTGGAGGGTGCTGCACGCAGCAGTGCCGTACAACCGTAGGTTTTTCCGGTTCACGGGCTCCCAAGACTGCCCTTTCTGTGGCCTCGTGGAGTCCGTGGACCATGTCTACGTTCTGTGTTTTAGACTGCACACCCTTTTTGGTTTCCTCAAACACCTCTTACTGATGTTTTGTTTGCACTTCAGTCCCACGCTCCTGATCTACGGGCACCTGGTGCGGAGAGGGGCGGGTCGGGATGCCGACCTCCTCGTGAACCTGCTCCTGGGCCTGGCGAGACGCGCCATCAATAGGTCCAGGCAGCGGGCGATCGACGGGGCCGTCCATCCCGACTGTCTGCCCCTCTACCGCGGCTACATTCGCGGCCAGGTGTCCCTGGAGAGGGAGCATGCGGTGTCCACGGGCGCGGTTGACGCCTTCCGCGACCGCTGGGCGCCGCAGGGGCTGGGGTGTATTATCGACCCCGATAATCACCTTTTGGTTTGACGTTTTAAGTTTCCTTTCGACTTTGTTTTTGGTTCGGGCTGTTCCCCCCTTCCTTTTGGGGAGCCGCCCCTTTTACTTTGTCCCTAAGTTAATTTGAGTTCGTTTATTACGTTGGTACCCGAAAAAGTTACCTGATGAGTTGCAATTGGTGCTTAAATCAGGGAGTCTCATGCTCCCTATGAAAGGGAGCAACTGTCTGAGCTGTCTGTGTGCAGCTCTATCATGAGAAGTCGCTTGCTTGCTGCTACAGAGAAGGAAGGAGCTGGGTGAGAGGTTCTTGCCGTTAAAAGGAGAGAGGAGGAAGGCAGAACAAGAAGGGAGGAACAACTATCGCCCCCACCTGCCACCCAGCCACTGGAAGGTGCTCTCTTCCAGAGAGAGGGAGAGGGGAAGAGGGAGAGTGTGTCCATCTGCAGGAGGGAGGACAACGCTGAGCACAGCGGGACCCGGAACATCTAAGGACTGAGTTGTTGGGCTGGTGCCCCCATCGTCGGGAGCCTGTGCCTGAAAAGGGAGGGGGGGGGGGGGCGGGGGCTGGTGGGTGCGGGGGAAAGACTAAAGAACTTTGTTTTTTTCACCATCTACAGGGGTGGGGGGTGAAGACACCCCGGACTATTTCTTTGTTAGGCCTCGGGCTGAAGAGGAGAAGTCCCCCACCCACTGCTGCCCCCCCAACACCGGAAACCCCACCGCTCCTTCCTCCTGACTGGGGCACCAGCCCTCCTCGGTGCCCTGTCCCTCGTCCTCCCTCCTGCTCCTCCGTCCCCCTCTCTCTCCCTCTCTGCCTTCTGGGGAGAGAGTGCCTGGACCCCCACCAACCCAACCCTCCCTCGTTCCCTCTTTGTCCCCCATTACCAGGGCAGAGACACACCCCCCCACCCCACCACACCCATACTCCCTTCCCTCTCTACCACCCTCTCTGTGCCTCACATAAAGGCCAGAGAGGCCCCTCACCCAACCCTCCCTGCACCCCCGACCCCACGGAAAAGTCACAACAAATACGCCCTGCCGTGCATCTGGCCAGTCTCGGGGTGGGCGTAGCACCAGTTATTAAATCATGGCGACCACGACACCGTCGCTGGTGGCAGGGCCATCTAGGCCCACCTATGCGGGTGTGGCGGCAGCCAGGGCCCCCAAGGCACCCAAGACCCTGCCACCTTTTAAATTGATAACAAAACAACTCTGGGTGAAGTGCTACGCCCACCCCGACATGACCATCGAGGCGTGTGTTCGGGCAATGGCTGGGGTTGTCGGCCCCTCAGCCATTGTAGCAGCCTCGAAGATGTACGGCAAGGCCGTATTCTTCCTGAAGGCTGAGCGGGCAGTCCACCTCGCCCTGGAAAAGGGGCTCACGGTGGGCGGGACGTTCTTGGCGGTGGACCCCCTAGAGGCCACCGCCCATCGTCTAGTCATCTCGAACGTCCCGCCCTTCATCCCCGTGGAGCTCCTCCTCCCCCACCTCCATCTACTGGGGGAGGTCAGGTCCGAGGTGGCACCGGTCCCGCTCGGTCTTCGTGATCCCACCCTCAGGCACGTGTACTCCTTCTGGTGCCAGGTATATGTCCGCCTGGCCCGGGAGGAGTGCCTGGAAGGGGGCTTTAATGTCCCCTTCGAAGGGACCACCTACCGGGTCTTCTGGTCCGCGGACGGTGTGCGGTGCCATGCCTGTAAGGAGGCGGGGCATATTAGAAAAAACTGCCCCACCTCCAAGGCGGCCGCCGACCCATAATCCAAGGCGGCCGCAGCTGGCGCCGCAGCCCCCTCTCCCCCTAACCAAATACCACCTGGTCCCCCGCAAGGGGAGACCATGCTGGCAGCAGCCGCCACCTTGGCTGCCGGCGGGGGATGGGGGGGGGGGTAGTGGAGCCTCCGCGAGGCCAGAAGACCCCGGGGAAAGGGAAGAAAAAGGGGGGGAACGCAACCCCGACCCCCTCCACCCCAGCTGCCGGCTCGGGGAAAACACCCACCTCCGGCCCCCCTCCCAAACCATCTCCCGGGCCCGTGGGTGCCTCAGCATCCTGTGCTGGGCCCGCCGTCGCGGGTGCGCGCGCTCCTGGGTCCGGGCGTGGGGGGGTACGCGACCCCGAGCCGGCACAGCCAGCACAGACACCGACAGGGGACGTGACAGGGAGGCGAAAGGGGCGTGGCAAGGCGAAGAGGGGCGGAGCGTGGGGGGCATCTCCCACCCACGGGCACAGTAACAAAAAGAGGCGCTGCCCCTCGGGAGCCATGGGGTTCGAGGTTTGTGGGACCCACTCCCCATTCACGTCGTCGCCTGCCACGCCCCCACCTGTTTTTACGCCTTGTCCCCAGACTGGGGGCAAGAAAAAGTCCCAAAATAAACACGTGCTGGTGCAGTCCCCTGGACGGGTCTCCCCGAGGCCGAGTGGGAGCGGGGCCCCTGCGGCTTCATTCAGCCCGGTCGAATTTGACCCGGAATTCTTTTACAGCTTGCCGGGGGACTGGAGCAGCACCCCGATGTTCGGGTCCCAGGGCGGCGGTGGCAAGGAATTTGTCTCCTCCTCTCCGTCCCGACCTTTGATGCTGGGCATCCCCAACATGAATCCGGAGGGTTCTCCGGGCTTGGGGGGTGTCCAGGCGTATGGGGTGGAGCAGGGAACTGAGCCGCCGCCGCCCACGGACCTACAAACCCAGGGACAAGAGCCCAGAGAGAACCCCTCCTCCGCCGATCCTGGGGGTGGGATCCGTGGCGGCTCCGTTCCGCTCGCCGCACGCCCTGCAGTGGGGGACTCGGAGTTGAGGAGGTAAGCTGCTCGGTGGTGGGCACGGGGATCGTTTCAGGGTCCACCTGTAGTGAGGAGGAGGACTCTCTTGTGCCCCTCACCGAGTTGCCCCTCATCCCCTCTGGGGAACTCAGGGCCTTTATCAAAGACCATTCCGTCTGCCCTGACAACATCTGACTGGCCCTCGACCGTTGGTCCACCTCAGAGAGCCGTTGGTGTACAGGTATTGAGTTATTCAAGGCCGAGGTCAACAGCTTTTGGGCTTCTCAGTTTCTTTTTTTTTTGTATTTTTATTCCAATTCAATCAAATGAAGTCCAATTCTGAGTCTCAGCAAGTTGAGCCATTCCCGATCCAAGCTGACAAAACAGGGCTCTCACCTCCTGGTTTGGGCTTGATCTACATGATCCAAGCTGATTGCAGTTGGCAAAGCTCCTCCTCCAAGGCTTGATCTTATTTGCATCCTAGTCAAAAGGCCGAGATGCCGCTTTTAAAAATTGCTTCAAATGAAGCTAAAATGTAACCTAATGACTTGAACCAAGCGCACATGTCAATGCTTCACTTGATCTTAGCCAAAAGGTTGAGAAGTGATAAGCACCCACACTGTCTGGTTTAGCATTGGGAAATAGTGATGGAACATTCCAGAATTGATGATCAGCCTATGTATTCTTTTTGAATGCTGCTTCCGTGGCCAACAGGTCCTGGGGTTAAGACTCTCCTGGAGTTAGACTCCAACAGGTCCTGGGGTTAAGACTCTCCTGGAGTTAGACTCCAACAGGTCCTGAGGTTAGACTGAAGCCGGAGCGATTGTTCCAGCGGGAGGGACGCTGCCCACTGGCACACAAAAGCTGCTGGCAAATGGAACTGACTTGAGTTATAATGTTAGCTACTCCTGCTCCTAGTCTTTAATCTTGTTATTAATTGTTTACAGTGGTTACCTTCACTCATCTTTGCTGATTCCCCATTAACCATTTTCATCCTAGATTGTCTCTGCTCCGGTTTCCATGGTAATTGTAGTTTATGGGTCAGAGGGCGACTATGAGAGCATTTCCGGGTCAGAACGGAAGTGACTGGTTTGCTGCTCCGCGGGTGGAGGGCGCGAGGTTGAGCTTTAGGAACAGGTAAGAAAATAAATAAATCAGCTTCATAAAGCCCACACTGAGAATAATTCAGCTTTATGAACCCCACACTGAGAATAAGTCAGCTTTATAAACCCCACACTGAAAATAAACTAGTGCGAAGAAGGTCCCGGACTGAATATTAAGTAACAAAGTCGGGCAAATGTTTGAAGTATCAAAGAAGAATACAGCACAGGAACTGGCCCTTCGGCCCTCCAAGCCTGTGCCGCTCGTGCCCACTAGACCATTCTTTTGTATCCCTCTATTCCCAGTCTGTTCATGTGG
This sequence comes from Mustelus asterias, assembly GCF_964213995.1. Taxonomy (NCBI): domain Eukaryota; kingdom Metazoa; phylum Chordata; class Chondrichthyes; order Carcharhiniformes; family Triakidae; genus Mustelus; species Mustelus asterias. The sequence goes on along the minus strand of NC_135804.1, from coordinate 73,489,691 downwards.
CTATCTAGATAAGACTTAAACGATCCCAGCATGTCTGCCTCAACCACCTTGCTTGGCAGTGCATTCCAGGCCCCCACCATCCTCTGTAAAATACGTCCCCCTGACGTCTGTGTTGAACCTTGCCCCCCTCACCTTGAACCCGTGTGGGGTGACCCCCTTGTGTTCGTCACCTCCGACCTGGGAAAAAGCTTCCCACTGTTCACCCTATCTATGCCCTTCATAATTTTATACACCTCTATTAGGTCGCCCCCCCATCCTCCGTCTTTCCAGGGAGAACAACCCCAGTTTACCCAATCTCTCCTCATAGCTAAGACTCTCCATACCAGGCAACATCCTGGTAAACCTTCTCTGTACTCTCTCCAAAGCCTCCACGTCCTTCTGGCAGTGTGGCGACCAGAACTGGACGCAGTATTCCAAATGTGGCCTAACCATCGTTCTATACAGCTGCAACATCATATGCCAACTTTTGTATTCTATGCCCCGTCCAATAAAGGCAAGCATGCCATATGCCTTCTTGACCACCCTCTCCACCTGTGCTGCCACCTTTAAGGATCTGTGGACTTGTACACCCAGGTCCCTCTGTGTGTCTATACTCCTGATGGTTCTGCCATTTATTGTATAACTCCCCCTTACATTAGATCTACCGAAATGCATCACTTCGCATTTATCAGTGGGGGAGCATTTTGCAGTCAGCAATCAGAACTCCATTGGATTCAGGATTGTTATGGAAAAGGACAAGGATGGATTAGAAATCAATGTTCGAAACAGGGAAAGGCTGATTTTAGTAAGATCAGATATGATTTCACCAAAGTGAACTGGGAACAGACACTTGTACAAAGAGCTAAAAAGAGCACAGCACAGGAACAGGCCCTTTGGCCCACCAAGCCTCTCATAGAAATCATAGAATCATAGAAACCCTACAGTGCAGAAGGAGGCTATTCGGCCCATCGAGTCTGCACCGACCACAATCCCACCCAGGCCCTACCCCCACATATTTTACCCATTAATCCCTCTAACCTACGCATCCCAGGACTCTAAGGGGCAATTTTTTTAACCTGGCCAATTAACCTAACCCGCACATCTTTGGACTGTGGGAGGAAACCGGAGCACTCTGCTGACACATGACGCCTTTCCAAACTAAAGACTTTTTGCCGACATGTGATCCGTATCCATCTATTCCCTACCTATTCATATATCTGTCAAAATGTTGCTGAAACGTTGCTATTGTATCTGCTTGTACCACCTCTTCTGGCAACGCATTCTGGACATTTACGACCTGATGTGTAAAAAAGCTTGCCTCTCACATCTCTTTTAAACTTTCCCCCTTTTTACCTTAAACTTACTTTCCCGAGTAATTGAAATTTCTACCCTGGGAAAAAGACTCCCATGATCCATTCTATCCATGCCTCTCATAATTGTGTAAAGTTCTATCAGGTCGTCCCTCAGCCTCCGACATTCAAGTGAAAACATACCACGTTTGTCCAACCTCTCCTCATAGCGAATACCCTCCAAACCAGGAAACATCCTGGTAAACCTTTTGTGCACCTTCTCCAAAGCCACCACATTCTTCTGTTAACATAGAACATTACAGCGCAGTACAGGCCCTTCGGCCCCCGATGTTGCGCCGACCAGTGAAACCAATCTGAAGCCCCTCTAATCTACACGATTCCAATATCATCCATGTATTTATCCAATAACCATTTGAATGCTCTTAATGTTGACGAGTCCACGACTGCTGCAGGCAGGGCATTCCATGCCCTTCCTACTCTGAGTAAAGAACCTACCTCTAACATCTGTCCTATATCTCTCACTCCTCAATTTAAAGCTATTTCCCCTCGTGTTAGCCATCGCCATCTGAGGAAAAAGGTTCTCACTATCTATTCCTCTGATCATCTTGTATGCCTCTATTAAGTCACCTCTTAACCTTCTTCTCACCAATGAAAACAACCTCAAGTCCCCCAGCCTTTCCTCATACGATTTTCCCACCATACCAGGCAACATCCCGGGAAATCTCCTCTGCACCCTTTCCAATGCTTCCACATCCCAATATGCGGCGACCAGAACTGTACACAATACTCCGAGTGCGGCCGCACCAGAGTTTTGTACAGTTGCAGCATGACCTCCTGGCTCCGAAACTCAATCCCATTACCAATAAAAGCTAACACACCGTATGCCTTCATAACAACCCTATCAACCTGGGTGCCAACTTTCAGGGATCTATGCACATGGACACCCAGATCCCTCTGTTCATCCACATGACCATAATCTTACCATTAGCCCAGTACTCTGTATTCCTGTTACTCCTTCCAAAGTGAATCACCTCTCACTTTTCCGCATTAAACTCCATTTGCCACCTCTCAGCCCAGCTCTGCAGCTTATCTATGTCCCTCTGTAACCTGCCACTTCCCTCCGTACTGTCTACAACTCCACCGACTTTAGTGTCATCCCCAAATTTACTAATCCATCCTTCTACGCCCTCATCCAGGTCATTTATAAAAATGACAAACAGCAGTGGCCCCAAAACAGATCCTTGCGGTACACCACTAGTAACTGAACTCCAGGATGAATATTTCCCATCAACCACCACCCTCTGTTTTCTTACAGCTAGCTAATTTCTGATCCAAACCACTAAATCACCCTCAATCCCATGTGTCCGTATTTTAGAGGAAACAGAAAAACTACAGCACAAAACAGGCCCTTCGGCCCCACAAGTTGTGCCGAACATATCCCTACCTTTTAGGCCTACCTATAACCCTCCATCCTATTAAGTCCCATGTACTCATCCAGGAGTCTCTTAAAAGACCCCATTGAGTTTGCCTCCACCACCACTGACGGCAGCCGATTCCACTCTCCCACCACCCTCTGTGTGAAAAACTTCCCCCTAACATTTCCCCTGTACCTACCCCCCAGCACCTTAAACCTGTGTCCTCTCGTAGCAGCCATTTTCACCCTGGGAAAAAGCCTCAGAGTCCACCCGATCTATGCCTCTCAACATCTTATATACCTCTATTAGGTCTCCTCTCATCCTACGTCTCTCCAAGGAGAAAAGACCGAGCTCCCTCAGCCTATCCTCATAAGGCATGCCACTTAATCCAGGCAACATCCTTGTAAATCTCCTCTGCACCCTTTCAATCTTGTCCACATCCTTCCTATAATGAGGCGACCAGAACTGAGCACAGTACTCCAAGTGGGATCTGACGAGGGTCTTGTATAGCTGCATCATTATCCCCGGACTCCTAAACTCAATCCCTCGATTGATAAAGGCCAGCACACCATACCCCTTCTTAACCACCACCTCCACCTGCGGGGCCGATTTTAGAGTCCTATGGACCCGGACCCCAAGGTCCTTCTGATCCTCCACAGTACTAAGAGTCTTTACCTTAATATTGTACTCCTTCATCCCATTTGACCTGCCAAAATGGACCACTATGCATTTATCAGGGTTGAAGTCCATCTGCCACTTCTCCGCCCAGTCTTGCATCCTATCTATGTCCCTCTGTAACTTCTGACATCCCTCCAGACTATCCACAACCCCACCAACCTTCGTGTCGTCGGCAAACTTACCAACCCATCCCTCCACTTCGTCATCCAGGTCATTTATGAAAATGACAAACAGCAAGGGTCCCAGAACAGATCCCTGGGGCACACCACTGGTGACCGACCTCCATTTAGAAAAAGACCCATCTATACCCACTCTCTGCCTCCTTTGGGCAAGCACAGTAAGAAGTCTCACAACACCAGGTTAAAGTCCAACAGGTTTATTTGGTAGCAAATACCATAAGCTTTCGGAGCAATGCTCCTTTGGGCAAGCCAGTTCTGGATCCCATGCCCTCTCACTTTTGCTAGAAGCCTCGCATGGGGGACCTTATCGAACGCCTTGCTAAAATCCATATAAACCACATCTACCGCTTTCCCTTCGTCAATGTGTTTCGTCACATTTTCGAAGAACTCCACCAAGCTTGTAAGGCACGATCTGCCTTTGACAAAGCCATGCTGAGTATTCTTGAGCGTACTAAACCTCTCGCAATGCTCATAAATCTTGTCCCTCAGGATCTTCCATCAGCTTACCAACCACTGAGGTTAGACTCACCGGTCGGTAATTTCCTGGGCTATCCCTATTCCACTTCTTCAAAATAGGAACCATATCTGCAATCCTCCGGCACCTCCCCCGTCTCCATTTTCTGCAATAGCTTACCATGGGGAACCTGATCAAACGCTTTGCTGAAATCCACATACACCACATCGACCGCTTTACACTCATCCACCTCTTTGGTCACCTTCTCAAAGAACTCAATAAGGTTTGTGAGGCATGACTTACCCTTCACAAAACCGTGCTGACTATCCCTAATCAAAATATTTCTTTCCAGGTGATTATAAATCCTATCTCTTATAATCCTTTCCAAAACTTTGCCGACAACAGAAGTAAGGCTCACCGGTCTATAATTACCAGGGTTGTCCCTATTCCCCTTCTTGAACAAGGGGACAACATTTGCTATCCTCCAGTCTTCTGGCACTGTTCCTATAGTAAGAAGTTTAACAACACCAGGTTAAAGTCCAACAGGTTTATTTGGTAGCAAAAGCCACACAAGCTTTCGGAGGTCTAAGCCCCTTCTTCAGGTGAGTGGGAATTCTGTTCACAAACAGAGCTTATAAAGACACAGACTCAATTTACATGAATAATGGTTGGAATGCGAATACTTACAACTAATCAAGTCTTTAAGAAACAGAACAATGTGAGTGGAGAGAGCATCAAGACAGGCTAAAAAGATGTGTATTGTCTCCAGACAAGACAGCCAGTGAAACTCTGCAGGTCCACGCAACTGTGGGAGTTACAAATAGTGTGACATGAACCCAATATCCCGGTTGAGGCCGTCCTCGTGTGTGCGGAACTTGGCGATCAGTTTCTGCTCAGCGACTCAACCGCACAACCTCAAACAGACCATTGTCCGCAGCAAACTACCCAGCCTTCAGGAGAACAGTGACCATGACACCACACAACCCTGCCACAGCAACCTCTGCAAGACGTGCCGGATCATCGACACAGATGCCATCATCTCACGTGAGAACACCATCCACCAGGTACACGGTACATACTCTTGCAATTCGGCCAACGTTGTCTACCTGATACGCTGCAAGAAAGGATGTCCCGAGGCATGGTACATTGGGGAAACTATGCAGACGCTGCGACAACGGATCAATGAACACCGCTCGACAATCACCAGGCAAGACTGTTCTCTTCCTGTTGGGGAGCACTTCAGCGGTCACGGGCATTCGGCCTCTGATATTCGGGTAAGCGTTCTCCAAGGCGGCCTTCGCAACACACGACAGTGCAGAGTCGCTGAGCAGAAACTGATAGCCAAGTTCCGCACACACGAGGACGGCCTCAACCGGGATATTGGGTTCATGTCACACTATTTGTAACTCCCACAGTTGCATGGACCTGCAGAGTTTCACTGGCTGTCTTGTCTGGAGACAATACACATCTTTTTAGCCTGTCTTGATGCTCTCTCCACGGGCGGGGGGAGGCGGCCGCCCGCCTCCCCCCCGCCCGCCCGGCCGGCCGCCCGCCTCCCCCCCGCCCGCCCGGCCGGCCGCCCGCCTCCCCCCCGGCCGCCCGCCCGCCTCCCCCCCGCCCGCCCGGCCGCCGCCCACCCGGCCGCCCGCCCGCCTCCCGCCCGCCCGCCCGCCCGCCTCCCCCCCGCCCGGCCGCCCGCCCGCCTCCCCCCCCGCCCGCCCGCCCGCCTCCCCCCCGCCCGGCCGCCCGCCCGCCCGCCCCCCGCCCGCCCGCCTCCCCCCGCCCGGCCGCCCGCCCGCCTCCCCCCCGCCCGGCCGCCCGCCCGCCTCCCCCCCGCCCGGCCGCCCGCCCGCCTCCCCCCCGCCCGGCCGCCCGCCCGCCTCCCCCCCGCCCGGCCGCCCGCCCGCCTCCCCCCCGCCCGGCCGCCCGCCCGCCTCCCCCCCGCCCGCCCGGCCGCCCGCCTCCCCCCCGCCCGCCCGGCCGCCCGCCTCCCCCCCGCCCGCCCGGCCGCCCGCCTCCCCCCCGCCCGCCCGGCCGCCCGCCTCCCCCCCGCCCGCCCGGCCGCCCGCCTCCCCCCCGCCCGCCCGGCCGCCCGCCTCCCCCCCGCCCGCCCGGCCGCCCGCCTCCCCCCCGCCCGCCTCCCCCCCGCCCGGCCCCTCTACCACTTCACACCGTGTATTTATTATTTGAGATGCATTATGTGCCAATGATTATTCTTTTCAAACATAGACGTGTTGAAGTCTGGGAGATGTCCAACTTGAACTGGAAACCTTTTGTTTATGGAGGCCTGGCTTCAGTCACTGCTGAGTTTGGTAAGTTACATTATTATGCCTCTGACCTGAATGTTCATGTGATCTTGAAGAAATCCAATCTGAGCAACATCACAACATAATCCTGCTCGTGAAGTCACTCAATATCCAAATACATAATGTCCCTACAATGGTTAGTGAATCGTGACGAACTGGACTGTCTGGACATAAATATTGTCCGATTACACCTCTATCACCCCACCCCCTACAAGGATGCTGAGGCTAGTGAATTGAGCATATACCAACTGGTTACCTGGTCTTCAATCTATTAGTTTAACCGTCATTTGTCATTAATTGCTGGTTGCATTTAGAGTGTCCTGAAGCTTCAGCACAGTATCACACACTTAATCTTATAGGATCTGCAAATCCAGTAAGTGGACATTGTGAAGAAGCACCAGAAGCTAAGCAGCATTTGCCTGATGCTGCAAATAGTATGGTGTATGCTCCACTCCATTAGATCCTAAAAGTGTATTTATTCAAGGACATTGGTGCATGGGAACATCACTGGGTTCTTGTCCAAGTCTCACTGATTTGGACATATATTGTCCATTCCTTGCCAGAGGGATCTGTGAAAGCACCTTACTACTTGGACATAGCAGTTCACAAAGAACAGCAGCTGGGGATTACTTATGTTTTCTGGCTTGTTTACACATAACTGGAATTATACTTCATACGTCTCTACCATGTGGGTTCTGTACTCCAGGCCGGCCCAGCACACACTGATGCTGTGTGTTCCAGATCGTAGCCACTCAATGTGAAATATTTTTCCTCGTGTTGCCATTGCTTATTTTGTCAGTTATCTTAAATCTGTGCCCTTTTGTTCTTGATCCTTCCACCAATGGAAACAGTTTTCCCTATCAACTCTAATATAGGAAGTTTGATTTCATTGAGGTTCTTTTTAAAGGCAAATTGTTCTGTGACCCTGCATCCCTTTATGATATCTCCTCTTAATTGTCCTAAAGGTCAGGTGTTGAACTAAAATTACTCTTGCCAGATAAGACCAAGTGCAAATCAATATAAATTCATTTTGTTGAATACACAAACAAACAATCTTCCAATATTGCAACCAGAATTTTTTTCTTTCCTTGCTCGTTACATTAAAAGTACACACTTTTTGCTTCTAATACCCAATAAAATGAAGGTATAATTGAACTGACGGATGTTCATTTAAGAGCCCTTTGCGCTGTTTTGAAGAGTGTCAATCAGAGAATTTCTGTCTCACTTCTAGTTTGATGTTGATTATTGGCTGCTTTTAATAAGACACAGTAAGTAGTCTCACAACACCAGGTTAAAGTCCAGCAGGTTTATTTGGTAGCACGAGCTTTTGGAGCACTGCCCCTTCAGGTGAGTGAAGAGTTCAGTTCACAAACAGGCACTACATAGACACAAACTCAATTACAAGGTAATGGTTGGAATGCAAGTTTTAGCAGGTAATCAAGTCTTTACAGGTGCAGACAATGTGAGTGGAGAGAGGGTTAAGCACAGGTTAAAGAGGTGTGAATTGTCTCAAGCCAGGCCAGTTAATCGCACTAATTTAATGTGCCTACCCCAGACCAATGCCGGCAACTCCACATCATCAATAAGACAGTCAAAATTAGCACCTTCTTTCTGGTTCTGCGACCACTGCGTTGTTTCATTACCTGTCATCTGAATGAAACTAATACTACATTATGGATGTAAATATCTCCGGGAATGTTGCAATGTATGAATGACCCATTGCCCCAAACTGATAGTGATGACCATATTAAAGACTAGGCTGGTTCCCTTTGAGAGAGCCCATTACATTTAATAAATTCAGTGCTTCCAGGAAGTTCTTCCAGGAAGCTTCGTTTCATATCAGAGACATCGCTTACACCAGAACACACTCAGTTCAGAGTGAACGTGAAAACGTCATGCTTGGTTTACAGACTAACAAATAGAGCAGGTGCTGTTGGTTTTCTTTCGTTCTTTAAATTTGTAAACAAGTCTGTTCTGTCCTTCCTAATTCTCATTTATGTTAATTATTGCTTGAAAGAGCAGCCCAGTTCAGAGAAGACATACATGTGAATGCCAGCCTTTTGACTTTGTGACAATATACAATACACAGATTCATTAATCTTAAATACAGACGTACTACATTTAATCACTTGCTGATTCATTACCCCCATCCACTGACTTCACCGACTGACCTTCCAGTACCTCAATCTCTTCTGTCAACTGGTTTCTTAGTCCTGTTTATGCTGAGCTTCACTGAATTAGTCTGCCCAACAGATCCAACAGCTTCACTATCCTTTGGATGGGCAAGGTTCCCTTTATCCATCTCACTGAAGTTTAACTTGTGTGTCCTGCAGTATGAGTACTTCATTGTAGTGAACAGTTTGCTCTGGATTAGTTTTGTTCATTGTCCTGTCTGCAACTGCAACAAATCTCTGCAGAATACTTAGCCCAACAACTTGTAGTTTGTGAGATGGAGTGGTTCTATATGACTATTTTACCACAGATGAGCTTCCCTTTAAGTCCCAAAGGCTCAAGCTCTTTCTTGACAGAAGTTGTGTTTTTTCTTCACCCTAGGAACTTTTCCAATAGACCTCACAAAAACCCGCCTGCAAGTCCAGGGCCAGCTTATTGACTCTCATTACAAGGAGATTAAGTACAGGGGAATGTTGCATGCCTTACTCAAGATATGCAAAGAAGAAGGATTGAGGGCTCTTTATTCTGGGTAAGTTGAACACACTGAATTTACTGGGATTCAAAATGAAGACTGAGGGAGATTTCATCAGACAAGATGGGTTTTACAGGATGGTTTCATTCTGAGCATTGGCCCATCATGTCTGCAGAATCTCTGCAAGATCAATCCAGTGAATGATGAGTTTCTTCTGTGGTATGTGGAACCATCGAACAATGAACATGTGTGCAAGATAAGGAGGGGAATGTTCTACCAAATAACACAACACCACATTTGTTTTCACTTATATGCTCATGACATCCAGGTCTGCCTCACAAGCACTTCTCTCCAGTGCTCTACTGTTTTGAAATTATTGCGTTGCTTGTCCATCATTCAGTCAAATATGGAGAAGACCGGTTATTTTCCTCACTCCCCACCATAAGCTCCATTCCCCAGCTGTCATCTCTCTCAATCACAAGTGTCTGAAGCCGAATCCCAACATTCACAATCTCAGTGTCACATTTGATCCTGAAATGAACTTCTGGCCATGTATCTGCACCATCACTTTTAGATCGCTCATTTCCACCTCTAACATTGTTTGACCCCACTCTAGATTTGACTATTCCAATGACTCCTGGCTCACCTCCACTTTTTGCCTTGAAATGCTTGACAACATCCAAAACTTGCTGCCTATGCCCGTACCCACAGAGTCACATTCCTCTGCTGGCTGACATTGCAGCTTAATTTTATAATTTTCAACCTTGCTTACAATTCTCTTTGTGTGGCCTCACTCCTCCTCCTCTCTCTAATCTCCTCCAACTCTATATCCTTCCAAAATGCTCATGTGCATCTAATTCTGGCCTTCTGAGCATTCATGATTTTAATCTCTGCACTACCGCTTCAGCTGCTTGGGCTCAAAGCTCTGGAATTCCCTGCCTAAACTCCAGCTCTTTGATCAAGCTTTGATATCTGCATTTTGTGGCAAATGTTAACTTTTCCTTTGTAATGCTGTTGTGAAGGGCCTTTGGCATTTTATGGTAGACACAATGTCAGAACAAGTTGTTGCTGTTGCATATTTTCCATGTTAAACTCCTGTGCCTTTACTACATGCTTATTTAATCTAACCACCTCTGCAAGCTGCTATAGAATCCCTACAGTGCAGAAAGAGGCCATCTGGCCCATCAAGTCTGCACTGACTCTCCCCGCACACCCCATCCCTGTAACCCTGCGTATTTACCATAACTAATCCACCTAACCTACACATCCTTGGACACTAAGGGGCAATTTAACATGGTCAATCCACCTAACCTACACATCTTTGGACTATTTTGCAGTTTCTGCCAGAAGGCCTGTACACAACTATTACACTCAAATCCTTTTCAATTTCTTAATTCTACTCATAACTGTCCACAGTTCGCTTGCCTCTAGTTATATACTCTCTTAAAATTGAAGTGATTTTATTTAGAATCACAAAGACTACTTACTCCTTCCCTCTACCAGTTCCCATATGTGTCCTATAGACCTTATAACCTGGTTCTAGAAGCAAAATGCTGCAGTTGCTGAAAATATGTGGCACGGTGGCACAGTGGTTAATACTGCTGCCTCACAGTGCCAGGGACCTGGGTTTGATTTCCAGCTTGGGTCACTGTGTGGAGTTTGCATGTTCTCCTCATGTCTGTGTGGGTTTCCTCAAGGCGCTCTGGTTTCCTCCCACAGTCCGAAAGATGTGCTGATTAGATGCATCGGGCGTGCTAAATTCTCCCTCAGTGCACCCAACAGGCATGGGAGTGTGGCGACTAGGGGATTTTCAGAGTAACTTCATTGCAGTGTTAATGTAACCTACTTGTGACAATAATAAATAAACTTTAAACTTAAAAATCTGGAAATCAAACAGAAATGCTGGGAATAATCAGCAGAGCCGCAGCATCTGTGGAGAGAAACAGTCACTGTTTCAGATCGATGACTGTTCATCAGCAAGTCGGTTTTCCTCCAAACAGAATTTGCACCTTCAATTCATTTTATTCCATTTTATTCCGTGCATTTGCATAACAAACACACCCTATCCTGCCCCTCTGCTCCAATGTTTTACTCATTTTCAATTTCTCTCTCCTAGTTTAATTACTTTAGTTTTCCCTTTGCTTTTGTTTTTTTCTGAGCTATAACCAGACCATTCCCCACCGCTTAATTTACAGTCTTTGTGAGCACCCAATTTTTGGGGGGCGTGTCTGCCTCCACCCTACTTGGCAGCGCATTCCAGGCCCCCACAACTCTGTGTAAAAAACGTCCCTCTGATATCTAAAGACTGCTCACTGTACCAGAATCATCCTGGAATGCAAAAATATCCCGTAGCTTACCTTGGCTACAGACTCTCTTCTGCAACCCTTCTTCCTACTGTAGCTGAATGGCCTACAGAGATTTAACTTTTAACCTTTTCTGTGAGAATTCTGCTCCCAGCTAGAGTCCAGCTGAAGTTCAATATTGAACATGTCCCAATAGTACAGTTCCTTCCTTTCCTGTTGCTAGTGTCCTCTTTTCCACACGACTCCTTCAACCATATGTTCATCCCCTAATCTATTCCTATACTAGTTTATATGTGGCTCAGGGAATAATCCAGAGGTTATGCTTGAAGGAACTATCCTAATTCCTGGGACTCTCGAACAAGACCTCTTGCCTCTTCTTCCTTCCGTCATCCACAAACTGGTCGAAGACATAACTTAGATGATCAGCTTCCATTATCTCCACAGGAGTTGGCAATTAGTTTCTGTATGCCTTTTGTACCTTTGTCTGTAATCTGTCCCTGTCTGGAAACAGGGTGTGACATTCCATGTCTCTTTCATAGTATCACCCACAGTGGAAGAATTTAGACTGACTGCATTTACATTCCCAGAATTTATATCCTCAGCCATCTTTGTCTTCTATGTCCATGTTTAAAAACACATGTTCAATATGTCCCTATATAATTTGGAGTTTTAACAATCATCATGACAACATAAAGAACAAAGAACAGTACAGCACAGGAAACAGGCCCTTCGGCCCTCCAAGCCTGTGCCGCTCATTGGTCCAACTAGACCATTTGTTTGTATCCCTCCATTCCCAGAATGCTCATGTGACTATCCAGGTAAGTGTTAAACGATGCCAGCGTGTCTGCCCCCTCCACCCTACTTGGCAGCGCATCCCAGGCCCCCACAACTCTGTGTAAAAAACGTCCCTCTGATATCTAAAGACTGCTCGCTGTACCAGAATCTTCCTGGAATGCAAAAATATCCCGTAGCTTACCTTGGCTACAGACTCTCTTCTGCAACCCTTCTTCCTACTGTAGCTGAATGGCCTACAGAGATTTAACTTTTAACATGCTGAAAGATCTTCAATCAAGCAGACCTGAGTATTGGTTAAAATTGTGATTTGCTATGCTAGGGTTTCTGTGGCTGAGCTGGCCTGGAACTTTTCAAAGGACACAAGGTGTAACGGCTTGTTCTTAGCAGAAAGGAGTTGTTTATAGACTTCTGGAGCCAGTGTTCCTTATATAGGCATTGGAATGTAAACAACATGCACTTAAGGGCTAACGTGATGGAGTCGGAGTGACCAATACCTCTGTCCTGGCTCTACTTGATTGGCCAAATCCAAAAATGCAATGGGTTTCTGGTCAATTCAGTGGCTGGTTGCCAAGAAACTTTTGAGCTTTTAACTATGCTAACACAAAGAGCTGGTTCAGGAGGCATTGTGAAGTACCTGGGAACCAAAGCTCAGAAGAAGAGATTGCATCTGAAGAAGAAGGGAACAAAGACTGATTCGATGTGGCAAAATCCTGGCCAGGTTTTATGTGCAAGTTGAATCAATCTGAAGTTAAGTAACAGATAGTGAGTATTTTGTTTATGCATTGCAAGTATTTACTGTTGTTTAAGTAGCTACAGAATAAAGGGAAATTGTTTTTATAAGCATTTAAAGTCAACTTTGTGTCTTTATTCACTAATCATATGGGTTTAAACCTCTACTAGCGAATAAAGTACCACTTTACTTGTTTATCGTCAAGGAAGAAATAGCGAGACATCTGGATATAAATTGTCCCATTGGTAAGACACAGCAAGGGTTCATGAAGGGCAGCTCATGTTTGACTAATTTGGTGGAATTCTTTGAGAACATTACATGTGCAGTGGACAATGGGGAACCTGTGGATGTGGTGTATCTGGATTTCCAGAAGGCATTTGACAAGGTGCCGCATAAGGTAAAGGTGCACGGTGTTACGGATAATGTGTTAGCATGGATAGACGATTGGTTAACTAACAGAAAGCAAAGAGTGGGGGTAAATGGGTGTTTTTCTGGTTGGCGATCAGTGGCTCGTGGCGTGCCTCAGGGATCAGTGTTGGGACTGCAATTGTTTACGATTTACATAGATGATTTGGAGTTGGGGACCAAGTTAGTGTGTCAAAATTTGCAGATGACACTAAGATGAGTGGCAGAGCAAAGTGTGCAGAGGATGCTGAAAGTCTGCAAAGTGAGTGGGCAAGGGTCTGGCAGGTGGAATACAATGTTGGCAAATGAGCTTTAGGTTGATTGGCCATGCTACAATTACCCCTTAGTGTCCTGAGATGCTTAGATTAGAGGGATTAGCGGGTAAAATATGTAGGGATATGGGGGTCGGGCCTGGGTGGGATTGTGGTCGGTGCAGACTTGATGGGCCAAATGGCCTCTTTCTGCACTGTAGGGTCCTATGATCTATGATTTGAGGTCTTTCATTTTGGTAGGAATAACAGCAAAATGGACTATTATTTAAATGGTAAAAAATTGCAAATGCTGCTGTGCCGAGGAACCTGGGTGTCTTGTGCAAGAATCTCAAGGAGTTGGTTTGCAGGTGCAGCAGGTAATTAAGAAGGCAAATGGAATTTAAAAACAGCGAGGTTACGTTGCAGTTGTATAAGGTGCTGGTCAGGCCACACCTGGAGTACTGTATACTGTTTTGGTCTCCTTGAGAAAGGATATACTGGCACTGGAGGGGGTACAGAGAAGATTCACTCGGTTGATTCTGGAGTTGAGAGGGTTGGCTTATGAAGAGAGACTGAGTAGACTGGGGCTTTTCTCACTGGAATTCAGAAGAATGAGGAGAGATCTTATAGAAACATACACGATTATAAAGATAAGATAGAAGCAGGGAAGTTGTTTCCACTGGCAGATGAAACTAGAACTACGTTGCATGGCCTCAAAATAAGGGGGAGCAGATTTAGGACTGAGTTGAACATAGAACATAGAACAGTACAGCACAGAACAGGCCCTTCGGCCCACGATGTTGTGCCGACCTTCATCTGAAACCAAGATCAAGCTATCCCACTCCCTACCATCCTGGTGTGCTCCATGTGCCTATCCAATAACCGCTTAAATGTTCCTAAAGTGTCTGACTCCACTATCACTGCAGGCAGTCCATTCCACACCCCAACCACTCTCTGCGTGAAGAACCTACCTCTGATATCCTTCCTATATCTCCCACCATGAACCCTATAGTTATGCCCCCTCGTAATAGCTCCATCCACCCGAGGAAATAGTCTTTCCTGAGGAGGAACTTCTTCACGCAGAGGGTTGTGAACCTGTGGAATTCCCTGCCCAGTGAAGCAGCTGAGGCTACCTCAAAGAACAAAGAAAATTACAGCACAGGAATAGACCCTTCGGCCCTCCAAGCCTGCACCGGTTGGTGCTGCCGGGAACCTTATTGAATGGCGGAGCAGGCTCGAGGGGCCAGATGGCTACTCCTACTCCTAGTTCTTATGTTCTAGAACACTACTCATTGTGCTCTCACTGCTAACATGTGTGAGGACCTCAGGGACTTTGTTGTCACTAAGATTGAAACCTTTTGATGCATCATTGTGTTGTCAGTTGTAGCTCAGTTGTTAGCACTCTTGCTACTGAGTCAGAAGGCACTCGGTCCCATTCTCAAAAATCCAGAGTGCTGTATTGTTGGAGGTGCTATCTTTCAGATGAAACATTAAACCAAGATTGCATCTGCCCATCCGGTGAACATAAAATATGCCATGGCATAGTTTTAACGCAGACCGACTGTTCTCCTTGGTGTTGTGACCAATATTTATCCCTCAATCAACAACTCCGAAGAAAACAGATTACCTGGCCTTTACCACATGGCTCTTTGCGGGAGCTTGCTGTGTATGGACTGGCTGCCACATTTGCTCGATAATGGTGACAATACTGTGAAGTGCTTTGGGACACTCCGTGGTGAGGCATGGCATTTATAAACTGGTCAGTTACATTGACCTCGTGTCGTGCTCCCCCTGTAATAATAGCCCACACTCATCTTTCTCTTTCCTATCTTCTCATTTCTTCAAGCTTATTCTATTCATCAGATCCCTCCATCTGCCCCCTTTTCTCTTTCCCAATAAATTACTGTAAGAAGTCTTACAACACCAGATTAAAGTCCAACAGGTTTATTTGGAATCATGAGCTTTTGGAGTGCTGCTCCATCCTCAGCTCCGAAAGCTCGTGATTCCAAATAACCCTTTTGGACTTTAACCTGGTGTTATGAGACTTCTTACTGTGCCCATCCCAGTCCAACGCCAGCATCGCCACCTCATGCCAATAAATTACTGACCACTCAACCTCCTGTTTTGTTGCCATACCAGCAGAAGTTGTAAAAGATTCCATCTGAGGTACTGTCTTTCTTTCAAAAAAAGTGTCCATCACCCCACGCTTCAAAAGCTCCTCTGTCTCAGCAAACTACTGCTTCATCTACAATCATTCTTTCATTTTTGACCAGGTTCAGTCACTCCTCCTAAGATCTCCTTCTTCTGATCAACATCTAATCATGCTTCTGAAGCATGAGGGCTGCTTTCTGCATTAAACATATGATCTAAAATATAAGTTCTTATTTGTTTGAATGGACAACCCTTGTGTGAGATTAAAAGCTTTCAGAAACATATTGCGCACCATTAAAAATACAAGATAATGTTTAGTAAAAATGGATTCCTTTGATATACCTGGCAACATCATTCATTGTCATTTCTCCCTCATTCCTTCAGCATTAAGGCACTTGATATAGAGAGCAATCTGCAGTTGGGGAGCAGAAAACTTGAAAGATGGAAAGGGGTTGGAAAAGTTCCTGTGTTTAACTGGATTCTTTGTTATGTATGCTTTCATAATATGGAGACCTGGAGATAGCGTACGGGAAATGGAACTGCATGGGTTGCTCTGCAAAGAACAAACTTGGGTGTGATGGTTGATTCCAGGCTGAATAACCTCCTTTTGTACTGTAATGAATCCATGACCTGATAGAAATGAAGAAACAGGCTGAAGACTGGAACTGTAAACAAAGAGCCCCTCTTACTGTCTGAAATAGCAGCTGAAGGTAGTTGGAAAGGGCAAGTTCTGCAGTGAGAAAAATGGGTGAAGTAAGGCCTAGAATCTTGAACAATGGGGTTGGGGCATAATGACTACTTGTCTTGTTACAGACTGATCTGTAATAATGTTTATTTCCTGATACAGCATTAGCCCAGCTCTGTTGCGTCAGGCATCTTATGGCACCATCAAGATCGGAACTTACCAAAGTTTGAAACGCATGTTTGTGAGCTGTCCACAAGGTTAGTCTGACTTTATGTGAATATTTGGTGATTATTTTTCCAATGCTTTTTTACACACATTCCACAACATCACATTTTCCTCATTATGCCGGCTCATTTATTTAAACATTTCTCCTGGAATCCGATTTTCCGATCAGCCTTGTGTTTATCATAAAACATAACCTTTAATCATAATCCCGACAGTACAGAAGGAGCCATTTGGCTCACTGAGTCTGTACTGACCACAATCCCCTCAGCTCTATTCCTACAACTCTCATTTACCCTGCTAAACCCCCTGACACTTGGGTCAATTTAGCATGGCCAATCAACCTAACCGCACATCTTTGGACTGAGAGCTCACGGAGGAAATATACTCAGACACGGGGAGAAAATGCAAACTCCACACAGATAGTGACCCAAGGCAGGAATTGAACCTGGGTCCCTGGTGCTATGAGGGAGCAGTGCTAACCACTGCGCCATCGTACAGGAGAAATTCTTCAGCCCATTTTCCTACTGACTTTTAGGCACAATTGAGCAATTCAAAACTACATCAATTTTATGTGGATGCAGGTAACAAAACAGCATCGCTTACATAAAAAGAATCAAAATTATTTACGGAACAAAACCATCCTAGCTATTTTATTGGAAGAAAGTATTACGAGGTACAGTGACTCTTCCATAGGGTCATTGCACTGGCCCAGTGACAGTCCATGGTGTACTCACGTTGACCCAGTGATTGACCCAGTGACTATTGCACAGGCCCAGTGATCGTCCAGGGTGTTCTCGTGCTGGCCCAGTGACTGACCCTGACCCAGTGACTATCGATGGAGTCGTCAAACTAGCCCAGAGATTCTCAACAGTGTTGATGACAGTCCAAGGTGTCATTGCACTAGCCCACTGACTGCCGACTATGCTGATGCACTGGCCCAGTAATCGATCACTGTGTCATCGTACTGGCCCAGTGACTGTCCACTATGACATCACACTGGCCCAGTGACTGTCCACTGTGTCGTCGCACTGTGCCAGTGACCGCCCACAGTGTCATGGCACTGTACCTGTGACCCCCACAGTGTGGCCGCACTGGTCCCGTGACTGTCCACAGTGTCGTCGCACTGGCCCAGTGACTGTCCACTGAGTCCTTGCACTGGCCCAGTGACTGTCTACTGTGTTGTCGCACTGACCCAGTGACTGTCCACTATCGTCACACTGGTCTAATGACTGTCCACTGTGCCGTTGCACTGGCCCAGTGGCTGTCCACTGTGTCGACATGCTAGCCCAGTGGATGTCCACTGTGTCAACGAGCTGGCCCAGTGGCTGTCCACTGAGTCCTTGCACTGGCCAAGTGGCCATCCACTGTGTTGTCGCACTGGCCCAGTGACTGTCCACTATCGTCACACTGGTCTAATGACTGTCCACTGTGCCGTTGCACTGGCCCAGTGGCTGTCCACTGTGTTGGCACGCTGGCCCAGTGCCCGTCCACTGTGTCGTCGCGCCGGCCCAGTGTCCGTCCACTGTGTCGTCGCGCCGGCCTAGTGCCCGTCCACTGTGTCGTCGCGCCGGCCCAGTGCCCCTCCTCTGTGTCGTCGCGCCGGCCCAGTGCCCCTCCACTGTGTCGTCGCGCCGGCCCAGTGCCCCTCCACTGAGTCGTCGCGCCGGCCCAGTGCCCCTCCACTGTGTCGTCGCGCCGGCCCAGTGCCCCTCCACTGTGTCGTCGCGCCAGCCCAGTGCCCCTCCACTGTGTCGTCGCGCCAGCCCAGTGCCCCTCCACTGTGTCGTCGCGCCGGCCCAGTGCGCCTCCACTGTGTCGTCGCGCCGACCCAGTGCCCCTCCACTGTGTCGTCGCGCCGGCCCAGTGCCCCTCCACTGTGTCGTCGCGCCGGCCCAGTGCCCCTCCACTGTGTCGTCGCGCCGGCCCAGTGCCCCTCCACTGTGTCGTCGCGCCGGCCCAGTGCCCGTCCACTGTGTCGTCGCGCCGGCCCAGTGTCCGTCCACTGTGTCGTCGCGCCGGCCTAGTGCCCGTCCACTGTGTCGTCGCGCCGGCCCAGTGCCCCTCCTCTGTGTCGTCGCGCCGGCCCAGTGCCCCTCCTCTGTGTCGTCGCGCCGGCCCAGTGCCCCTCCACTGTGTCGTCGCGCCGGCCCAGTGCCCCTCCACTGTGTCGTCGCGCCGGCCCAGTGCCCCTCCACTGTGTCGTCGCGCCGGCCCAGTGCCCCTCCACTGTGTCGTCGCGCCAGCCCAGTGCCCCTCCACTGTGTCGTCGCGCCGGCCCAGTGCGCCTCCACTGTGTCGTCGCGCCGACCCAGTGCCCCTCCACTGTGTCGTCGCGCCGGCCCAGTGCCCCTCCACTGTGTCGTCGCGCCGGCCCAGTGCCCCTCCACTGTGTCGTCGCGCCGGCCCAGTGCCCCTCCACTGTGTCGTCGCGCCGGCCCAGTGCCCCTCCACTGTGTCGTCACGCCGGCCCAGTGCCCCTCCACTGTGTCGCCGCGCCGGCCCAGTGCCCCTCCACTGTGTCGCCGCGCCGGCCCAGTGGCAGTCCGCTGTCCACAGTGACTGTCCACTGTGTCATTGCACTGGCCCAGTGACTATCCATTTGTCACACTGGCCTAGTGACTGTCCACTGTTTTGTCGCACTGGCCCAGTGACTGTCCACATTGTCGCCACAGTGGGCCCTGTGAATATCCACAGTGTCGTTGCACTAGCCCAGTGACTGTCCATTCGTTGCACTGGCCCAGTGACTGTCCACTGCCGTCATACTGGTCCAGTGGCTCTCCACTGTGTCATTGCACTGGCTCAGTAACTGTCCATTATGTCATCACACTGGTAGTCATGATGTGGAGATGCCGGCGTTGGACTGGGATAAACACAGGTTTGCTACCAAATAAACCTGTTGGACTTGAACCTGGTGTTGTTAAAACGCTTACTGTCGTCGCACTGGCCCAGTGACTGTCCGCTGTTTTGTTGCTCTGGCCCAGTGACTGTCCACTGTTGTCACACTGGCCCAGTGGCCATTCACTGTGTTGTAGCAACGGCCCAGTTACTGCACTGTCATCGCACTGGCCCCTGTGTCTATCCACTGTCGCCGCACTAGACCAGTGACTGTCCACTGTGTTGTTGCACTGGCCCAGTGACCATCCACCATGTTGTCACACTAACCCTGCGACAGTTCCCAGTGTCGTCGCAATGGCCCTGTGCCATCCAGTGTCATTGCACTGGCCCTGTGCCGTCCACAGTGACGTTGCACTGGCCCAGTGACCATGCAGCATTGTCGCACTGGCCCAGTGACTGTCCACTGTGTCGTCGCACCGGCCCTGTGACTGTCCACTGCGTCGCACACTGGCCCTGTGACTGTCCACTGTGTAGTTGCACTGGCCCCGTGGCCATCCAGTGTCTTCGCACTGGTCCAGTGACCGTCTACAGTGTGACCGCACTGACCCCGTGACCATCTACAGTGTGGCTGCACTGGCCCCGTGATCGTCCACAGTGTGGCTGCACTGTCCCCGTGACATCCACCTTGTCGCTGCACTGGCCCACTGACTGGACATTGTGTCGTCACACCGGCCAAGTGATTGTCCACTGTGTCGTCGCACTGACCCAGTTGCTGTCCACCGTGTCGTCGCACTGGCCAAGTGGCAATCCACCACCTCGTCGCGCCGGCCCGGCGACGGCGCGCAGCCACCGCGTCCACTGTGTCGTCGCACTGGCCCAGTGATCGTTCACTGTCGTCGCACTCACCCCGCGACTGTCCACACTGTCATTGCACTGGCCCAGTGACTGTCCTCTGTGCTGTCCCACTGTTTCAGTGACTGTCCAATGTGTTGTCGCACTGGACCAGTGACTGTCCACTGTGTTGTTCCACTGAAACAGTTTTAACAACACCAGGTTAAAGTCCAACAGGTTTATTTGGTAGCAAATACCATTAGCTTTCGGAGCGCAGCTCCTTCGTCAGATGGAGTTGAAATTCCACTGACGAAGAATTCCAAGACCCATACGATCACCCCTAAGTCTCTTATGGAAAAGAGTCCCAGTTTATCCAGCCCCTCCTTATACCTCAAACTATCAAGTCCTGGTAGCATCCTAATAAATCTTTTCTGCACTCTTTCTAGTTTAATAATATCCTTTCCATAACACGGTGACCAGAATTGCACGCAGTATTCCAAGTGTGGCCTTACCAATGTCTTGTACAACTTCAACAAGACGTCCCAACTCCTGTATTCAGTGTTCTGACCAATGAAACCAAGCATGCCAAATGCCTTCTTCACCACTCTGTCCACTTGTGACTCCACTTTCAAGGAGCTATGAACCTGTACCCCGAGATCTCTTTGTCTATAACGCTCTCCAGTGCCCTCCCATTCACTGAGTCAGTCCTGCCCTGGTTCAATCTACCAAAATGCATCACCTCTCATTTATCTAAATTAAACTCCATCTGCCATTCTTCAGCCCACTGCCCCAATTGATCAAGATCCCGTTGCAATCCGAGATAACCTTCTTCACTGTCCACTATGCCGCTGAACTTGGTGTCATCTGCAAACTTCCTAACCATGCCTCCTAAATTCTCATCCAAATCATTAATATAAATGACAAATAACAGTGGACCCAGCACCGATCTCTGAGGCACACTGCTGTTCACAGGTCTCCAGTTTGAAAAACAACCCTCTCCAGCCACCCTTTGTCATCAACAGGTTAAAGTCCAACAGGTTTATTTGGTAGCAAAAGCCACGAGCTTTCGGAGCGCTTGCTGCTCCTTCTGGCGCTCCGAAAGCTAGTGGCTTTTGCTACCAAATAAACCTGTTGGACTTTAACCTGGTGTTGTGAGACTTCTTACTGTGTTTACCCCAATCCAACGCCGGCATCTCCACATTTTGTCATCAAGCCAATTTTGTATCCACCTACAAGGTAATCCTGGATCCTGTGAGATTTAACCTTACGCAACAACCTACTGTTGCTGCACCTGCCGCACAGTCTGTTTTAACCCTTATACAGTGGACAAAGAGATGCGAGTAGACGACTTGTTAATACAATAATATTTATTCACACAATTATTAATCCCCAACCCAATTAACAATAAGTTATCTCACAGAATACCAAAGTTCAAGTCCAGTGCTAGACCGTGACTTAACTTTTGCGTGACTGGCAAATAGCCAGGCAGATATTGGCCTTTATCTGCGTTGGTCTCCGTAGTCCTCTGCGTACTCTGGCCCTTTGGTCTGGTCTGATACTCTGGCGTTGGTCTTCCTTCCTCCTTGGGTGTGGTGGTTTCCTCATGCTGGTCGTTGCTGGTGATGGTCACCGTTGTTGTCGCTCATTCTTTGGGAGAGAGAGAGATTTTTCTCATGTGCAGCACCATTTATCCCTCATTGGTTTCGTATCCTTTTTGGCCATTGCTAATCAATCGATTAGGACTTGATCACTCTGATCGATAAAGTCCAATCAGGTGCTGCCACACCATCTCTGGGTGTGTAGGGTGTTACCCAACAGCCATGCCTGTAGGTGCTGGAGGCACGTAGATCACATACCTCCCTCCCAAATAAGGGGTTAAGGCTCCCCTATGGCTGGTAAACAACCCAGTTTGACCAGAAAATGTTCTTTGTCCTGGAGATGGCCTATATTCTTTGTATTCCAGCTCCTGCAGCTGCAGCCTGTTTATCTCTGTCCAATTTCTTTCAGAGCTACAGCCTGTCTGTTTCAGTGTTTGTCCAATTATCCCAGCATGCTCTTGCAAATCATCATCTTAGGTGGCCCATTGAGCCACACTACCATGTGGTATCTTGTCAAAGGCCTTGCTAAAGGACATGTAGTCAAAGTTGACTGCACTGAATTCATCTACCTCCTTGGTTAGTTACCTTCTTCATTGTGGTCAGGTACAAGAGGAAGCATGAGGGAGGTGAGGCAACAGAAGTTTTTGCTGTTGGCAAGTTGGTCCAGGTGACAGCAGCAGAGCGGCGAAGGTGATTGGCGGTTGCAGATCACATTTGCATAAGTGCAGTCACTGCGACCCGAAGGTGGGTTTGTGGAGGAGCTGCTGTGAAGGGACAGTTAAACTCCAAACACTACTTCGGTGTTTCCCTCCCTACCTCCTCCTCTAAGCAAAAGTCGGCAGGAGGACCACAAGCAAGGGAGAGGTGAGTTGAGCTTATTTTATCCTTTTAACTGTATAGGGCAATATGGCAGCGGCATGCTCCTCCTGCCAGATGTGGGCAATTAGGGAGCAATCTCGTCTCCCTGACAACTTTGTCTGAAGGAAGTGTGTCCAGTTGCATCTCCTCACAAACCGCATTGTTCGGTTGGAGCAGCAGGTGGATGCACTGCGGAGCATACAGGAGGCAGAGTGTGTGATAGACACCAGTTACAGGGAGTTTGTCACACCACAGGTTCCAGAAGAGGCAGGCAGGTAGTGCAGGAGTCTCCTGTGCCTGTTCCCCTTTCAAACAGGTGTATCGTTTTGGATACTGTTGAGGGGAATAGCCTGTCGGGGAGATACCAGCAGCAGCCAGGCCTGTGACACCACAGTTGGTTCTGCTGTGGGACAGGGTCGGGCAAAGAGCAAGCGAGCAGTAGTAATAGGGGACTCGCTAGTTAGAGGCACCGACAGGCATTTCTGTGGCTGCAATTGAGACTCCAGGATGGTGTGCTGCCTCCCTGGTGCCAGGGTCAAGGACGTCTGAGCGATTGCAGGACATTCTTAAGGGGGAGGGGTGAGCAGCCAGAGGTCGTTGTACATATTGGTACCAACGACTTGGGTAGGAAAAGGGATGAGGTCCTGAAATGTGAATATAGAGCGTCAGGCAGAAGGCTAAAGTGCAGGACTTCGAAGATAGTAATTTCAGGACTACTGTCGCTGCCACAACCTAGTGAGAGTATGAATAGGAGGATTAGGCAGATGAATGCCTGGCTTGAGAGCTGGTGCAGGGGGCAGTGATTTAGATTTTTGGATCATTGGGATCTTTTCTGGGGAAGGGTTACATTTGAACTGGAGGGGGACTAACATCCTGGCGGGGAGATTTGCTAGAGCCACTCGGGAGGGTTTAAACTAGTTTGGCAGGGGGCTGGGATCCAAAGCAGTAGGGAGATAGAAGAGAAGTTTGAGGACAGCACAGAAGTTAAAGAGAGCACATTAAGTTGTAAAGGCAGTGTCAGTAATACTAGTACCAGACAGATCCGGCTAAAGCAAGACAGAGCAAGGGAAGTCCAGATTAAACTGCATTTATTTCAATGCAAGAGGCCTGACGGGCAAGGCAGATGAACTCAGGGCATGGATGGGTACGTGGGACTGGGATATTAGAGCAATTACTGAAACATGGCTGAGGGAGGGACAGGACTGGCAGCTCAATGTTCCAGGGTACAGATGCTTTCGGAAAGATTGAACAGGAGGTAAGAGAGGAGGGGGAGTTGCACTTTTGGTTAGGGAAAGCATCATGGCCGTACTGAGAGGGGATATATCCGAGGGTTCGGCCACTGAGTCTATATGAGTAGAACTGAGAAATAAGAAGGGGGAAATCCCTTTGACAGGGTTATACTATAGACCCCCAAATAGTCGGCGGGAAATTGAGGAGCAAATATGTAAGGAGATTACAGATAGCTCCAAGAAAAATAGGGTGGTAATAGTTGGAGATTTTAACTTTCCCGACATTGACTGGGACAGCCATAGTATTGGAGGATTGGATGGAGAGAAATTTGTTGAGTGTATTTGGGGAATTTCTCATTCAGTATGTGGATGGCCCGACTAGAGAGGGGGCAAAACTTGACCTCCTCTTGGGAAATAAGGAAGGGCAGGTGACAGAAGTGTTAGTGAGGGATCACTTTGGGACCAGTGACCATAATTCTATTGGTTTTAAGATAGCTATGGAGAATGATAGGACTTGCCAAAAGTTAAAATTCTAAATTGGGGCAAGGCCAAGTTTGATGGTATCAAGCAGGAACTTTCAACGTTAATTGGGGGAGTCTGTGGGAAGGCAAAGGGACGTCTGGTAAGTGACATGCTTTCAAAAGTGTGTTAACCAGGGTCCAGGGTAAACACTTTCCTCTCAGAGTGAAGGGCAAGGCCTGCAGAAGTAGGGAACCCAGAATGACTCGGGATATTGAGGCCCTAGTCAAGAAGAAGAAAGGGGCACATGACATGCATAGGCAGCTGGGATCAAGTAAATCCCTTGAAGAGTACAGGAAATGCAGGAGTAGAGTTGAGAGAGAAATCAGGAGGGCAAAAAGAGGACATGAGACTGTTTTGGCAGATAAGGCAAAGGAGAATCCAAAGAGCTTCTACAAATATATAAAGGGCAAAAGAGTAACAAGGGAGAGAGTAGGGCCTCTTAAGGATCAACAAGGTTATCTGTGTGCGGATCCACAAGAGATGGGTGAGATCCTAAATGAATATTTCTCATCGGTATTTACTGTTGAGAAAAGCATGGATGTTAGGGAACTTGGGGAAATAAATAGTGATGTCTTGAGGGGTGTACATATTACAGAGAAGGTGGTGCTGGAAGTCTTAAAGCGCATCAAGGTAGATAAATCCCCGGGACCTGATCAAGTGTATCCCAGGACATTGTGGGAGGCTAGGGAGGAAATTGCGGGTCCCCTAGCCGAGATATTTGAATCATCGACAGTCACAGGTGAGCTGCCTGAAGATTGGAGAGTGGCAAATGTTGTGCCTTTGTTTAAAAAGGGCTGCAGGGAAAAGCCTGGGAACTACAGGCCAGTGAGCCTCACATCTGTGGTGGGTAAATTGTTGGAAGGTATTTTGAGAGACAGGCATTTAGAGACGCAAGGACTGATTAGGGACAGTCAGCATGGCTTTGTGAGTGGAAAATCATGTCTCACAAATTTGATAGAACGTAAGAACATAAGAACAGGAGTAGGCCATCTAGCCCCTTGAGCCTGCCCTGCCATTCAATAAGATCATGGCTGATCTGAAGTGAATCAGTTCCACTTACCCGCCTGATCCCTATAACCCCTAATTCCCTTACCGATCAGGAATCCATCTATCCATGATTTAAACATATTCAACGAGATAGCGTCTATCAGTTCAGTGGGCAGAGAATTCCAGAGATTCACCACCCTCTGAGAGAAGAAGTTCCTCCTCAACTCTGTCCTAAACTGACCCCCCTTTATTTTCAGGCTGTGCCCTCCAGTTCTAGTTTCCTTTCTAAGTGGAAAGAATCTCTCCACCTCTACCCTATCCAGCCCCTTCATTATCTTATAGGTCTCTATAAGATCCTTCCTCAGCCTTCTAAATTCCAACGAGTACAAACCCAATCTGCTCAGTCTCTCCTCATAATCAACACCCCTCATCTCTGGTATCAACCTGGTGAACCTTCTCTGCACTCCCTCCAAGGCCAATATATCCTTCCGCAAATAAGGGGACCAATACTGCACACAGTATTCCAGCTGCGGCCTCACCAATGCCCTGTACAGATGCAGCAAGACATCTCTGCTTTTATATTCTATCCCCCTTGCGATATAGGCCAACATCCCATTTGCTGCCTTGATCACCTGTTGCACCTGCAGACTGGGTTTTTGCGTCTCATGCACCACGGCCCCCAGGTCCCTTTGCACAGTAGCGTGTTGTAATTTTTTCCCATTTAGATAATACAATTTGCTATTATTTCCTCCAAAATGAATAACCTTCCATTTGTCAACGTTATACTACATCTGCCAGATCCTCGCCCACTCACTCAGCCTGTCCGAATCTCTCTGCAGACCTTCTACGCCCTCCACACGATTCACTTTCCCACTTATCTTTGTGTCGTCTGCAAACTTTGTTACCCTACACTCAGTCCCCTCCTCCAGATCGTCTATATAAATGGTAAATAGTTGAGGCCCCAGTACCGATCCCTGCGGCACGCCACTAGTTACCATCTGCCAACCAGAAAAGCACCCATTTATTCCGACTCTCTGCTTCCTGTTGGATAGCCAATCCCCAATCCACGCTAACACCCTACCCCCAACTCCGTGTGACCCAATCTTCTTCAGCAACCTTTTGTGAGGCACCTTATCAAATGCCTTTTGGAAATCCAAAAACACCGCATCCACCGGTTCCCCTCCGTCAACTGCACTAGTCACATCTTCATAAAAATTCAACAAGTTCGTCAAGCACGACTTTCCCCTCATGAATTCATGCTGCGTCTGCTTAATCGAACCATTCTTATCCAGATGGCCTGCTATTTCTTCTTTAATGATGGATTCCAGCATTTTCCCAACTACAGACGTTAAGCAAACCGGCCTGTAGTTACCCGCCTTTTGTCTATTTCCTTTTTTAAACAGCGGCGTAACATTAGCCGTTTTCCAATCCGCCGGCACTACCCCAGAATCCAATGAATTTTGATAAATAACCACTAACGCATCCGCTATTACCTCTGACATTTCTTTCTGTACCCTGGGATGCATTCCATCCGGGCCCGGGGACTTGTCCACCTTCAGTCCCGTTAGTCTACCAAGCACTACCTCCCTGGTAACATTAATTGTATTGAGAACCTCTCCTCCTACCAACCCTCTTATCGTTAATATTCGGTAAACTATTTGTGTCTTCCACCGTGAAGACCGACACAAAAAACTTATTTAAAGTTTCGGCCATTTCCTCATTTCCCACTATTAAACCCCCCCCTCACATCCTCCAAGGGTCCAACATTCACTCTTGCCTATTCCTTTTTATATATTTGTAAAAGCTTTTACTATCATTTTTTATATTTAGAGCTAGCCTAGCTTCATAACCTATCTTTCCTTTCTTTATCCCTTTCTTAGTCGTTCTTTGTTGTTTCTTAAAGTTTTCCCAATCTTCCGATTCTCCACTATTTTTGGCCACTCTGTACGTATCGGTCTTTAATTTAATACTCTCCTTAATTTCCTTCGTTATCCACGGCTGGTTATCCCTTTTCTTACAGTCCTTCTTTATCACCGGAATATATTGTTGCTGAGTACTGAAAAGGATCTCCTTAAAAATCCTCCACTGTTCCTCAGCTGTCCTACCTACCAGTCTGCTCTCCCAGTCCACCTTAGCCAATTCAGCCCTCATCCAATCGTACTTCCCTCTGTTCAAACAGAGAACACTGGTATGGGACCCTACTTTCTCCTCTTCCATTTGTATCAGAAATTCGACCACATTGTGATCACTTGACCCAAGAGGTCCTTCACAAGAACATCCTTAATTCTACCTACCTCGTTACACATTACCAGATCGAAGATAACCCATTCCCTCGTCGGTTCTGTAACATACTGTTCAAGGTAACTATCCCGACAGCATTCTAAGAACTCTTCCGCCATCCCACCCCTTCCAACTTGAGCCAGCCAATCAATATGGAGGTTGAAGCCCCCCATTATTATTGCTGTTCCGTTTTTGCACGCATCCATTATTTGCTTGTTTATAGCCCTCCCCACCTCAACATTATTATTTGGGGGCCTATAGACCACGCCTACTAGTGTCTTTCTTCCCCTACTATTCCTTATCTCTACCCATAACGATTCCACGTTTTGTTCCTTGGAGCCTATGTCATCCCTCACTCCTACCCTGATTTTATTAACAGAGCCACCCCACCACCTTTTCCTTCCTGTCTATTCTTCCTAAATGCCTGATACCCCTGGATACTCATCTCCCAGTCCTGGTCTCCCTGCAGCCACGTTTCTGTAGTGGCCACTGGATCATACCCATTTGTGCTGATTTGCACCATCAACTCATTAACTTTGTTCCGAATGCTTCGTGCATTCAGGCAAAGTGTCTTTATTCCAGCTTTTATCTGGACCCGATTTGATGAAACTCTATCAACCTCTTCCTCGTCCTCTATTCCTTTAACTACTTGAATGCCCTCATTCACTTGCACTCGCTCCCTCTCCTCTACCATTGATTTCGTAATTCCTCTTACCTCTGCACCCTCCCCCCCCATAAATTAGTTTAAAGCCCTATCTACAGCCCTAGTGATACGATTCACTAGGACTCTGGTCCCAGCACGGTTCAAACGGAGACCATCCCATCTATACAGGTCCCATCTGCCCAAATACTGGTGCCAATGCCCCATGAATTCGAACCCATTCCTCCCACACCAATCCTTGAGCCACGCATTCGTCTCCTTAATCCTATTAACCCTGCGCCAATTCGCGCGTGGCTCAGGTAGTAATCCAGAGATTACCACCTTGTTGGTTCTGCTTTTTAATTTGTTCCCTAGCTCTTCGTACTCCCTCTGCAGATCCTTAGTTCCTGTTTTGTCTATGTCATTGGCACCTACATGGACCACGACAACTGGATTTTCACCCTCCCACTCCAGATTCCTCTGCAGCCCAGATGATACATCCTGGACCCGAGCACCAGGCAGGCAACACAACCTACGGTATTGTTTCTCCTGGTCACAGGGAACAGTGTCTATGCCCTTAACTACACTATCCCCAATTACTACTACATTTCTCTTTGATTTCTCCGTTGCAGCTGCACCCTGGTACTGCTGACAGTTTGCTCGTCCTTCTCGCAGTCATTTTTCCCATCTACACTGGTGGCAAGAACCTCAAATCTGTTGCAAAGATTTAAGGGCTGAGGTTCTTGGGACTTTACCTCCCGCAAACTACTTCCCTTCTTCCCCCCACTGCCCGCCTTCTTCCCCCCACTGCCCGGCTCACCCGCAGCCACTCCCTGTTGTCCTTGACCCCCAGCTAAGTTAGTCAGTCTAAGGGGCGTGACTTTCTCTTTATACACATTATCCAGATAGTTCTCCCCTTCCCTGATAAGCCTCAGTGTCTGTAGCTCTGAGTCCAGTTCATCTACCTTGAGCTGGAGATCCTCCAGCAACCAGCACTTACTGCAGACATGGTCCCTGGGGTCCACCTTGGGGTCCACTTGCTCTCACATCATGCAGAAACAGCACATTACATATCCCTCCATACCAATTTACCTTGTATAAGTTGGTGTAATTTAAGAGTGAAACCCTGCTCTGCATGTCCTTGCCAAAGCCCTTACAGTTCACACTCTACTCCCTGCTCACTCCGCTGCCCGTTCAAAAGTGCAGCCTACTTTTAAACCCTCCAAAAACCTTCCCAGGCTTCTCCTGGGCCTACTTCCTGTTTTGGAAAAAAAACCCTCCGATTTTTAACACAAATTTAACTGAAAAATTAATAAATAAATCAAATGCAGAAACACACTCCCTTACCCTCAGCCTTCTCCTGTGGAACAATGATAGAGTTTTTTGAAGGGGTAACCAAGAAGGTCGATGAGGGCAGTGCAGTTGATGTTGTCTACATGGACTTTAGCAAGGCTTTTGACAAGGTACCGCATGGTAGGTTGTTGCATAAGGTTAAATCTCACGGAATCCAGGGTGAGGTGTCTAAATGGATACAAAATTGGCTTCTTGACAGAATACGGAGCCTAATAACACCAGGTTAAAGTCCAACAAGTTTATTTGGCAGAAAACGCCACTCGCTTTCGGAGTGCTGCTCCTTCGTCAGGTGAGTGGAAGATCTGTTCATAAGGCAGATAATGCCAGCTTCTTGGCGGATGCCAGAGGGTGCTTATAGAGGGTTGTTTTTCAAACTGAAGGCCTGTGACCAGTGGTGTGCCTCAGGGATCAGTGCTGGGTCCACTGTTATTTGTCATTTATATTTATGATTTGGATGAGAATATACGAGGCATGGTTAGTAAGTTTGCAGATGACACTAAGATTGGTGGCATAGTGGACGGTGAAGAAAGTTATCTCCAATTGCAACGGGATCTTGATCAATTGGGCCAGTGGGCTGATGAATGGCAGATGGAGTTTAATTTAGACAAATGCGAGGTGATGCATTTTGGTAGATTGAACCAGGGCAGGACTTACTCAGTTAATGGTAGGGCATTGGGGAGAGTTACAAAACAAAGAGATCTAGGGTCACAGGTTCATAGCTCCTTGAAAGTGGAGTCACAGGTGGACAGAGTGGTGAAGAAGGCATTCGGCATGCTTGGTTTCATCGGTCAGGACATTGAATACAGGAGTTGGAATGTCTTGTTGAAGTTGTACAAGACATTGGTAAGGCCACACTTGGAATACTGTGTGCAATTCTGGTCACCCTATTATAGAAAGGATATTATTAAACTAGAAAGAGTGCAGAAAAGATTTACTAGGATGCTACCGGGACTTGATGGATTGAGTTATAAGGAGAGGCTGGATAGACTGGAACTTTTTTCTCTGGAGTGTAGGAGGCTGAGGGGTCATCTTATTGAGGTCTATAAAATAATAAGGGGCACAGCTAGATAGTCAATATCTTTTCCCAAAAGTAGGAGAATCTAAAACTAGAGGGCATAGGTTTAAGGTGAGAGGGGAGAGATTCAAAAGTGTCCAGGGCGGCATGGTAGCACAGTGGTTAGCACTGCTGCTTCACAGCTCCAGGGACCTGGGTTCGATTCCCGGCTTGGGTCACTGTCTGTGTGGAGTTTGCACATTCTCCTCGTGCCTGCGTGGGTTTCCTCCGGGTGCTCCGGTTTCCTCCCACAGTCCAAAGATGTGCGGGTTAGGTTGATTGGCCATGCATCCTAGTAAATCTTTTCTGCACTCTTTCTAGTTTAATAATATCCTTTCTATAATAGGGTGACCAGAATTGCACACAGTATTCCAAGTGTGGCCTTACCAATGTCTTGTACAACTTCAACAAGACACCAAGGTAGGTGGTGTTGTGGATAGTTTGGAGGGATGTCAGAAGTTGCAGCGAGACATAGATAGAATGCAAGACTGGGCGGAGAAGTGGCAGATGGACTTCAACCCGGATAAGTGTGTGGTGATCCATTTTGGCAGATCCAATGGGATGAAGCAGCAGTATAATATGAAGGGTACCATTCTTAGCAGTGTAGAGGATCAGAAGGACCTTGGGGTCCGGGTCCATAGGACTCTTAAATCGGCCTCGCAGGTGGAGGATGCGGTCAAGAAGGCGTATGGCGTACTGGCCTTCATTAATCGAGGGATTGAGTTTAGGAGTCGGGAGATAATGCTGCAGCTTTATAGGACCCTGGTTAGACCCCACTTGGAGTACTGCGCGCAGTTCTGGTCACCTCATTACAGGAAAGATGTTGAAGCCATTGAAAGGGTGCAGAGGAGATTTACAAGGATGTTGCCTGGATTGGGGGGCATGCCTTATGAGGATAGGTTGAGGGAGCTTGGTCTCTTCTCCCTGGAGAGACGAAGGATGAGAGGTGACCTGATAGAGGTTTACAAGATGTTGAGAGGTCTGGATAGGGTAGACTCTGAGGCTATTTCCAAGGGCTGAAATGGTTGCTACGAGAGGACACAGGTTTAAGGTGCTGGGGGGTAGGTACAGAGGAGATGTCAGGGGTAAGTTTTTCACTCAGAGGGTGGTGGGTGAGTGGAATCGGCTGACGTCGGTGGTGGTGGAGGCAAACTCGTTGGGGTCTTTTAAGAGACTTCTGGATGAGTACATGGGATTTAATGGGATTGAGGGCTATAGATAGGCCTAGAGGTGGGGATGTGATCGGCGCAACCTGTGGGCCGAAGGGCCTGTTTGTGCTGTGGCTTTCTATGTTCTAAAATTGCCCCTTAGTGTCCTGGGATGCGTAGATTAGAGGGATTAGCGGGTAAAATATGTAGGGATATGGGGGTAGGGCCTGGGTGGGCTTGTGGTCGGTGCAGACTCGATGGGCCGAATGGCCTCTCTCTGTACTGTAGGGTTTCTATGATTTCTATGAGAGGGGCAATTTTTTCACAGAGGGTGGTGAATGTCTGGAACAAGCTGCCAGAGGTAGTAGTAGAGGCGGGTACAATTTTGTCTTTTAAAAAGCATTTAGATAGTTACATGGGTATGATGGGTATAGAGGGATATGGGCAAAATGCGGGCAATTGGGATTAGTTTAGGGGTTTTTTAAAAAAAAGGACGGCATGGACAAGTTAGGCCGAAGGGCTGTTTGCATGCTGTAAACCTCTATGACTCTATGGCAACAACAACTGCTAAAATTAAAATATGCACCAGATTGAGGCTTGCGAATGTAACCCTAAACTGGGCATTGGCTTTCACTGTGCTGGTGCTGTGGAGAAGAAACTTTGGTGCCTTTTAATACTTGTCCTCTTAATTTGTTTTAAGTGTTAACATTATTTTTGGTTACTGTGCCCTTGACTTGCCTTTCCACTAAAGTGAATTATTTTCAATTTACAGATGAAACGCTCCTTGTAAATGTTCTGTGTGGGATTCTTGCTGGAGTAGTTTCATCTTCGATTGCCAACCCTACAGATGTTCTGAAGGTACATGGAATGACTGTCCGAAGTATAGTACACTTCTTTTAACACATGCATGTAGGAAGTCGCATTCAGTCCACAGCTTGAGCTGTGTGCTAATGGAAACCAGGAATGAGTTTCTGCACAAACAGAAAATTCAGGGAATCCCATCCATCACACGGCAGTTTCAATTTACATCTTGGGCCCATGCATGTTCCCAACAATAAGAAATTGCATTTGTATGTATTGTTTTAATGAAAGAAAATATCCAAGGACACTTAATATACTGTTAAATTTAATTTGATACAAGAACTAAGCAAAGAGACAATAAAACAAGTGAATAGTAGCTGTATATCACAGCGAGGTTTAAACCTATGTTTTAAAGGAGGAAGAAATGGTTGAGTAGGATAAGGTTTCTGGAGAGAATTCAATTTTAAGGCCTGGGTAGTTGAAGGCGAGACCACTAATATTGAAGCGATGAACATGGACCTGTGAAGGAGGACACAATTGGAAGCTTACAGTAATCTCGGTAGGTTGTAAAGGATGTTACAGAAATAGGGAGGTGACATGGTGAGAGAGGGATTTGAATTCACAGATGAGAATTTGAAAACTGAGGCATAGTTCAACAAGAACCAGTGTGGGTCAGCGAGCACGGGTGATGGATGACTCTGGCTTAGTGCAAGTTAACTTGTGGGAAGCAGAGTTTTGGGTGTGCTTAGGATTGCAGGAGGCAGAAGAAAAGAGGCCAGCCAGGAGACGACTGACATTGTTGAGTGTGGAAATATGAAAGTCATGGACAATCATTTCAGCAATGGATGAGCTGAGGTAGAGATGAAGATTGCAATATTACTGAAGTGAAAGTACGTGTTTTGGAGATAGAGAGGATATGGGATTGGAAGCTAAGATCAGGATCAAGTTACAAAATGTTTAGTTGAGCCTCGGTGCCCAAGAAGAGGGATGAAATGGGCGGTAATGCCTGAAGACATATGCTTTGATCATTGCAATACTTAGTTGGAGGAGATTTCTGCTTATCCAGTATTAGGTGTCAGGAAAGCAATCTGATATATTAGCGATAATGGAGGGATTGGGAGATCGTGCGGAGATAGAGCTGAATGTCACAGTGTTCATGCCGAACCTAATATGTTTCTGGATGATTTTGCATGGGGGTGTGTCATTGCTAAAGAAGTATCTCCTGGGGAGATATTGGAAGTAACAATCTGGAAAGTGGTAAGATAAGCCACAGCAGGTGATTCTCTTAACTTCAAGTGGACAAGAATGGAACCAGGCAAGTTCAATATTACCTAGGGGGAAGACAATGGAGAAGCTTTGGAAGGGGAGGATGGTGTTCAAGACTGCAGAAAGGTAAAAGAAAATGAGGAGGGACCGTTTCCCATGGCCACAGTCACATAGGGTGTTACTTGTTTACTATGGTAAGTGCCTGTTCAGTATTCTGGCCGAGGTGAAACCTGATTGCATGCATGAAAATGTAACATTCTGGGTAAAATGGGTAGATAGCAACACATTGAAGGACTCTTGAGAGGAAAGGAAGCTTGGAAATTGACCAAGAGCATGTAAGAATGAAGGTTTACAGTAAGCAATTGACCGGGAGTGTGTAAGGATAGAGTGACTGGGAGTATGCAAGGGTGGAGGTTTTACGGTTAGAGAGTGACTTAGAGTGTGTAAGACTGGAGGGATTAGTGTTAGAGAGTGACTGGGAGTGTGTAAGGATGGAGGGGTAAGGGTTAGAGAGTTACTGGGAGTGTGTAAGGATGGAGGTTTTAGGGCGAGAGAGTGAATAGGAGTGTGTAAGGCTGGAGGGGTTAGGATGAGGGGCCAATCCAGCTTCACCTCTGAATCCAGAATGGAGCGGCTGCTGATGGTATAAGTGGAGAAGTCTCAGCCTTTGCATTTGTCAAACAGGTTCAAGGTTCATGCATTCTATTTGGATGAAGTTGGTGGCTGAAGGGTGGAAGAGTAAATTGACTATGGCGTGTCGAAATCTCGACTTCCGAGTTTGACTTTAACACAAACACACTTGATAAAGTGAATTCTACATCTAAGTTGGTTAAACAAAAACCCTAGCAGAGTCTGCCAATCTTATAGTAGCCCAAAATGCGATTCAAGCAGGTGGAGTAAATAGGAATGCAGTTAGGGGACAGTATAGTCAGCGGATACAGTTCTCTGCAGCCAAGTGTTAGAGTCTAGATAGCTGTGTTGCCTTCGGAATATCTATTTGGGGCTGAAGAGGTACTCTCAGTGGGAGGGGGAGGATTCGGTGGTTATGGTCCACATAGGTACCAATATCATAAATAGAACTGAGGAGGAGGTTCTGTTGCAGGAGTATAAACAGTCAGGCTAAATTGAAAAGCAAAAGGTACTAATCTCAGATTATTACACACATTAACAGTAAGATTGGTGGCATAGTGGACAGTGAAGAAAGTTATCTCCAGTTGCAATGGGATCTTGATCAATTGGGCCAGTGGGCTGACGAATGGCAGATGGAGTTCAATTTAGACAAATGCGAGGTGATGCATTTTGGTAGATTGAACCAGGGCAGGACTTACTCAGTTAATGGTAGGGCATCGGGGAGAGTTACAGAACAAAGAGATCTAGGGGTACATGTTCATAGCTCCTTGAAGGTGGACTCACAGGTGGACAGAGTGGTGAAGAAGGCATTCGGCATGCTTGGTTTCATCGGTCAGAACATTGAATACAGGAGTTGGAATGTCTTGTTGAAGTTGTACAAGACATTGGTAGGCCACACTTGGAATACTGTGTGCAATTCTGGTCACCCTATTATAGAAAGGATATTATTAAACTAGAAAGAGTGCAGAAACGATTTACTCGGATGCTACCAGGACTTGATGGATTGAGTTATAAAGAGAGGTTGGATAGACTGGGACTTTTTTCTCTGGAGCGTAGGAGGCTGAGAGGTGATCTTATAGAGGTCTATAAAATAATGAGGGGCATAGATCAGAAAGATAGTCATTATCTTTTCCCAAAGGTAGGGGAGTCTAAAACTAGAGGGCGTAGCTTTAAGGAGAGATACAAAAGTGTCCAGAGGGGCAATTGTTTCACACAGAGGGTGGTGAGTGTCTGGAACAAGCTGCCAAAGGTAGTAGAAGAGGCGGGTACAATTTTGTCTTTTAAAAAGCATTTAGATTGTTACATGGGTACGATGGGTATAGAGGGATATGGGCCAAATGCGGGCAATTGGGATTAGCTTGGGGGTTTTTTTAAAAAAAACAGCGGCATGGACAAGTTGGGCCGAAGGGCCTGTTTCCATGCTGTAAACTTCTATGATTAACGCAAGATACTTAACTGACAGATTGTCTTTGTTTTACTTGCTAGCAAGGAGGGTAGTTTCTCGACACAATGGGTCAGAGACACCACTCCACTGGACAAAGAAAATCATCCTGGTTTATACAATTCTGCAGCTGTCAGTCAGTTGGACACAATCCATTCAAAAGTGTTATAAATGACATACTTTACATATTGATCCAAAAAAAATACTGAACCACCCTGATCGAGAGATCACGATACCTTGTGGGGTACCCCAATATATCAGCCCTAAGCCTGTCCTCTAGTCTCTTAGTAAGACATCAGGACTCTATTTTTGATAGCAGCCTCACAAAGCATCTTCACTAAAATAGTCTCACATGGGCATCCTTTAATTGATAAAGGGGGGCCTACAAAAGCCATTAGTATTTTATAATCTTGTCAGTGAATCTCTAAAGGATGTGGTCAACTCAACTTGCCTTCAGGATTTTCCCCGATTATAGCCCTGTAAAGTTTTGCTTATTGCCAACATAAGTAATATATACATGTGTTTCATTATCAATTCAATGACTGAGCTTTTTATCGCTACCTACAATTTCAAGGGGTATCATTATGTTACCATTAATTCTTGTCAGTTCCCACTAAGTCCCAACCATAACTTTTTCGTTAGCTCAGGCATTAATATCTTTCTGACTCTGTTTTGATTAGAAACTGAAGGCAGCTTCATTAAAACTCTCTCTTGTATCAGTTGTTTCTGGTGAGGCAATTAAGTCTCCTTTATGGCCTTGTGATTCCAACAGTTGGGTGCTTTAAAGGAATGTATCTAACATATGTTTGGTATCAAAGGGCACCGAAACTGTGCATCTAAGTTTTTTTGTTTAACTTCATAGAAGATATATTTATATTTATGGTCTAATTAAAGGTATTACACGTACCTTTAAAACTACAAAGTATTTAAAACACCTCATTACAATTACTAACAAACTTGCTCCCCATTGATAAAGTGAATTCTGTATCTAAGTTGATTAAACAAAAACCCTAGCAGAGTCTGCCAATCTTATAGTAGCCCAAAATGCGATTCAAGCAGGTGGAGTAAATAGGAATGCAGTTAGGGGACAGTATAGTCAGAGGATACAGTTCTCTGCAGCCAAGTGTTAGAGTCCAGATAGCTGTGTTGCCTTCGGAATATCTATTTGGGGCTGAAGAGGTACTCTCAGTGGGAGAGGGAGGATCCAATGGTCATGGTCCACATTGGTACCAATATCATAAATAGAACTGAGGAGGAGGTTCTGTTGCAGGAATATAAACAGTCAGGCTAAATTGAAAAGCAAAAGGTACTAATCTGAGATTATTACTTGAGCCATGAACAGAGTCATTGAAATTAGAAGCAGGAGTAGGCTATTCGGCCCTTCAAGCGTGCTCCACCATTCATTTTAATCATGGCTGATCATCGAATTCAATACCCTAATCCCCTGCCCCCCCTCCCCATCCCATATCTCTTGATCCCTTTAGCCCCAAGAGCTATATCTAATTTGTTCTTGAAATCAGGCAATGTTTTGGCCTCAGCTACATTCTGTGGTAGTGAATTCCACATATTCACCAGCCCCTGGGTGAAGCAATTTCTCCTCGCCTTTTCTAAAAGGTTTACCCCTTATCCTCAACTATGACCTCTATTTCTGCACTCCATTGGGAACATTCTTTCTGAAAATATTTGTCTGAATACCCCACAGTTCATGTACTTTTTTGATTGTAAAGTTTGACCGACTTGATAATATAGTGGGCTAGGGAATAGTATTGTAAACCCAGGATTCGGATACTTGCTTGTTTGAGGTGGTTTGGTTAGGATTGTATGATCCGGTTCAATGACACTTACTGGATCGAGAGGACGGATTGCGGTGCTGAACCCAAAATAAAATTGGATATTTGAAATTAAAGAATTGGGCACTCTAAGTTAAACTACAGTCAGCTCCAGCAAATAGCATGCAGAAAATCGGACCTGGCAAAGTTTGAATATACAGAACTCAGACAGGCTGGCCTGTCTAACCCT
Organism: Mustelus asterias; assembly: GCF_964213995.1. Lineage (NCBI taxonomy): Eukaryota > Metazoa > Chordata > Chondrichthyes > Carcharhiniformes > Triakidae > Mustelus > Mustelus asterias. The sequence goes on along the minus strand of NC_135804.1, from coordinate 73,451,689 downwards.
GTTGGAATTTTATGAGTTTCTATGAGATCTCCTCACATTCTTCTAAACTCCAATGAATATCATCCCAACTGACTTAGTCGCTCCTCGTGTGACAGACCTACCATCCCAGCAATCAGCCCAGCAATCAGAACTGTCACAGTACTCCCTCTGTAGCAAGCTTCCTCAGATAAGGACACCAAAACTACTCATAGTACTCCAGGTGTGGCCTCACCAACGCCCTATACAATTGCAGAAAAACATTCCTATCCCTATACTCAAATCCTCTCACTGTGCAGGCCAACATACCATTTGCTTTCTTTACTGCCTGCTGTACCAGTACGCTTGTTTTCAGCGACTGATGCACAAGGACTCCAAGGTTTCGTTGAGTATTTACACCCATTCAAGTAATAATCTGTCTTCCTATTATTGCTACCAAAGTGGATAACCTCACGTTTATCGACGTTATACTGCATCTGCCATGCAGATGCCCACACACTCAGCCTGTCCAAATCATGCTGAAGTATCACTGCATCCTCCTCACAGCTTACCCTTCCACCCAACTTTGTATCGTTTGCAAATTTTGAGATAATACGTTCAGTTCCCTCTTCTAAATCATTAATATATAATGTGAACAGTTGGGGTCCTAGCACAGATCCTTGTGGAACCCCACTAGTCACTGATTGCCAATCAGAAAAAGGCCCATTTATGCAAATTCTTTTCTAACTATCTGCTAACCAGCTTTCTATCCATCTCAAGACATTACCTGTAATCCCATGTGAATCATAGAAACCCTACAGTACAGAGAGGCCATTCAGCCCATCGAGTCTGCACCGACCACAATCCCACCCAGGCCCTACCCCCATATCCCTACAGATTTACCCACTAATCCCTCTAACCTATGCATCTCAGGACACGAAGGGCAATTTTTAGCATGGCCAATCAACCTAACCCGCACATCTTTGGTCTGTGGGAGGAAACCGGAGCACCCGGAGGAAACCCACGCAGACACGAGGAGAATGTGCAAACTCCACACAGACAGTGACCCAAGCCGGGAATCGAACCCAGGTCCCTGGAGCTGTGAAGCAGCAGTGCTAACCACTGTGCTACCGTGCCGCCCTTTAACTTGGGCTTTAACTTTACATAGTAGTCTATTATGTGAAACCTTGTGGAAAGCCTTCTGAAAGTCTAAATAAACCACATTCACTGGTTCTCCTCTGTCAACTCCACTAGTTACAGCCTTAAAGAATTCCAATAGATTCGTCAAGCATGATTTTCCTTTTGTAAATCCATGCTAACTTTGTCTGATTAACTCCACTGCCTTCCAAATCCTTGATAATGGACTCGAGCAACTTCCCCAGTGCCGACATTAGGCTCACTAGTCTATAGTTCCCTGTTTTCTCGCTACCTCCTTTTTTGAATCGCGGGCTTACATTAGCGACCCTGCAATCTGTCGGAACTATTCCAGAATCCAAATAATTTTGGGAAAAAAAACAACTAATGGATCTACTATTTCCAGGGCCACTTCCTTAAGTACTCTGGGATGAAGATTATCAGGCCCTGGAGATTTATCCACCTTCAATCCCATCAATTTCCCTAAAACCATTTCTCTACTAATGCTGATTTCCTTCAACTCCTCACTAAAACTCAGCACTTCTGGTACATTATTTATGTGTTCCTTTGTGAAGACTGAAGCAAAGTACAAATTTAATTCCTCAGCCATTTCTTTATTCCCTGTTATGAATTCTTCCATTTCTGACTGTTTTTGTTGATCTTTTTCTCTTTACATACCGATAGAAACTTTTGTAGTCAGTTTTTATGTTCCCCGCTATTCTATTTTTTCCTCCTTATAATCCCTTGGTCCTGTTTTGCTGAATTTTAAACTGCACCTAATCCTCAGGCCTACTGCTTTTTCTTGCCAATTTGTATGCTTCTTCCATTGTCATAATCATATAGCGCAGAATAGGCCCTTTGGCCCATCATAGAACATAGAACAGTACAGCACAGAACAGGCCCTTCGGCCCACGATGTTGTGCCAAGCTTTATCTGAAACCAAGATCAAGCTATCGCACTCCCGCTCATCCTGGTGTGCTCCATGTGCCTATCCAATAACCGCTTAAATGTTCCTAAAGTGTCTGACTCCACTATCACTGCAGGCAGTCCATTCCACACCCCAACCACTCTCTGCGTAAAGAACCTACCTCTGATATCCTTCCTATATCTCCCACCACGAACCCTATAGTTATGTCCCCTTGTAATAGCTCCATCCACCCGAGGAAATAGTCTTTGAACGTTCACTCTATCCATCCCCTTCATCGTTTTATAAACCTCTATTAAGTCTCCCCTCAGCCTCCTCCGCTCCAGAGAGAACAGCCCTAGCTCCCTCAACCTTTCCTCATAAGACCTACCCTCCAAACCAGGCAGCATCCTGGTAAATCTCCTCTGCACTCTTTCCAGCGCTTGCACATCCTTCTTATAGTGAGGTGACCAGAACTGCACACAATATTCCAAATGTGGTCTCACCAAGGTCCTGTACAGTTGCAGCATAACCCCATGGCTCTTAAACTCCAACCCCCTGTTAATAAAAGCTAACACACTATAGGCCTTCTTCACGGCTCTATCCACTTGAGTGGCAACCTTTTAGAGATCTGTGGATATGGACCCCAAGATCTCTCTGTTCCTCCACAGTCTTCAGAACCCTGCCGTTGACCCTGTAATCCACATTTAAATTAGTCCTACCAAAATGAATCACCTCATATTTATCAGGATTAAACTCCATTTACCATTTTTCAGCCCAGCTTTGCATCCTATCTATGTCTCTTTGCAGCCTACAACAGCCCTCCACCTCATCCACTACTCCACCAATCTTGGTGTCATCAGCAAATTTACTGATCCACCCTTCAGCCCCCTCCTCTAAGTCATTAATAAAAATCACAAAGAGCAGAGGACCAAGCACTGATCCCTGTGGCACTCCGCTAGCAACCTGCCTCCAATCCGAAAAGTTTCCATCCACCACCACCCTCTGTCTTCGATCAGACAGCCAGTTACCTATCCAATCGGCCAACTTTCCCTCTATCCCACACCTCCTCACTTTCATCATAAGCCGACCATGGGGGACCTTATCAAATGCCTTCTAAAATCCATGTATATGACATCAACTGCCCTACCGTCATCAACACACTTAGTTGAAGTAAGACTAACCGGTCTATAATTACCAGGGTCATTTCTATTCCCTTTTTTAAACAGAGGAACAACATTCACCATTCTCCAGTCCTCTGGCACCATCCCCGTGGACAGCGAGGACCCAAAGATCAAAGCCAAAGGCTCTGCAATCTCATCCCTTGCCTCCCAAAGAATCCTAGGATATATTTCATCAGGCCCAGGGGACTTATCGACCTTCAGTTTATTCAAAACTGCCAGGACATCCTCCCTCCGAACATCTATTTCCTCCACCCTATTAGCCTGTAACATCCTCTCTTCCTCAAAAACATGGCCCCTCTCCTTGGTGAACACTGAAGAAAAGTATTCATTCATCACCTCGCCTATCTCTACTGACTCCATACACAAGTTCCCACCACTGTCCTTGACCGGCCCTAACCTCATCCCGGTCATTCTTTTATTCCTCACAAAAGAGTAAAAAGCCTTGGAGTTTTCCTTGATCCGACCCGCCAAGGACTTCATGTCCCCTCCTAGCTCTCCTAAGCCCCTTTTTCAGCTCGTTCTTTGCTCACTTGTAACCCTCAATCGAGCCATCTGAACCTTGTTTCCTCATCCCTACATAAGCTTCCCTCTTCCTTTTCACAAGACATTCCACCTCTTTCGTGAACCATGGTTCCCTCACTCGGCCATTTCCTCCCTGCCTGACAGGGACATACCTATCAAGGACACCCAGTATTTGTTCCTTGAAAAAGTTCCACTTTTCATTAGTGCCTTTCCCTGACAGTTTCTGTTCCCATCTTATGCCCCCTAATTCTTGCCTAATCGCATCATAATGACCTCTCCCCCAATTGTAAACCTTGCCCTGCCGTACAGCCCTATCCCTCTCCATTGCAATAACAAAAGACACCGAATTGTGGTCACTATCTCCAAAGTGCTCTCCCACAACCAAATCTAATACTCGGCCCGGTTCATTTCCCAGTACCAAATCCAATGTGGCCTCACCTCTTGTCGGCCTATCCACATATTGTGTCAGGAAACCCTCCTGCACACGCTGCACAAAAACTGCCCCATCTGAACTATTTGACCTACAAAGGTTCTGATCAATATTTGGAAAGTTAAAGTTCCCCATGACAACTACCCTGTGACCCCCACACATATCCATAATCTGCTTAGCAATTTCTTCCTCCACATCTCTATTACTATTTGGGGGCCTATAGTAAACTCCTAAAAACGTGACCGCTCCTTTCCTATTTCTAACCTCAGCCCATATTACCTCAGTGTGCAGATCCCCCTCGAAGTGCCTTTCCGCAGCCGTTAAACTATCCTTGATTAATAATGCTACTCCTCCACCTCTTTTACCAGCTTCCCTACACTTACTGAAACATCTATACCCCGGAACGTCCAACAACCATTCCTGTCCTTGTTCTACCCACGTCTCCGTAATGGCCACAACATCGTAGTCCCAAGTACCAATCCACGCCCCACGTTCATCTACCTTGTTCCGGATGCTCCTTGCATTGAAGTAGACACACTTCAACCCACCTTCCTGTCTACCGGTACCCGCCCTTGACCCGGATACCTTCCCCAATACCTCACCACCCTCAACACTGACTTCTGGACTACAACTCCTTTTCCCACTCCCCTGACAAATTAGTTTAAACCCCCCTGAAGAGCCGGTGCTCCGGTTTCCTCCCACAGTCCAAAGATGTGCGGGTTAGGTTGATTGGCCATGCTAACATTGCCCCTAAGTCTCCTGGGATGTGTAGATTAGAGGGATTAGCGGGTAAAATATGTAGGGATATGGGGGTAGGGCCTGGGTGGAATTGTGGTCGGTGCAGACCCGATGGGCCGAATGGCCTCTTTCTGTACTGTAGGGTTTGTATGATTTCTATGATAAACATTAGTCCTTTAGAGGACGAGAAGGGGGATGCAATTACTGGAAATGAGAAAATGTCTGAGGCATTGTACAGGTATTTTGTGATGTGGAGATGCCGGCGTTGGACTGGGGTAAACACAGTAAGAAGTTTAACAACACCAGGTTGGACTTTAACCTGGTGTTGTTAAACTTCCTACAGGTATTTTGTGTCAGTCTTCACAGTGGAAGACACAAATAACATGCCAAAAATTGATGACAGGAAGGCTATGGCAGGTGAGAACCTAGAAACTATCATTATCACGAAAGAGGTCGTGTTGGGCAAGTTAATGGGGTTAAAGGTAGACAAGTCTCCTGGTCCTGATGGAATGCATCCCAGGATACTAAAAGAGATGGCGGGAGAAATAGCAAATGCACTCGTGGTAATTTACCAAAATTCGCTGGACTCTGGAGTGATTCCTGCAGATGGGAAAACAGCAAATGTGACGCCACTGTTTAAAAAAGGAGGTAGACAAAAGGCAGGTAACTATAGGCCGGTTAGCTTAACTTCTGTAGTAGGGAAAATGCTTGAATCCATCATCAAGGAAGAAATAGCGTGACATCTGGATATAAATTGTTCCATTGGTAAGACGCAGCATGGGTTCATGAAGGGCAGGTCATGTTTGACTAATTTGGTGGAATTCTTTGAGAACATTACATGTGCAGTGGACAATGGGGAACCTGTGGATGTGGTGTGTCAGGATTTCCAGAAGACATTTGACAAGATGCCGCACCAAAGACTGCTACATAAGATAAAGGTGCATGGTGTTACGGGTAATGTATTAGCATGGATAGACGATTGGTTAACTAACAGAAAGCAAAGAGTGGGGGTAAATGAGAGTGGGGGTAAATGGGTATTTTTCTGGTTGGCGATCAGTGACTTGTGGTGTGCCTCAGGGATCAGTGTTGGGACTGCAATTGTTTATGATTTACATCGATGATTTGGAGTTGGGGACCAAGTGTCGTGTGTCAAAATTCGCAGATGACACTAAGATGGGTGGAAGAACAAAGTGTGCAGAGGACGCTGAAAGTCTGCAAAGGGATATAGATAACCTTAGTGAGTGGGCGAGGGTCTGGCAGATGGAGTACAATGTTGGTAAATGTGAGGTCATCCATTTTGGTAGGAATAACAACAAAATTGTCTATTGTTTAAATGGTAAAAAAATTGCAGCATGCTGCTGTGCAGAGGGACCTGGGTGTCCTTGTGCAGGCATCTCAAGGAGTTGGTTTGCAGATGCAGCAGGTAATTAAGAAGGCAAATGGAATTTTGTCCTTCATTGCTAGAGGGATGGAGTTTAAAAACAGCGAGATTATGTTGCAGCTGTATAAGGTGCTGGTGAGGCCACACCTGGAGTACTGAGTACAGTTTTGGTCTCCTTACTTGAGAAAGGATATACTGGCACTGGAGAGGGTGCAGAGGAGATTCACTCGGTTGATTCCGGAGTTGAGCATGTTGGCTTATGAGGAGAGACTGAGTAGACTAGGGTTGGATGCCTGTGACTAGTGATGGTCCGCAGGGCTCTGTATTGGGACCTCTGATGTTTGTGATTTTTATAAACGATCTGGAAGAAGGTGTAACTGGGGTAATCAGTAAGTTTGCGGACGACACAAAAATGGCTGGACTTGCAGATAGTGAGGAACATTGTCAGAGGCTACAGAAGGATAGATAGGCTGGAAATTTGGGCAAAGAAATGGCAGATGGAGTTCAATCCAGATAAATGCGAAGTGATGCATTTTTGTAGAACTAACGTAGGGGGGAGCTATACGATAAATGGCAGAACCATAAAGGGTGTAGATACGTAGAGGGACCTGGGTGTGCAAGTTCACAGATCCTTGAAGGTGATGTCACAGGTGAAGAAGGTAGTGAATAAGGCATATGGCATGCTTGCCTTCATAGGACGGGGCATAGAGTATAAAAGTTGGGTCTGATGTTGCAGTTGTATAGAACGTTGGTTCGGCTGCATTTGGAATACTGCACCCAGTTCTGGTCGCCACACTACCAGAAGGACGTGGAGGCTTTAGAGAGAGTGCAGAGGATGTTTAAGAGGATGTTGCCTGGTATGGAAGGGCTTAGTTATGAGGAGAGATTGGGTAAACTGGGGTTGTTCTCACTGGAAAGACGGAGGATGAGGGGTGACCTAATGGAGGTGTATAAAATTATGAAAGGCATAGATAGGGTGAACGGTGGGAAGCTTTTTCCCAGGTCAGTGGTGACGTTCACGAGGGGTCATAGGTTCAAGGTGAGTGGGGGGAGGTTTAACACGGATATCAGAAGGACCGTATTTTACACAGAGGGTGGTGGGGGCCTGGAATGCGCTGCCGGGCAAGGTGGTGGAGGCAGACACTGGGAATGTTTAAGACTTATCTAGATAGCCACATGAACGGAGTGAGAATGGAGGGATACAAAAGAATGGTCTAGTTGGGACCAGGGAGCGGCGCGGGCTTGGAGGGCCGAAGGGCTTGTTCCTGTGCTGTATTGTTCTTTGTTCTTTGACTGCGGCTATACTCATTGGAGTTCAGAAGAATGAGGGAGATCTTATAGAAACATAAGATTATGAAGGGAATATATAAGATAGAAGCAGGGAAGTTGTTTCCACTGGCGGTGAAACTAGAACTAGGGGGCATAGCCTCAAAATAAGGGGAAGCAGATTTCAGACTGAGTTGAGGCGGAACTTCTTCACACAAAGGGTTGTGAATCTGTGGAATTCCCTGCCCAGTGAAGCAGTTGAGGCTACCTCATTGAATGTTTTTAAGGAAAGGATAGGTAAATTTTTGAACAGTAAAGGAATTAAGGGTTATGGAGAGCAGGCGGGTAAGCGGAGCTGAGTCCACAAAAAGATCAGCCATGATCTAATTGAATGGCGGAGCAGGCTTGAGGGGCCAGATGGCCTACTCCTGCTCCTAGTTCTTATGTTCTTAATTGCATACTTTTCCAGTAGATAATCCCCCCTTAAGGCTGTTATTGTTGCTTAACCAAAATTGTGACCCCCAACCCCTCTTTATTTTGTTTCCTTTCTCATCCAGTCTGGAAATGTTGTCACCAGGAATATTGAGCTGCCATTTCTGTCCTTTAAACCACATTTCAGTAATAACTGGGATGCCCTGCTGTCAAATCCTGTCTGTACTCTATCCCTTCGACATTGATGCACAGTAGCACTGCGGACATCCAGGATGCGGGTGCGGGGGGCGTGGAGTTGGGGCAATATTGACCATAAGAAATCGGAACAGGAATAGGTCATTCAGCCCTTGAGTCTGCTCCGCTACTTAATAAGATTTTGGCTGGTCTAAGTTCACTTTCTTGCCTTATCTCCTTAACCCTGAATCCCCCACTGATTAAAAGTCTATTGATCTCAGCCTTGAAAATGTTCAAGGACTTTTTTGAAGGGGTAATCAAGAAGGTAGATGAGGGCAGTGCAGTTGATGTTGTCTACATGGACTTTAGCAAGGCCTTTGACAACCCCACGGTCAGCTATTGCAGAACATACGGACGCATGGGATTGCGGGTGATTTAGTAGTTTGGATCAGAAATTGGCTAGCTGTAAGAAGACATCCTGGAGTTCAGTTACTAGTGGTGTAGATCTGTTTTGGGGCCACTGCTGTTTGTCATTTTTATAAATGACCTGGATGAGGGCGTAGAAGGATGGGTTAGTAAATTTGCAGATGACACTAAAGTCGGTGGAGTTGTGGACAGTGCGGAAGGATGTTGCAGGTTACAGAGGGACATAGATAAGCTGCAGAGCTGGGCTGAGAGGTGGCAAATGGTGTTTTAATGCGGAAAAGTGTGAGATGATTCACTTTGGAAGGAGTAACAGGAATACAGAGTACTGGGCTAATGGTAAGATACTTGGTAGTGTGGATGAGCAGAGAGATCTCGGTGTCCATGTGCATCGATCCCTGAAAGTTGGCACCCAGGTTGAGAGGGTTGTTAAGAAGACATACGGTGTGTTAGCTTTTATTGGTAGAGGGATTGAGTTTTGGAGCCAGGAGGTCATGTTGCAGCTGTACAAACTCTGGTGCGGCCGCACTTGGAGTATTGCGTTCAGTTCTGGTCGCCGCATTATAGGAAGGATGTGGAAGCATTGGAAAGGGTGCAAAGGAGATTTACCAGGATGTTGCCTGGTATGGTGGGAAGGTCTTATGAGGAAAGGCTGAGTGCCTTGAGGCAGTTTTCGTTAGAGAGAAGAATTAAGAGGTGACTTAATCGAGACATACAAGATGATCAGAGGATTAGATAGGGTGGACAGTGAGAGCCTTTTTCCTCGGATGGTGATGGCTAGCACCAGGGGACATAGCTTAAAATTGAGGGGTGATAGATATAGGACAGATGTCAGAGATAGCTTCTTTACTCAGAGAGTAGTAAGGGCGTGGAATGCCCTGCCTGCAACAGTAGTGGACTCGCCAACATTAAGGGCATTTAAATGGTCATTGGATAAACATATGGATGATATTGGAATCGTGTAGGTTAGATGGGTTTTAGATTGGTTTCACAGGTCGGCGCAACATCGAGGGCCGAAGGGCCTGTACTGCGCTGTTATGTTCTATGTTTGACGAGGCATGATGAGCAGTAGAGGCATGATATGTTGTTGCATAAGGTTAAATCTCACCGGATACAGGGTGAGGTATCTAAATGGATACAAAATTGGCTTCTTGACACAAGCCAGAAGGTGGTTGTAGAGAATTGTTTTTCAAACAATTTTTCAAACAACAGAGAATTGGGTTTCCTCCGGGTGCTCCGGTTTCCTCCCACAGTCCAAAGCTGTGCGGGTTAGGTTGATTGGCCATGCTAATATTGCCCTTAGTGTCCTGGGATGGGTAGGTTATAGGGATTAGTGGGTAAAATATGTGGGGATATGGGGGTAGGGCCTGGGCGGGATCGTGGTCGGTGCAGACTCGATGGGCTGAATGGCCTCTTTCTGTGCTGTAGGGTTTCAAAGATTTCTAAGAAACTGGAGGCCTGTGACCAGCGGTGTGCCTCAGGGATCAGTGCTGGGTCCACTGTTATTTGTCATTTATATTAATGATTTGGATGAGAATATAGGAGGCATGGTTAGTAGATTTGCAGATGACGCTAAGATTGGTGGCATAGTGGACAGTGAAGAAAGTTATCTCCAATTGCAACGGGATCTTGATCAATTGGGCCAGTGAGCTGACGAATGGCAGATGGAGTTTAATTTAGACAAATGCGAAGTGATGCATTTTGGTAGATTGAGCCAAGGCAGGACTTACTCAGTTAATGGTAGGGCATTGGGGAGAGTTACAGAACAAAGAGATCCAGGGTACATGTTCATAGCTTCTTGAAAGTGGAGTCACAGGTGGACGGAGTGGTGAAGAAGGCATTCGGCATGCTTGGTTTCATCGGTCAGAACATTGAATACAGGAGTTGGAATGTCTTGTTGAAGTTGTACAAGACATTGGTAATGCCACACTTGGAATACTGTGTGCAATTCTGGTCACCCTATTATAGAAAGGATATTATTAAACTAGAAAGAGTGCAGAAAAGATTTACTAGAATGTTACTGGGACTTGATGGATTGAGTTATAAGGAGAGGCTGGATAGACTGGGACTTTTTTCTCTGGACTGTAGGAGGCTGAGGGGTGACCGTATAGAGGTCTATAAAATAATGAGGGGCATAGATCAGCTCGATAGTCAATATCTTTTCCCAAAAGTAGGGAGTCTAAAACTAGAGGGCATAGGTTTAAGGTGAGAGGGGAGAGATACAAAAGTGTCCAGAGGGGCAATTTTTTCACACACAGGGTAGTGAGTGTCTGCCACAAGCTGCCAGAGGTAGCAGTAGAGGCGGGTACAATTTTGTCTTTTAAAAAGCATTTAGATAGTTACATGGGTACGATGGGTATAGAGGGATATGGGCCAAATGCGGGCAATTGGGATTAGCTTCGGGGTTTTAAAAAAAAAGGGCGGCATGGACAAGTTGGGCCGAAGGGCCTGTTTCCATGCTGTAAACCTCTATGACTCAGTCTCCACAGCTTCCTGGGGTAAAGAATTCTAAAGAAATTCTTCCTCACATCTGAGTTAATTGAACACTCCCTTATTCTGCGACTATGCCCTCTGGTCCTGCACTCTCCCATAAGTGGAAACATTATACGAAATGTGGTCCCACTTGTTCCCTGTACAGTTGCATTGACACCTCTTTACTTTTACACTCCGGTCCCCTGAAATAAAAAACAGCATTCCCTTTGCCTTCCCTATTACCTTCTGCACCTGCGTGCTTGCTTTCTGGGCTTCATAAACTTGGACCCCCAAGTCCCTTTGTGCTACAGGAAGCTTCTTTGGAACAGTATGTCGATAGCCCGACTAGAGAGGGGGCTGTACTGGACCTTGTTCTGGGAAATGAGCCCGGTCAGGTCGTCAAAGTTTCGGTAGGGGAACGTGTGGCAAATAGTGAGCACAACTCTGTTAACTTTAGGATAGTAATGGACAAGGATGAGTGCTGTCCTACGGGCAGGGTGCTAAATTGGGGGAAGGCTAACTATAGCCGGATTAGGCAGGAATTGGTGGATGTTGATTGGGAGAGGATGTTCGAGGGTAAGTCCGCGTCTGGCATGTGGGAGTCTTTTAAGGAAGTATTGATAAGGCAGCAGGATAGGCATGTGCCTGTAAAAAGGAAAGATAGGAAAGGTAGGATTCGAGAGCCGTGGATAACCAGGGAAATTGAGGATCTGATTAAAATTAAAAGGGAGGCGTACGTTAAGTCCAGGCAACTGAAAACAGATGGAGCTCTGGAGGAATACAGAGAGAGTAGGAAAGAACTCAAACGGGGAGTTAGAAGGGCAAAAAGAGGTCACGAAATGTTCTTGGCAGGCAGGATTAAGGAGAATCCTAAGACATTCTATTCATACGTTAGGAACAAAAGAGTTGTCAGGGAGAAAATCGGACCTCTCAGGGACAAAGGAGGGGAATTATGCTTAGAACCCAAGGGAATAGGGGAGATCCTAACTGAATACTTTGCATCGGTATTCACGAAGGAGAGGGGCGTGTTAACCGGGAGTGTCTCGGAGGGAGGTGTTGACCCATTAGAGAAAATCTCCATGACAAGAGAGGAAGTGTTAGTTTTTTTAGGGAACATTAAAACTGACAACGCCCCAGGCCTGATGGCATCTATCCTCGACTGCTCAGGGAGACGAGAGATGAAATTGCTGGGCCTCTGACGGAAATCTTTGTCGCTTCTTTGGACACTGGTGAGGTCCCTGAGGATTGGAGGATAGCGAATGTGGTCCCGTTGTTTAAGAAGGGTAGCAGGGATAACCCAGGAAATTATAGGCCGGTGAGCTTGACGTCCGTGGTAGGGAAGTTGTTGGAGAGGATTCTTAGAGACAGGATGTATGTGCATTTAGAACGGAACAATCTCATTAGTGACAGACAGCATGGTTTTGTAAGAGGGAGGTCGTGCCTTACAAATTTGGTGGAGTTTTTTGAGGAAGTGACAAAAACGGTTGATGAAGGAAGGGCTGTGGATGTCGTCTATATGGATTTCAGTAAGGCATTTGACAAAGTCCCACATGGCAGGTTGGTTAAGGCTCATGGGATACAAGGAGAAGTGGCTAGATGGGTGGAGAACTGGCTTGGCCATAGGAGACAGAGGGTAGTGGTCGAAGGGTCTTTTTCCGGCTGGAGGTCTGTGACCAGTGGTGTTCCGCAGTGCTCTGTTCTGGGGCCTCTGCTATTTGTGATATATATAAATGATTTGGAAGAAGGTGTAACTGGTGTAATCAGCAAGTTTGCGGATGACACGAAGATGGCTGGACTTGTGGATAGCGAAGAGCATTGTCGGGCAATACAGCAGGATATAGATAGGCTGGAAAATTGGGCGGAGAGGTGGCAGATGGAGTTTAATCCGGATAAATGTGAAGTGATGCATTTTGGAAGAAATAATGTAGGGAGGAGTTATACAATAAATGGCAGAGTCAGCAGGAGTATAGAAACACAGAGGGACCTAGGTGTGCAAGTCCACAAATCCTTGAAGGTGGCAACACAGGTGGAGAAGGTGGTGAAGAAGGCATATGGTATGCTTGCCTTTATAGGACGGGGTATAGAGTATAAAAGCTGGAGTCTGATGATGCAGCTGTTTAGAACGCTAGTTAGGCCACATTTGGAGTACTGCGTCCAGTTCTGGTCGCCGCACTACCAGAAGGATGTGGAGGCGTTAGAGAGAGTGCAGAGAAGGTTTACCAGGATGTTGCCTGGTATGGAGGGTCTTAGCTATGAGGAGAGATTGGGTAAACTGGGGTTGTTCTCCCTGGAAAGACGGAGAATGAGGGGAGATCTAATAGAGGTGTATAAAATTATGAAGGGGATAGATAGGGTGAACAGTGGGAAGCTTTTGCCCAGGTCGGAGGTGACGATCACGAGGGGTCACGGGCTCAAGGTGAGAGGGGCGAAGTATAACTCAGATATCAGAGGGATTTTTTTTATACAGAGGGTGGTGGGGGCCTGGAATGCGCTGCCATGTAGGGTGGTGGAGGCAGGCACGCTGACATCGTTTAAGACTTACCTGGATAGTCACATGAGCAGCCTGGGAATGGAGGGATACAAACGATTGGTCTAGTTGGACCAAGGAGCGGCACAGGCTTGGAGGGCCGAAGGGCCTGTTTCCTGTGCTGTACTGTTCTTTGTTCTTTGTACAGCTTTCTGCAGTCTCTCTCTATTTAAATAATAATCCGCCTTCTGATTTTTTTCTTCCAAAATGATTCATCTCACATTTTCCCACATTGAATTCCATTTGCCAATTTTCTGTCACTCACTTAACCTGTCAATATCACTTGTATAAACGATTTATATCCTCCTTACATCCAGCCTTTCCTCCCATCTGCAAATTTGGCCACTATACACTCTGCACCTTGCTCCAAATCATTAATAGATATTGTGAAGAGCCGTGTTTCCAGAACTGAACCCTGTGGAACTCCACTGGTTACTGCCTTCCAACCTGAGAGACCCCCTTATCGTTACTCACTGTTTCCTGTTAATTAGCCAATCCTTTATTCATGTCAGAATCTGACCTCTAACACCATGAGCTGCTATCTTGCATAGTGGCCTTTTGTGTTTATTTTGTTTTCATTCATGGGACATGGGCATCAATGGCTGGCCAGCATTTATTGCCATTCCTAGTTGCCCTTGAGAAGGTGGTGGTGAACTGCCTTGTTGAATCGCTGTAGTCCACGTACTGTGGGTTGACCCACAATGCCATTCATGAGGGAACTCTAGGATTTTGACCCAGCGACTGCGAAGGAATGGCAATATATTTCCAAGTCAGAATGGTGAGTGGCTTGGAGGGGAACTTGCAGATGGTGGTGTTCTCAAGTATCTGTTCCCCCTGTCCCTCTAGATGGAAGTCTTTGTGGATTTGGAAGGTGCTGTTTGAGGAAACTTGGAGAGTTCCTGCTGTGCATCTTGTAGATAGTACACACTATTGCTACTGAGCGTCGGTGGTGGAGGGAGTGCATGTTTGTAGATGTGGTGCCAGTCAAGCGGGCTGTGTTGTCCTGGATGGTGTCAAGCTTCTTGTGTGTTGTTGGAGCTGCGCCCATCCAGGCAAGTGGAGAGTGTTCATCACACTCCTGACTTGTGCCTTATAGATAGTGTCAGGAGGTGAGTTAATCACCGTAGTATTCCGAGCCTCTGACCTGCTCTTGGAGCCACTTTGTTTATGTGGTGTATCCAGTTGAGTTTCTGGTTTATGATAACCCCAAAGATATTGACAGTGGGGGATTCAGTGATGGTAACACCATTGAATGACAAAGGGTGGTGGTTAGACTGTCTTTTATTGGTGATGGTCATCGCCTTGCAATTATGTGGTGCAAATGTTACTTGACACTTGTTAGCCCAAGCCTGGATATTGTCCAGATCTTGTTGCATTTGAACATGACTGCTACAGTGTATGGGGTGTTGCGAATTGGGCTGAACATTTCCACTCCTGACCTTGTGACAAAGCGAAGGTCATTGATGAAGCAGCTGAAGATGGTTGTGCCTAGCATTTGGGTTAGCACACTACCCTGAGGGATTCCTGCAGAGATGTCCTGGAGCTGAGATGACTGACACAACCATCAGCCTGGTATGACTCCAACCAGTGGAGAGTTTGGCTCTTGACACCCATTGATTCCAGTTTCATAGAATCATTGAATCCCTGCAGTGCAGAAGGAAGTGATTTAGCCCATCAAGTCTGCACCGACAACAATCTCGTCTGATCCCGTATTTACCCTGCTAATCCCCCTGACACAAAGGGGCAATTTAGCATAGCCAATCCACCTAACCTGCACATCTTTGGACTGTGGGAGGAAACCGGAGTACCGGGAGGAAACCCATGCAGACATGGGGAGAATATGCAAACTCCACAGACAATCACCTGAGGTCTGAATTGAACCTGAGTCCCTGGCGCTGTGAGGCAGCAGTGCTAACCATCGCTCAAGTTCTTTGATGCCATACTCGGTCGAATGCAGTTTTGATGTCAAGTGCTGCCACACTCAACTCACCTCTGGAAATCAGCTCCTTTATCCATGTTTTTATCTTTTAAGATCTTGGTGTGCAAACCATCAGGTCCAGGCAGCTTGTCAGTCTTTAATCCCATTAGTTTGCCTAAAACTAATTCTTTGACGATTGTAGTTCCTATCCATGCAGTGGAACCTGGTCTCCAATTGTCTCTGCTTTCCTTGTCTTTGGACAAAGACCTTGCTCCGTCAGAACCATGTAGCAGTTGGTGTACAATGTAAAATAAATCAATTGTCATGGACAAACCCAGCGGCAATAAACCAGAGCATCACCTGCTATCAGAGCCTGGAAACTCTGGTACTATGACATTGGTATTGCTGCCTTGGATGAGACACTGTGGGCAGAAGGCCAGCTCAAGGAATAAGGCAGTAGCTGCAACTTCTTCAGGAAAGATAAATCAGATAAAGGACGACAACTCTATAGAATCATAGAATCCCTACAGTGCAGAAGGAGGCCATCCAGCCCATCGTATCTGCACCAACCACAATCCTGCCCAGGCCCTATTCTCATAACTCCACATATTTGTCCTGCTAATCCCCTGACACTAGGGTCAATTTAGCATGGCCGATCAACCTGACCCACACATCTTTGGACTGTGGGAGGAAACTGGAGGAAACCCACGGGGAGAATGTGCAAACTCCACACAGACAGTGAGTGACATGAGGTCGGAATTGAACCTGGGTCCCTGGGGCTGTGAGGCAGCAGTTTTAACCACCGTGCCGCCCAAATGGAGTTGGTTCACCATAAACAATGAACTAATTGACTATCTCAGCAAGCCCTCCTATGAGATAAACAAATGTCTCATGACTTTTCTGTTCACCCTAGCCCAGAAACAGTACACCATTATCATAAGTGTTTATTACTCCAACCTAGAAGCAATAGATGAGGTCAAAGTAGCCAAACGCAACAGAAAGAACGGACCAAAATCTAAACATTTTAACCACCAAACTCATCATACCTCATCTGTGATAGTGTGCGGACACACCTCAGAATCCACAACGCCAGACTGAAAGAATGTCATCCTTGGTCCTGAGTGGCTACCAAAGAAGATCTGTTCTCTGAGTGCATCTGCCATATTGATTTGACTCTTTGCATTGAAGTTTATGTAATTGATCACTGAACACCTCCTTTGTCATTTGTTTTTGGCCTTCGTCATGTTGACCTTCCATAAGCACCTTCAAATTTTTGGCCAGATATTTCCTGGTTTGCTTTTCTTCTTTCTGAATCCACACTCAGTTTCAGACACACCTACCAAGCTAATTTAACCTCTCTCCAACAGCACTAACAAACCTTCCTGCAACAATATTAGACCACCCTGTTGAGGATCGTCCCCTTTGTCTTGTAGAATCCCTCATTGCCACAAATGGTCCTAATGTCTCAGGAATCTAACTCACTCATGCATCATCTGTCAGCTAGGCATTCATCCTCCCATTTCTGTACTCATTAGGAAGTGGCAGTCGGAACAATTTCAAAATTGCCATTGTTTGGGGGCTGATATGTTTCCTATTATTCTGAAATCCACAGGGCATTGCCGTTCTGCCAGTGATTTGATTTGATTTATTATTGCCACATGTATTAGTATACAATGAAAAGTATTGTTTCTTGCAAGCAATACAGACAAAGCATACCGTTCATAGAGAAGGAAACGAGAGAGTGCAGAATGTAATGTTACAGTCATAGCTGGGGTGTAGAGAAAGATCAACTTAAAGCAAGGTAGGTCCATTCAAAGGTCTGATGGCAGCAGGGAAGAAGCTGTTCTTGAGTCGGTTGGTACGTGACCTCAGACTTTTGTATCTTTTTCCTGATGGAAGAAGGTGGAAGAGAGAATGTTCGGAGTGCGTGAGGTCCTTGATTATGCTGGCTGCTTTGCCGAGGCAGCGGGAAGTGTCGACAGAGTCAATGGATGGAAGGCTGGTTTGCGCGATGGATTGGGCTACGTTCACGACCTTTTGTAGTTTATTGCAGTTTTGAGCAGAGCAGGAGCCATACCAAGCTGTGATGCAGCCAAAAGAATACTTTCTATGGTGCATCTGTAAAAGTTGGTGAGAGCCGCAGCTGACATGCCAAAGTTCCTTAGCCTTCTGAGAAAGTAGAGGCGTTGGTGGGCTTTCTTAACTATAGTTTCAGCATGGCGGGACCAGGACAGGTTGTTGGTGATCTGGACACCTAACAACTTGAAGCTCTCGACCCTTTCTACTTCGTCCCCGTTGATGTAGACAGGGGCATGTTCTCCACTACACTTCCTGAAGTCGATGACAATTTCTTTCGTTTTGTTGACATTGAGGGAGCGATTACTGTTGCCGCACCGGTTCACCAGATTCCCCATCTCATTCCTGTACTCTGTCTCGTCATTGTTTGATATTCAACCCACAACAGTGGTATCGTCAGCAAACTTGAAAATCGAGTTGGAGGGGAATTTGGCCACACAGTCATAGGTATATAAGGAGTATAGTAGGGGACTGAGACCACAGCCTTCTGGAGCACTGGTATTGAGGATGGTCGTGGATGTTTATTGCCTACCTTACTGATTATTCCGTGGGTTAGAAAGTTCAGGATCCAGTTGCAGAGGGAGGAGCCGAGGCCCAGGACACGGAGTTTGGAGATGGGTTTCATAGGAATAATGGTGTTGAAGGCTGAGCTGTAGTCAATAAATAAGAGTCTGACATAGATGTTTTTGTTATCTAGGTGTTCCAGGGTTGAGTGCAGAGAGATATTAAAGAGTTAATATTCACTGTAGAGTCTCAGATGAACTATTGGGTTTGCAAGAAAAACAGAAAAACAACTCATGAGAGCAAAGAACAGTACAGCACAGCAAACTGACAAACGAGGTAGCCATAGGCTCCAGCTTCCAGAACACAGCCAGGGTGCGTTTTTTAAAAAAAAGATGTTCTTTCTCATGCAACTATACTTGTTTTTGCTTAAGACAGCTGGGGTGCTATTTTTGCTAGGAACAGAATGGTCTTTCTTGTGCTTGTCCTTGATTGTATCAGATGACGTGTGCTTGCTGAAATCTGCCTGCTGGAATTGTAAACTGTACAAAAGGGGTCAGCCTTTTTGCTCGGCGCGCTTTTGCTAACTGACTCCCAGCACTGAGTGGAAGTTAAGTAGCAAAAGTTTGCCAGCTTGCATATGTAAGACAAATAAAGAACTTTTGAATCGGGCAGCAATTGGTGTTTGCCTTTGTATCAGGGACAGAAGAGTCTCACGAAAACGAACTTAACAGCAGAGCCAGGGAGATGCTGTCTGCTATGATCCTGTTGGGTGGTCGGCGAACTGTAGTGGATCCAGGCAGTTGGGAGGCTTTAATTGATTCGTGCCACAACTAGCCTTTCAAAGTACTTCATAATGATGGATGTCAGAGCCACTGGGTGATGGTCATTAAGGCATGCTGATTGGCTTTTTTTGGTACTGGGATGATGGTCGTCTTCTTGAAGCAGATAGGGACCTCAGATTGTTGTGAAGATAGGTTGAAGATGTCTGCGAATATCCCCGCCAGCTGATCTGCGCAGGATCTGAGTGCCCATCCGGGTACCCCATCCGGGCCAGTTGCTTTCCATGGGTTGACCTTCGAGAAAGCTGCTCTGACACCTGCATTGGTGATCTCAGATACAAGTTCATCCAAGGCTTCCAGAGTGGAGGGTGTGCTCTCACTCACCTCTTGCTCAAAACGGACATAGAATGCATTGAGCTCATCAGGGAGGGATATGTTGCAGCCGGCAATTTTACATGCCTTCATCATGTAGCCTGCTATGTCTTGCAGACCTTGCCATGGTCGGTGGGGGTCGGTGTGGCTAGCCTGGGACTCTAGCTTGGTCCAATACTGTCTTTTGGCATCTTTGATAGATCTCCTTAGATTGTATCTGGATTTTTCTTCTGGAGAAGTCCTATCTGACTTAAACTCCACAATCTCCTCGAGCATTTCTTGTCAGCCCTTTGCCACCTCTCCTGCCTTTTAGTCCCACTCCATACTCTTCCTGAAACAACATTTAACACCTTTCACTGTAAAAAGTGAATTAAGTTGCTTCCTCAGTGACTTTGTTTGCAAGTTGAATGCCAATATTGTTACCAAACCCCGCTGATTATGTGTGAGAGTGTTCCAAGCTGAAACACTGGTTTTGTATGGTGCATTTTCTTTTGGATATTGGTGAGAAACGTTTGCTGAAACATTGAGAACTTAGGCCTCTTTCTTGAAACAAACAAATAAAGAAGAAAGATAATAAAACACTACAAAGGCTGAAAACCCAAAAGCAACTGTTTCCCCTGTAATCCTAAACTCTGCTGAGACCCTGTTTCCCAAATATCAACTAAATCTACTGGTCAAATCTAACTGGTGATTACAACAATGTAGAGCTTAGGTTTCCAGGACTTGAGAATGGTTGGTTCAGTGAAGAAAACAATCTTTTACCCAAACTGGTTTTGCCTTCAGCGCTCCATCGCTAGCTGAGCTGTTTCCTGAAGATGGTTGCTCTCTTTCTGTTGCTGCTGCTTCTTCAACACCCCATCTGTATCTGAACTGCTTCCTGGCTCACAGCACTCTGCGAATAATACAATTAGTACTCAAAGAACACCCTGTTCCCTATTCTTCCCTTTCTCTTTAATGTTGTTCCTCTGTTCAAGAAGGGAAAAAAGGATCATCTCACATGGATGGTTGGGAAACTATTGGGTTTACGTGGATTTGGAAAAGCATGGCCTAATTAAGGAAAGTCAGCATGGCTTTGTGTGGGGCAAGTCATGTCCTACTAACTTGATTGATTTTTTCGAGGAACTAACAAAGGTGATAAATGAGGGAAGAGCAGTGGATGTTGTGTACATGGTTTTTAGTAAGGCTTTCGACAAGATGCCTCACGGTAAGCTCATCCAGAAGATTAAAATGCATAGATCCATGGCGACGTGGCTGCTTGGATTCAGAATTGGCTTGCTCATAGAAGTCAGAGAGTAATGGTGAAAGGGTATTTTTCTTGCTGGAGATCTGTGACTACTGGTGTTCCACAGGAATCTGTACTCGGACCTCTGCTGTTTGTGGTGTATATCAATGACTTGGATGAAAACATAGATGGGTGGGTTAAGAAGTTTGCAGATGACACAAAGATAGGTGGAGTTATGGATAGTCTAAAAGGCTGTCAAAGGATAGAGCGGGATATAGATCAACTGCAGATATCAATGGAGAAATGGCAGATGGAGTTTAATCTGGGCAAATGTGAGGTGCTGCACTTTGGGAGATCAAATGTTAAGGGTAAGTATACAGTTAATGGCAGGGCCCTGAACAACATTGACATACAGAGGAATCTTGGGGTTCAAGTCCATAGCTCCCTGAAAGTAACTACACAAGTAGATAGGGCGATAAAGAAGGCATATGGCATGCTTGCCTTTATTGGTTATTAAATAAACCTGTTGGACTTTAACCTGGTGTTGTGAGACTTCTTACTTTATTGGTTGGGGCATTGAGTACAAGAGTCAGGATGTCATGTTGCAACTTTATAAAACTTTGGTTAGGCCACACTTGGTATTGCGTTCAATTTTGGTCGCCACATTACAGGTAGGATTTGAAGGCTTAGGGGAGGGTACAGAAGAGGTTTACCAGGAGTCTATGAGCTATATGGAGAGGCTGGACAAACAAGGGTTGTTTTCTCTGGAGTAGAGGAGGCTCAAGGGAGACCTAATGGGAGTCTATAAAGTTATGAGACGTATAGATAGGGTTGACAGTCAGAATGTTTTTCCCAGAATTGAAATGTCTAATACTAGGGGGCATGCATACTAGGGTAGAGGCGGAAAGTTCAAAGAAGATGCGAGGGGCAGTAGGTATCTGGAACTTGCTGCCGAAGCAGGCAGATATGAAAGGGTTGTTTGAGGTGTTTTTAGATAAGCATATGAATATGCAAGTGTGATGCTACTATCTTTAAGAGAGTTTTTTAAAAAATCTGCAACTCCTACAGCGTCAGTGCTTTATTAGCTCACAGCTTCAGTGATGTCACTGTTGCTGGCTTGACTGGAAATGTTCTTTTGCTACTTCAGTGGCTTAAATGGGGTTGTTTGAGTTTACTCTGGGACTAGTTTCATGGTCCTGCATTGTTCGAAGCATGGTCATATGTTTTTGGACAGGTTTTTTCCCAGTGAGTTTTTCAGTTTTCTGTTTGGCTGGAGCTGCAGTTGGGCTTTAACAGGGATTGATAGCAAGCTGAACGGAAGTCTCCCTATTTAATTTGGAAATTCTGCTGGTGATTTTAAAGCAAGGTTTTGCATTCCTGAAGGAAAGGATTTGCTGTTAGTAGTTTGCCGAAAGTCCTTGATGTTCTAGGAAGCTGTTCTGACTTCAACCTGTTCTGAGTGAATGAAGACTGAAAGTTTTCAATTCTGCAACCAAAGGACTCAATTTCCAGTATCACGTCAGCATTAGTCTGTGATGTGTTAAACCTGTGAAAATGGCCTTTTGTCTATCGGTTTGGTTTGATTGGAACATTGTAGATATCTTTGTTAAGAGTTATACATTATCATGATTATTTGTTTCTTGTTTGTAATTGATAAAAGTTCTTCCTAATTTTCTTACTATACATGTTAACTATATTCTTAAGTAATCTTTGATAAAAGCTGCACTTGAATCATACCTGAAGTGAAACATCTCCTGCTTATCCTAGCCAAATTCAAGATGCAAAACCTATGATCCAGGCAGGCTCCGTGGAACACTTTGGAGTTTCTTTCTGGACCTTAACACAAGGAATAGAGGGATATGGACCAAGGGCAGGGAAAGGGATTTGCTGAATTTGGCGTCATGTTCAGTTCCTGTGCTGTCCTGTTCTATGTTCTTGGTGCTGTCCAGACATGGTTTACAAAATACATAGTAAGAGTTTTAACAACACCAGGTTAAAGTCCAACAGGTTTATTTGGTAGCAAACACCATTAGCTTTCGGAGCGCTGCTCCTTCGTCAGATGGAGTGGAAAAGTCGAAGGAGCAGCGCTCCGAAAGTTAATGGTGTTTGCTACCAAATAATCCTGTTGGACTTTAACCTGGTGTTGTTAAAACTCTTACTGTGTTCACCCCAGTCCAACGCCGGCATCTCCACATCATTACAAAATACATGGCAGTTTTGATTCTAAGAACAAAGAACACGAAAAAACAGTGCAACACCGGAACAGGCCGTTCAGCCCACCAAGTCTGTGCCAACACAGATGCCTCTCTAATCTAATATTTTATTGCCTCTACCTGGTCCATATCCCTCTATTCCCTGCCTATTCATGTATCTATCCAGAGGCCTCTTGAATCTGCTTTCACCACCACCTCCGGCAGCATGTTCCAGGCATTCACCATCCTCTGTGTGGAAAAACTTGCCCCTTACATCTCTTCTGAACTTTCCTCCTCTCGCTTTCAACCTATGCCCCCAAGTAATTGACCCTTCAACTCAGAGAAAAAGACTCTTGACTATCCACTCTATTCAAGCCTGTCATAATCTTGTAAACCTCTAGAACATAGAACATAGAACATTACAGCGCAGAACAGGCCCTTCGGCCCACGATGTTGCACCGACCAGTTAAAAAAAAAAAAAACTGTGACCCTCCAACCTAAACCAATTTCTTTTCGTCCATGAACCTATCTACGGATCTCTTAAACGCCCCCAAACTAGGCGCATTTACTACTGATGCTGGCAGGGCATTCCAATCCCTCACCACCCTCTGGGTAAAGAACCTACCCCTGACATCGGTTCTATAACTACCCCCCCTCAATTTAAAGCCATGCCCCCTCGTGCTGGATTTCTCCATCAGAGGAAAAAGGCTATCACTATCCACCCTATCTAAACCTCTAATCATCTTATATGTTTCAATAAGATCCCCTCTTAGCCGCCGCCTTTCCAGCGAAAACAATCCCAAATCCCTCAGCCTCTCCTCATAGGATCTCCCCTCCATACCAGGCAACATCCTGGTAAACCTCCTCTGCACCCTCTCCAAAGCCTCCACATCCTTCCTGTAATGTGGGGACCAGAACTGCACACAGTACTCCAAGTGCGGCCGCACCAGAGTTGTGTACAGTTGCAACATAACGCTACGACTCCTAAATTCAATCCCCCTACCAATAAACGCCAAGACACCATATGCCTTCTTAACAACCTTATCTACTTGATTCCCAACTTTCAGGGATCTATGCACACATACACCTAGATCCCTCTGCTCCTCCACACTATTCAAAGTCCTCCCGTTAGCCCTATACTCAACACATCTGTTATTCCTACCAAAGTGAATTACCTCACACTTCTCCGCATTAAACTCCATCCGCCACCTCTCGGCCCAACTTTGCAACCTGTCTAAGTCTTCCTGCAAACTACGACACCCTTCCTCACTGTCTACCACACCACCGATTTTGGTGTCATCAGCAAATTTGCTAATCCACCCAACTATACCCTCATCCAGATCATTAATAAATATTACAAACAGCAGTGGCCCCAAAACAGATCCCTGAGGTACACCACTTGTAACCGCACTCCATGATGAATATTTACTATCAACCACCACCCTCTGTTTCCTATCCGCTAGCCAATTCCTGATCCAATTTCCTAGATCACCCCCAATCCCATACATCTGCATTTTCTGCAGAAGCCTACCATGGTGAACCTTATCAAACGCCTTACTAAAATCCATATATACCACGTCCACTGCCTTGCCCCCATCCACCTCCTTGGTCACTTTCTCAAAAAACTCAATAAGGTTAGTAAGGCACGACCTACCTGCCACAAAACCATGCTGACTATCACCTATCAATTCATTACTCTCCAAATAACTATAAATCCTATCCCTTATAATTTTTTCCAACATCTTGCCGACAACAGAAGTGAGACTCACCGGTCTATAATTCCCGGGGAAGTCTCTGTTCCCCTTCTTAAACAATGGGACAACATTCGCTAACCTCCAATCTTCTGGTACTATACCAGAGGCCAACGACGACCTGAAGATCAGAGCCAGAGGCTCTGCAATCACTTCTCTTGCCTCCCAGAGAATCCTTGGATAAATCCCATCCGGACCAGGGGATTTATCTATTTTCAGACCCTCCAGAATATCCTGCACATCCTCCTTATCAACTGTAATACTGTCTATTCTACTCCCCTGCAACCCAGTGTCCTCCTCAGCTATATTCATGTCCCCTTGCGTGAACACCGAAGAGAAATATTGGTTCAATGCTTCACCAATCTCCTCCGGTTCCACACATAACTTCCCTCTGCCATCTATAACTGGCCCTAAACTTGCCCTAACCAACCTTCTGTTCTTGACATACCTATAGAACGCCTTAGGATTCTCTTTAACCCTATCCGCCAAAGTCTTCTCATGTCCCCTTTTAGCCCTTCTAAGCTCGCTCTTCAACTCCCTCTTAGCCAATCTAAAGCTTTCTAGTGCACTACCCGAGTGCTCACGTCTCATCCGAACATAAGCCTCCTTTTTCTTTTTAACCAACAAAGAAACTTTTTTGGTGCACCACGGTTCCCTAGCCCTCTGTCAGATTCCCCCTCATCCTCTGGCGCTCCAATGAAAACAATCCAAGTTTATTCAACCTTTCTTCATAGTTCATATCCTCCAAACCAGGCAACATCTTGGTAAATGTGAGGCTCACAAGTCTGTAATTTCCCGGATTGTCTCTTCTGCCCTTCTTGAACAGAGGAACAATGTTAGCTACTCTCCAATCCTCTGGTCCCTCACCTGTGGCTAAAGAAGATACAAAGATTTTGGCCAAGGCCTCAGCAATTTCTTCCCTCACCTCTCTCAGTATGGATCCTATCTGGCCCTCGGGACTTGTCCACCTTAATGTTTTTCAAAACCTTCTCCCTTTTTATCTCAACATGTCCTAGAATGTCAACATCCTCCTTTCTACACTCACCATCCACCACATCCTTCTCCTGTGTGAATACAGATGCAAAATACTCGCTAAGGACCTCACCCACTTCATCTGGCACCACACACATATTCCCTCCACTGTCCTTGAGTGGACCCACCCTTTCCTTAGCTACCCTCTTCCTCCTCATATAAGCATAAAAAGTGTTGTAGGGAAAAATCCCTTGTACCAGTGCATTCAAGGAGGTCGAGTCGCAAGGCAAGGTTCAAAGCGTTTTTCTTTATTGTACAATTACTGGGATCCCAGGGAGAACCGCGTAGCCAGCTCAGAAACAGTGGCTTGGCCACGTTGATCTCAATAGTTACACATTTGGTCTGGATATTTATAGGAATCCAAATTCGAGCGGATCTTTTGTCTAAAGATGTGCGGGTTAGGTTGATTGGCCATGCTAAAATTGCCCTTAGTGTCCTGGGATGCGTAGGTTAGAGGGATTAGTGGGTAAATATATGGGGGTAGGGCCTGGGTGGGATTGTGGTCGGTGCAGACTCGATGGGCCGAATGGCCTCTTTCTGTGCTGTAGGGATTCTAAGATTCTAAGATAATAAAAATATGGCTTTTGGAAAATGGCCTACTTCAAAAGCCTTGGCATTCTCCTTCATCCTGCCTGCCAAGGACATTTCATGGCCTTTTTAGTTCTCCTAAGACCCTGTTTAAGCTCTTTCCTGTTATCTATGTATTCCTCAAGAGCATTATTCGTTTTCAATTTCCTGAAATTTATGTGTGCCTCCTTCTTCTTTTTCACTAAGCTCACAATCTCTCTTATCATTCAGGGTTCCTGAATTTTGCCATCTTTATCCTTAATTTTTCAGGGACATACTTGTCCTGAATTGCTAACAACTGACTTTTAAAAGACTCCCACATATCGAATGTGGATTTACCCTCAAACAGCTACCCCCCAGTCTACATTCCCTAGCTCCTGCCTAATACTGTCGTAGTTAGTCTTCCCCCAGTTTAGTACTTTCATTCCAGGACTACTTCTATCCTTTTCTGTAGGTATCTTGAAACTTGTAGAATTGTGCAAAAACTATACATTTCGTTAAATAGCATCCTAACACTTTGTGACGATATCCTGGAATGTGTAGTCCACGAAGACCTCAGTTTCACAAGACTCAGAAAAAAATGCATTTGGAGGCTTTTTCAGCATGTCCAGGAATTTTGTGCTGACATTTGACCCAGAAGCAGTACAGTAGAGGTGGCATCGAGATGCAGCAGTTAGCACTGCTCCAGGGACCCGTGGTTGAATTCCAGCCTTGGGTAACTGTCTGTGTGAAGTTTGCACATTCTCCCCGTGTCTGTGTGGGTTTCCTCCAGGTGCTGCAGTTTCTTCCCACAATCCAAAGGTATGCAGGTTTGGGTTGCTTGGCCATATTAAATTGCCCCTTAGTGTCCAAAAATGTGTAGGTTAAGTGCATGAGCCATGGTGAATGCACTGGGTTATGAGGATAGGGTGGAGGGGAGGACTCTTTCGGAGAGTCATTACAGACTCGATGGGCCAGATGGCCTCTTTCTGCACTGTAGGGATTCCATGGTAAAGAAAACTTGTATTTTCTTTAAAATGTCTATAAAATCTGTTGTTTGAAAAATACTTTGAAGAGGTGCTTGCAGAGGGTTTGGATGCAATATGTTTGAACAATAGCAGTGCTCCATGAGACCTGGCAACCTTTGAGGCGGAAGCAGTGCCAACAGCAAGGAAGTTAACATACGGAAGTCATGTGACCAGACGCAAAGGAGAACTGCAGACAAAGCTGCAGAAGAGGAGAGAACAGAGAAGGCACATTTCTGCTCCTATGTCTTCTGGTCTTATTTGCAAGCTATTGGGTGTACTGCAGTTAAACAGGGTGGAAAGCTGAAGACAGGGTTAGAACAGGAATTCTGAATTTTACTACTGCTGTGTTAGTTTTTTGGGAGCCAACTAGATCATTTAACAGGTTTTATGAAAGTGGTAAGGTGAAAACGTCAATATGCCATTGAGACTGTCAAAAGCCTAGCTTAGGGGATTCTGCAGGTGTGTGCCATTTGGACATGGGGTGGCGGGGGGGGGGGGAATTCTCCCACTACACTGCCCTTATTTTCTAGCGCAGTAGGGTGGGAGAATCTCATGTCCAGGCATGCGCGGGATTCATGCATGTGTTCCTGCAGCGCGCGCGCATCTCCCAGTGCGGAATCTTCGGCACCATTAGATCCGTGCTGAAAACCTGTGGATAGACAAGTAAGTAATTTAAATTTTATATACATCTCACTAATTTTAATTTAATTAGCAAGCCTACTGAATTCTCCGGGCCCGCTGGCCCCTCCCACCCACCCACCAGAATGTTTCACTCCAGAGGGGCTTACACAAGCTCCCCACTTTTGGGGAGCTAGTGGCCCAATCCCACTGGAGTGAACGGGGGGCAATTGTGGCCCCCAAAGGGGTTGGGCGACAGGGGGTGGTGGCCCTTGAGCATGGGCACCTTGGCACTGCCCATCAGGCATGGGGCAGTGCCAAGGGGGACGGAATCTGGGGACCTGATGGGGGTGAGGCCTAGGGGGAGTGGGGGGGGGGGCGGGGGGGAGGGGTCTCACTGGCACTCTGCCATTCTGCCACTGGGATCAATGGGGACACGAGGGAGGCCAGTGATTGGAGTGGCCTGGGAGAGGGTGTCTGCACTGTGAGGGGGATTGGCACTGCGGTGGGAGGGGAATAGGGGGGCTCTAGATCGGGGTGGTCCGGGACTTGAGGAAGGGAGGGTGTGGGGGGTCAAGGCTAGCCCAGGAATGATCGGGGGGGCGGCGATCAGGCCATGGGGGTGTTAGGGGGCAGCACTGCAGGGATCCCGAGCTGGCCAGCGATTGAGCTGGTCAGCAAATGAGAGGCTGACAGTTCGGGGCCACTGCGCATGCGCAGAGGCCCACTGGTTTCAGCCTTCTGGGTGGGAATAGGCCCCCGCCCCCTGAAATCTAATGATATGGCCTCTGCATTGCACAGAGTGTGGGAGATTTTAGTGTGAACTCCCACTGAAAAAAAAACACCATGAATTACTCCAGTTTTCTTGTGAATTCAACTCGAGTTTTTTTGGGAGAATTCCACCTGGGTTGTCTCTGAGAACCCCACGTGGAATACATCTGCCAGTGAACGGAACCCCAAGGGCTGAATTGATTGAGTGGGAAAATGTGTGATTCTCTGAACCAGAGGCCAAGTTAGAGAATTTTAGAACTACACGTGGTGCCACATATCTACAGGGAGTGGTGCAGTTTTTTGAGATGTATGTTTGTTATATCAGCTGCTGAAGTGAAATTTACCTTTTTTACTTGATGTACCTTTTCCCTGATAGCTCATGATTAATTTGCATTGGTTCCAATTCATGTTGAAGTAAAAGTTACAAAAGTAAAATCTCAGAATTGCAGAATTTGAGAAATGTTAGAACCACGTTCTCAGGCAGCGCATTCCAGATCTTAACCACTCAGTGTGGAAAGGTTTCTCCTTGTGTCCCCATTGCTTCTTTTGCCAATTACCTTAAATCTGTGCCCTCTTGTTCTCACTTCTTCCACCAATGGGAACAGGTTTTCCCCAACTAGTCTGCCTGGAACCTTCATGATTTTGAACATCTTTTTCAAATCTCCTCTCAAATTTCTCCAATCTACCTACTTTAACTGAAGTTCGTCATCGCTGGAAACTTCCTCATAAACTTCTTTTGCATTCTCTGCAATGCCTTCATACCTTTTCATGAAGTGTGGTGACCAACACAGGACACGATACTCCAGCTGAAGCTGAACCCGTGTTCTGTGCAATTTTAGCATAACCTCCTTGTTCTCGTGCTCTATGCCTTATTAGTAAAGCTGAAGATACTATCCGCTTTCTGAATTGCTCTCAACCTGTCCTGTCACCTTCAATGATTTGTGCGCAGATATACCTAGGTCCTTCTGCTCCTGCATCCTATTTAGAATCACCCTTTATTTAATATTGTCTGTGATCTTCCGACCAAAATTAATCACCCCCCCCCATCAGTTTTGTACAATACCAACCACTGCCCCAGTGTACTTTATGTACTTCTGGACTAGAGCGTCAGCTGGGGCTCATTTGCTGGAAATCTCACACCTGAGTAGGTTCAAGTCCTTCAGACTTGAGCTATAATCTCAGTTGATATAGCAGTGTAGTAAAAAGGCTGTTGCTCGTCTGAGATGTGAAACTGCTTTTGGAGGTGAACATAAAAATCCCAAGGCTGGATTGAAAAAGAGCAGGAGTGTTCTTCTCATGCCTTGGCCAACGTTTAGTCCACAAACCATGATCACTAAACCAGTTTATCTGATTAACTATCTCATCGATGTTTGTGGAGCTTGCTGTGTTTTATTTGACTGTCAGCTTCACGACATTATAACAGTAACTCCACTGAGGCCTATAGTGTGTTAGCTTTTATTAACAGGGGGTTGGAGTTTAAGAGCCGTGGGGTTCTTAGAAATCTTAGAAACCCTACAGCACAGAGAGAGGCCATTCGGCCCATCGAGTCTGCACCGACCACAATCCCACCCAAGCCCTATCTCCATACCCCTACATATTTACCCATTAATCCCTTTAACCTACGCATCCCAGGACACTAAGGGCAATTTTAGCATGGCCAATCAACCTAACCCGCACATCTTTGGACTGTGGGAGGAAACCGGAGCACCCGGAGGAAACCCACGCAGACACGAAGAGAATGTGCAAACTCCACACAGACAGTGACCCAAGCCGGGAATCGAACCCAGGTCCCTGGAGCTGTGAAGCAGCAGTGCTAACCACTGTGCTACCATGCCGCCCTATTGATGGGGTTATGCTGCAACTGTACAGGACCTTGGTGAGACCACATTTGGAATATTGTGTGCAGTTCTGGTCACCTCACTATAAGAAGGATGTGGAAGCGCTGGAAAGAGTGCAAAGGAGATTTACCAGATGCTGCCTGGTTTGGAGGGTGGTAGGTCTTATGAGGAAAGGTTGAGGGAGCTAGGGGTGTTCTCTCTGGAGCGGAGGAGGCTGAGGGGAGACTTAATAGAGGTTTATAAAATGATGAAGGGGATGGATAGAGTGAACGTTCAAAGACTATTTCCTCGGGTGGATGGAGCTATTACAAGGGGGCATAACTATAGGGTTCATGGTGGGAGATATAGGAAGGATGTCCGAGGTAGGTTCTTTACGCAGAGAGTGGTTGGGGTGTGGAATGGACTGCCTGCAGTGATAGTGGAGTCAGACACTTTAGGAACATTTAAGTGGTTATTGGATATGCACATGGAGCACACCAGGATGATCGGGAGTGGGATAGCTTGATCTTGGTTTCAGATAAAGCTCGGCACAACATCGTGGGCCGAAGGGCCTATTCTGTGCTGTACTGTTCTATGTTCTATGAAAACAAAAGTATTCAATTGAGCTCAAAATATTTTGGGAGATCCCGAAGGTGTGCAAGGTGCTGACTGTTTATAGAATTTCTTATGTCAGATTCCTTTGGTGTTTTGAAGTTTTTTATATAAAATGGAAGCTCTGTATTGTTAGCTTGGCTTTTACATGCTGAACTGTCAGTTGCCATGGTTGAGTGCTGAAGTATCGGCTGCAATGCATAAACACCAAAGTCTGAATGCTGAACTACAGGCTACAGCACACAACAGCTCTGAATGCACAACAACAGCTGAGAGCTGAACTGCATGCACAGTTACAGGTCTGAATGTCAGCTTTATTTGTGGAAATGAGAAATCCCTTCTCTTGGTGTCAAAATTCCTCTCAAGAATAAATTATTATAATTCACTGTTGTGGATGAATTATCTGTTCTCAATAATAAACACACTGAGCAATGCCCAATTCCACTGCTTCTTTTTGGCTGACATCTAATATAGTCTCTTTTCTCTTTTTAGATTCGGATGCAGGCTCAAAGTGGCCTGTGTCAGGGGAGTATGATCGGTAACTTTATTAATATCTACCAGGAAGAGGGCACCAGAGGTTTGTGGAGGGTATGTATTCAAATATTCAATATAGTAGGAATACTGTCAATCATATATCCTATATGCTGTTTTCCATCTAGTTTTCTGCTGTCCTCTGCTGAAGCTGTTGCTATGATACAGGCAACAGCTGCATACTGCTTTCCCTGAGTGCAATTTATTTTCACGGTCTGAGTGTGAAGGGATGGAATTATTTGGAGGAAGAGAAGGCCATCTTGTATTGATGGAGAAAACAGTGAAGCATATTTCAATTCAATTTTCACTATGGGATGGGATTTGAGTTTTGATGGGGGGGGGGGCGTGGGGGAGCACAGGGAAGTTTGACTTTAGGAGTATTGGGTGGGGGTTGGGAGGAACAAGAAGGACTGCAGGAGAACCTTGGGAAGCAATTGGAATTAGAAGTACATGGAGGAAACTGATATGGGTTATCAAATGGGAAGTGGAGTTGGGCATAGTGACTAGCTGTACAGCACAGAAGAAGACCATTTGGCCCATTGTATCTGTGCTGGCCCTCCTAAAGAGCAGTTCACGTCCTGTCACTCCCCTGCCCTCTATCCACATCTCTGCACATGCTTCCCTTTTCAGATATTTAGAGAATGCCCCTGCAGCCATTCCACTGCATTTCTTTCATGTAAAAGCAGTAACAGCCAAATTTGTTGCACCATAGTTGGCTCAGCTGCATGGGGAGAGGAGGAGAAAGTGTGAGAATGCAATAGTTATAGTTGTAAGGGGAAAAGATAAATGTTTCTATGGCCGCAAACAACACTCCAGGATGGCATGTTGCTTCCCTGGAGTTAGAGTCAAGGATGTCTCAAAGCATCTACAGGACAATTTGGAGGGGGAGGGTGAACAGCCAGTGGTTGTGGTACGCATTGGTACTAATGAATAGGTTTTTAAAAAAGGATAAGGTTCTAAAAGCCTTATATAGGAGGTTAGGAAATAAGTTGAAAAGTAGGACCTCAAAGGTATTAGACAGATTAATGAGACTAAAGGCAGATAAGTCTCCCGGCCCTGATGGCTTGTATCCTTGGATCCTAAAATTCGTAGCATCCCAGCGGTGTAGAAGGAGGCTGTTCGGCCCATTGAGTCTGCACCAACTTTTTGGATGAGAATCTTACCCAGACCCAAACTTCCACCCTATCTCCTGTAATCCTACGCATTTACCATGGCAAAAATTATTGGAATCCATTATTAAGGAAGTAATAGCTGTATATTTGGAGAATCATAATCTAATCAAGCAGAGGCAGCATGGCTTCATGAAATCATGTTCAAAGCTGTGTGGGTTAGGTGGATTGGCCATGCTAAATTGCCCCTTTGGTGTCAGGGGAATTAGTGGGATAAATGGGATTGCGGGAATAGAGCCTGGGTGGGATTATTTTGGTGCAGGCTCGATGGGCCGAATGGCCGCCTTCTGCATTGTAGGGATTCTATGTTTGACAATTTATTAGAATTTTTCAAGGAAGTCTTGATCAGAGTGGATAGCGGTGTTATGGTACCAGAGCAGAAACCCTAAAGTATATAATGAAGCTCGACTAGATCCCAACAGTTTTTCAATTTTGGCATGTGTGAAGATAAGGTGTTTCATTCCATGTGCGATTCTACTGACATACTAGGAAGCTTTTCTCAAAACAAATTTTATTTAACAATAGTTTAGCTGTAACGCATGAATTAGTTTAACTTGTGCCTATTGAAATCCTTAAACATGACAAGATATAATTCTTAACTGCTAACCTCTCTCTATTAGTTCCAATTCAAGCAACATTCCTCTTAGATTCAAACTCCTCTTCAAAATCAGTTAGCAACACATAGGCTTACGTGCTTGTATTTGCTAACAGTCCTTGAGCCTTTTGAACACCTCTAGAGAGAGAGAGAGAGACACGCCTGTGTTCTGACAGCCCCGGACAGCAGCCTCCAGAGAGAGAAAGACAAACAGACACCTCTTGCTTCTTTCAAGTCCAGGCAGAAACTGACAGTTCTAAAGTAAGAGAACTGTGTGTTTTTCCTTCAAGCTTAGCTCTACTCATTCACATGACTGCCTCTGTCAATCAACCTAATCAAAACTCTACTCTGAAACCCCAGGAGAAAAGCCAAAATGAACAAAAATGCATTAACTCAGATTAATACAAATACATTCCTAGCTAAAAACAGTCATGAGCCTGAATTCTCAGCATGTAAGCTGCTGGTGCAGACAAATTGGCACCATGTAAAACAGAGCTGAATTCTAAACATGCCCCTCATAAGAAACGTGATATAAATACATTACTTAAAGGCACAGTATCATCGCACCTAAGAAATGAACCAGCAATGTGAAAAGATTGCTTCATTTTCAAAACCCCTAATTTCACACTATTAGTATGTATATATATTTGTTATAAAGTGGAGGTTGATCCCTCCCCTCTGAGAATTAACACCAACACCCAAAGAGGAGTACCTCGCCTCAATCTGTAAAAAAGTGTGAAGTGATGTGATTCTGATCATCTTAGTGGTTAAATACAAAATACATCCCAGACACACACTCTAAAATCAACATGTAACAATTTGCTCATTTAACTAACAGTGAACACTTGACTAAACTATTAACAAACTGAATAAAACAAGATTCTAATGGTATGCTGTTCCAATAAATACAATTCCCACTCATGAAAAAAAAATAGAATTTAGTTACTCACTAAATTACATCCAGGTTTTGTGTCTTTTGGAATATTCTGGGCCTTCTCT
Organism: Mustelus asterias; assembly: GCF_964213995.1. Classification (NCBI taxonomy): domain Eukaryota; kingdom Metazoa; phylum Chordata; class Chondrichthyes; order Carcharhiniformes; family Triakidae; genus Mustelus; species Mustelus asterias. The sequence continues at coordinate 73,417,615 of NC_135804.1, read as the reverse complement.
GTTGATTCTTCTGTCTGGAGCTTCTTTCTTCTTTGGTAACTTTGCTGTCTAGATGGTGCTGTGGCAGGTGGCAATTGCTCTCTCCTTTTTGTTCCACTGCCCTCTTCTTTTATACCTGTGATGACTTATCAATATTTCCCACAATAGGATTGGTCCTAGGTTGTCAAAACCATCAGATTTAATTTAAAAGGCTCTTGATATCTAGGTGCCAAATTCAAATTTATTGGTTGAATTCAAAAAAATTCAAAGCCTGTTGCTTGGTAACCCTGCTGCTTAGCCTTTTGATACAAATGTTTCATTTTGGGATCCCTATGTACTTAATTTTTAAAAAACACTTTAAGCACAGAAAGAGCACCACATTGTACAGGGACCATGCAATGCTTTCTCCCTAGCATTTTATAATTTTACAAACACCAGTCTACAATTACTCTACCCAACTTCGCAACACTTCTCCCCTTAAGAAAAAAATGATCTATCATCATGAAAAGATGGCTTCATTTTTTTAAAACCTTAACCTCATTATATTACGAGATCCATAGCTCATTAACCTAGAGTTTCATATTTTATACTAATTCTATTTATATGTAACATTGGATACTATCATTCTATCTTATATAAACATTTTTTTAAACTTGTGATAAAGCATCCACAATAATATTCTCACAACCCGCACCATATACAATCTGTAAATTAATGCTTGTAACATGAGACTCCCAATGAAATAATCTGGTGTTTTTGTCCTTATATCTTGCCAGAAATGTCAAAGGATTGTGATCGGTATACACATTTGCCTCTAATGCATTGTTTGCAACATAAACATTAAAATGTTGTCAGGCCATTCCCAAACTCAATAACTTTTCAATGGCTGAATATTTTTTCTGGTGGACACGTGAGTTTTTTTGAAAAATAACCGATTGGCCTTTCAATTCCACAATCATCCTCCTGTAATAACACAGCTCCAACACAAAGAACAAAGAACAGTACAGCACAGGAAACAGGCCCTTCGGCCCTCCAAGCCTGTGCCGCTCCTTGGTCCAACTAGACCAATCGTTTGTATCCCTCCATTCCCAGGCTGCTCATGTGACTATCCAGGTAAGTCTTAAACGATGTCAGCGTGCCTGCCTCCACCACCCTACTTGGCAGCGCATTCCAGGCCCCCACCACCCTCTGTGTAAAAAACGTCCCTCTGATGTCTGAGTTATACTTCGCCCCTCTCAGCTTGAGCCCGTGACCCCTCGTGATCGTCACCTCCGACCTGGGAAAAAGCTTCCCACTGTTCACCCTATCTATACCCTTCATAATCTTGTATACCTCTATCAGATCTCCCCTCATTCTCCGTCTTTCCAAGGAGAACAACCCCAGTCTACCCAATCTCTCCTCATAGCTAAGACCCTCCATACCAGGCAACATCCTGGTAAACCTTCTCTGCACTCTCTCTAACGCCTCCACGTCCTTCTGGTAGTGCGGCGACCAGAACTGGACGCAGTACTCCAAATGCGGCCTAACCAGCGTTCTATACAGCTGCATCATCAGACTCCAGCTTTTATACTCTATACCCCGTCCTATAAAGGCAAGCATACCATATGCCTTCTTCACCACCTTCTCCACCTGTGTTGCCACCTTCAAGGATTTGTGGACTTGCACACCTAGGTCCCTCTGTGTTTCTATACTCCTGATGACTCTGCCATTTATTGCATAACTCCTCCCTACATTATTTCTTCCAAAATGCATCACTTCGCATTTATCCGGATTAAACTCCATCTGCCACCTCTCCGCCCAATTTTCCAGCCTATCTATATCCTGCTGTATTGCCCGACAATGCTCTTCGCTATCCGCAATTCCAGCCATCTTCGTGTCATCCGCAAACTTGCTGATTACACCAGTTACACCTTCTTCCAAATCATTTATATATATCACAAATAGCAGAGGTCCCAGTACAGAGCCCTGCGGAACACCACTGGTCACAGACCTCCAGCCGGAAAAAGACCCTTCGACCACTACCCTCTGTCTCCTATGGCCAAGCCAGTTCTCCACCCATCGAGCCACTTCTCCTTGTATCCCATGAGCCTTAACCAACCTGCCATGTGGGACTTTGTCAAATGCCTTACTGAAATCCATATAGACGACATCCACGGCCCTTCCTTCATCAACCGTTTTTGTCACTTCCTCAAAAAACTCCACCAAATTTGTAAGGCACGACCTCCCTCTTACAAAACCATGCTGTCTGTCACTAATGAGATTGTTCCGTTCTAAATGCACATACATCCTGTCTCTAAGAATCCTCTCCAACAACTTCCCTACCACGGACGTCAAGCTCACCGGCCTATAATTTCCTGGGTTATCCCTGCTACCCTTCTTAAACAACGGGACCACATTCGCTATCCTCCAATCCTCAGGGACCTCACCCGTGTCCAAAGAAGCGACAAAGATTTCTGTCAGAGGCCCAGCAATTTCCCCTCTCGTCTCCCTGAGACCTACATTGCTTGTCATGATGCGGCGATGCCAACGTTGGACTGGGGTGAGGTGGGGGGGGGGGGTGCACAGTTACAAGTCTCTCAACACCAGTTTGAGGTCCAACAGGACTCACCTGATGAAGGAGCAGCGCTCCGAAAACTCGTGATTCCAAATGAACCTGTTGGACTTTCACCTGGTGTTATGAGACTTTTTACTGTACATCGCTTGAGTCAATGGCAACTTTGAAGGGTTTCAAAACATTTTGTGTGGCTAAAATGGGTGCAGTGGTTAACACTACTTTTAAATTCCCAACTGCCCCCTAACATTGTTCTGTCCACCAAAATTTCATGTTATTTTTTAACAAGTCCGTTAACGGTGCCACTATGCTACTAAAGTGGGTCCAAATTTCCGCTCAGTCCCAAATATTGTAGCACTTCCTTCTTCGAGGATGATCTTGGAAGTTCCTTGATGGCCTTCATCTTCACGTTTCTCGGTGTCATCCGTCCATATCCAATCTTGTGTCCTAAGAATATCACTTCCACTTTCACCAATTCTGTATTTGCCAAGTTAATGACCAACTTTGCCTCCTACAGTCTCTCAAAGAGCTTCATGTGATCTTTTCACGAATGGCTGATGATCACTAAGTCATTTATGTAGACAGCACAATTAGTCAATCCTGCAACAACTCTGTTCTTAAGCCTTTGAAAAGTGGCTGGTGTGTTTTCCATCCCTAAGGGCATTACTTTAAATTGATATAGCCCATTTGGGGTTACGAAAGCAGAAACTTCTTTTGCTGTCTCCGACAAAGGTACTTGCCAGTAGCAGTGAAGTAAGTCCAACTTTGTGACGTAAGTGGCTTGTCCTACTTTATCCACACAATCCTCCAGCCTTGGAATTCGGTGAGAGTCAGATTTAGTCACAGCATTGACCTTCTGATAATCTACACAGAATCATTGAGTATCATCAAGTTTGGGAACCAACACAATCGGTGAACTCCACTCGCTTTGATTCGGCTCTATGATGTAGCATCACTTCCACTCCCTTCTGAATCTGTGCTGCTTTGAGAGGATTAAGCCGATAGGGGTGTGGTTTTATTGGAATAGCATTCCCAACATCAACCTCATGTATTATAGCATTTGTCCTCCCCATTCTATTTCTGCATAGGTCCTCACAGCACTGTAACAAGTCTTGTTACATTATAACAAGTAACAGTTCAGTTCTCTGTTCCTGGGACTGATAGCTCACACTACCCTATTCCATTCCTTCAGGACTTCATTATTCAATTTATTCTGAGGCACATCAAAATCCAAATCGCCTGGATTTGATTCCTCACTCTGAGTGGCAGTAACTAATACCTGTTTTTCCTGTTCCCTTTCCCTGTCATAGTCCTGTTTCGACACATTCACATGACATAGCCTATACATTTTTTCCCTATCTGGCATCTTTCCAGATAATTCTCCTGACTTAACAACTTCTCAATCTGACAGGGACCACTAAACCTTCCTTTGAAGGGACCTCCTACCACTGGTAATAGCACCAATACATTATCCCTACAGGTAAATGAACAAATTTTAGATTTCTTATCTGCTTCTTGCTTCATTAGGTGCTGTGCCACCTTCAACTGTTGCCTAGCTAATTCACCTACTCTGTTTAATCTTTCTCTAACCTCAGATACATAATCCAACTGTGAGATCTCTGACTTCGGACCCACCAACTTTTCCTTAATTAATTTTAAAGGTCCTCTTACTTCAGATCCAAATATCAATTCAAGTGGAATAAATTGAGTCGATTCATTCGGAGCATCTCGAATAGCAAATAATATAAATGGGATACCTTTATCCCAATCATATGGGTAATCCTGGCAATAAGCCCTCAACATGGTCTTTAGGGTCTGATGCCACCTTTCCAATGCTCCCTGGGATTCAGGATGGTACGCACTCGATGTAAATTGTTTGATGCCCCATCTCGCCATGACCTCCTCAAATAATTTGGCAGTAAAATTGGACCCTTGGTCTGACTGACTCTCCCTGGGTAATCCATAACAGGTAAAGAAAGCGAGCAACTCCTCCACAACCTTTTTTGCCATGGCATTCTGTAATGGAATTGACTCTGAAAACCTAGTAGACAAATCCATTACGGTTAGCAAATACTGGTTTTAGGGAGGGGACCTACACAATCAATGATCACCCATGTAAAAGGTCCTTCAAATGCGGGACTTGGCATCAAAGGCGCTGGTTTTATCATTGCTTGTGGCTTTCCTACCATCTGACACGTATGACCAGTACGGCAAAATTCAACCGCATCTTTATGTAATCCAAGCCAATAAAAATGCTTCTGTATCTTAGCCTGACTCTTCCTCACTCCGAGGTGACCTCTTGTAATTTGTGTGCTCCCTGCAATACGTCCTGAATTTCACAGTAACTTCATTGCATCTTAATGTAAGCCTTACTTGTGACTAATAAATAAACTTTAACTTTACTGTATTCTACCGGCAACACAATTTCTCATCTGCACTAACCTGCCAAGGTCTCCATTTCCGCCTTAAGATTTTATCCTTGAGGTAATAGCATTCTGGAATTGAAGTGGGGATTTTTTGAATGATGGCCTGATTCCTTTGAAAAACTAAGCATTTTGAAAATTAAATCTCGCAAAGGCATAATCCTTCAGTTTTAAAGCATACCAAAATTTATTAAAAACATGTGGAACTTGCATAAACAGACAAGAACATAAAACAATGGCCGAAGGTAGATCCTCAGATTGCCAAGCAGCACAGAGTACCACAAAGCCTTCCAAAGCCTTTTGTGCCAAAAGTCAATACAATTCTTATCTAAGCCTTTCCTACTAATTAGCTTAATTCGATTTAATTGCTTATTAAATTGTCAGTCTTTATCATGTCAAATGTCTCAGTCAATTGCAATACGCCACCTGATGCAGTGATATTTTTATTGGTCCATCCCAATATCTGATTCCCACCTATTTGGCACAATCTGAAGATGCCATTCCTTTTTTGTATTATCTGTGACAATTGCCAAAGCTTCTGATAGCATAAACCTTGGGTCCAGAGATTTTTTATTCATTTATTAATTTGTGTGACATGGGTGTCGCTGGCTAGTCAGCATTTATTTTCCATCCCTAGTTACTCTTGGGAGGGCAGTTGAAAGTCAACCATATTGCTGTGGCTCTGGAGCCGAATGTAGGTCAGACCGTGTAAGGATGGCAGATTTCCTTCCCGAAAGGGCATGACGATTTGACACTTTCATATGCTTTGTCAACTAATTCTATTGTATTCTGTGTGTAATGTTACATTATTTGTTCTTTACTTGAAACATTTGTGTTACTACTGATCAAGTCATGAACTTTTGGATCCATATCTGCAGCATTTGCATATTTGACTCATACAAATTCATTTAAAATGTTTAAAACACATTACTACATTCTTTTTAATTTAAACATAAAATCTTCCACATTTAAAATCATGATTCATTAAAAAAAAATTAAGATACATTACATTCCATAAAACTTTTCATTATCAGTTAAAAGCATCCACACATGATCAAACTGTTCAACATCTCTAATCATCTTAACCCTTTACTTACTATTCTAACTAACTTCAAATCCCTCTCCACAGGAATACTCTGATTCCTTTTCCGAGTAGACTTTATGACATAAATTCTTTATTGTCTCATCTTTCTGTTGTAACTCCATTAATCTTTCAGAACTAACCACTTCTGCCTGATCCTATACCTGCTTAGGTATTTCCTTTACCATTTCATCAGAGTATCAGTTAACTGGACCTCAACTCCTTCATCTTTCTCTTTTGTTCTCCCCTCCTGTTTTAAATTATGACTGTGGGATCTTGTCACCATACAGTCCAGAAACATTCCAAGGTATTTTTCTTTTAACTCCTCAAATCCCTGGTTTTCTTTTGGCTTGTCCACTACAATGGGCATCATTCCCACCTGTGATCCAGCTATATCATTTCAAAGAACAAAGAACAGTACAGCACAGGAAACAGGCCCTTCGGCCCTCCAATCCTGTGCCGCTCCTTGGTCCAACTAGACCAATCGTTTGTATCCCTCCATTCCCAGGCTGCTCATGTGACTATCCAGGTAAGTCTTAAACGATGTCAGCGTGCCTGCCTCCACCACCCTACTTGGCAGCGCATTCCAGGCCCCCATCACCCTCTGTGTAAAAAACATCCCTCTAATATCTGAGTTATACTTCGCCCCTCTCACCTTAAGCCCGTGACCCCTCGTGAACGTCACTTCTGATCTGGGAAAAAGCTTCCCACCGTTCACCCTATCTATCCCCTTCATAATCTTGTACACCTCTATTAGATCTCCCCTCATTCTCCGTCTTTCCAGGGAGAACAACCCCAGTTTACCCAATCTCTCCTCATAGCTAAGACCCGCCATACCAGGCAACATCCTGGTAAACCTTCTCTGCACTCTCTCGAACACCTCCACGTCCTTCTGGTATGCGGCGACCAGAACTGGACGCAGTACTCCAAATGTGGCCTAACCAGCGTTCTATACAGCTGCATCATCAGACTCCAGCTTTTATACTCTATACCCCGTCCTATAAAGGCAAGCATACCATATGCCTTCTTCACCACCTTCTCCACCTGTGTTGCCACCTTCAAGGATTTGTGGACTTGCACACCTAGGTCCCTCTGTGTTTCTATACTCCTAATGACTCTGCCATTTATTGTATAACTCCTCCCTACATTATTTCATCCAAAATGCATCACTTCGCATTTATTCGGATTAAACTCCATCTGCCACCTCTCCGCCCAATTTTCCAGCCTATCTATATCCTGCTGTATTGCACGACAATGCTCTTCGCTATCTGCAAGTCCAGCCATCTTCGTGTCATCCGCAAACTTGCTGATTACACCAGTTACACCTTCTTCCAAATCATTTATGTATATCACAAATAGCAGAGGTCCCAGTACAGAGCCCTGCGGAACACCACTGGTCACAGACCTCCAGCCGGAAAAAGACCCTTCGACCACTACCCTCTGTCTCCTATGGCCAAGCCAGTTCTCCACCCATCCAGCCACTTCTCCTTGTATCCCATGAGCCTTAACCTTCTTAACCAACCTGCCATGTGGGACTTTCTGTCAAATGCCTTACTGAAATCCATATAGACGACATCCATGGCCCTTCCTTCTTCAACCGTTTTTGTCACTTCCTCAAAAAACTCCACCAAATTTGTACGGCACAACCTCTCTCTTATAAAACCATGCTGTCTGTCACTAATGAGATTGTTCCTTTCTAAATGCACATACATCCTGTCTCTAAGAATCCTCTCCAACAACTTCCCTACCACGGACGTCAAGCTCACCAGCCTATAATTTCCTGGGTTATCCCTGCTACCCTTCTTAAACAACGGGACCACATTCGCTATCCTCCAATCCTCAGGGACCTCACCCGTGTCCAAAGAAGCGACAAAGATTTCCGTCAGAGGCCCAGCAGTTTCCAACTTTACTTCACTACCCCAACTATTTCCAAGAATAAATTGTATTTATGGAATAGCCAAGTTTTCCATCATTCCCATTCTCACTTCCCCAGTCTTGATTGCACTTTCTAATCTTATTTTACATAAGGGAACACTACTCTCTCCATTTATTTCAGGCAATATTTCAGAAGGAATGCAAACATTTTCATCTCTCAATATTTTAACTTCTTTACCTACTCCCCCTGTTCTACCTGAGTAAATCTTACCCACGCAGGTGAAGCCTTTGAAAAGATCGGGCGCTATCTTACTATCCAGCCGTATACTCCAGCTCCTCGACTTCTCTTGGGTTTTACTTCACTACCTCAACTAATCCCACTGGTTGAACCTCTTTTACCACATCCTTTTTCCAGTGCTTTTCTTAAGCCACCAGCACTGTGACTTTGTGTGTCCCACCTTATTACAGTGAAAACACCTGAGGTCTTTCACCCCTTTTCTACCCTCTTGAGTTTCTTTTTTCACATGTTGTAAACTGTTCCCAGTGGGATGTACTTTTTGTTTTTCATTGCAGGATCTCCCTCTTTTCCAATTTCTATCCCTCACGGAATGAAATTGCTGTCGGAAGCTAGATTTCAATTTATGCACTAATGTGCATTCATCTGCTATCTCTGCAGCTCTTCTCGCTGTTTGAACTCTCTGCTCCTCAGCATGAGTTCTTATCATTTCTGGAAGTGAGTTTTTAAATTCCTCCAGCAGAATAATATCTCTAAGAGCCTCGTATGTCTTTTCTATTTTTAAGCTCTCACCCATCGATTAAAGTTGCTCTGTTTAATTCTTTCAAACTTCATCTAAGTCTGACCTGGTTCCTTCCTTACATTTCTGAATCGTTCTTTATATGCTTCTGGTACCAATTCGTAGACACTCAAAATAGCCCTTTTAACTTCTTATTTTCCTGACACCTCTTCTGACAGCGCTGCAAACACCTCAGTAGCCCTGCCTACCAGCTTGAATTAACATTACCCACATCTCCTCTGGCCATTCATCTGTGTAGCCAATTTCCCAAAGGAAATGAAAAAGGCTTCTGCATCTTTTGCTTCAAATTTTGGTAATGTTTGGACGTATTTTAATATATCCCAGCCTGGCGGTTGGCTATGATGAGTTTGACCATCATCACTTCTATCTTGCACTTTAACTTCCTTCATTTGAAGTCTTTTTGCTTCAAGTTCCAACTTTACCTATTCCAGCTCAAACAATCTTTCCCTTTCTTTATCTTCTGTTAGGGCCTTCCTCTCTCTTTCTCTTTTTCTCTCTCTCTTTCTCCTGCTAGGGCCTTCCTCTCTCTTTATTCTCTCTCATTTTCCTTCTCTCCTTCTGCTAGGGCCTTCCTCTCTTTTTCTCTTTCTTCTAACTCCAGCTTTTTAAGTACACTTTCTAACTCCAATTGTCTCATTTGCAATTTAATTTTTTCTAACTCCACTAAACTTGACAGTTTTTCTGATATACCTAAATGCTTGGCTAACTCCGTTACAATTTCAGCTTTCTTATTACCCCTGGTTAAACCTGATTTTAGCCTGTTTGCTAATTCTACAAGTGTCATCTTTTTCTGTCTTTCTAAACTAAATGTATTATAAAGCAGAGGTTGATTCCACCCCCCCAACCGAGAACGAATGTCAAAACACCCAAAGAGGAGTACCTCACCTCATAATCTGTAAAAAGTGTGTGAAGTGGTGTGACCTGCTCTTCAGCATCCCCTGGTGGTTAGATAAAAAAAGATTCCTGACACTCACTCTAAAATTAACACGGAACAATTTATTTATCCAACTAACAGTGAACAACTTTACTAAACTATTAACAAACCAAATAAAACAAGATTCTAATGGTATGCTGTTCCAGTAAATACAATTCCCATTCATTAACAAAAAATAAAATTTTGTTGCTCTCTAAATTACAACCAGTTTTGTGGCTTCCAAAATATTCTGGCCCTTCTCTGTTGCTTCTTCTGTCTGGAGCTTCTTTCTTCTTTGGTACCTTTGCTATCTAGCTGGTGCTTTGAGCTAAGAGTGGTGAACTATGGCAGGTGGCAGTTGCTCTCCCTTTTTTGACCCACTGCCCTCTTCTTTTATACCTGTGATGACACATCAATATTTCTCACAATAGGATTGGTCCTAGGTTGTCAAAACCATCAGATTTAAATTTAATGGGTTCTTGGTATAAGTGCCGAATTCAAATTTGTTGGCTGAATTCAAAAATTCAAAAACTTGTTGTCTTGGTATCCCAGCTGCTTGGCCTTTCATAGAATCCTACAGTGCAGAAGGAGGCCATTCGGCCCATCAGGTCTGCACTGACCACAATCCCACCCATGCCCTATCCCCATAACCCCATGCATTTACCCTAGCTAGTCCCCCTGACACTAAGGGGCAATGTAGCATGGCCAATCCACCTAACCCACACATCTTTGGACTGTGGAAGGAAGCCGGAGCACCCAGAGGAAACCCATGCAGACACGGGGAGAATGTGCAAACTCCACACAGACAGTGACCCAAGCCGGGAATTGAACCCGGATCCCTGGCGCTGTGAGGCAGCAGTGCTAACAACCACTGTGCCATCCAGGGCGATACAAATGTTTCATTTTGGGCTCCCTATGTAGATGACACCAAGATTGGTGGCGTAGTGGACAGTGAAGAAGGTTATCTAGGATTGCAATGGAATCTTGATCAATTGGGCCAGTGGGCTGATGAATGGCAGACGGAGTTTAATTTAGATAAATGTGAGGAGATGCATTTTGGTAGATTGAACCAGGGCAGGACTTAGTCAGTTAATGGTAGGGTATTGGGGAGAGTTATAGAAAGTGATCTAGGGGTACAGGTTCATAGCTCCTTGAAAGTGGAGTCACAGGTGGACAGAGTGGTGAAGAAGGCATTTGGCATGCTTGGTTTCATTAGTCAGAACATTGAATACAAGAGTTGAGACGTCCTGTTGAAATTGTACAAGACATTAGTAAGGTCACACTTGGAATGCTGTGTACAGTTCTGATCACCCTATTATAGAAAGTATATTATTAAATTAAAAAGAGTGTAGAAAAGATGCAAACTTTAATGAAAGTTTAAAACGAGTGTAGGACGCTACCGGAACTTGATGGTTTAAGTTAGAGGGAGAGGCTGAATAGACTGAGACTTTTTTCTCTGGAGCGTGAGAGGTTTAGGGGTGATCTGACAGAGGTCTATAAAATAATGAGGGGCACAGATCAGCGAGATAGTCAACATCTTTTTCCAGAGGTAGGGGAGTCTAAAACTAGAGGGCATAGGTTTAAGGTGAGAGGGGAGAGATACAAAAGGGTCCAAAGGGGCAATTTTTTCTCACGGTGGTGTGTCTGGAGCAAGCTGCCAGAGGTAGTAGTAGAGGTGGGTACAATTTTGTCTTTTAAAAAGCGTTTAGACAGTTACATGGGTAAGATAGATATAGAGGGATATGGGCCAAATTTTAAAAAAGGGTGGCATGGACAAGTTGGGCCGAAGGGCCTGTTCTGTGCTGTAAACCTCTGACGTGATGTCTTGCATTTTTTTAAACTCTTGAGGCACAGAAAACCCACTGCCTTTTAATGGGACCATGCAATGCTTTCTCCCCAGCATTTTACAATTTTACAAACACCAATCTACAATTACTCTATTCAACTTTGCAACAATATACATAATATACTATAATATATGTATACATTTTATTAAATCTAAGCATGCAAATACAACAGTGGTATAGTACAGTTCAGTTCTTCTCTTCCAACATTGAACATTCCTTCTTTCATTAAAGTTGTGGAAAATTGGCAATCATGTTCTCTCTTCCTACTTTTCTCAACACCCTGCTGCTGTTCCGCTGCTTCCTCTTTCTTTTCAGAAATCTCCTTCAGTTTTTGTACCTGCTTTGATTCCAAGCCCGAGTTCAATTCCATTGTCATGATTATAAATCAATCCTGGAAGTGTCTTCAGAGAACTGGGCAGGAGGGTAAAACTTTACATTGAGTGCAAACTGGCACAAACCATTTTGGATTTGTTTTTCAATTTCCATCACTGAGTCCATCCAGTTTGTTTAATTTCCAGAGTTCTGAAATGTCAAATTGAAGTATTCTTTTTCAGAAGGTTAAGCTGTTCACAGACTCTCTCGAAGAAAGCACTTCCTTTCAATAACCTTCTGGTAATACAACTTGATGAACTTTTGTGCATTTTTCATCCGCCTGAATATGTTAAGTTCTCCACTTTCTCATTAAGACATAATTTTTAATGTAATAACACTCCAGCATACACTAAGATACTTCATCTGCGTGGCTTTCTGATACAACTGCTCTATCTCTACATCTTTCTGTTGTAATTCTGCATTCCAGCTTTCCTGAGCTGAAGAGGGCACCATTCAGGTTTTGGAGAAAAGCACACAAGATAAGTTTTTATCTCTGTGCTAATTGTAGTGTTCTTTGTAAATTAACTGACAATTTCACAGAAGCTGACACAAAGAGGAAACTTCCCTCCATTGTCAGAGAGAATAGAGGAAGACGTACTGTGCAGTTACCTGTGTTGTACATGAATTGGGAGTGCAAGGTGCTAACATTGGGTGCTTGCACTTGACTAATATTTTAATGAACACAAAGTATAAGAAAGGAGCTTGACCTAATTCTGTAAAAAGCATGCAGAAAACCCATTTGTGTTACTGAAATGTTGACATTGCCATATGAATGAATACTATTTTCTATATGATATTGTAAAGATCTTTAATTAAAATAGTGTAAAAGCAATCCTCTCTGCTATCAGAATTGTGTTGACTTGTGTACATCATTAAATATAGCGGTACAGTGCAGGATGTGTTTAGTAATATTACATTGCATTGGTTTTTAAGTGAATTTTGTACTGTATGAATATTCTCCAGACTTGACTTCATTTACTTGTGATCACTTGTAAGAAATCCACTTCATTCTCCACCTGTTCTTACTCTTTCTCAACTGTCTGGTCAAAAATGGCTTCTGATAACTAAATCTCTTTATCTTTACTCTTTGATTTCTCCTCTTGTCTCAGCCTGTGGCTTTGTGATCTTGTTGCCACACATTCAGGAAAAATCCCACAATATGCTTCCTGCAAGACCTCCGTTGTTTGATTTTCTGCTGACTTTTCAACCACAGTAGGCATCACTCCTACCTGTGATCCAGCTGTAACGTTATCAAGGACAAATAATATTTCTGAAAAAAGTAATTTCTCTATTACCCCTACCACCACTTCACCACCTTTCACCAGACTCTCCAACCTTACCTTATATAATGGACCACAACTCTTTGCACCATGAATTCCACATATTGCCACCTATTCTGGCAATACTCCTTTCATAGAACAGTACAGCACAGAACAGGCCCTTTGGCCCACGATGTTGTGCCGAACGTTATCTGAAATCAAGATCAAGCTATCCCACTCCCTGAACTACATATCTTCTCTACCCTCACCATTAAAGATTGACTTGCTCCCGCATCTCTTAAAATTTTAACTTCTTTACCTACTCCTCCTGGTACACATGAGTTAACCGTAGCCACATAAATAAATTCTTTAGAGATCTGCTCATCAACCAACCCCTGAAGAGGCTGTTCGTTATTTTGCATCTCTTTAACTTCACCATAGTTTCCTTTACTTTAACAAACCATATTCTTTATAGAATATTATTCTTTATAGAATATGATTCTTTATAGAATCAAAGAATCCCTACAGTGCAAAAGGAGGTCATTCAGCCCATCAAGCATCTGTCAACAACAATCCCATCCAGACTCTATCCCGTAACTCCAAGTATTCACCCTGCTAATCCCCTGACACTAAGGGGCAATTTACTATAGCCAATCAACCTAACCTGCACATCTTGGACTGTGGGAGAAAACCGGAGCACCAGAAGAAACTCCGCAGACACTGGGAGAACGCGCAAACTCCACACAGTCACCTGAGATCGCAATTGAACCCGGATCTCTGGCACTGTGAGGCAGCAGTGCTAGCCACTGTGCCACCGTGCTGCCTCACTGGCTTATCCTGTTTTACTCTGTCTGCCTTCCCAATGCTTTTTATAAACTACCAACACTGCGATTTTGTGTGTCCAACTTTATTAAAATGAAAACATCTGAGGCTTTTAAAAATTGGTGTTGAAACCCAAATCTTAATTTATGAGCTAACTCAAAATTATACAAAGAACAAAGAACAGTACAGCACAGGAACAGGTCCTTCGGCCCTCCAGGCCTGCGCCAATCATAATGCCTGCCTGAACTAAAACTATATGCACTTACGGAGTCCGTATCCTTCTATTCCCATCCCATTTCATGTATTCATCTCGGTGCCCCTTAAATGCCGCCATCGTACCTGCTCCCACCACCTCCCTGTGCAACTCATTCCAGACATTCACCACCCTCTGTGTAAAAAACCTGCCTCGCACATCTTCTCTAAACATTTCCCCACGCACCTTAAACCTATGTCCCCGAGTACTTGACTTTTCTACCCTAGGAAAGAGCATCTGACTATCCACTCTGTCCATGCCACTCATAACCTTGTAGACCTCTATCAGGTCACCCCTCAATCTCCGTCATTCCAGTGAAAAGAAACCGAGTTTATCCAAACTGTCCTCATACCTGATACCCTCCAGACCAGGCAACATCCTGGTAAACCTCTTCTGTACCCCCTCCAAAGCATCCACATCCTTCTGGCAGTGTGGTGACCAGAATTGTACACAATATTCCAAATGAGGCCTAACTAATGTTCTGTACAACAGCAGCATGACCTGCCAATTTTTATACTCAATGCCCCGACCGATGAAGGTAAGTATGCTGTATGCCTTCTTGACTGCCTTATCCATCTGCGTTACTACTCTGTGATTGGTGGACATGTGCACCCAGATCTCTCTGCCTGTCAATATACCTAAGGGTTCTACCACTTACTGTATAATTCCTACATTCATTGGACCTTCCAAATTGCATTACCTCACATTTGTCTGGATTAAACTCCATCTGCCATTTCTCTGCCCAAGTCTCCAACCGATCTATATCTTGCTGTGTCCTCTGATAATCCTCTTCTCTATCCGCAACTCCACCAATTTTTGTGTCGTCTCCGAACTTACTAATCAGACCAACTACATTTTCCTCCAAATCATTAATATATACTCCGAATAACAAAAGTTCCAGAACTGATCCCTGTGGAACATCGCCTATCACAACCTTCATTCAGAAAAGCACCTCTCAACTGCTACCCTTTTGTCTTCTATGCCCAAGCCAGTTCTGTACCAATCTTGTTAGCTCTCCTCTGATCATCCGACATTTCTGCTGTCAATCTCTCAATTTTAACCTTTTCCACAAGAATTCTCACTACTTTGAGAAATTAATTTTCCAACTTCTCCAAAATAAGCACTTTCTTGTAAGCTGGTCTATTTTAAATGCAATTGTCCACCTGTCAAAGCTACTTTGTTTTTTTTTTCAAATTCTATATACGATTAACCTGGTTCCTCCCTCAGATTTCTAAGCCTCTGTCTGTAGGCTTCTGGCACTAATTCATGAGCACTTAAGATTTTTTCACCTCATGATATCTCCTCTGATAGTGATGCAAACATCTCACTACATCTACCTACGAATTTGTTTGAACCAACAAAACGCACATGGTCTGTGGCCATTTTACTTGTTTAGCTGCTTTTTCAAATGAAATGAAAAAGGCTCCTACATCCTTCTCGTCAAATGTTTGCAGCGCTTAAACATATTTAAACAGATCCTCACCAGACCTTTGATTATGATGGGTTCGTTCTTCCCCACTGTCCTCATCACTACTCCCAGTTTTTACCTTTGCCCCCAGTTTAAGTTGACATTCGCTTTTCAGTTCCAGTTTCCGAAGTTTTGAAACTCTCTCCCTTTCCCTTTCTTGTCTCTCCTTTTCTTTTCCCTTACTGTTATCATAGAAACCCTACAGTGCAGATGGAGGCCATTCGGCCCATCGAGTCTGCACCAACCACAATCCCACCCAGGCCCTACCCCACATATTTACCCGCTAATCCCTCTAACCTATGCATCCCAGGACTCTAAGGGGCAATTTTTAACCTGGCCAATCAACCTAACCCGCACATCTTTGGACTGTGGGAGGAAACCGGAGCACCCGGAGGAAACCCACGCAGACACGAGGAGAATGTTATCTCTAATTCAAACTGTTTTATTTCCTTTTCTTTCTTCTCCGCAATAGCTACTTCCTCTTTCTCCCTTGCCATTGAATCACAGAATACTATAGTGCAGAAGAGACCCTTTGACCCATTCAGCCTGTACCGATGCATGAAATGTCTTGATGTGCCCACCTAATCCCACTTGTCTGGGGGGGGGGGGAGGGAGGAGGAGGCAGGTCAGATGTATCTCTGGTGGCGGGGGCAGAAGGAGGAGGGAGGCCAGATCATTGTCTGGTGGGTGGGGGAGGCCCGATCATTCTCTGGGGACGACGGGGGTGGGGGGGGCGATCATTCTCTGGGGTTGGGGCAGGGGCGGAGGAGACCGCTGCAAGTCTGTGGGTGGGAGGGGGGGGGGGGTGGATAAGGTTATGTTGTAGGGGTGGGGGTGATGCTGTGAGGGCCATCGCACCTGCTTTTTGCTCCCGAGCCACTTTATCTGCTTTTTGCGGCCCGGGAGCAATGTGAACAGCGGCGCGATTTTCAAATTTTTTTTCTAACTGCGCAGGCGCAGTTCAGAGCGCTGATCATTTTGGGCGCGCTAAGCCCTGCCCACAGCGCAATTCAGACTCGCGATTTTTCTTTCAGGCTAAGTGCGTATGAATCTGCCTGAAAGCAGATTCCCAAGTCGGATCTGAATTGCACCCAGATTCAGCGCTTAGAATGAAAATAGTAAAATTGGCCCCTGAGTGACTTCTTCGACACCCAGGAAAATGTTAGCCACTGAAAGAGTCATTATTCCATACGAATTAAACGAACCGAATGCAACACTTGGAAAGACCAATACTAAACACCCACTGTCTTCGAGTTCAATAATCATAGAATCATAGAAACCCTACAGTACAGAAAGAGGCCATTCGGCCCATCGAGTCTGCACTGACCACGATCCCACCCAGGCCCTACCCCCATATCCCTTCATATTTTACTCGCTAATCCCTCTAACCTACACATCCCAGGACACTAAGGGCAATTTTAGCATGGCCAATCAACCTAACCCGCACATCTTTGGACTGTGGGAGGAAACCGGAGCACCCGGAGGAAACCCACGCAGACACGAGGAGAATGTGCAAACTCCACACAGACAGTGACCCAAGCTGGGAATCGAACCCAGGTCCCTGGAGCTGTGAAGCAGCAGTGCTAACCACTGTGCTACAGTGCCGCCCACGGCACTGTATTAAATATATAGTTTAACGATAATGAATGAATTAGCTTAAGAAGGCTGAGGGGTGATCTAGAAGGCTGAGGGGTGATCTTATGGAGGCATACAAGAAAATGAAAGGGCTGGATAGGGTAGAAGTGGAGAGATTCTTTCCACTTCGAAAGGAAACCAGAACTAGAGGGCACAGCCTCAAAATAAAGGGGGGTCAGTTTAGGACAGAGTTGAGGAGGAACTTCTTCTCTCAGAGGGTGGTGAATCTCTGGAATTCTCTGCCCACTGAAGTGGTGGAGGCTACCTTGTTGAATATGTTTAAATCACGGATAGATGGATTCCTGATCGGTAAGGGAATTAGGGGTTATAGGGATCAGGCGGGTAAGTGGAACTGATCCACTTCAGATCAGCCATGATCTTATTGAATGGCGGGGCAGGCTCGAAGGGCTAGATGGCCCACTCCTGCTCCTATTTCTTATGTTAACTTTTACCAATTGCAATACGTGAACATGACAAGATACAATTCTTAACTGCTAACTTATTTCTATTGCGTTCAAGCAATATTTCAGTTATAGACATAAATTCCTCTTCAAAACCAGTTTTCAGCACATAGGCTTACATGCTTGCACTTGTTAACAATTCTGGAACCTTTAGAACACCTCTGGGGGGAGAGAGGGAGCGACACTTATCTTCAGACAGCCCAAAACAGCAACCTACAGAGAGATACCTCATGCTTCTTTCAAGACCAGGCAGAAACTGACTCTTTTAAAATAAAAGAGAACTATGTGTTTTTTACTGCAAGCTTCGCTCCGCCCATTCACATGACTCTGCCTCTGTCAATCAACCTAATCAAAACCCGACTGTGAAACCCCAGGGGAAAGCCAAAATAAACAAAAATGCATTAACTCAGATTAAAACACAGCATATCTCCAGCTAAAATCAATCATTATCCTGCATTTTCAGCATGTGAGCTGTCTGGTGCAGACAAATCTGCACCATGTAAGCAGAGCTGAATTCTAAACGTACCTCTCACAAGATATATGATATAAATAAATTTCTAAAAGGCACAGTATCATCACAGAGAGGGACCAGTAGATGCACGGTATTTGAGCTTCCAGAAAGTATTCGACGTGGTCCCATGGTAAATCAGAAGATAAGATCAGTATATAGAGGTGCCAACTAGAGAGGATATGATATTGGATCTCCTATTGGGAAATGAGTTCGGGCAAGTGATGGATGTGAGTGTGAGGGAACACTTTGGATCCAGTGATCATAATGCCATTAGTTTCAACCTGATCATGGATAAGGATAGATCTGGTCCTCGGGTTGAAGTTCTGAACCGGAAAAAGGCCAAATTTGATGAAATGAGAAGGGATCTGGGAAGTGTGGATTGGCCACAGGCTGTTCTCTGGTAAGGATCTTAGAAACCCTACAGCGCAGAAAGAGGCCATTCGGCCCATCGAGTCTGCACCGACCACAATCCCACCCAGGCCCAACCCCATATACCTACATATTTACCCACTAATCCCTCTAACCTACGCATCCCAGGACACTAAGGGCAATTTTTTCAGCTTGGCCAATCAACCTAACCTGCACATCTTTGGACTGTGGGAGGAAACCGGAGCACCCGGAGGAAACCCACGCAGACACGAGGAGAATGTGCAAACTCCACACAGACAGTGACCCAAGCCGGGAATCGAACCCAGGTCCCTGGAGCTGTGAAGCAGCAGTGCTAACCACTGTGCTACCGTGCCGCCCAGATGTAAATGGAAAGTGGGAGGCCTTCAAAGGAGAAATTTTGAGAGTGCAGAGTTTGTATGTTCCTGTCAGGATTGAAGGCAAGGTAAATAGGAATAAGGAACCTTGGTTCTCGAGGGAGATTGTAACACTGATTAAGAGGAAGAGAGAGTTGTATGAAATGTACAGGCAGCAAGGAACAGATCAGATGCTCGAGGAGTATAAAAAGTGCAAGAAGCTACTTAAGAGGGAAATCAGGAGGGCTGAAAGAAGACATGAGGTTGCTTTGGCAGACAGAGTGAAGGAAAATCCAAAAAGCTCCTAACAAGGAGCAAAAGGATAGTGAGGGATAAAATTTGTCCTCTTGAACACCAGAGTGGTAGACTGTGTATGGAACTAAAAGAGATGGGGGAGATACTAAATGGTTTTTTTGCATCCATATTTACTGAGGAAACGGGCATGGAGTCTACGGAAATAGGGCAAACTGGTAGGGAGGTCATGGAACCTTTACAGATTAAAGGGGAGGAGGTGCTTGCTGTCTTGAGGCAAATCAGAGTGGATAAATCCCCAGGACCGGACAAGGTATTCCCACAGGCCTCGAGGGAAGCTAGTGTTGAACTTGCAGGGGCCCTAGCAGACATATTTAAAATGTCAGTATCCACGGGGGAGGTGCCGGATTATTGGAGGGTGGCTCACGTTGTTCCGTTGAGATAAGTCATAGAATCCTACAATGCAGAAAGAGGCCATTCGGCCCATCGAGTCTGCACCAACCACAATCCCACCCAGGTCCTATCCACATATCTACCCACTAACCCCTCTAACCTATGCATCCCGGGACACTAAGGGGCAATTTAGAATGGCCAATCAACCTAGCCCGCACGTCTTTGGAATGTGGGAGGAAACCGGAGCACCCGGAGGAAACCCACGCAGACACGGGCGTGAAAACGTGGTGAAGTCGGGCGTGAGGCCATTAATGCGATCAATGTCCACGCAGATGCCCACTTTACCGAGGCCCGAAAATGGCCACGATCCAATTCGCGCACGAAACGGGTGCAACGGCGATTTAAATGCATTTGCATGCATTTAAATTGAATCAATGAACTGACCACCCAACTTTATCAGCATTTCCCCCTTTACCATCGCGTTTGCGCATCCAGATTTGGCGCTTGTTTAAAAAAGTTGTTTAAAAAAGGTTCCAAAAGAAATCCAGGAAATTATAGCCAATAAGTTTGACGTTTGTGGTGGACAAGTTATTGGAAGGTGTGATAGACAGGGACTTATTAGGGAGAGTCAACGTGGCTTTGTGCGTGGTAGGTCATGTTTGACCAATCTATTAGAGTTTTTCGAGGAGGTTACCAAGAAAGTGAATGAAGGGAAGGCGGTGGATGTTGTCTACCTGGATTTCAGCAAGGCCTTTGACAAGGTCCCTCATGGGAGGTTAGTTAGGAAGGTTCAGTCGCTGGGTATACATGGTGAGGTAGTAAATTGGATTAGACACTGGCTCAATGGAAGAAGCCAAAGAGTGGTTATGGAGGATTGCTTCTCTGAGTGGAGGCCTGTGACTAGTGGTGTGCCGCAGGGATCGGTGTTGGGTCCATTGTTGTTTGTCATCTATATCAATGATCTGGATGATAATGTGGTGAATTGGATCAGAAAATCTGCTGATGATACAAAGATTGGAGGTGTAGTGGACAGTGAGGAAGGTTTTCAAAGCTTGCAGTGGCATTTGGACCAACTAGAAAAATGGGCTGAAAAATGGCAAATGGAATTTAGCGCAGACAAGTGTGAGATATTGCACTTTGGAAGGACAAACCAAAGTAGAACGTACAGGGTAACTGGTAGGACTCTGAAGAGTGCAGTTGAACAGAGGGATCTGGGAATACAGGTACAGAATTCCCTAAAAGTGACGTCACAGGTGGGTAGGGTCGTAAAGAGTGCCTTGGGAAAATTGGCCTTTATAAATCGGAGTATTGAGTATAAAAGTTGGAGTGTTATGGTAAGGTTATATAAGGCATCGGTGAGGCTGAATTTAGAGTATTGTGTACAGTTTTGGTCACCTAGTTACAGGAAGGATGTAAATAAGGTTGAAAGAGTGCAGAGAAGGTTCACAAGGATGTTGTCAGGACTTGAGAAGCCGAGTTACAGAGAGAGATTGAATAGGTTGGGACTTTATTCCCTGGAGCGTAGAAGAATGAGGGGAGATTTGATAGAGGTGTATAAGATTTTGATGGGTATAGATAAGAGTGAATGCAAGCAGGCTTTTTCCTCTGAGGCTAGGGGAGAAAAAAACCAGAGGGCATGGGTTAAGGGTGGAAGGAGAAAAGTTTAAAGGGAATATTAGGGGGGGGCTTCTTCACGCAGAGAGTGGTGGGAGTGTGGAATGAGCTGCTGGATAAAGTGGTATAGGCGGGGTCACTTTTAACATTTGAGAAAAACTTGGACGGGTTCATGGATGAGAGGGGTGTGGAGGGATATGGTCCAAGTGCAGGTCAGTGGGACGAGGCAAAAAATGGTTCGGCACAGACAAGAATGGCCAAAAGGCCTGTTTCTGAGTTGTAATTTTCTATGGTTCTATAAGGTGTTGGAGCTAGTATATTGGCATGCATAGAGAATAAGCTAATGGCAGAAAACAGTGAGTGGGATAAGATATTTTTCAGGTTGGCAACCTGTAACCAGTGGGGTTCCACAGGGATCAGTCCTGAGACTACAATTGTTTATAATATATATTCATGACTTGGAGGAAGGAAGCAAATGTACTGTAGCCAAATTTGCAGACAACCCAAAAATAGGTGGAAAGGCAAGTTGTGAGAGATACTAACAGTTTACAAAAAGACATCGACAGTTTAAGTAAGTGGGCAAAAAGTTGGCAAATAGAGTGTATTGAGGGAAAATATGAAGTCCACTTTGGAAGGGAGAACAAAAGAACAGAGTATTATTTAAATGGAAAAAAACTGCAGAAAGCTGCACCACAAAAGGACTTTGTGAGGAGGTGTGGGATAGAGGGAAAGTTGGCCGATTGGATAGGTAACTGGCTGTCTGATCGAAGACAGAGGGTGGTGGTGGATGGAAAATTTTCGGACTGGAGGCAGGTTGCTAGCGGAGTGCCGCAGGGATCGGTGCTTGGTCCTCTGCTCTTTGTGATTTTTATTAATGACTTAGAGGAGGGGGCTGAAGGGTGGATCAGTAAATTTGCTGATGACACCAAGATTGGTGGAGTAGTGGATGAGGTGGAGGGCTGTTGAAGGCTGCAAAGAGACATAGATAGGATGCAAAGCTGGGCTGAAAAATGGCAAATGGAGTTTAACCCTGATAAATGTGAGGTGATTCATTTTGGTAGGACTAATTTAAATGTGGATTACAGGGTCAAAGGTAGGGTTCTGAAGACTGTGGAGGAACAGAGAGATCTTGGGGTCCATATCCACAGATCTCTAAAGGTTGCCACTCAAGTGGATAGAGCTGTGAAGAAGGCATATAGTGTGTTAGCTTTTATTAACAGGGGGTTGGAGTTTAAGAGCCGTGGGGTTATGCTGCAACTGTACAGGACCTTGGTGAGACCGCATTTGGAATATTGCGTGCAGTTCTGGTCACCTCACTATAAGAAGGATGTGGAAGCGCTGGAAAGAGTGCAGAGGAGATTTACCAGGATGCTGCCTGGTTTGGAGTGTCGGTCTTATGAGGAAAGGTTGAGGGAGCTGGGGCTGTTCTCTCTGGAGCGGAGGAGATTGAGGGGAGACTTAATAGAGGTTTATAAAATGATGAAGGGGATAGATCGAGTGAACGTTCAAAGACTATTTCCTCGGGTGGATGGAGCTATTACAAGGGGGCATAACTATAGGGTTCATGGTGGGAGATATAGGAAGGATATCAGAGGTAGGTTCTTCACGCAGAGAGTGGTTGGGGTGTGGAATGGACTGCCTGCAGTGATAGTGGAGTCAGACACTTTAGGAACATTTAAGCGGTTATTGGATAGGCACATGGAGCACACCTGGATGGTAGGGAGTGGGATAGCTTGATCTTGGTTTCAGATGAAGGTCGGCACAACATCGTGGGCCGAAGGGCCTGTTCTGTGCTGTACTGTTCTATGTTCTATGACTTAGGGGTACTTGTGCACAGAACACAGAAAGTTAGCACACAGGTGCAGCAAGTCATCAGGAATGCTAATGGAATGTTGGCCCTCATTTCAAGGCAGTTGGAGTATAAGAGTAGGGAAGTTTTGCTGCAACTGTACAAGGTACTGGTGAGATGACATCTGGAGTACTGTGAGCAGTTTTGGTTCCCTTATTTATGACGATATTATTTCATTGGAGGCAGTTCAAAGAAGGTTCATTAGGATGATCCCTAGTATGGAGGGATTGTCTTTTGAGCAAAGGTTACACAGGTTTGGACTCTACCCGTTGGAATTTAAAAGAATGAGAGGTGACCTCATTGAAACACATAGGATTCTTAAGAGGCTTGACAGGGTAAATGCTGAGAGGATATTTCCTCTCATGGGAGAGTTTAGGACCAGAGGGCATAGGCTCAGAATAAAGGGGCACAATTGAGGACTGAGATGAGGAAGAATTTCTTCTCTGAGGATTGAGAGTCTTTGGGACTCCTTGCCACAGGAAACTGTGGGGACAGAGTTATAATGTACATTTAAGACTGAGATCGATAGATTTTTGATCAGTCAGGGAATCAGGACTTTTGGGGAAAGCACAGGAAAGTGGACATGAGGAATATCGTCGAATCAGCCATGATCCTATTGAATGGTGGAGCAGGCTGGAGGGGCCGAATTATGTACTCCTGTTTTTATTTCTTATGGTCTTATGTATGGCGCTGAAGTATGCCACTCTGCCTATCTTGTCGATGCCTGCCAAAAAACAAGTCTGCTACCTCTACCCTTTTAGACAGTGAGTTCCATACCTCTACCACCGTCTGGGTGATTTTTTTCCCCCCCTCATCTCCCCTCTAATCTTCTACAATCTCTTTAAATCTATGCCCTCTCGACGGTGACTCTCATACGAAGGGCAATTTGTCCTTCCCATCCACTCTATCCAGACAATTCACAATTTTATATACCTCAATCCCACAGTTTCCCTCCTCACTATCAACTACACGGCCATTCATTGTGTTGGCTGCAAAATTCTTAATCATGTCCTCTACAATTACATCCAAATCATTAATACATAACACAACATGTAGGGAATCACATACTGGGCCCTGTGGAACCCCACTGGAAACAGCTTTTCGATCACAAAAACACCTGTCAAACATTACCTCTTGTTTCTTGCCATTCAGCTAATTTGCTGTCTAATTTGCTACATTCCCCGGGTCCTGTGAACTTTTATTTATTTAACCAGTCTCCCTGTGGGACCTTATCAGAAGTCTTGCTTAAATCCATGTGGGCCACACCAACTGCACTACCATCATCAATCCTCCTTGAGATTGTTATGATCCCAGCTGATACTACTGGTACAAGATTGGAACCCTGGCCCAATAGATCGCAACTTTTGTTTTTATTTAGAGATGTGGATGAACAGAGTCACAGGACTGCTGATTAAATTCTAACAAAAGAATAGAACATTTATCCAACAAGAAAAAATGAACTATAATACACCACTCCTTCACCTCGCCATACCTTTTCAGGGAGAGACAGATTTATAAGAATTATACATATTACAAAATATCTTTCGCTCTAAGGTACGGGGCAGGAGATTCAGAGGGGATTTGAGAAAAAAACCTTTTCACTCGAGGGTTGGTGGGAATCTGGAATGTACTACTTGGCAAGGTAGTGGAGGCCGGAAACCTTACAACCTTTAAAAAATATTTGGATGAGTACTTGAAATATCATAACAATCAAGGACATTGGACAAGTGCAGAAAAATGAGATTAACACGCCTTTAGTGGTAGTTATTGTTGATGCAGACTCGATGGGCCAAAGGATCTTTTGTGGACTGTATGTCTCTATGACTCTAATGTTCTCAGTAAATACATAACCCATGTAAACCATTCAGTGAAATTTGATCAGATATTTTCTGAAACCAAGTGACAGATGCCCCACCCAAACAACTTCTGTGGATTTCTCATCAAATCCCCTCAGATGCTTGTCACACTGAGTTGACTTCCACGAGGATTTCCAAACTCCACTCTTGAAGAACATACTTTGAAATCTTCTCCCACTTTCCGATACCTTCACCAAGAATGTTCTGCAGTCGCTAGTGGCAAAAATGACCTTGACACCAGGGAGGCAATGCACCATCCTGGAATCAGGTCTGTGGCTGCAAAAATGCTTGTCTACTATCCCATATTATTGTTGCTTTTCCAATATTTGTTGTACCTGCTGTACAGCTGAACCACCCTTGGTGCAATGGATTATCACCTTTATCAGTATACGGAACTGATGCACTTTTGGGACTCCTGCACTACCTGCCTGTTTCTTTTTGACTGGTGGTCACTGATTCCCTCTCTTCCTGTGTACCGCTGAGCTCCAGGGTGACTACATTTATACTATCTGTGAAACTCTCAACCTCACAGTTGCACCGCAGTGATGTCAACTGCTACCAGATTGTACAGGGGAAGGACTACATGTTAAAATTCCCCATTGTGTTCCAGCAGTGTTAGTGAGGAGATGTTCTTTTAATTTGCCTGATTTAGTTATTCATAGAATTCCTACAGTGACCATATGGCCAATTGAGTTGGGGAGAGTTACCGAACAAAGAGATCTAGGGGTACAGGTTCATAGCTCCTTGAAAGTGGAGTCACAGGTGGACGGAGTGGTGAAGAAGGCATTCAGCATGCTTGGTTTCATTGGTCAGAACATTGAATACAGGAGTTGGGACGTCTTGTTGAGGTTGGACAAGACATTGGTAATGCCACACTGCGTACAGTTCTGGTCACCCTATTATAGAAAGGATATTATTAAACTAGAAAGAGTGCAGAAGACATTTACTAAGATGCTACCGGGACTTGATGGTTTGAGTTATAAGGAGAGGCTGGATAGACTGGGACTTTTTTCTCTGGAACGCAGAAGGCTGAGGGGTGATCTTATAGAGGTCGATAAAATAATGAGGGGCATAGATCAGCTAGATAGTCAATATCTTTCCCCAAAGTTACGGGAGTCTAAATCTAGAGGGCATAGGTTTAAGGTGAGAGGGGAGAGATACAAAAGGGTCCCGAGAGGCAATTTTTTCACACAGAGAGTGGTGAGTGTCTGGAACAAGCTGCCAGAGGTAATAGTAGAGATGGGTACAATTTTGTCTTTTAAAAAGCATTTAGACAGTTACATGGGTAAGATGGGTATAGAGGGTTATGGGCCAAATGCGGATAATTGGGACTACCGTAGGGGTTTTAAAAAAAAGGGACGGCGTGGACAAGTTGGGCCGAAGGTTCCATGCTGTAAACGTCTATGACTCTGAGTCTGCACCGACTCTCTGATAGAGCATCTTACCTAGGCCCTGCCCCCATAACCCCATGGATTTACCTCACTAAACCCCCTAACCTATAGATCCCTGGACACTAAGGGGCAATTTAGCATAACCAATCCATCTAACCTGCACATCTTTGAACTGTGGGAGGAAACCAGAGCACCCTGAGGAAACTCATATGGACACGGGGAGAGTGTGCAAACTCCACTCAGTCACCCAAGGGTGTAATTGAACCTGGGTCCTGATGCTATGGGGCAACAATGCTAACCATAGAGTTATCGCAGATACAGTTATGCCCGGGTCTTTTAACTTTGATGACATTTACTCTGATTTTACAAAGTATGTTATATGTTGGACTGGCAGTGTGCTGTTTTTTGTCTCTGACATAAGAGTATGGTTGGTTTCCCATTCATTCTCGAGAAAGTTGTTCATTGCAATTAAGGTTTAATACTTGACTCGAGGCTGTGAAAACCCAGACAGGGTGGCAAATAAAAGCCCACACCACAGTCTGAAACACAAACTGGTTCAAGCTGTGAAAATGCAAACTTGTCTCGGGGAAAGCCAAAATTGCAAGTTGCCTCAATCCAGGAGCAGTTACTGTAATTGCAACAGAGTGCTCTGGTCACAGTTGAGAGAAAACTCATTTCCATTAATTTCAGGAAATTGTTGTTTGAGCATTTGGAAATAGAAGTACAAATGTCCCATTTCTAAAAGAACTCCTAAATCAGAAACATTGCAAAACTGGGATGAGAAATTTCTCCACTTGAAGGGTTGTGAATCTTTGGAATTCTCTACCCTGGAGAGCTGTGGATGCTGCATTAATGACTATATTCAACACTGAGATAATGGGTTGTTAGGCACTAAACAATTAAGGGACATGAAAATAATGTGTGAAAGTGGACATGAGGCACTCACCAGCCATGACTTTATTGAAAAGTGAAGCAGTAGGCCACTCGGCCCTTTGAACCTACTTCATCATTAAATAAGTTCATGACTGATCTGATTATAACCTCGACTCCACTTTCCCGCCTACCTACCCGTCAATAAATAACCTTTCACCCTCAATAACCTTTCATCGGACTTTAAAGCACAAAAAAAATGCTCTTTTGTCCATCATGTCTGTGCTGGCCATCAAGCACCTATCTAATCTAATCCTATTTTCCAGCACTTGGTCCTTGTATGCTATGGCATTTCAAGTGCTCATCTAAATGCTTCTTAAATGTTCTGAGGGTTTCCACCTCTATCCAAAAGATGTGCAGGTTAGGTTAATTGGCCATGCTTAATTGCCCCTTAGTGTCAGGGAGATTAGCAGGATGAATACGTGGGGTTATGGGATAGGGCCTGGGTGGGATTGTTATTGGTGCAGGCTTGATGGGCCGAATGGCCTCTTTCGGCAGCGTAGGGATTTTATGTTACCACCCTTTCAGGCAGTTAGTTCCAGATTCCCAGCACCCTCTGAATGAAAATGTTTTTCCTCAAATCCCCTCTAATTCTCCTGCCATTTGCCTTAAAACTATGCCCCCTGGTTATTGACCCCTCTATGAAGGGGGAAATTTCTTCCTATCTACCCTACCTGAGTAGGTGGTGGTGAGTGTCTGGAACAAGCTGCCAGAGGTAGTCGTAGAGGCGGGTACAATTTTGTCTTTTAAAAAGCATTTAGATAGTTACATGGATAAGATGGATATAGGGGGATATGGGCCAAATGCGGGCAATTGGGATAAGCTTAGGGGTTTAAAAAAAAGGGCGGCATGGACAAGTTGGGCCAAAGGGCCTGTTTCCATGCTGTAAACCTCTATGACTCAATGACCTCTGGCGCTCATGATTTTGTATACCTCAATCAGGTCCCCGTCCGCCTTCTCCGCTCTAAAGAAAACAACTCCAGCCTATGCAGTCTCTCTTCGCAGCTGAAATGCTCCAGCCTAGGCAACATTCTGGTGAATCTCCTTGCTTATCAATAATCTATCTACCTTAAAAATATTGAAAAACTGTTTCCACTGCCTTTTGAGAAAAAGAGTTTCAAAGATTTTCGACCTTTGAGAGAAAAAAATTTTCCTCATCACTGTCCTTATTTTTAAGCAGTGACCTGTAGTTCTAGATTCTCCCAAAAGAGCAAGCGTCCTCTCCAACATCGACCCTGATGAGGCCCCTCAGGATCTTGTATGTTTTTATCTAATATATTTCAATGATGCTATGTGTTTGTGTGCTGGAAGCTGTATTTTATACCTTATTCAGATGTGTTTATCTGTGTAATTGACAGGGAGTGAGCCTCACTGCTCAGCGAGCGGCCATTGTAGTGGGCGTGGAGCTGCCAGTCTACGATATCACCAAAAAACACATCATCCTCTCCAATCTCATGGGAGACACAGTCTACACACACTTTCTGTAAGTTTCCAAAAAAAACAACCTGCTATCATTGATATAGCACTTTTAACATTAAAAAAAAGCATTTCAAGACACTTCACAAGGGTGTGAGGGAAAACGGATAGAAAGGCAAAGGAGATGGACAATCAGAGAACAATTAACAGGATAAAAAGCAAACTGGCTACAAAACAGAAAACAGACTGTCGTCCCAATTAATTCTGAGCAGCAAAATTTAAACATATCCAGTTTGCTCCTGATTTAAAATTCTTTAACTTGAATTAAAATTACCCAAAAATGCCTCAATGGAAATTTGTTCTTTGAATAATTCTCTGAATTTAAGTAACTTGGTTAATTTGGATTTGAATTTTCATCCCAAAATATGTCATAGATGCCAGTAATTTGATTTCTATCTGATGAAAACCCAAACAACGAGCCAAGGCTGACTCTTTCCTGAAAAGGCCAATGAATCCAGCAAAGAATTTGGAATTAATCCTTCCTTTGTATCTCAGATTAGGTGCTGCAGAAACTGAGTAGGGAGCCAAACATTTTCCCAGTGTGTGGTGAAACTCCAGAACTTCATCTCATAAATTCAAAGGCACCTTTACTGTAGCTGATAAGTTGCATCTATGCTTGCTTTATTCAGGAAATTTTCCAGTGGGGCAAATGCTGGTTTGGCATGGTAGAAAAGTCAACTTTTCAGATTGTGATTCGAAACCCCCTGATGATTCCATCACGTTATTAATCTCTAATCCGTAAAAACAATTCAGTGGTCTAGGTGACTGTCATTATTCTTGAGTGACTGCAGCACTGTAACACAAGTATGATATTGCAAGGCAGAGATTAACAGCATGGGACTCATGTTGAAGTGCCCAAAGAATCCATTCAGCACTGTCAATACGTCTCACCAGATTTTAGATGAGCTGGGTGAATCTGGCTGGGTGAATTTGGCTGAGAGGATCTCCACACAGCAACACCAGTCATCTGAAGCCACAAAGTTGAGTGAAGATGTGAGTTGGAATCCATTGTCCTGTTAATGAGAGAGGTTAGAAGGTCCATTTTATGGACTGATTCAGGTAGAATCTTATTTCTGGTTTGAAGTGTCAGTCACACCCATAAACAGCTGCAATGTCTTCACTATTCTGGAAGTTGCCCAATATCTACCTGTGCAAAAGTGTAACCCTTGTGAGCTGAATCAATTTTTAATATCTTCACATGTCCATTTTCTCCAAGAAGGGCACAGCGGCACAGGGACAACATGGTGGCACAGTGGTTAGCACTGCTGCCTCACAGTGCCAGGGACCCAGGTTCAATTCTGGCCTCGGGTCACTGTCTGTGTAGAGTTTGCACATTCTCTGCATGTCTGCGTGGGTTTCCTCCGGATGCTCCGGTTTCCTCCCACACTCCTGACATCCCTCCAACCTATCCACAACACCACCAACCTTTGTGTCGTCGGCAAACCTACCAACCCATCCCTCCACTTCCTCATCCAGGTCATTTATGAAAATGACAAACAGCAAGGGTCCCAGAACAGATCCCTGGTGCACTCCACTGGTGACCGACGTCCATTCAGAAAAAGACCCATCTACAACCACTCTTTGCCTTCTGCAGGCAAGCCAGTTCTGAATCCACAAGGCAACAGCTCCTTGGATCCCATGCCCTCTCACTTTCTCGAGAAGTCTTGCATGGGGGAACCTTTCCTTCGTCAATGTGTTTAGTCACATTTTCAAAGAACTCCACCAGGCTCGTAAGGCACGATTTGCCTTTGACAAAGCCCTGCTGACTACTTTTGAGCATACTAAACTTCTCTAAATGTTCATAAATCCTGTCCCTCGGGATCTTCTCCATCAACTTACCAACCACTGAGGTTAGACTCACCGGTTGGTAATTTCCTGGACTAGCCCTATTCCCTTCTTTGAATATAGGAACCACATCCGCAATCCTCCAATCCTCCGGAACCTCTCCCGTCTCCATCGATGACGCAAAGATCATCGCCAGAGGCTCTGCAATCTCTTCCCTCACCTCCCACAGGAACCTGGGGTACATCCCATCCAGTCCTGGCGACTTATCTATCTTGATGCTATTCAAAATTTCCAACACATCCTCTTTCTTAGAATAAACAGGTCTTTTTCCAAATGGCAGGCAGTGACTTGTGGGGTACTTCAGGGATTAGTGCTGGGACCCAGCTATTCACTATATATATTAATGATTTAGATGGGGTACTAAATGTCATATTTCAAGTTTGCATTTGACACAAAACTGGGTGGGAGGGTGAGCTGTGAGAAGGATGAAGAGATCCTTCAGTGTGATTTAGACAGGTTGAGTGAGTGGGCAAATGAATGGCAGATGCAGTATAATTTGGATAAATGTGAGGTCATCCACTTTGGTAGCAAAAACGGGAAGGCCAATTACTCTCTGGCCATAAATTAGGAGAGGAGAATGTGCAATGAGGTCTGGCTGTCTCGCAGACCAATCACTGAAGGTAAGCATACAGGTGCAACAGGCAGTGAAGAAGGAAGATGGCATGTTGGCCGCCTTAGAAAGCGGATTCAAGTGTAAGAGCAGAGATGTCTTGCTGCAATTATACAGGACCTTGGTGAGTCCACACCTGGAATATTGTGTGCTGTTTTGATCTCCTTATCTGAGGAAGGATGTTCTTGCTATGGAGGGAGTGCAGAGAAGGTTTCCCAGACTTATCACTGGGATGGCAGGACTGACATATGAGGAGGGATTGAGTTGGTTAGGATTGTATTTTCTGTGAAGAGTAAGGGGACCTCATGTAAGCCTAAATAATCCTGACAGGATAGATGGAAGAAGGATGTTCCTGAGGGTAGGAATGTCCAGGAGCAGGGGTCACAGTCTGAGGATGCAGGGTAAACCTTTTAGGACTGAGATGAGGCAAATCTTTACCCAGAGAGTGGTCAGTCTTTGGAATTCGCTGCCACAGAAAGTAGTTGAGGCCAAAACATTGTATGTTTTCAAGAAGCCGTTATATCTAACTCTTGGGGTGAGGATATGATGAGGTGGGGGAGGTGGGATATATTGAGTTGAATGATCAGCCATGATCATAATTAATAGCAGAGCAGGTTCGAGGGACCAAATGGCCTCCTCCTGCACCTATTTTCTATGTTTCTATGTAAGAGCATAGAGGTTATGCTGAACTTACACAAAACACTAGTCAGACCTCAGCTGGAATATTATGTACAGTTCTGGGTGTCACACTATCGGAAAGATGTGAATATATTGGAGAGAGTGCGGGAAGAGATTTACAGGAATGATTCCAGGGCTGAGAAATGTCAGTTATGAGGATAAATTGGAGAATCTGGGACTGTTTGCCTTGGCAAGGAGAAAGCTAGGAGAAATTTGATAAAGATGTTCAAAGTCATGATGGGGCTGGACGGGATAGAGAAGAAGAAACTGTTGTCCCTCATAAAAGGATCAAGAACGAGACGGCATAGATTTAATGTGATTTGCAACAGAAGCAAATGTGATGTTTTCACACAGCGAGTGGTTTGGGTCTGGAATGCAGTACTTGGAAGTGTGATGGAGGCAGGCTCAATCGAGGCATTTAAGAGGGCATGAGATGATTATTTGAATAGAAACAATGTGCAGGGTTACGGGGAAAAGGCAGGGGAATGGCACTAAGTCATGATGCTCGTTTGGACAGCTCGTTCAGACACAATTGGCCAAATGGCCTCTTTCTGTGCCATATCAATCCCATGATTCTGAAAATGGGTAATACCATAATAATGGATGACTTCAATTTACATATAGACTAGGTAAAGTTGATTAGATGAGTTACTGGACTATATCTGAGATGGTTTCCTGGAGCAAAACATTGAGGAACCAACTAGGAATTCAGCTATGTTAGGTATAAAACGAAAAAGAGTGGCTCAAGTAAACATTGGTCCTTTAGAGGATGAGAAGGGGGATGTAATAACTGGAAATGAGAAAATGGCTGAGACATTGAACAGGTATTTTGTGTCGGTCTTCACAGTGGAAGACACAAATAACATGCCAAAAATTGATGACAAGAAGGCTATGGGATGGGATTTACGACCATTTAGAAAGATGCGGATTAATCCGGGATAGTCAGCACGGATTTGTGAAGGGCAAATCGTGCCTCACAAATTTGATAGAATTTTTTGAGGAGGTAACTAGGTGTGTTGATGAAGGTAGGGCAGTTGATGTCATATACATGGATTTTAGTAAGGCGTTTGATAAGGTCCCCCATGGTCGGCTTATGATGAAAGTAAGGAGGTGTGGGATAGAGGGAAAGTTGGCCGATTGGATAGGTAACTGGCTATCTGATCGAAGACAGAGGGTGGTGGTGGATGGAAAATTTTCGGACTGGAGGCAGGTTGCTAGCGGAGTGCCGCAGGGATCAGTGCTTGGTCCTCTGCTCTTTGTGATTTTTATTAATGACTTAGAGGAAGGGGCTGAAGGGTGGATCAGTAAATTTGCTGATGACACCAAGATTGGTGGAGTAGTGGATGAGGTGGAGGGGTGTTGTAGGCTGCAAAGAGACATAGATAGGATGCAAAGCTGGGCTGAAAAATGGCAAATGGAGTTTAACCCTGATAAATGTGAGGTGATTCATTTTGGTCGGACAAATTTAAATGTGGATTACAGGGTCAAAGGTAGGGTTCTGAAGACTGTGGAGGAACAGAGAGATCTTGGGGTCCATATCCACAGATCTCTAAAGGTTGCCACTCAAGTGGATAGAGCTGTGAAGAAGGCATATAGTGTGTCAGCTTTTATTAACAGGGGGTTGGAGTTTAAGAGCCGTGGGGTTATGCTGCAACTGTACAGGACCTTGGTGAGACCGCATTTGGAATATTGCGTGCAGTTCTGGTCACCTCACTATAAGAAGGATGTGGAAGCGCTGGAGAGAGTGCAGAGGAGATTTACCAGGATGCTGCCTGGTTTGGAGTGTCGGTCTTATGAGGAAAGGTTGAGGGAGCTGGGGCTGTTCTCTCTGGAGCGGAGGAGATTGAGGGGAGACTTAATAGAGGTTTATAAAATGATGAAGGGGATAGATCAAGTGAACGTTCAAAGACTATTTCCTCGGGTGGATGGAGCTATTACAAGGGGGCATAACTATAGGGTTCATGGTGGGAGATATAGGAAGGATATCAGAGGTAGGTTCTTCACGCAGAGAGTGGTTGGGGTGTGGAATGGACTGCCTGCAGTGATAGTGGAGTCAGACACTTTAGGAACATTTAAGCGGTTATTGGATAGGCACATGGAGCACACCAGGATGGTAGGGAGTGGGATAGCTTGATCTTGGTTTCAGATGAAGGTCGGCACAACATCGTGGGCCGAAGGGCCTGTTCTGTGCTGTACTGTTCTATGTTCTATGTTCTATGGCAGGTGAGAACCTAGAAACTGTCATTGGGCAAGTTAATGGAGCTAAAGGTAGACAAGTCTCCTGGTCCTGATGGAATGCATCCCAGGGTACTAAAAGAGATGGCGGGAGAAATAGCAAATGCACTCTTGGTAATTTACCAAAATTCGCTGGACTCTGAGGTGGTTCCCGCAGATTGGAAAACTGCAAATGTGACGCCACTGTTTAAAAAAGGAGATAGACAAAAGGGGGGTAACTATAGGCCGGTTAGCTTAACTTCTGTAGTAGGGAAAATGCTTGAATCTATCATCAAGGAAGAAATAGCGTGACATCTGGATATAAATTGTCCCATTGGTAAGACGCAGCATGGGTTCATGAAGGGCAGGTCATGTTTGACTAATTTGGTGGAATTCTTTGAGAACATTACATGCGCAGTGGACAATGGGGAACCTGTGGATGTGGTGAATCTGGATTTCCAGAAGGCATTTGACAAGGTGGCACACCAAAGACATAAGATAAAAGTGCATGGTGTTACGGGTAATGTATTAGCATGGGTAGAGGATTTGTTAACTAACAGAAAGCAAAGAGTGGGGGTAAATGGGTGTTTTTCTGGTTGGTGATCAGTGACTAGTGGTGTGCTTCAGGGATCAGTGTTGGGACCACAATTGCTTACGATTTACATGGATGATTTGGAGTTGGGGACCAAGTGTAGTGTGTCAAAATTCGCAGATGACACTAAAATGGGTGGAAGAGCAAAGTGTGCAGAGGACGCTGAAAGTCTGCAAAGGGATATAGATAATCTAAGTGAGTCGGCGAGGGTCTGGCAGATGGAGTACAATGTTGGTAAATGTGAGGTCATCCATTTTGGTAGGAATAACAGCAAAATTGTCTATTATTTAAATGGTAAAAAATTGCAGCATGCTGCTGTGCAGAGGACTGGATGTCCTTGTGCAGGAATCTCAAGGAGTTGGTTTGCAGATGCAGCAGGTAATTAAGAAGGCAAATGGAATTTTGTCCTTCATTGCTAGAGGGATGGAGTTTGAAAACAGCGAGATTGTGTTGCAGCTGTATAAGGTGCTGGTGAGGCCACACCTGGAGTACTGTGTACAGTTTTGGTCTCCTTACTTGAGAAAGGATATACTGGCACTGGAGGGCGTGCAGAGGAGATTCACTCGGTTGATTCCGGAGTTGAGAGAGTTGGCTTGTGAGGAGAGACTGAGTAGACTCTTTGGAATTCAGAAGAATGAGGGGAGATCTTATAGAAACATATAAGATTATGAAGAGAATAGATAAGATAGAAGCAGGGAAGTTGTTTCCACCGGTGGGTGAAACTAGAACTAGGGGGCATAGCCTCAAAATAAGGGAAAGCAGATTTAGGACCGAGTTGAGGAGGAACTTCTTCACACACAGGGTTGTGAATCTGTGGAATTCCCTGCCCAGTGAAGCAGTTGAGGCTACCTCATTGAATGTTTTTAAGGCAAGGATAGATAAATGTTTGAACAGCAAAGGGTTATGGTGAGC
This sequence comes from Mustelus asterias, assembly GCF_964213995.1. NCBI lineage: Eukaryota > Metazoa > Chordata > Chondrichthyes > Carcharhiniformes > Triakidae > Mustelus > Mustelus asterias. Next base: position 73,381,995 of record NC_135804.1, on the reverse strand, counting down.
GGGCAGGTAAGTGGAGCTGAGTCCACAAAAAGATCAGCCATGATCTAATTGAATGGCGGAGCAGGCTTGAGGAGCCAGATGGCCTACTCGTGCTCCTAGTTCATATGTTCTTATGTTCTTATTTAGTATAATGAAATGAGAAAGGGCCAATTAATAAACTTGCTCGAAGTTTTAAGTAAGTTTATTTATTTGTTACAAGTAGACTTACATTAACACTGCAATGAAGTTACTGTGAAAATCTCCTAGTCGCCACACTCCGACGCCTGTTCGAGTATACTGAAGGAGAATTTAGTATGACCGATGCACCTAACCAGCACGTCCTTTAGACGGTGGGAGGAAACTGGAGCACCCAGAGGAAACTCTCACAGACATAGGGAGAACGTACAAACTCCACACAAACAGTGACCCAAGCCGGGAATCGAACTCGGGTCCCTGGCACTGTGAGGCAGCAGTGCTAACCACCGTGCTCTAAAGGAGCCATTAGGAAATAGTGACCATAATATGATAGATGCTTTACAATATGATTGAAAATGATAGGTTTTGTTCTGAAACTAGGGTCCTAAATCTGAACACAGGAAACTATGAAGGAAGAAGGGGCAAGGTGGCTACTATGGATTGGGAAAAAACATTAAAAGAGTTGATGTTAGGCATGTGGTGGTTAGTATTTTAAAAAGTATTACACGGTCTACAAAAGACACAAAAACCCAACAGAAAGGCTGAATCAATCATGGCTAACAAAAGAAGTTAAAGCTGGTATTAGATCAGAGGCCTAGAAGGATGCCAGAAAAAGTGGCTGTCCTTGATGATTGAGAGCAATTTAGAATCCTGAAAAGGAGGACCAAGAAACTGATAAAGAAGGGGTAAAGAGAATGTGACTGCAAGCTGTCAAGAAACATAAAGGCAAATGTAAAAACTTATTTCGGTATATGAAATGGAAAAGATTAGCAATGACAAATGTGGGTCCATATCTGGTGGAGACAGGTGAATTCAAAACACAGAATGGAAAAATGGTGGAGAAACTAAACAATTATTTTGTGTGTGTCATTACGGAGGAAAGTACAGAAAATTTCCCAGAAATAAGCTGGAAACAAGATTTGTGTAAATGAGGAACTGAAGGTAGTTTTTTTTTTTGTGTACCTTCACACTTAAATAGTTTTTTTTACCCTTTGGGAAATAGTGTGGGAAGTGGTGGAAGATTCCCGAGCATGTTATCAGCCCACTGAACCACATTGAATGTTCCTTCCGTAGCGAACAAGTACTGGTGTTAGACTCAAACCCAGAGCTTCTGGTCCAATAGTAGTGATGCTGCACACTGTGCCACATGGCCTCCTTTTCATAGAATCATACAGTGCAGAAGGAGACCATTTGGCCCATTGAGCCTGCACTGGCTACAATCCCACCCAGGCTCTGTCCCCATAACCCCATGTATTAAACCCGCAAATACCCCGACACTGAGGGACAATTATTAGTATTAATAAAGAGGAGCACTCAAAATTAACTGGATTGAAGGTTGATAAATCTTCTGGACCTGATAAGCCACATCCCAGAATGTTGAAGGAGATGGCTGTAGAGATAGTGGATGCTGTGGTGATTAGCTTTCATGGGCATGGGATCCAAGGGGCTGCTGCTCAAAGGAGGCAGAGAGTGGGTATAGATGGGTCTTTTTCTAAATGGAGGTCGGTCACCAGTGGTATGCCCCAGGGATCTGTTCTGGGACCCTTGCTGTTTGTCATTTTCATAAAGGACCTGGATGAGGAAGTGGAGGGATGGGTTGGTAAGTTTGCCGACGTCACGAAGGTTGGTGGGGTTGTGTATAGTCTGGAGGGATGTCAGAAGTTAAAGAGGGACAGAGATAGGATGCAAGACTGGGCGGAGAAGTGGCAGATGGACTTCAACCCAGATAAATGCGTAGTGGTCCATTTTGGCAGGTCAAATGGGATGAAGGAGTACAATATAAAGGGAAAGACTCTTAGTACTGTAGAGGATCAGAAGGACCTTGGGGTCCGGGTCCATAGGACTCTAAAATCGGCCCCGCAGGTGGAGGAGGTGGTTAAGAAGGCGTATGGTGTACTGGCCTTTATCAATCGAGGGATTGAGTTAGGAGTCCGGGGATAATGATGCAGCTATATAAGACCCTCGTCAGACCCCACTTGGAGTACTGTGCTCAGTTCTGGTCGCCTCATTACAGGAAGGATGTGGAAAAGATTGAAAGGGTGCAGAGGAGATTTACAAGGATGTTGCCTGGATTGAGTGGCATGCCTTATGAGGATAGGCTGAGGGAACTTGGTCTTTTCTCCTTGGAGAGACGTAGGATGAGAGGAGACCCAATAGAGGTATATAAGATGTTGAGAGGCATAGATCGGGTGGACTCTCAGAGGCTTTTTCCCAGGGCTGAAATGGCTGCTACGAGAGGACACAGGTTTAAGGTGCTGGGGTGTAGGTACAGGGGAAATGTTAGGGGGAAGTTTTTCCACACGCAGGGTGGTGGGCGAGTGGAATCGGCTGCCGTCAGTGGTGGTGGAGGCAAACTCAATAGGGTCTTTTAAGAGACTCCTGGATGAGTACATGGGACTTAATAGGATGGAGGGTTATAGGTAGGCCTAAAAGGTAGGGATATGTTCGGCACAACTTGTGGGGCCGAAGGGCCTGTTTTGTGCTGTAGTTTTCTATGTTTCTATGTAAATTTCTATAGATTCTGGAAAGTTCCTGCAGACTGGAAAGTAGCAAATGTCACCCCACTGTTTAATAGGGGAGGAAGAGAGAAAGCAGGGAACTACTGATCTGTTAGTTGGATGTCAGCAGCAGGGAAATGTTAGAAACTATTATAAAGAATGTGATAACTAGACATTTAGAAAATAAAGATATGATTGGGCAGAGCAAACATGGGTTTATGAAAGGGAAATCATGTTTGACAAACCTGTTTGAGTTCCTCGAGAATATTACTTGTTCCATAAAATAAAGGCAAACCAGTGAATGTGGTTTGAGGATTTTCAGAAGGTTTTTGATAAAATCCACACAGGAAGTTAGTAAACAAAATTAGAACACATGGGATTGGGGGTAAAATACTGGTATAGATTGAGAATTGGCTAACAGACAGAAAACAGGCTATTAGGAATAAACAAGTCATTATCAGGGTACAGGCTGTTAATATTGAGATACTGCAAGGATCAATGCTTGGGCCCAGCTATTTACAATCTATATGAATGATTTGGATGTGGGGACCAAATGTTACATTTCTAAGTTTGTAGAGGATACAAAACTAGGAATGTAAATTGAGGGGAGGATGCAAGGAGGCTTCAAGGGGACTTGGGACAGGCTAAATTGTGCATGGACAGGAACATGACAGATGGGATATAATGTGACTGTGTGTGAAAAAAGGCAGAGTATTTCTCAAATGAGAGATTGTGAAGTGTGATGTCCAAAGGAACCTGGGTGTTCTTGTTCATGAGTCACTAAAGGCTAGCATGCAGGTGCAACAATTAATTAGGAAGGCAAATGGCATGTTGACCTTCATCACAAGGGGATTTGAGTACAGGAATATTGTACTTACGGCACAGTAGCATCATGGTTTGCTGCACTACTGACTCAGAGCACCAGGTTTCCTCCCACAGTCCAAAGACATAGGTTAGATGGATTGGCCATGCTAAATTGTCTCTTAGTGTCGAAAGATAGAATCCATAGGATCCCTACAGTGCAGAAGGAGGCCATTCAGCCTATCGAGCCTGCACCGACCACAATCCCCCCAGGCCCTTTTCCCGTAACCCCACATATTTACCCTGCTAATCCCCCTGACACTAGACTCAATTTAGCATGGCCAATCAACCTAATCAGCACATCTTTGGACTGAGAGGAAACTGGAGCACCCGGAGGAAACCCATGCAGAAATGGGGAGAACATGCAGACGCCACACAGACAGTGACCCAAACCAGGAATGGAACCCAGGTCCCTGGTGCTGTGAGGCAGCAGTGTTAACCACTGTGCCACCGATGGGTAAGTTAGGTGGATTGGCCATGGTAAATGCACAGGGTTACAAGGATAGAGTGGAGGGGAGGGTTTGGGTGGGTTGCTGTTTCAGACGGTCAGTGCAGACTTGGTGGGTCAAATGGCCTCTTTCTGCACTGTGGGGATTCTATGAATCTAATTGTACAGATTCATGGGGAGCAGAGGCAAATTTACAATGAAACACATTGTGCCCCACCACAGGGCTCTGACCAGTGGGGGGAGCTCCGCGCCAGCTGGTGTCTGTGAGCACCAATCAGAGCCTGATAACTGTATTTGCTGGTAGGCTCATTTGTTGAGCCTCTCATTGGGCAATGCAAAGTGACATCAAACTCTGGTTGAGTACCCAAACAGCAGGAGAACAAACTATTCTGAATGTTGAGGCACAAGCGCGAGGACTGAGAGGTGACTAGACAAGGAGGGAGAGAGACAGGGAGAAGATCCTGTGTTTTACTTTAGTGAAAAGACACAGCCAACAGGTTTCTTGACCCAGGGCTAAAGGCAGGCCAGCAAGCAACAGCGAAGCCAGGCACCAAGCGAAAGCCAAGAGCCAAAGTGAGGCAGCCAGTTAGCAGCTGTTGAGAAGTGAGGGGTGACTCAATCCAGCCAGGGCCGTGGAGTCATGGGGGGTTGGGGAGAATAAAGGTGAGTCCGGGGTCCCACAAAGTGTAATTCCATCCTGCCGGTGAGACCGCACCTGGAATATTGTGTACAATTTTGGACTCCTTATCTAATGAATTGCGACAGAGAGAATGCAATGGAGGTTCACCAGACTAATCCCTGGGATGGCAGAGTTGTCTTATAAGGGAGAGTTTGAGGAAATTGGGTCTGTATTCTGTAGAGTTTCAAAGAATGAGCGGCAACAGGGTCAGTATGAATAGGATGTTTCCCCTGGCTGGTGAGTCTAGAACCAGGGGACTCAGTCTCAGGATAATGTGTAGGCAGTTTAAGACTGAGATGAGGAAGAATTTCTTCATTCAAAGGGCGGTGAATTTTTAGAATTCTCTACCCAGAGTGCTTTGAAAGCTCAATAAAGTCATAGAGCAAGGGGCCCTTAGGCCCATTATGTCTGTGCTGGCCATTGAGCACCTATCTATTCTAATCCCATTTTCCAGCACTTGATCCATTGCCTTATATGCTATGGCATTTCAAGTGCTTGTCTAAAGGCTTCTTTAATGTTATGAGGATTCCTGTCTCTACCACCCCTTTCAGGCAGAGAATTCCAGATTCCCACCACCCTCTTTGTGAAGAAGTTTTTCCTCAAATCCCCTCTAAATCTTCTGCCCCGGCTTTAAATCTATGCCTCCTGGTTATTGACCCCTCGACTTAGGGGAAAGATTTCTTCCAATCTACCCTATCTATGCCCCTTATAATTTTGTACACCTCAATCAGCCTTCTCTCCTCTAAGGAAAACAATCCCAGCCTAGCAAGCCTCTCTTCACAGCTGAAATGCTCCAGCTCAGGCAACATCCTGGTGAATCGCCTCTGTACCCTCTACAGTGCAATCACATCCTTCCTATAATGTGATGATCAGAACTGTACTCAGTACTCGAGCTGTGGCCAAACCAGCATTATATTCAGCTCCATCATAATCTCCCTGCTCTTGTATTCTATGCCTTGGCTAATAAAGTAAGACTTCTTAGTAAGTAAGTCAGAGACTTCTTACTATGCTTACCCCAGTCCAACGCCGGCATCTCCACATCTTGGCTAATAAAGGCAGGTATCCCAATCATTGAGCATGTTGAAGATAGAAATTGATCGATTGCTGGATACTATTGACATCAAAGATATAGGAATAGTGGGTAAAAGGCACAGAGTTAGGTGATCAGCCATGATTTGTTTAAATAGCTGAGTGGCCTCCTCCTGCTTCTGCCTTCCTAAATAAAGCTGAGCAGGTGGAAGGAGTTGCAATGGGAGAACATTTTGGTGGTAGCAATTGTAATTCAATTAGTTTTAACATAATCATGGAAAAGGAAAGATGGAACAGAAGTAAAAACTCTAAACTGGAGTAAAGCCAATGTTACTAAGCTGAGGAGTGATTCAGCAAAGTTGGACTGGAAACAGCTACTTGACGGTAAATCAGTTTCAGAGCAGTGGGTGGAATTCAACAAGGAGTAATTAAAGGCCTTTTGAGGATCAACAAGGTCATTTATGTGCGGCTCCACAAGAGATGGGTGAGATCCTAAATGAATATTTCTCATCAGTATTTACTGTTGAGAAAGACATGGATGTTAGGGAACTTAGGGAAATAACTAGTGATGTCTTGAAGAATATACATATTACAGACAAGAAGGGGGTGGCACGGTAGCACAGTGGTTAGCACTGCTGCTTCACAGCTCCAGGGACCTGGGTTCGATTCCCGGCTTGGGTCACTGTCTGTGTGGAGTTTGCACATTCTCCTCGTGTCTGCGTGGGTTTCCTCCGGGTGCTCCAGTTTCCTCCCACAGTCCAAAGATGTGTGGATTAGGTTGATTGGACATGCTAAAATTGCCCTTAGTGTCTTGGGATGCGTAGGTTAGAGGGATTAGTTGGTAAATGTGTAGGGACATGGGGGTAGGGCCTGGGTGGGATTGTGGTCGGTGCAGACTCAATGGGCCGAATGGCCTCTTTCTGTGCTGTAGGGTTTCTAAGGTGCTGGAAGTCTTAAAGCACATTGAGGTAGATAAATTCCCAGGACCTGATGAACTGTATCCCAGGACATTGTGGGAGGCCAGGGAGGAAATTGCGGATCTCCTAGCAGAGATATTTGAACAGCTGCAGGTGAGGTGCCTGAAGATTGGAGGATAGCAAATGTTGTGCCTTTGTTTAAGAAGAACTGCAGAAAAAAGCCTAACATCTGTAGTGGGTAAGTTGTTAGAAGGTATTCTGAGAGGCAGGATCCATAGGCATTTAGAGATGCTGGTTGGAGAACTGATTAGAGACAGTCAGCATGGCTTTGTGAGTGGAAAATCATGTCTCACAAATTTGATTGAGTTTTTTGAAGAAGGTAGATGAGGGCAGTGCAGTCAACGTTGTCTACATGGACTTTAGCAAGGCCTTTGACAAGGTACCGCATGGTAGGCTGTTGCATAAGGTTAAATCTCTTGGGATCCAGGGTGAGGTAGCCAATTGGATACAAAATTGGCTTGACGACAGTAACTTCATTGCAGCGTTAATGTAAGCCTACTTGTGACACTAAATTGACTTTTAAGGGGCGTCTTGACAAATATATGAAAAGGATGGGAATAGAGGGGCATGGTCCCAGAAGGGTGGGGGATTTAGTTCAGTTGGGCAGCATGGTCGGTGCAGGCTTGGAGGGCTAAAAGGCCTGTTCCTGCGCTGTAATTTTCTTTGTTCTTTGTTCTTTCTTTGACAGAAGCCAGAGGGTGGTTGTGGAGGGTTGTTGAAGGCCTGTGACCAGTGGTGTGCCTCAGGGATCGGTACTGAGTCCACTGTTATTTGTTATTTATGTTAATGATTTGGATGAGAATTTATGAAACATGGTTATTAAGTTTGCAGATGACACCAAGATTGGTGGTATAGTGAAGAAGGTTTTCTAGGATTGCAACGGGATCTTGATCAATTGGGCCAGTGGGCCAATGAATTGCAGATGGAGTTTAATTTAGATAAATGTGAGGTGATGCATTTTGGTAGATCGAATCGGGACAGGACCTACTCAGCTAATGGTAGGGTGTTGGGGAGAGTTTTAGAACAAAGACACCAAGGAGTACAGGTTCATAGCTCCTTGAAAGTGGTGTCACAGGTGGGCAGTGTGGTGAAGAAGGCATTCAGCATGCTTGGCTTCATTGGTCAATGATGATTTAAGTTATCAGGAAAGACCGGATAGACTGGGACTTTTAGGCTTAGGGATAATATTATAGAGTTCTATAAAATAATAAGGGGCACAAATAATGTAGACAGTCAACATCTTTTTCCAAAGGTAGGGGAGTCTAAACTCGAAGGCATAGGTTTAAGGTGCAAAAGGGTCCGGGGGCAATTTGTTTCACTGAGGGGAGTGAGTGTCTGGAACGAGCTGCCAGAGGCAGTAATAGAGGCAAATACAATTTTTGTCTTTTAAAAAGCATTTAGACAGTTACGTGGGTAAGATGGGCATGGAGGGATATGGGCCAAATGCAGGCAATTGGGACTAGCTTTGTGGTAAAAACTGGGTGGCATGGACAAGTTGGCTTTCAAGGCTTGTTTCCATTCTGTAAACCTCTATGACTCTATGTTCCCAGAAAAAAAAGGAGTGAGTTGGCCAAATCTAGAGTCCCCTCGGTGTTAAGGAGCTCACAGGGAAAGAGAAGGCAGAAGTAGAATTCCACATTTGGAATATTGTGTGCAGTTCTGGTCACCTCACTATAAGAAGGATGTGGAAGCGCTGGAAAGAGTGCAGGGGAGATTTACCAGGATGCTGCCTGGTTTGGAGGGTAGGTCTTATGAGGAAAGGTTGAGGGAGCTAGGGCTGTTCTCTCTGGAGCGGAGGAGGCTGAGGGGAGACTTAATAGAGGTTTATAAAATGATGAAGGGGATAGATAGAGTGAACGTTGAAAGACTATTTCCTCGGGTGGATGGAGCTATTACAAGGGGGCATAACTATAGGGTTCATGGTGGGAGATATAGGAAGGATATCAGAGGTAGGTTCTTTACGCAGAGAGTGGTTGGGGTGTGGAATGGACTGCCTGCAGTGATAGTGGAGTCAGACACTTTAGGAACATTTAAGCGGTTATTGGATAGGCACATGGAGCACACCAGGATGATCGGGAGTGGGATAGCTTGATCTTGGTTTCAGATAAAGCTTGGCACAACATCGTGGGCCGAAGGACCTGTTCTGTGCTGTACTGTTCTATGTTCTATGTTCTAGAAAGTTTATCTCGGAGAATTTAATTCTCCAGGAAGCTGAGAGGAGTATGAAAAGTGGAGGGGTGAAATCAAAAGGGAAATTAGGAAAGCAAACAGCATGAAAGAAAATTGGCTGGCAAAATTAAGGAAAACCCAAGTATGTTTATCTTCAGATAATAGATGTTCTATCTTAAGAGTAGGAGGATAACCTAGGAAAGAGTAGGCCCCATAAAAGACCAAAACAGGTCACGTGTGGAGACGGAATTTAAAAAAAATTAATTTACAGGATGTGGGCATCACTGACTAGGCCAGCATTTATTGCCCATCACTAATTGCCCTTGAGAAGGTGGTGGTGAACTGCCTTCTTAACTGCTGCAGTCCATGTGGTGTCAGTACAAGTTTCTATCGGTATATAAAGAGAAAAAGATTGACAAAAACGAATGTAGGCCCCTTACGTTCAGAAACGGGAGAATTCGTTATCAGGAATAAAGAAATAGCTGAGGAATTAAATTAGTACTTTGCTTCAATCTTCACTAAGGAAGACGTGAATAATGTACCAGAAATGCTGAGAGAAACATGTTTTAGTGAGGAACTGAAGGAAATCAGCATGAGTAGAGAAATGGTTTTAGGGAAATTGATGGGATTGAAGGTGGATAAATCTCCAGATCCTGATAATCTTCATTCCAAAGTCCTTAAGGAAGTGGCCATGGAAATAGTACAAAGAACAGAACAAAGAACAGTACAGCACAGGAAACAGGTCCTTCAGCCCTCCAAGCCTGTGCCGCTCATTGGTCCAACTAGACCATTCGTTTGTATCCCTCCATTCCCAGACTGCTCATGTGACTATCCAGGTAAGTCTTAAACGATGCCAGCGTGTCTGCCTCCACCACCCTACTTGGCAGCGCATTCCAGGCCCCCACCACTCTCTGTGTAAAAAACGTCCCTCTGATATCTGAGTTATACCTCGCCCCTCTCACCTTGAGCCCATGACCCCTCGTGATCGTCACCACCGACCTGGAAAAAGCTTCCCACTGTTCACCCTATCTATACCCTTCATAATTTTGTACACCCCTCTTCGGTCTCCCCTCATTCTCCGTCTTTCCAGGGAGAACAAGTCCAGTTTACCCAATCTCTCCTCATAGCTAAGACCCTCCATACCAGGCAACATTCTGGTAAACCTTCTCTGCACTCTCTCGAACACCTCCACGTCCTTCTGGTAGTGCGGCGACCAGAACTGGACGCAGTACTCCAAATGTGGCCTAACCAGTGTTCTATACAACTGTAGCATCAGACTCCAGCTTTTATACTCTATACCCCATCCTATAAAGGCAAGCATACTTCACCACCTTCTCCACCTGTACTGCCACCTTCAAGGATTTGTGGACTTGCACACCTAGGTCCCTCTGTGTTTCTATACTCTTGATGGCTCTGCCATTTATTGTATAACTCCCCCCTACATTAGTTCTTCCAAAATGCATCACTTCGCATTCATCTGGATTAAATTCCATCTGCCATTTCTCCGCCCAATTTTCCAGCCTATCTATATCCTTGTAGATCCATTGGTGGCTATTTTCCAAAATTCTTTGGACTTTGGAATAGTCCCTTCAGATTGGTGGGTAGCTAATGTAAGCCTGCTATTCAAAAAGGGAGGTAGAGAGAAAACATGGAACTACAAACCAGTGAGCTGAATGTCGATACTGGGGAAGTTACAACATGTCAATTATCAAGCATTTGGAAGACAGTGATATAATCAAAGTCAGGCATGGATTTACAGAACGGAAGTCATGCTTGACGAATCTATGAGAATCCTTTGAGGATATAACTTGTAGAGTTGACAGAGGAGAATCAATGAATTTGGTTTATTTAGACTTTCAGAAGGCTTTCGACAAGGTCTCACATAACAGACAACTATGTAAAGTTAAAGCACATGAGATCGCAAGTAATTTCTTAAGATGGATAGAAAACTGGTTAGCAGATGGGAAACAAAGAGTTGGCATAAAAGGGTCTTTTTCTGATTGGCAGTCAGTGACTAGTGGAGTTAGAATCATAGAAGCCCTACAGTGCAGGAGGAGGCCATTCAGCCCATAAAGTCTGCACCAACCACAATCCCCCCAGGTCCTATTCTCGTAACCCCACATATTTACCCTGCTGAACTCCCTGACATGAGGGTCAATTTAGCATGGCCTTGGGTTCCGCAGGGATATGTGCTAGGACTCCAACTATTCACATTATATATTAATGATTTGGAAAAGGGAACTGTGAATGTATTGTCTCCAAATTTGCAGATGATACAAAATTGAATGGGAGGGTGAGCTGTGAGGGGGATGCAGAGATGCTTCAGCGTGATTTGGACCGGCTGAGTGTGTAGGCATGTACATGGCAGATGCAGTATAATGTGGATGAATGTGAGGTTATCCATTTTGGTAGCAATAATAGGAAGACAGGTAATTACTTGAATGGGTGTAAATTGAAAGAGGTGTATACTCAGTGAGACCTTGCAGTCCTCGTGCAACAGTTGCTGAAAGCAAGTGCGTAGGTACAGCAGGCAGTAAAGAAGGCAAATGGTATGTTGGCCTTCATAGTGAGAGGATTTAAGTATAGGGATAGGGATGTTTTGCTGCGATTGTGTAGGGCGTTGGTGAGGCCACACCTGGAGTACTGTGTGCAGTTTTGGTGTCCTTATCTGAGGAAGAATGTCTTTGCTACAGAGAAAGTTCAGCGAAGGTTTACCAGGCTGATTCCTGGGATGGCAGGCCTGTCATATGAGAAGAGACCAGGTCAGTTAGAATTATAGTCATTTGAGTTTAGAATAGTGAGAGGGGATCTCATAGAAACTTTTAAAATTCTAACAAGGTTAGACAGGGTGGATTCAGAAAGAATGTTCCAGAACTGGGGGGTCATAGTTTGAGGATAAGGGGTAAACTTTTTAGAACTGAGGTGAGGAGAAATTTCTTCACCCAGAGTATGGTGAATGTGTGGAATTCACTACCAACGAATGTAGTTGAGGCCAAAACTTTGTGATTTCAAGAAGAAATTAGATATAGCTCCTGGGGCTATAGGAATCAAGGGATATGCGGGGATGGGGGGAATCAGGATATTGAATTTGATGATCAGACATGATCAAAATGAATGGCGGAGCAGGCTCAGAGGGCTGAATGCCTACCCCTGCTTCTAGTTTCTATACCCACAGTGCTGATAGGGAGGGACCCTGCGACAGTGAAGGAACAGCGATATATTTCCAAGTCAGGATGCCAAGTGACTTTGATGGGAACTGGCAGGTGGTGCTGTCCCCTGTGTCTGCTGCCCTTTTCATTCCGGATGGTAGCAATCATGAGTTTGGAAGATGCTGTTGAAGGATTTGAATTTGATTTATTATTGTCACATGTATTGGTATACAGTGAAAAGTATTGATTCTTGTGCATTATACAGACAAAGCATACTATTCATAGAGTACATGGGGAGAAGGAAAGGAGATGGTGCAGAATATAGTGTTCCAGTCATAGCTAGGGTGTAGAGAAAGATCAACTTAATATAAGGTAGGTCCATTCAAAAGTCTGATGGCAGTAGGGAAGCAGCTGTTCTTGAGTCGGTTGGTACGTGACCTCAGACATTTGCATCATTTTCCCGGCGGAAGAAGGTGGAAGAGAGTCTGTCAGGCGTGGGTTGGGTCCTTGATTATACTGGCTCTTTTTCTGAGACAGCGGGAAGTATAGATGGAGTCAGTGAGTGGGAGGCTGGTTTGCGTGATGGACCTGGCTACATTCACAACCCTTTGTAGTTTCTTGCGGTCTTGGTCAGAGCAGTAGCTATACCATGCTGTGATACTTCTGGAAAGGATGCTTTTTATGGTACTGTGGTGAACCATCGTTGGTTCCCACTGGATAGTACTGAGCCAGGGTCTGGCCAGTACTACAAGTATGTACATATGTTGCTGTTGGGTTAGGGATGGGTTGTGCTACTTGTTGCTGTTGGGGTTAGGGTGGGGTTGTTACACCTTTGTATGGTAGTGTTGTGGTACATCCCAGTCGGGCTCCGCCTCCTGGGAGAGGTATAAAGGTCCCTGTTCTGGCTGGGACCCCTCAGTCTGGGATCGTGTATATAATTGTTAGCTGCTTTGTTACAGCAAATAAAAGCCTTTATTTCCTGAGCATCAAGCCTCGTGTATGATAACGCACATCAGGTACATCTGTAAAAATTGGTGCGAGTCGTAGCGGACATGCTGAATGTCCTTAGTCTCCTGAGAAAGTAGAGGTGTTGGTGCGCTTTCTTAATTATAGCGTTGGCGTGGAAAGATCAGGACAGGTTGTTGATGATCTGGACACCTGGAAAGTTGAAGCTGTCAACCATTCCACTTCATCCATGTTGATGTAGACAGGGACATATCCTCTACTTTGCTTCCTGAAGTCGATAACGATCTCCTTCGTTTTACTTTGGAGCCTTGGTGAATTGCTGTAGTGCATCATGTAGATGGTGTATATGGCTGTCACTGATCGGTAGTGGTAGAGTCCAGCCAAGTCACATATCCCCTGTAGATGGTGGACAGACTTTGGGGTGTCAGGAGGTGAGATTCTCACTGCAGGATTCCTAGCCTCTGGTCTGCTCTTGTAGCCACAGTATTTATATGGATAGTCCAGTTCAGTTTATGGTCAGTGGTAACCCCATGATGTAGATAATGGAGGAATTCAGCAATGGTACTGTCATCGAATGTCAAAAAATTAAAGTAAAGTTCATTTATTAGTCACAAGTAGGTTTACATCAACACTGCAATAAAGTTACTGTGAAAATCCCATAGTCACCACACTCAGGCGCCTGTTCGGGTACACTGAGAGAGAATTTAGCATGGCCAAAGCACCTGACCAGCACATCTTTGAAGTGTGGAAGAAAACCGCAGCACCCGGAGGAAACCCACACAGACATAGGGGAAACATGCAAACTCCGCACAGACAGTGACCCAAGCTGGGAATCGAATCCAGGTCTCTGGCTAGCCACTGTGCCTCCATGATCGCCAAGGGGCAATGGTTAGATCCTCTCTTGTTGGAGAAAGTCATTGCCTGGGCACTTGTGTGGCACAAATGTTACTTGACACTTGTCAGCCCAAACCTGAATATTGTCCAGATCTTGTTGCATTTGGGCATAGACTAATTAAGTACCTGAGGAGTTGCAAATGATGCTGAATATTGTGCAGTCATCAGCGAAAACCCCCACTTCTGATGTTATGATGAAAGGAAGGTCATTGATGAAGCAGCTGAAGATGGTTGGGCCTAGGACTTGAGGAACTCCTGCAGTGATGTCCTAGAACTGAAATGATTGATCGCCAATTGCAGCAACCATTTTTCTTTGTGCCAGGTATGACAACAATCAACGGAGAATGTTCTCCCTGGTTCCCATTGACTCCAGTTTTGCTAGGACTCCTTGAAGCCACACTCAGTCAAATGTTGCCTTGATATCAAAGGCAGTCACTCTCACCTCGTCTCTGGCATTCTGTTGTTTTGTCCATGTTTAAACCAAGGCTGTAATGAAGTCAGGAGCTGAGTGACTCTGGTGGAACCCAAATTGAGTGTCCATGAGCAGGTTATTGCTGAACAAGTGCTGCTTGATCGCGCTGTTGATGACATCTTGCATCACTTTGCTGATGCGAGAGAATAGACTAATAGTAAGGTAATTGGCCGGGAATTTGATTCCAGGTCCCTGGAGCATTACCCTGGATCTTTGCATTGCTAGTCCTCCCCTTGTGTGGGTATGGTTCTTAATGAATACTTTGCGTCTGTATTCACAGAAGAGGGGAGACCATTGCAGACATTGTAGTTAAGGAGGAGGAGTGAGAAATTAAAAATGTGAGAAACGGAGAGAGTTGGGGATTAGAATTTTCACAGTGGATAAATCACCAGGCTGGGTGAAATACAACCCTGTTTGTGAAAAGAAGTCAGAGAGGAAACAGTGGATGTTCTGACCATCATTTTCCAATCTTCACTGGATACATGTGTGATACAGGCAGATTGGGGGTCTGCTGACATTGTACCTTTTTTCAAAAATGGCATGAGGGATCGATCAAACAATTACAGGCCAGTCAGTCTGACCTTGGTAATGGATAAATTATTGGAACCAATTCTGAGAAACAGGATTAACTGTCAATTTGGCCCAGATTAATCAAGAACATTCAGCATGAATTTGTTCAGGGAAGATTGTGTTTGTTTAGCTTCATTTTTCAAGCTGAACAAACACAATATAAGGACATAAGAACATAAGAAATAAGTGCAGGAGTAGGCCATCTAGCCCCTCGAGCCTGCCCCGCCATTCAATAAGATCATGGCTGATCCGAAGTGAATCAGTTCCACTTACCCGCCTGCTCCCCATAACCCTTAATTCCCTTACCGATCAGAAATCCATCTATCCGTGACTTAAACATATTCAACGAGGTAGCCTCCACCACTTCAGTGGGCAGAGAATTCCAGAGATTCACCACCCTCTGAGAGAAGAAGTTCCTCCTCAACTCTGTCCTAAACTGACCCCCCTTTATTTTGAGGCTGTGCCCTCTAGTTCTGGTTTCCTTTCTAAGTGGAAAGAATCTCTCCACTTCTACCCTATCCATCTCCTTCATGATCTTATAGGCCTCTATAAGATCACCCCTCAGCCTTCTAAACTCCAACGAGTACAAACCTAATCTGCTCAATCTCTCCTCCTAATCTACACCCCTCATCTCCGATATCAACCTGGTAAACCTTCTCTGCACTCCCTCCAAGGCCAATATATCCTTTCGCAAATAAGGGGACCAAAACTGCGCACACTATTCCAGCTGCAGCCTCACCAATGCCTTGTACAGATGCATCCTTGAGGGAGGCACGATAGTACAGTGGTTAGCACTGTTGCTTCACAGTACCAGGACCTGGGTTCGATTCCCGGCTTGGGTCACTGTCTATGTGGAGTTTGCATTTCTCCCAGTGTCTGCATGGGTTTCCTCTGGGTGCTCTGAAAGATGTGCTGGTTAGGTGCATTGACCCGAACAGGTGCCGGACTGTGGCGACCAGGGGAAATTCACAGTAACTTCATTGCAGTGTGAATGTAACTAATTTATAACTTGGTTTGTTCTCACTGGAACAACAGAGGTCGAGGAGCAACCTGATGGAAGTCTACAAGATTATAAAGGACATAGACAGAGTGGATAGTCAGAAGCTTTTTCCCAGGTGGAAGAGTCAATTACTAGGGGGCACAGGTTTAAGGTGCAAGGGGCAAGGTTTAAAGGAGACGAACGAGGCAAATGTTTTACACACAGGATGAAGGGTACCTGGAACTCGCTGCCGGGGGAGTTAGTGGAAGCAGATACGAGAGTGAGTTTTAAGGGGCTTCTGGACAAATACATGAAGAGGATGGGAATAGAGGGATATGGTCCCCGGAAGGGTAGGATGTTTTAGTTCAGTCGGGCAGAATGGTCAGTGCAGGCTTGGAGGGCCGTAGGGCCTGTTCTTGTGCTGTTCTTTGTCTTCGTTCTTTGATTGAATTTTTGAGGAGGTAACAAGGAGGATTGATGAGGGTGGATAGAACAGTTGATATGGTCCACGTGGATTTTAGCAAGACAAGGTCCCACAAGGCAGACTGGTTAAGAACAAAGAACATTACAGCACAATACAGGCCCTTTGGCCCTCGATGTTGTGCCAAGCTTTGTCCGAAACCAAGATCAAGCTATCCCACTCCCTATCATTCTGGTGTGCTCCATGTGCCTACCCAATAACCGCTTGAAAGTTCCATAAATTGTATGACCCCACTACCACAACAGGCAGTACATTCCACACCCCAGCCACTCTGAGTAAAGAACCTCAGACATCCCCCCTATATCTCCCACCATGAACCTTATAGTTATGCCCCCTAGTAACAGCTACATTTACCTGAGGAAATAGTCTCTGAACGTCCACTCTATCTATCCCCCTCATTATCTTATAAACCTCTATTAAGTCACCTCTCATCCTCCTCCGCTCTAAAGAGAAAAGCCCTAGCTCCCTCAACCTTTCCTCATAAGACCTACCCTCCAAACCAGGCAACATCCTGGTAAATCTCCTCTGCACTCTCTCCAATGCTTCCACATCCTTCTTATAGTGAGGTGACCAGAACTGCACACAATACTCCAAATGTGGTCTCACCAAGGTCCTGTACAGTTGCAGCATAACCCCACGGCTCTTAAACTCAAACCCTCTGTTAATAAACGCTAACACACTATAGGCCTTCTTCACGGCTCTATCCACTTAAGTGGCAAGCTTCAGAGATCTGTGGATATGAACCCCAAGATCTCTCTGTTCCTCCACATTCCTCAGAACCCTGCCGTTGACCCTGTAATCCGCATTCAAATTTGTCCTACCAATATGAATCACCTCGCACTTATCAGTGTTAAACTCCATCTGCCATTTTTCGGCCCAGCTCTGCATCCCATCAATGTCTCTTTGCAGCCTACAACGGCCCTCCACCTCATCCACTACTCCACCAATCTTGGTGTCATCAGCAAATTTACTGACCCACCCTTCAGCCCCCTCCTCCAAGTTATTGATAAAAATCATAAATAGCAGAGGACCCAGCACTGATCCCTGTGGTACACCGCTGGTAACTGGTCTCCAGTCTGAAAATTTTCCATCCACCACCACCCTCTGTCTTCCATGAGATATGATGTGGAGATGCTGGCATTGGACTGGGGTAAACACAGTAAGAGTTTTAACAACACCAGGTTAAACCTGGTGTTGTTAAAACTCTTTCTATGAGATAGCCAGTTACTTATCCAATTGGCCAAATTTCCCTCTATCCCACACCTCCTTACTTTCTTCATGAGCCGACCATGGGAAACCTTATCAAACGCCTTACTAAAATCCATGTATACGACATCAACTGCTCTACCTTCATATACACACTTAGTTACCTCCTCAAAGAATTCAATCAAATTTGTGAGGCAAGACTTAGCCTTCACGAATCCGTGTTGACTGTCCCGGATTAAGCTGCATCTTTCCAAATGATCATAAATCCTATCCCTCAGGACCTTTTCCATTAACTTACCGACCACCAAACAAAGTAAGACTAACCAGCCTATAATTACCAGGGTCATTCCTATTTCCTTTCTTGAACAGAGGAACAACATTCGCCACTCTCCAGTCCTCTGGCACTATCCCCGTGGACAGTGAGGACCCAAAGATCAAAGCCAAAGGCTCTGCAATCTCATCCCTTGCCTCCCAGAGAATCCGAGGATATATCCCACCTGGCCCAGGGGACTTATCGACCCTCAGGTTTTTCAAAATTGCTAATATATCTTCCCTCAGAACATCTACCTCCTCCAGCCTATCAGCCTGTATCACATTCTCATCCTCAAAAACATGGCCCCTCTCCTTGGTGAACACTGAAGAAAAGTATTCATTCATCGCCTCGCTTGACTCTCTTGACTCCATGCACAAGTTCCCACTACTATCCTTGACCGGCCCTAACCTCACCCTGGTCATTCTTTTATTTCTCACATAAGAGTAAAAAGCCTTGGGGTTTTCCTTGATCTGACCCGCCAAGGACTTCTCATGCCCCCTCCTAGCTCTCCTAAGCCCTTTTTTTAGATCATTCCTTGCTAGTTTGTAACCCTGAAGCAACCCAACTGAACCTTGTTTTCTTATCCTTACATATGCTTCCTTTTTCCTCTTGACAAGACATTCAACCTCTTTTGTGAACCACGGTTCCCTCACTCGGCCATTTCCTCCCTGCCTGACAGGGACATACCCATCAAGGACACGCAGTATTTGTTCCTTGAACAAGCTCCACTTTTCATTTGTGCCTTTCCCTGACAGTTTCTGTTCCCATCGTATGCTCCCTAATTCTTGCCTAATCGAATCATAATTACCCCTAAGTTAAATAAATAAAAGTCCATGGGAATGCAGCAGACTTGATAGAAAATTCGCTGAATGGCAGGAAACAAGAGGGAATGTTTTACGGATGCTTTTGCAACTGAAAAGCTGTTTCAAGTGGGATTTCACAGGGCTCAGTATGTGATTCCCTACATGTTGTGATATGTATTAATGATTTGGACGTAAATGTTCGGGGCATGATTAAGAAGTTTGTAGGCAACACAATAATTGGCCTGAAGTTAATAGTGAGGAGGGAAACTGTGGACTTCAGGAAGATATTAATGGATTGATCAGGTGGTCAGAAAAACAGCAAATGGAATTCAACGCAGAGAAATGTGAGGTGATGTAATTAGGGAGGTCAAACAAGGCAAAGGAATACACAGTTGAGGGAAGAATATTGAGAGGTGTAGAGGAATGAGGAACATCCACAGATCCCTAAAGGTAGCAGAACAGAATGATAAGGTAATTAAGGCAGCATATCAAATACTTTCCTTTATCAGCCGAGGCATAGATTGTCATAGAATTCCTACAGTGCAGTGCAGTTCAACCCATCGAGCTGCACCGACAACAATCCCACCCAGGCCCCATCCCTGGAACCCCACCCCCGGAACCCCACATATTTACCCCGCTAATCCCTCTGCGCATCTCGAGACACTAAGGGGTAATTTAGCATGGCCAATTAATCTAACCCGCATATCTTTGGACTGGAACACCCAGAGGAAACCCATGCAGACACGGAGAATGTACAAACTCCACACAGACAGTGCCCCAAGCCAGGTATCAAACCCAGGTCCCTGAAGCTGTGAGGTAGCAGTGCTAAGCACTGTCACTGTGTAGCCCAACATAACAGCAGGGAGGTTATTCTGGAACAATACAAAACAACATTTAGGCTACAACTAGAATACTGTGCACAGTTCCGGTCACTTCATTACAGAAAGGACGTAATTACAGTAGAGAGGAGATTTATGAGGATGTTGCCAGGATTGGAAAATTGCAGCGATGAGGAAAGATTGGATGGCTGGGATTGTTCTCCTTGGAACAGGGGAGCCTGAGGAAAGGTTTGACCTATTTCACGTAGCATGGAGGTCAGTGACTAGACAGCATCGATTTAGTGATCGGGTGAAGGATTATAAGTTCATAAGATATAGGAGCAGAATTAAGCCATTCGGCCCATCTAGTCTGCTCCGCCAGTCGATCATGGCTGATATGCCCCTCATCCTCATTTTCCTGCCTTCTCCCCATAGCCCTTCAACCTTTTACCAATTAAAAATCTGTCTAACTCCCTAAATTTACTCTCTGTCCCAGCATCCATCGCACTTTGGGGTAGTGAATTCCAAAGATTCACAACCCTTTGGGAGAAGTAGTTTCTCCTCAAGTCTCTTTTAAATTTGCTACCCCTTATCCTAAAACTACGACCTCTTATCCTTGAATGTCCCATAAAAGGAAGCATCCACTCCACATCTACTTTATCCATTCCTTTTATCATCTTCTGTACCTTAATTTGATCTCCCCTCATTCTTCTAAATTCCAGAGAGTATAGGCCTAAATTGTTCAATCTCTCTTGATATGAGAAGCCCCTCAACTCTGAAATTAATCTAGTGAACCTCCTCTGAACTACCTCTACACTTTCCCTCAAATACGTGGACCAAAACTCTGCACAATACTCCAGGTGCGTTCTCACCAATGCCTTGGATAGTTGCAACAATACTTTCTTACTTTTATATTCTCTTTTTTAACCTATAATGAACTAATGAAAAGTGGAACTTTTTCAAGGAACAAATACTGGATGTCCTTGATAGGTATGTTCCTGTCAGGCAGGGAGGAAATGGCCGAGTGAGGGAACCATGGTTCACAAAAGAGGTGGAATATCTTGTGAAAAGGAAGAGGGAAGCTTATGTAGGTATGAGGAAACAAGGTTCAGATGGCTCGATTGAGGGTTACAAGTTAGCAAGGAATGAGCTGAAAAAGGGGCTTAGGAGAGCTAGGAGGGGACATGAGAAGTCCTTGGCGGGTCGGATCAAGGAAAACCCCAAGGCTTTTTACTCTTTTGTGAGGAATAAAAGAATGACCAGGGTGAGGTTAGGGCCGGTCAAGGACAGTAGTGGGAACTTGTGTATGGAGTCAGTAGAGATAGGCGAGGTGATGAATGAATACTTTTCTTCAGTGTTCACCAAGGAGAGGGGCCATGTTTTTGAGGAAGAGAAGGTGTTACAGGCTAATAGGCTGGAGGAAATAGATGTTCGGAGGGAGGATGTCTTGGCAGTTTTGAATAAACTGAAGGTCGATAAGTCCCCTGGGCCTGATGAAATGTATCCTAGGATTCTGTGGGAGGCAAGGGATGAGATTGCAGAGCCTTTGGCTTTGATCTTTGGGTCCTCGCTGTCCACGGGGATGGTGCCAGAGGACTGGAGAATGGCGAATGTTGTTCCTCTGTTTAAGAAAGGGAATAGAAATGACCCTGGTAATTATAGACCGGTTAGTCTTACTTCGGTGGTTGGTAAATTGATGGAAAGGGTCCTTAGGGATGGGATTTACGACCATTTAGAAAGATGCGGATTAATCCGAGATAGTCAGCACGGATTCGTGAAGGGCAAGTCGTGCCTCACAAATTTGATAGAATTTTTTGAGGAGGTAACTAAGTGTGTTGATGAAGGTAGGGCAGTTGATGTCATATACATGGATTTTAGTAAGGCGTTTGATAAGGTCCCCCATGGTCGGCTTATGATGAAAGTGAGGAGGTGTGGGATAGAGGGAAAGTTGGCCGATTGGATAGGTAACTGGCTGTCTGACCGAAGACAGAGGGTGGTGGTCGATGGAAAATTTTCGGATTGGAGGCAGGTTGCTAGCGGTGTGCCGCAGGGATCAGTGCTTGGTCCTCTGCTCTTTGTGATTTTTATTAATGACTTAGAGGAAGGGGCTGAAGGGTGGATCAGTAAATTTGCTGATGACACCAAGATTGGTGGAGTAGTGGATGAGGTGGAGGGCTGTTGTAGGCTGCAAAGAGACATAGATAGGATGCAAAGCTGGGCTGAAAAATGGCAAATGGAGTTTAACCCTGATAAATGTGAGGTGATTCATTTTGGTAGGACAAATTTAAATGTGGATTACAGGGTCAAAGGTAGGGTTCTGAAGACTGTGGAGGAACAGAGAGATCTTGGGGTCCATATCCACAGATCTCTAAAGGTTGCCAGTCAAGTGGATAGAGCTGTGAAGAAGGCCTATAGTGTGTTAGCTTTTATTAACAGGGGGTTGGAGTTTAAGAGCCGTGGGGTTATGCTGCAACTGTACAGGACCTTGGTGAGACCACATTTGGAATATTGTGTGCAGTTCTGGTCACCTCACTATATGTGGAAGCGCTGGAAAGAGTGCAGAGGAGATTTACCAGGATGCTGCCTGGTTTGGAGGGTAGGTCATATGAGGAAAGGTTGAGGGAGCTAGGGCTGTTCTCTCTGGAGCGGAGGAGGCTGAGGGGAGACTTAATAGAGGTGTATAAAATGATGAAGGGGATAGATAGAGTGAACGTTCAAAGACTATTTCCTCGGGTGGATGGAGCTATTACAAGGGGGCATAACTTTAGGGTTGGTGGTGGGAGATACAGGACGGATATCAGAGGTAGGTTCTTTACGCAGAGAGTGGTTGGGGTGTGGAATGGACTGCCTGCAGTGATAGTGGAGTCAGACACTTTAGAAACATTTAAGCGGTTATTGGATAGGCACATGGAGCACACCAGGATGATAGGGAGTGTGAGAGCTTGATCTTGGTTTCAGATAAAGCTCGGCACAACATCGTGGGCCGAAGGGCCTGTTCTGTGCTGTACTGTTCTATGTTCTATAAATGCCACATTCCATTCACTTTCTTTATTATCTGCTGTACCTGCATGCTAGTTTTCTGTGACTGTGAACGAGGACACCCAGATCCCTCTGCACTGGAGCACCCCAAAGTCTCTCCCCATTTAGATAATAAGTCGCCTTCCCATTTTTCTGACCAAAATGCATGACCTCACTTATTCACGTTAAACTCCATCTGCCACATTTTGGCCCACTCTCCTAACCTGTCTGGATCCATTTGTAAGGTTCTTATCTCCTAATTGCAACTTACTGTCCGGCCTATTTTTGTGTCATCTGCAAGTTTAGCGATAGAGTCTTCTATCCCTGTATCCAAGTTGTTAATATAGATTGTAAATAGCTAGGGCCCAAGTGCCGAAACCTTTGGCACCCCACGAGTTACTTTTTGCCATCCAGAAAAGAAAACATTTGTCCCGACTCTGTTTTCTGTCCATCAGCCAGTCACCTATCCAAGCTCATAAGTTACCCCATATCCCATGTGATCTAACCTTGTGAATTAACCTTTTGTGCGGCACTTTAACAAACACGCTCCGGAAATCCAGATATACTACATCTACAGGATCCCCATTATCCATTTTACTTGTTACATCTTTGAAGAACTCTAGCAAATTAGTCAAATATGATTTGTCCTTCATGAAACCATGCTGACTCTGGTGGATAT
Source organism: Mustelus asterias (assembly GCF_964213995.1). NCBI lineage: Eukaryota > Metazoa > Chordata > Chondrichthyes > Carcharhiniformes > Triakidae > Mustelus > Mustelus asterias. The sequence continues at coordinate 73,358,812 of NC_135804.1, read as the reverse complement.
CGTTTTGACTTTCTAAATGTCCTGATGTTGCTTCCTTGATAATTGATTCTAACACTTTCCCAACAACAGATGTTAAACTAATTGGTCTGTAATTTCCCACATTTTGCCTTCCTCCCTTTTTGAATAAGGGCGTTATATTAGCATTTTTCCAATCCACTGGAACCTTTACCATGGTAAGAGTTTTAACAACACCAGGTTAAAGTCCAACAGGTTTATTTGGTAGTAGTGGTATTTGCTACCAAATAAATCTGTTGGACTTTAACCTGGTGTTGTTAAAACTCTTACTGTGTTCATCCCAGTCCAACGCCGACATCTCCACATCATCACCTTTACCATGTCCAGGGAATTTTAGAATATTATAACCAATGGATCCACGATCTCCGCCGCCATTTCCTTTAATACCCTAGGATGTAGGCCATCAGGCCCGAGGGACTTGTCTGTCCTCAATCCCAATAGTTTGCCGAATACCTTTTCCCTATTGGTGTTGATTGTTCTAAGTTCTACCCTTTTTATTATCTGTGACTTGCCCGTTCCTATAGGAATGGTACGAATGTCCTCCACCGTGAAAACTGAGGCTAAGTATTTATTTAGCATCTCTGACATTTCAGTGTGTTTCCCACTATTAACACTCTGGTTTCATCTTCCAAGGGAGCAATGTCCACCTGAACGACTCTCTTCCCTTTTATATACTTGTGGAAGCTTTTGCTATCCTTCTTGATATTTTCTTTCATAATTTACCTTAGCTCTTTTTATTACCCCTTTGTTTATGTTTGAAAGTTTCCCAATCTTCCAGCCTGCCTTTACAATATGATATACCTTAGTTTTTGCCTTTGTATTGTCCTTGACCTCCTTATTTAGCCATGGATGTTTTTTACCGCCTCTTTCTTCCTCACTAGGCTATATTTTAGTTCTGAGGAATTGAGTATCTCCTTAAACAACTGCCACTGCTCATCCACTGTCCTACCTTTTAGCCTTCCTGCCCACTCTACTCGACCCAAATCTGTCCTCATGCCGATGTAAGGGGGGGATTGGGACATTTTTCATCCAGAGGGCAGTGGGAATCTGGAACTCACTTCCTGAAAGGGTAGTAGTGGCAGAAACTCTCAACTCATTTGAAATGTGTTAGGATATACACCTAAAAATCTCATAATCTCTGGGACTCTAGACCAAGTGCTGGAAGATGGTTGGTGGCTCGCTTTTAGACTGGTTTAATGATGGACGGAGTTGTCACTGCACCGTAATTTTTTCTACATTTGAAAGAAGAGGGCAGGGCAGTGACAGTAGGTGAATTGCTCCTTGGAGAGCTAGCTCCGATATGATGGGCTAAATGGCCTTCTGTGCAGTAACAGTTCCATGACTTCATTCCATGAGCGTGTACTGATCCCACAATCAGTGAAATATATTGAAATGCATAGGCAGTGCGAGTCCACATTCGCATACCACCTAGAAGGGCAGCAAAAGCTTAGAGAGACCATCACTTTGAGGGCAATAAATGCTACCCTTGCCAATGTCCCGTATCGACAGAATCATTTTCTTTTAACTCTAGTTTGTTTGATGTAGATTTTACTTCCAAATGAACAGATTTATGATCATAATTAAAAGGAAAAGCATTTTTAAATGTTAAACCAATATTGAATTGAGGTAAGTTAATAGGCAAAAGAACCAAGGGTGACATGTGCAAAAACCTTTTCACAACAAGTGGCCAGGGTTTGAAATACTCCCGCTAATAGGGTAGTTTAAACAGATTGGCCTCCAGAAAAGAAGTAGATAAATGTTTAAAGGAAAAGTAATTGTGGGGATATGGGAAAAGAGCAGGTGAGTGTACTAAACGTGTATTACTTTACATTTGGCTATGTCAGACATCATCTTGTGCCCAGTTGCCAACACATTCTACAACTGGAAAAGGCCTTTCTTGCTTCCGGTGTCAGGAGGACAAGATGATAGTGGGAGAAGAGGAATAGGAAGGTAAAGGGAAAGGAATAGATGTAACAGATGTTGATGAGATGGGCAGGCAGCTGAAGGTGGAGCGGAGGCAGGAAAGTGAGAACTTGGATGGAACAAGTGGCTACAAAGTTGCCCTTTTCAAGTCAAAACTCTGTCATGCCAAATACAAAGACATCCTACGATGAAAGTTCAGTCAATACTTCTAAAAACTGGACGCAAGCTTTAATAATGACTGGCAAATTATGTGACCTTTGACATTTGAGCTACAGACAGTACCAAGTCTCAAGCGATTGCCTTCTGGGGTATTTACACATCTCTTTGTTTAAGGATGGGCCAACTCAAAAGGAGTAGGAGTTTTTAGACTACTTGCCTCCATGTTTCATACTAGACAAAAGGGAAGACGGAAATTCAATTGTGGCAGAGGGAACTGAATGGTCACTATCAACCTTCTGTTTTATCATGACGGTTTGCTCCATCTGGACTAAACTAGGTGAATAGAACAAAGATCAAAGAAAATTACAACACAGGAATAGGTCCTTCAGCCCTCCAAGCCTGCACCAACCATGCTGCCCGACTGAACTAAATCCCCCTACCCTTCCGGGGACCATATCCCTCTAATCTCATCCTATTCATGTATTTGTCAGGACGCCCCTTAAAAGTCACTACCGTATCCGCTTCCACTACCTCCCCCGGCAACGTGTTCCAGGCACCCACTACTTTCTGTGTAAAAAATCTGCCTCGGACATCTCCTTTAAACCTTGCCCCTCGCACCTTAAACCTGTGCCCCCTAGTATTTGACTCTTCCACCCTGGTTAAAAGCTTCTGACTATCCAGTCTGTCCATGTCTCTCATAATCTTGTAGACTTCTATCAGGTCGCCCCCTCAACCTCCAAAATATTAAAAATGTTATACACAAAACGGTGAGAGATGTTGCATTTCATTTGGGGTAAGGTTTGCTGTTGAGTTTAATTGGGATACACATTCCAGAGGTAAGAAAAGACACACCTCTTGCCATACAAAATATCCTGATCATGGACAGGATACACTGTCAGTGATAACTATATTGGATGACCTAAAATGCATTATCTTAATATAAAAGAACAAAGAACAATACAGCACAGGAACAGGCCCTTCGGCCCTCCAAGCCCGCGCCGCTCCCTGATCCAAACTAGACCATTCTTTTGTATCCCTCCATTCCCACTCCGTTCATGTGGCTATCTAGATAAGTCTTAAACGTTCCCAGTGTGTCCGCCTCCACCTCCTTGCCCGGCAGCGCATTCCAGGCCCCCACCACCCTCTGTAAAATACATTCTTCTGATATTCGTGTTAAACCTCTCTCTCCCCCCCCCCCACCACCCTATCTATGCCTTTCATAATTTTATACACCTCGAATAGGCCACCCCTCATCCTCCGTCTTTCCAGTGAGAACAACCCCAGTTTACCCAATCTCTCCTCATAACTAAGCCCTTCCATACCAGGCAACATCCTGGTAAACCTCCTCTGCACTCTCTCTAAAGCCTCCACATCCTTCTGGTAGTGTGTGGTGACCAAAACTGGACGCAGTATTCCAAATGCGGCCGAACCAACGTTCTATACAACTGCAACATCAGACCCCAACTTTTACACTCTATGCCCCTTCCTATAAAGGCAAGCATGCCATATGCCTTATTCACTACGTTCTCCACCTGTGACGTCACCTTCAAGGATCTGTGGACTTGCACACCCAGGTCCCTCTGCGTATCTACACCCTTTATGGTTCTGCCATTTATCGTATAGCTCCCCCCTACGTTAGTTCTACCAAAATGCATCACTTCGCATTTATCTGGATTGAACTCCATCTGCCATTTCTTTGCCCAAATTTCCAGCCTATCTATATCCATCTGTAGCCTCTGACAATGTTCCTCACTATCTGCAATTCCAGCCATTTTTGTGTCGTCCGCAAACTTACTGATCACCCCAGTTACACCTTCTTCCAGATCGTTTATAAAAATCACAAACAGCAGAGGTCCCAATACAGAGCCCTGCGGAACACCACTAGTCATGATGTGGAGATGCCGGCGTTGGACTGGGGTGAACACAGTAAGAAGTCTCACAACATCAGGTTAAAGTCCAACAGGTTTATTTGGTAGCAAATACCATAAGTTTTTGGAGCGAGGAGCAGCGCTCCGAAAGCTTATGGTATTTGCTACCAAATAAACCTGTTGGACTTTAACCTGGTGTTGTGAGACTTCTTACTGTGAACACCACTAGTCACAGGCATCCAGCCGGAAAAATACCCTTCCACTACCACCCTCTGTCTTCTGTGACCAAGCCAGTTCTCCACCCATCTAGCCACCTCCCCCTTTTTCCCATGAGATCCAACCTTTTGCACCAACCTACCATGAGGGACTTTGTCAAACACTTTACTAAAGTCCATATAGACGACATCCACGGCCCTTCCCTCGTCAACCATTCTAGTCACTTCTTCAAAAAACTCCTCCAGGTTAGTGAGGCATGACTTCCCTCTCACAAAACCATGCTGACTATCGTGAATGAGTTTATTCCTTTCTAAATGCGCATACATCCTATCTCTAAGAATCCTCTCCAACAACCTCCCTACCACGGACGTCAAGCTCACCGGCCTATAATTACCTGGGTTATCCTTCCTACCCTTCTTAAATAACGGGACCACATTAGCTATCCTCCAATCCTCTGGGACCTCACCTGCATCCAGTGACGAGACAAAGATTTGCGTCAGAGGCCCAGCGATTTCATCTCTCGTCTCCCTGAGCAGCCTTGGATAGATTCCATCAGGCCCTGGGGATTTGTCAGTCTTTATATTCCCTAAAAAACCTAACACTTCCTCCCTTGTAATGGAGATTTTCGCTAACGGGTCAACAGTCCCCTCCGAGACACTCCCAGTCAACACATCCCTCTCCTTTGTGAATACCAACGCAAAGTATTCATTTAGGATCTCCCCTATTTCTTTGGGCTCTAAGCATAATTCCCTGACTTTTGTCCCTGAGAGGTCCGATTTTTTTCCCTAACAATCCTTTTGTTCCTAACGTATGAATAAAATGCCTTGGGATTCTCCTTAATCCTGTCTGCCAAGGACATTTCGTGGCCCCTTTTTGCCCTTCTAATTCCTCGTTTGAGTTAGAAACCTAGAAAAACTACAGCACAAAACAGGCCCTTCGGCCCCACAAGTTGTGCCGAACATATCCCTACCTTTTAGGCCTACCTATAACCCTCCATCCTATTAAGTCCCATGTACTCATCCAGGAGTCTCTTAAAAGACCCTATTGAGTTTGCCTCCACCACCACTGACGGCAGCCGATTCCACTCACCCACCACCCTATGTGTGAAAAACTTCCCCCTAACATCTCCCCTGTACCTACCCCCCAGCACCTTAAACCTGTGTCCTCTCGTAGCAGCCATTTCCACCCTGGGAAAAAGCCTCCGAGAGTCCACCCGATCTATGCCTCTCAACATCTTATATAGCTCTATTAGGTCTCCTCTCATCCTACGTCTCTCCAAGGAGAAAAGACTGAGCTCCCTCAGCCTATCCTCATAAGGCATGCCACTCAATCCAGGCAACATCCTTGTAAATCTCCTCTGCACCCTTTCAATCTTTTCCACATCCTTCCTGTAATGAGGCGACCAGAACTGAGCACAGTACTCCAAGTGGGGTCTGACGAGGGTCTTATATAGCTGCATCATTATCCCCGGACTCCTAAACTCAATCCCTCGATTGATAAAGACCAGCACACCATACGCCTTCTTAACCACCACCTCCACCTGCGGGGCCGATTTTAGAGTCCTATGGACCTGGACCCCAAGGTCCTTCTGATCCTCTACAGTACTAAGAGTCTTTCCCTTTATATTGTACTCCTTCATCCCATTTGACCTGCCAAAATGGACCACTACGCATTTATCTGGGTTGAAGTCCATCTGCCACTTCTCCGCCCGGTCTTGCATCCTATCTCTGTCCCTCTGTAACTTCTGACATCCCTGCAGACTATCCACAACCCCACCAACCTTCGTGTCGTTGGCAAACTTACCAACCCATCCCTCCACTTCCTCATCCAGGTCATTTATGAAAATGACAAACAACAAGGGTCCCAGAACAGATCCCTGGGGCACACCACTGGTGACCGACCTCCATTTAGAAAAAGACCCATCTATACCCACTCTCTGCCTCCTTTGGGCAAGCCAGTTTTGGATCCACAGGGCAGCAGCAATGCCCTCTCACTTTTTCTAGAAGCCCTGCATGGGGGACCTTATCGAACGCCTTGCTAAAATTCATATAAACCACATCTACCGCTTTCCCTTCGTCAATGTGTTTAGTCACATTTTCGAAGAACTCCACCAGGCTCGTAAGGCACGATCTGCCTTTGACAAAGCCATGCTGAGTATTCTTGAGCATACTAAACCTCTTTCTCTCTACTTCTCTAAACTCTAAAGTTCTTTCCTACTTTCTTTGTATTCAACATTTTCCAAGAGAATCTGCCCCCTGGCTCCGACTACAAATGCATATTGGTGATAAGAATCAAAGAGTCATACAGCAGGAAAACACGCCCTTTGTCCCAACTTGTCCATGCCAATCAGCTTTCCAATACTGAACTAGCCCCAATTGTATGCATTTGGCCCATATCCCTCAAAACCTGTCCGATCTACGTACCTGTCCAAAAGTCTTTTAAGTGTTGTAATTGTAACCACCTTTACCATTACCTCTGGCAGCTTATTCCATATATGCACCACCCTTTGTGTGAAGAAGTTGCCCCTCGAGTCCCTTTTAAATCTTTCCCCTCTCACCTTAAAACAATGCCCTCTAGTTCTGGACTCCCCTACCCTGGGGAAAAGACTGTGGCTATTCACCTTATCCATGCCCCTCATGATTTTATTAACTTCTATAAGGTCACTCCTTATCCTCCTATGATCCAGGGAAAAAAGTCCCAGCTTATCCAACCTTTCCTTAAAATTCAAATCTTCCAGTCCTGGTAACTTCCTTGTAAATCTATTCGGCATCCTTTCAAGTTTAATAACATTCCTTCTTACCAGAATTGTATGCAGTACTCCAAATGTGGCCTAACTAATGTCTTGTACAGTTGTAAGATAATCTCTCAACTCCTGTACTCTGCTCTGACCGATAAAGCCAAGTGTGCCAAACGCCTTCTTTACCCCCCCTGTTGACCTGTGACACCACTTTCAAGGAACTATTTTCCTGCACCCCTAGGTCTCTCTGTTCGACAATATTCCCCAGGGCCCTATCATTAACTGTGTAAGTCCTGCCCTGGTTTGTCTTACCAAATTGCAACACGTCGCATTTATCTTAATTAACCTCCATCTGCCATTCCTTGGCCCACTGGCCCAGTTGATCAAGATCCCATTGAAGTCTTAGATAACCTTCTTCACTGATCACTACACCACAACTTTTGGTGTCATAAGCAAACTTATTATGCCTCCTACATTCTCATCCAAGTCAACAAGAGCATGCATTCCGCCTCGGCCAAACCACTATCCGAGGTCATAATCGCAGACATCAGATCAACCTTCTTGAAAGTCAACCCACAGAAAGCGACTGGCCCGGATGGGGTACCTGGACGAGCATTCAGATCCTGCGCAGACCTGCTGGCAGGGGTATTCACAGACATCTTTAACCTCTTCTTACACCGATCTGAGGTCCCCACCTGCCTCAAGAAGACGACCATCATCCCTTTACCAAAGAAAAGCCAGGCAGCGTACCTTAATGATTACCGCCCAGTGGCTTTGATATCCATCATTATGAAGTACTTCAAAAGGTTAGTCATGGCACAGATCGATTCCAGCCTCCCAGATTGCCTGGATCCACTACAGTTAGCCTATTGCCGCAACAAGTCCACAGTAGATGCCATTTCCCTGGCTCTACACTCAATCCTGGAACACCTGAGAAACAAAGACACTTTATTGACTACAGCTTAGCCTTCAACACCACTATTCCCACAAAACTCATCTCCAAACTCCATGACCTCGGACTCAGTTTCCCTTTGCAAATGGATCCTAGACTTTCTGACTCACAGGCAGCAATCAGTAAGGATAGGGAAAACACCACCTCCACGATTATCCTCAACATCGGAGCCTTGCAAGTCTGTGTCCTCAGCCCCTTACTATACTACATATACATCTATGACTGTGCGGCCAAATTCCCCTCCAACTCATTTTCAAATTTGCTGATGACGCCACCATAGTGGGTCGGATCTCAAATAACGATAAGACAGAGTACAGAAAAGAGAGAATTTGGTGAATTGGTGCAACGAGAATAATCTCTCCCTAAATGTCAGTAAAATTAAGGAGATAGTTATCAACTTTGGGAAGCGTAGTGGAGGACAAGCTCCAGTCAACATCAACAGGAGATGAACTGGAAATCGTTGAGAGCTTCAGGTTTCTTGGTGTCCCTCCACGACATCACTATAGTTAAGAAAGCTCACCAATGCCTCTACTTCCTCAGGAGGCTAAAAAGAATTCAGCATGTCCTCCACGACTCTTACCAACTTTTACAGATGCACCATAGAAAGCATCCTTTCTGGATGTGTCACAGCTCTGACCAAGACCGCAAGAAACTATACATGGTTATGAACGAAGTAGAGTTCATCATGTAAACCAGCCTCTCTGTCTACACGTCCTGCTGCCTCAGAAAAGCAGCCAGCATGATCAAGGACCCTACGCACCCGAAAATACTCTCTTCCATCTTCTTCCATCAGGAAAAAGATACAAAAGTCTGAGGTCACGTTGCAACCGACTGAAGAACAGCTTCTTCCCTGTACCATCAGACTTTTGAATGGACATACCTTATATTAAGTTGATCTTTCTTTACACTCGAGCTATGACTGTAACACTGCATTTTGCACCCTCTCCTTTCCTTCTCTATGAACGGTATGCTTTGTCTGTAAAGCGCACAAGAAACAATACTTTTCACTCTATACCAATTTGCTCCAGTTTCCTCCCACAGTCCAAAGATGTGCGGGTTAGGTTGATTGGCCATGCTGAAATTGCCCCTTAGTGTCCTGAGATGCGTAGGTTAGAGGGATGAGCGGGTAAATGTGTCTGGATATGGGAGTGGGGCCTGGGTGGGATTGTGGTCGGTGCAGACTTGATGGGCCGAATGGCCTGTTTCTGCACTGTAGGGTTTCTATGATTCTATGTGACAATAATAAATCAAAAGTTTTTTATATAAATGACAAATGACAATGGACTCGGCGCCAATCCCTGCAGCACACAACTGGTCATAGGCCTCCAGTCTGAAAAACAACTCTCTACCACCACCACCTGTCTCCTACCGGCAATTTTGTATCCAATTGGCCTGGTTCCTCTGTGACCTAGCCTTAATGACCAGTCTAACATGCGGTACCTTGTCGAAGGCCTTGCTAAGGTCCATGTAGACAATGTCTACCGCACTGCCCTCATCTATTTTCTTGGTCACCCCTTCAAAAAACTCTACATATTTGTAAGACACGATTTCCCATGCACAAAGCTGTGCTATCGCAAATCAATCCTTCCCTTTCCAAATGCATATAGATCCTGTCTCTCAGAATCCCCTCCAACAACGTATCCACCACTGACATTAAGCTCGCCAGTCTGTAGTTCCCAGGCTTTTTTCCCTGCCACCTTTTTAAATAACAGCATAACTTTTGCCTCCCTCCAGTCTTCTGGCACCTTCTGTCAATGATATAAATATCTCCGCTATAGGCCCTGCAATTTCTTCCCTAGTTTCCCACAATGTCCTGGGATCCACTTAATCAGATCCATGGGGTTTCTCTACCTTTTGTCGGTAGAGAAATCCCTCATAGAGACTTATAAAATTCTAACGGGACGAGGCAGGGTAGATGCAGGAAGGATGTTCCCGATGGTGGGGGTACCCAGAACCAGGGGTCACATTCTGAGGATACTGAGTAGACAATTTAGAGATGAGGAGACATTTCTTCACACAAAGAGTGGTGAGCCTGTGGAATTCAATACCACAGGAGGTAGTTGATGCCAAAACATTGAATGTGTTCAAGAGGCAGCTAGATATAGTACTTGGGGCAAACAGGATGAGAAAGCAGGATTAGGCTATAGAGTTGGGTGATCAGCCATGATCGTGATGAATGGTGGAGCAGGCTTGAAGGGCCGAATGGCCTCCTCCTGCTCCTATCTTCTATGTTTCAATGTTTATGCATTTTAAGACTTCCAGCACCTCCTCTCTGTAATGTGAACACTTATCAAGACATCATTATTTACTTCCCCAAGCTCCCTACCTTCCATGTCTTTCTCCATGGTAAATACTGATGAGAAATATTCATTTAGGATCTCGCCCATCTCCTGCGTCTCTCCCCATGGACGACCTCGTTGATCTTTAAGGGGCCCTATTCTCTCCCGAGTTACTCTTTTCCCCGAAGATCCTTTCTTTGGATTTACTTCCTTCGGATCTAGAATTTCTTTGGATTCTTATCTGTCAAAGCTGTCTCATGTCCCCTTTTTTCCCTCCTGATATCCCTTTTAAATGTACTTCTACGCCCCCTATACTCCCCTTAGAGGTGGAAAAGACTGCATGACTTGGAAAAAGTATTTTGCCATGGTCAGATGAAGCATGGGTAAGACAGAGTAAAGCTCCCTCTACACTTTCCCCATCAAACATTCCCAGGGTTGGTGCAACACAGGTTAGACACAGAGTAAAAGTCATGATTGCATACTAGCCCACCACATAAAACCATACAGGAATGTACTCTATCTATAGTCATAACCTCAGAAGAATTTGCTGACTGTAATGCTTGATTCCTCCCCATTCCAATTATCCCAAGTTAAGTTCTTAATGAGGCCGGTGCAACAGGGATTTTATTTATCAACTGCAAATGTATTTTGTCAGCCCATTGTAATAGCATTAACCTGATCGTCAGAGATCAAAGAAGTATGTACACTAGATATCTGCAATTGCTAGAATAGGTTGTAATGTTTGAGTTTGTTATTTTGCAGATCAAGTTTTACTTGTGGCTTGGCTGGTGCCTTGGCTTCCAATCCTGTTGATGTGGTGCGGACTCGAATAATGAACCAGAAAGTACTGTCGGGAAGCCACGTCATTTACAAGGGGACCCTGGATGGAATCCTGCAAGTAAGTCAAAAGTGAGAATGTGCCACCAATGGGAGCAGAACATGATAAGAAGTTTAACAACACCAGGTTAAAGTCCAACAGGTTTATTTGGTAGCAAAAGCCACACAAGCTTTCGAGGCTCTGAGCCCCTTCTTCAGGTGAGTGGGAATTCTGTTCACAAACAGAACTTATAAGACACAGACTCAATTTACATGAATAATGGTTGGAATGCGAATACTTACAACTAATCCAGTCTTTAAGAAACAAAACAATGGGAGTGGAGAGAGCATCAAGACAGGCTAAAAAGATGTGTATTGTCTCCAGACAAGACAGCCAGTGAAACTCTGCAGGTCCACGCAACTGTGGGAGTTACAAATAGTGTGACATAAATTCTGATTCTAGGATCGCATGATAAAGACTCATTGGGTTTATGTCACACTATTTCACATAAATATTTCTGCTTTTTTCCTCCTGAGTCTTTATCATGCGATCCTAGAATCAGAATTTATGTCACACTATTTGTAACTCCCACAGTTGCGTGGACCTGCAGAGTTTCACTGGCTGTCTTGTCTGGAGACAATACACATCTTTTTAGCCTGTCTTGATGCTCTCTCCACTCCCATTGTTTTGTTTCTTAAAGACTGGATTAGTTGTAAGTATTCGCATTCCAACCATTATTCATGTAAATTGAGTCTGTGTCTTATAAGTTCTGTTTGTGAACAGAATTCCCACTCACCTGAAGAAGGGGCTCAGAGCCTCGAAAGCTTGTGTGGCTTTTGCTACCAAATAAACCTGTTGGACTTTAACCTGGTGTTGTTAAACTTCTTACTGTGTTTACCCCAGTCCAACGCCGGCATCTCCACATCAGCAGAACATGATACATTAGTTGCTGAAAACTATTCTACAAATATACAGAAATTGGAGGCAGCAAATGAAAGAGGAAGATCTGTTCATGTCCATCAGTGCTATGGATGGCAGCTAGAAACATCAGCCCATGTCTGAGACTTGTGTGGCTGAACATATAATTGGTGGAGGTGGTACTCAGTACATCAGGTGTGCCCACCCAATACTTCCCATTCAGGGCTCGTATCCAAGTCCAGAGAGATAGACCAACATTTCAAAGTTTGAAAACTTCTGTTGCAAGACCTTGTGACCCAGGGCACTGAGGAGAACAGCATATTTCCAAACTGCTGCTATATCTGCAGTCGCTAGCTCTCCCTTTCTCTGTTGGTGTGTTTTAAACACCCTGTATGTTGCACACAATTTCCCCCCCCCCATGCCCTTCGCTAATGAGTGCTTGCAGACTATTCACTGGGGGATGGTGAGAAAGCCTCCCTTCACCTGTACAATTGGACTTGTTCTTTTAATCAGATTGGTGTCATTGTGAGTGTTTTCCCAAGACATTTCATCTGTCTCATTTCTATTTACAACAATTTGGAAATCTGTCAGAAGTTAATGCAAAGTTGTTGTATGAATTTGAAGTTTCTGTCCACACACCTGGAAATGAATATTAGTTTGACAAGAACTCAGCTCATTCACAACTCAGAGTCCTTCAGCTACTCCTACGCATGGAAGATTGGTGGAGTAAATGGAGTCTAATATATATGGATGGGAGAGCTGCATTCAGTTAAAATGTTGCCTCCAAATACTGCACACTAACTCAGTTAGAAAGGTATGAATGAAACAGAAGTTGCCCTCAGATTGTGATTGAAGAATAGATTTCATATTCAAGTCATGAGGGAACAAGACCCAATTCCATGGTAAGAGTATTGTTTGGTGTCAGTATGTCAATACTGTTTGGATGTCAATCGAAATGTTTTCTTTTTGTATTGTTAGACTTGGAAGACTGAAGGCTTCTTTGCTTTGTACAAAGGATTCTGGCCAAACTGGTTACGGCTGGGACCTTGGAACATCATTGTATCCTTTACCCTTCCCTTGATTGCATTCTCTTTGGTTTGAAAAATCTGCTGAGGAGTTTGCTTATGTAGTGTAGGATTGTGTCAAGGTCACTCGAGGAGCAATCTCCAGGAACATCTCCTTAATGTTTTTGATATTGTAAAGTTAGTCATTCTTCTCCACTGCAGTCGATATCCTCACCCTATGTTTTTTTTGTCAAAGACAGGGCCTTTTTGGAAAGCAGATGCTGGCTGGGCAACTGGGTTTCAGATGGAGCAACACAGTGTTGCTGCTATCCCAGAGGGTTGAGTGAATTTTCAGTTCAACCCCTGCTGAAGTCAATATGCTGCTCTTAACTCATTCAATCTCTTCCACAGACCCCCATTCCAATACAGATAACATATGCAGTATGTAAAAAAACGGGTTGCTTTATATTGAGTTTTTCTATAACTCAATATCCTAAAGCCAATGAAGTACTTTTGAAGTGTAGTCATCTTTCTTCAGTCTGGACAGTACCATCAAAATGAGAGAGAATCCGCTTCTCATCCTACCTCAGTCAGGTCAGTATCAGCAAATTATACACTGAGATGCAAAGATTTGTTCTCGGGAACAGGCTCCAGGGGCCAACTCCTGCTTCTGATTGGCATGTTCATATAGTTCAGTACCATGCACTTCCACTAAAGCTCCATGAAAAAGTAGGCACAGTTTGGATGAAGCTGGGGTTCTGATCTGAGTATTAAAATTATAGATTATAAACCTGATTCAATTCAGAAATGTGGAAGATATTCTCATGTGTTTCTGTAGTGAACATGCTGACAGTAATTACCAATTTATATTGTTTACCTTAACTGTTTCTTTCAGTTCTTCATTACATATGAACAGCTCAGAAAGATCCCTGTCTAACGCAACATTAATCTCTACAAAACTGTACTTGATGCTTGCACTGCTGCGTGGCATATGTTTGTTGACAGGAGGGAAACCTTAACCCTTTTCTTCCACCCTTGTCCTAGGGTGGTGCATGAATGTTATTGCACTCAACTTCAAATGCATTGTGTGGAAAAGATGATTCACATACAGTGGTCATTGATTCTCTCTTTCTGGAAACTATGGAGAAGATCAGGTCCAATTGGAAACCACTTACCGGAATAGGTGAGGGCACCAGCCAGCCGTGAATATCAGATTGCACACAAGCACATGCAGCTGGGAATATGTTTGTGAGAGGTGTACATAATGTGAAGGTTACTGAGAAAAAGCCCTTCTGCATTTAAAGCTTTAACTAATGTCGGGGCTGTGTGCACTTGATCTTTATGGGTTTCATAAGTGTTGACTGCTGATTCGCATATCAGCTTATTTACTGTGTTTTTAATTTGTGTTCACCATAAGATCCTAATTCCTGATTCAGAATTTATTCACCAGTAAGACACAAGTTCTGAATGTTGGTGCCTGCACCTCCAGACACTCACAGTGTAAAGCCGACAGAGATGCATAGACTAGAGGATGGATTTTTGGGGCTTGGATCCCTTAGCCACACCCTGCACAATGTAGAGGGTGGGATACCTCGGTCTTGGGCTTTTGACCATATTACGCACAATGTAAAAAGTAGAGAATAGATTTCAGCAGCTGGGACCTTCAGTCACATTCCAAACAATGTTGACATGCCAAATTGATCAGAAACACGGAATCTATATTCTTTCTACTTTGTGACAGTTGTAACTTGAAAATTTACAGAAGCTAAAACCAAACTGTTTTGAACGAAGTACAGTTGAAGTGCATTGTATAACCCGTGTCTTGTTTTCATGTCATGGCTTAGCTTCCGTTAGGTACTGTTGCCAGACAGCTCACGTCATTGAGCTGCTTTTCAAAATTTCAGTTTGAAAGATTCCTTAAAAAGAATCAACCATCTATCGAATTTACAACAAAACTTTAGTTGTGAATCTACTTTTCCGGAAAACTTTAATTGAGGCTGACTTTGCCCGTCTTTGAACTGATTAATTGATGTTTGTAGGCTCATGTATGAATGGGCTCAGAGTAATCTTGCTCCCTCACTCACATCAGAATGCTGAGGTTTTTGTAGATTGAGTTGGTGGACGCTTCATACATTTCATACATTTACACTGCAATAGGAAATGGGGCAGCAGTAGATGCAAGTGCTTTCCCACACAAATATCTTGCTCTACATCTTTGAAGTGCAGAGCTGGTTGGAGGAACTGACAGGCGCTCCAATCTCAGCCTCTGCTTGCCTCTTATTGTCATTATTTTATTCTGCCTGTTGCAGAAAAGCAGAGTTGGCGACTGTCTCCTTATCGATAACATTTCAGTATTAACGTTGAATTTGGAAAAGTTAATGAAAAACTTGAGATTCTCAAGTTGTTGAAAAGTTTTTAACCTGTTAATGACTGAGCTTGAGACAAACCTTAAATATTCATGATAACTCATTCATTTCTGGGATTTAACATGAGAGCTATACTGTCAATGTGATGAGCCATTGGAATCTGTGAAGCTCCCCTCCAATATAGCTATATATAGTTTATCTAACCACTTGCATGCCAGTGACATTGCTTGGATCTACCCTTGGGCACTGTGTCCTGTCTGGACCATGTCTGCAATCAGATTGGTTACTGTGCAATGGTCTTAATGGAGCTAGTGGGCTACAGGTCTTAAGTTGCTGCAGTGTTACTTTGGTCAGTCTTACTCAGGTTAAACACAATATGGGAGACTGGGAAATCCTAGATACAGAGTGTTAATTGAATTGTCAGATTTAGTTTTGAAATACAAGGAACAAATGTTTCTCAGTATTTATTGTATTTGAGACTGAAAGGTGGGTGGCCAGTCATCGGGTACTGGACAGAACGAGCACTGGCCAAACTCATCAGCACAGTACTTAGGATAAAAATATCCCATTTTAGAAATAGTTTTAATGTATGAGTGCCTATTTAATCCACTTGTTGGTGATATTTATGTGCTAGTAGTTTGCCACGGCTTTGAGGGGTTTAGGATGAACACACGATTGGCTTTGCAAAGTCAATCTGTACAACTTTATGTAATGTATAAAAATAATGAACTATCCTTCTGTACATCAGTGAGTCGAGTTATGATTGTTATGGTATGTGCTGGACACTGTCACCAGACGGCACCTGTTTCCAATGTGACTCCCTTTTTCCTCCTATGTTGCCTCTTGCTGTTCACAGCGAGATAAAGGAATCGGAGACTGCCTCATGCAACAGATGTGTAGTGTTCCTTGATTACTGAGACAAACTAACCAATTGCCTGTGATTGAATCAAAATTAACTCAACATTTTAACATTTTAGCACTGCTGCCTCACAGCACCAGGGACCCGGGTTCAATTCCTGGCTTGGGTCACTGTCTATGTGGAGTTTGCACATTCTCCCCGTATCTCCGTGGGTTTCCTCTGGTTTCCTCCTACACTCCAAAGATGTGCAGAATAGGTGGATTGGCCATCTAAATTGCCCCTTAGTGTCAGGGGGACTAGCTAGGATAAATGCATGGAGTTATGGGGACAAAGCCTTGGTGGGATTGTGGTTTGGTGCAGACTCAATGGGCCAAATGGCCTCCTTCTGCACTGTAGGGTTCTATGATTCACTCGCTCAGCCCTCTGTTTAACTTGCATGAATACATTATGCTTTAGTTGTAATATATTTATAATGCTTCCAATTTATTTCTGTGGACAAATGGTCAAAATATCTGAAAATGTGGCCGTGGTGCTTGAACTCTGCATGGTTAAAGGGAAAGGAAGTTTTCAACACAACCAGCTATTGTGAAAACTACGAATATTTCTTCTTCAATAACTATTAAGAAGACATTGGCAACGGTTACATTTCCATGTCTGGCACATTGTCCATCTCTTCTTTTGGTTCTGAGTCTTACGGCTTTATATCAACGTTTGAGCAAAAATGTATGAACTACACTGGTCTCACAAATGGTGGTTTCAACCGTTAATGTAGTTGCCCACTTGTTAATTGCATATAGCCATTCAGTGTGTAGAATAAAAATATTAATTGTGATAAGCTTTCCTCCCCTCTTATTGTCAGACTTGATCAAGGGTTCAGGAGTCACAAGTGGCTATTGATGAGTGATAGTTCAAATACAGCACATAATCCGGATAGACATAGCAACATGTGAGAACGGTTTGCTCACCCTAGATCGACTGGGTGGATGATGAGGTGGAACTGTGTAACCTGCAGTCATGATTTCTTCTTTCATCCTCTCTCAAACTGGCTGAGGTGTGAAGCTAGCATGGATTCACCTTGAGAGGTCTCTGCCGTGTGCCTTCCTTGGCTTCTTGATTGTTTATGAATCTCATCTTGGAGTTGGTAAATACCTTACGTTAAGCATTCATTTAATTACAAATACCCATTCAATGGTAAATAGATATGCAAGATGGACCCCCTTGTAACAACGTTCCTTTATTTACCACTTGTATGGAGGTCCTGTTCCTTCCCTCATACATTGTTAGATATGTGGATCATGAGGATCCATCCACACCCTCCAGTCAGAGTCTAGCTGTGTATACACATAGTTCCATTGCAAGGTTGTGACCACATAATGAACCTTGTGAAGAACTGAATTTAATTCATTTATGGGATGTAGGTGTCGCTGACTAGGTCAGCATTTATTACCTATCCCTAATTGCCCTTGAGAATGTTGTGAGCAACTGCCTTCTTGAACCGCTGCAGTCCACGTGGTGTGGGTACATGCAACGTTTTTTGGAGGGAGTTCCAGGATTTTGACCAAGCAACAGTGAAGGAACTGTAATGACATAGTTCCAAGTCAGAATGGTGAGTGACTTGGAGGCAAACCTCCAGATGGTGGTGTTCCCAGGTACCTGCTGCCCTTGTCCTTCTATGTGGTAGCGGTAGTGGGTTTGGAAGGTGCTACCTAAGGAACCTTGGTGAGTCCCTGCAGTGTATCTTGTAGATGGCACACGCTGCTGCCACTGTTCGGTGGTGGAGGAATTGAATGTTTGTGGAAGGGGTAGCAATCAAGCGGGCTGCTTTGTCCACATGATGTTTAACTTCTTCAGTGTTGTTGGAGCTGCACTCATCCAAGCAAGTGAAGAGTATTCCATTACACCCCCGCCTTGTGTCTTCGAGATGGTGGACAGGCTTTGGGGAGTCAGGAAGTGAGTTACTCACCGCAGGATTCCCAGCCCCTCTGACCTGTTCTTGTAGCCACATTATTTGTATAACTTGTTCAGTTTCTAGGACACTACTCTGAGGAACTCCTGCAATGATGTCTTGGAGCTGAAATGATGGACCTCTAACCACCACAACAATCTTCCACTGTGCCAGGTGTTAGGGCCCTGGACCAAAATCCCAAATTACATTTGGATGCCAGATTAGACCCCAACAATTTTTCTGTTTTGGCATAAATGTGAGGATAGGATTCTTCGCTCCAGGAATAATTCTGGTGTTAAACTAGGGATCTTCGATAGTAAATTTTTTTTTATTTGGTAACACATTTTAAGTATGGAATCATAGAATAACTCCAACAGAATGATGCAGCTTAACTCTAAACAGTTGAGCAATAGTTAAAAATGAAAGGAAACAACTTCAATTTCTAATGTCACTTTCAATTCAAATGAGGTAAACTCTCTAAAATTCCACTTTAAAACCAGTAGAGAAAATGCTGGAAAATCTCAGTAGGTCTGGCAGCATCTGTAAGGAGAGAAAAGATCTGACGTTTTGAGTGCAGATTACCCTTGGACTCGAAATGTCAGCTCTTTTCTCTCCTGACAGATGCTGCCAGACTCGCTGAGATTTTCCAACATTTTCTCTTTTGGTTTAAGATTCCAGCATCCAGAGTAATTTGCTTTTATCCACTTTAAATACAATTAGCAACTTTATGGATAAACTTGATATAAGGGGTGCATACAGAATGAGGCCATTTAGCCCATCAAGTCTGTATCGACCACAATCCCACCCAGGCCCTATTCTTGTAACACCACACATTTATCCTACTAATCCCCCTTGGGCAATTTAGCATAGCCAATCAACCTAACCCGCACATCTTTGGACTGGGAGGAACCAGAGCACCCGGAGGAAACCCATGCGGACACGGGGAGAAGGTGCAAACTTCACACATGCAGTGACCTGAGGCCGGAATTGAACCTGGGTCCCTGATGCTGTGAGGCAACAGTGCTAACTACTGTGCCGCCGTGCCGCCCTAGAGGCTGTCAGAGAAATTTTTGAGGTTCCAAGCAGCTTGCAGACTTCTGTCTTTAAACAAACTCCAACCAGAACTGAAAGCTGTTTCTTTGATTTGATTTATTATTGTCACATGTATTAGTGTACAGTGAAAAATATTGTTTATTGCGCACTATACAGATTTGATTTGATTTATTATTGTCACGTATTAGTATACAGTGAAAAGTATTGTTTCTTGCGTGCTATACAGACAAAGCATACCATTTATAGAGAAGGAAAGGAGAGAGTGCAGAATGTAGTGTTACAGTCATAGCTAGGGTATAGATAAAGATCAATCTAAGCGAGTTGATCCATTCAAAAGTCTGATGGAAGCAGTTGTCCTTGAGACGGTTGGTACGTGACCTCAGACTTTTCGATCATTTTCCCGACGGAAGAAGGTGGAAGAAAGTAGGTCCGGGATGCGTGGGGTCCTTAATTACGCTGGGGCAGCAGGAAGTGTAGACAGAGTCAATGGAGCCTTCAACACCATTATTCCTATGAAACTTAACTCCAAACTCCGTGGCCTGGATCTCGGATCCTCCCTCTGCGACTGGATCCTGAACTCTTAACCCACAGACCCCACAATCAGTAAGGATAGGCAACAACACCTCCTCCACGATCCTCCTCAACACCAGTGCCCCACAAGGCTGCGTTCTCAGCCCCCTACTGTACTGTTTATACACCAATGACTGTGTGGCCAAATTCCCCTTCAACTCGATTTTGAAGTTTGCTGATGACACCACTGTAGTGGTTCAGATCTCAAACAATGACGAGACAGAATACAGAAATGAGAATTTGGTGAACTGGTGCGACGACAATATTCTCCCCCTCAATGTCAGCAAAACGAAGGAGATTGTCATCGACTTCAGGAAGCGTAGAGGTGAACATGTCCCTGTCTACATCAATGGGGACGAAGTAGAAATGGTCAAAAGCTTCATGTTTTTAGGTGTCCAGATCACCAACAACCTGTCCTGGTCCCCCCAACCTGACACTGAAGTTAAGAAAGTCCACCAATGCCTCTACTTTCTCAGAAGACTAAGGAAATTGTTGAATTTGCAGGGGCCCTGGGAGACATGTTTAAAATGTCAGTATTCACGGGGGAGGTGCCGGATGATTGGAGGGTGGCTCATGTTGTTCAGTTGTTTAAAAAAGGTTCCAAAAGAAATCCGGGAAATTATCGGCCAGTACGTTTGACGTCGGTGGTGGCCAAGTTATTGGAAGGTGTGATAAGGGATAGGATCTACAAATATTTGGATGGACAGGGACTTATTAGGGAGAGTCAACATGGCTTTGTGCGTGGTAGGTCATGTTTGACCAATCTATTAGAGTTTTTCGAGGAGGTTACCAGGAGAGTGGATGAAGGGAAGGCGGTGGATGTTGTCTACCTGGATTTCAGCAAGGCCTTTGACAAGGTCCCTCATGGGAGGTTAGTTAGGAAGGTTCAGTCGCTGGGTATACATAGGGAGGTACAAAGAACAATACAGCACAGGAACAGGCCCTTCAGCCCTCCAAGCCCGCGCCGCTCCCTGGTCCCAACTAGACCATTCTTTTGTATCCCTCCATTCCCACTCCGTTCATGTGGCTATCTAGATAAGTCTTAAACGTTCCCAGTGTGTCTGCCTCCACCACCTTGCCCAGCAGCGCATTCCAGGCCCCCACCACCCTCTGTGTAAAATACGTCCTTCTGATATCCGTGTCAAACCTCCCCCCCTCACCTTGAACCTATGACCCCTCGTGAACGTAACCACCGACCTGGGAAAAAGCTTCCCACCGTTCACCCTATCTATGACTTTCATAATTTTATACACCTCTATTAGGTCACCCCTCATCCTCCATCTTTCCAGTGAGAACAACCCCAGTTTACCCAATCTCTCCTCATAACTAAGCCCCTCCATACCAGGCAACATCCTGGTAAACTTCCTGTGCGCTCTCGCTAAAGCCCCCACGTCCTTCTGGTCGTGTGGCGACCAGAACTGGACGCAGTATTCCAAATGCGGCCGAACCAACGTTCTATACAACTGCAACATCAGACCTCAACTTTTATACTCTATGCCCCGTCCTATAAAGGCAAGCATGCCATATGCCTTCTTCACGACATTCTCCACCTGTGCCGTCACCTTCAAGGATCTGTGGACTTGCACACCCAGGTCCTGAACCTATGACCCCTCGTGAACGTGGTTGTAGAGGATTGCTTCTCTGAGTGGAGGCCTGTGACTAGTGGTGTGCCGCAGGGATCGGTGTTGGGTTCATTGTTGTTTGTCATCTATATCAATGATCTGGATGATAATGTGGTAAATTGGATCAGCAAATTTGCTGATGATACAAAGATTGGAGGTGTAGTGGACAATGAGGAAGGTTTTCAAAGCTTGCAGAGGGATTTGGACCAACTAGAAAAATGGGCTGAAAAATGGCAAATGGAATTTAACGCAGACAAGTGTGAGATATTGCACTTTGGAAGGACAAACCAAAGGGGGCGGCACGGTAGCACAGTGGTTAGCACTGCTGCTTCACAGCTCCAGGGTCCCGGGTTCGATTACGGCTTGGGTCACTGTCTGTGTGGAGTTTGCACATTCTCCTCGTGTCTGCGTGCGTTTCCTCCGGGTGCTCCGGTTTCCTCCCACAGTCCAAAGATGTGCAGGTTAGGTTGATTGGCCAGGTTAAAAATTGCCCCTTAGAGTCCTGAGATGCGTAGGTTAGAGGGATTAGCGGGTAAAATATGTGGGGGTAGGGCCTGGGTGGGATTGTGGTCGGTGCAGACTCGATGGGCCGAATGACCTCCTTCTGCACTGTAGGGTTTCTATGAAAGTAGAACGTACAGGGTAAATGTTAGGACTCTGAAGAGTGCAGTTGAACAGAGGGATCTGGGAATACAGGTACAGAATTCCCTAAAAGTGACGTCACAGGTGGATAGGGTCGTAAAGAGTGCCTTTGGTACATTGGCCTTTATAAATCGGAGTATCGAGTATAAAAGTTGGAGTGTCATGGTAAGGTTATACAAGGCATCGGTGAGGCCGAATTTGGAGTATTGTGTACAGTTTTGGTCACCTAGTTACAGGAAGGATGTAAATAAGGTTGAAAGAGTGCAGAGAAGTTCACAAGGATGTTGCCGGGACTTGAGAAGCTGAGTTACAGAGAGAGATTGAATAGGCTGGGACTTTATTCCCTGGAGCGTAGAAGAATGAGGGGAGATTTGATAGAGGTGTATAAGATTTTGATGGGTATAGATAGAGTGAATGCGAGCAGGTTTTTTCCACTGGGGCTAGGGAGAAAAAAACCAGAGGGCATGGGTTACATAGAACATAGAAAGCCACAGCACAAACAGGCCCTTCGGCCCACAGGTTGCGCCGATCACATCCCCACCTCTAGGCCTATCTATAGCCCTCAATCCCATTAAATCCCATGTACTCATCCAGAAGTCTCTTAAAAGACCCCAACGAGTTTGCCTCCACCACCACCGATGTCAGCCGATTCCACTCACCCACCACCCTCTGAGTGAAAAACTTACCCCTGACATCTCCTCTGTACCTACCCCCCAGCACCTTAAACCTGTGTCCTCTCGTAGCAACCATTTCAGCCCTTGGAAATAGCCTCTGAGAGTCTACCCTATCCAGACCTCTCAACATCTTGTAAACCTCTATCAGGTCACCTCTCATCCTTCGTCTCTCCAGGGAGAAGAGACCAAGCTCCCTCAACCTATCCTCATAAGGCATGCCCCCCAATCCAGGCAACATCCTTGTAAATCTCCTCTGCACCCTTTCAATGGCTTCAACATCTTTCCTGTAATGAGGTGACCAGAACTGCGCGCAGTACTCCAAGTGGGGTCTAACCAGGGTCCTATAAAGCTGCAGCATTATCTCCCGACTCCTAAACTCAATCCCTCGATTAATGAAGGCCAGTATGCCGTACGCCTTCTTGACCGCATCCTCCACCTGCGAGGCCGATTTAAGAGTCCTATGGACCCGGACCCCAAGGTCCTTCTGATCCTCTACACTGCTAAGAATGGTACCCTTCATATTATATTGCTGCTTCATCCCATTGGATCTGCCAAAATGGATCACCACACACTTATCCGGGTTGAAGTCCATCTGCCACTTCTCCGCCCAGTCTTGCATTCTATCTATGTCTCGCTGCAACTTCTGACATCCCTCCAAACTATCCACAACACCACCTACCTTGGTGTCGTCAGCAAACTTACCAACCCATCCCTCCACTTCCTCATCCAGGTCATTTATGAAAATGACAAACAGCAAGGGTCCCAGAACAGATCCCTGGGGCACTCCACTGGTCACTGACCGCCATGCAGAGAAAGACCCCTCCACAGCCACTCTCTGCCTTCTGCAGGCAAGCCAGTTCTGGATCCACAAGGCAACAGCCCCTTGGATCCCATGCCCTCTCACTTTCTCAAGAAGTCTTGCATGGGGGACCTTATCGAACGCCTTGCTGAAGTCCATATAGACCACATCCACCGCTCTTCCTTCGTCAATGTGTTTGGTCACATTTTCAAAGAACTCAACCAGGCTCGTAAGGCACGACCTGCCCTTGACAAAGCCGTGCTGACTACTTTTGATCATACTAAACTTCTCTAGATGATCATAAATCCTGTCTCTCAGGATCCTCTCCATCAACTTACCAACCACTGAGGTTAGACTCACCGGTCGGTAATTTCCCGGGCTGTCCCTGTTCCCTTTCTTGAATATAGGGACCACATCTGCAATCCTCCAATCCTCCGGAACCTCTCCCGTCTCCATCGACGATGCAAAGATCATCGCCAAAGGCTCCGCAATCTCCTCCCTCGCCTCCCACAGTAACCTGGGGTACATCCCATCCGGTCCCGGCGACTTACCAACCTTGATGCCATTCAATAGTTCCAACACATCCTCTTTCTTTATGTCCACATGCTCGATCCTTTCTGTCCACCGCAAACCAGCAGTACAACCACCCAGATCCCTTTCCACCGTGAATACCGAGGTAAAGTATTCATTAAGCAGCTCCGCCATTTCTAACGGTTCCGCACAAACTTTTCCCCCTTCACCTTTTAAGGGTCCTATGCCTTCACATCTCATCCTTTTACTCTTGACATATTTGTAGAAAGCCTTGGGATTCTCCTTAATCTTACCCGCCAAGGCCTTCTCATGACCCCTTCTCGCTCTCCTAATTTCCTTCTTAAGCTCCTTCCTACATCCCGTATACTCCTCTAAATCCTTAACACCTCCTAGCTCTCTGAACCTTCTGTACGCCTCTCTTTTCTTATTCACCAGGTTCATCACAACCTTCGTGCACCACGGTTCCCGTACCCTACCAACACCCCCCTGTCTCATCGGAACGTTGTCATGCAGAGCTCCAGACAAACATTCCTTGAAAATCCTCCACTTTCCTTCGGTACTTTTCCCCAAGAATGCCTCCTTCCAATTTACCCGTCTAATTTCCTCCCTGATGACACTGTATTTCCCTTTACTCCAGAGAAACACTTTCCTAGCCTGCCTGATCCTATCTCTTTCCAATGCTATCGTGAAGGAGATAGAATTATGATCGCTATCCCCAAGATGCTCACCCACCGAGAGATCCTCCACCTGTCCAGGTTCATTAGCCAGCACCAGATCAAGTACAGCCTCTCCTCTAGTAGGCTTATCCACATACTGTGTCAGGAAACTCTCCTGGACACACCTAACAAACTCCTCTCCATCCAAACCCCTAGCCCTAGGGATATTCCAATCTATGTTTGGGAAATTAAAATCTCCCATCACGACAACTCTGTTATTCCTACATCTCTCCAGGATCTGTTTCCCCATCTGCTCCTCAACATCTCTGTTACTATTGGGCGGCCTATAGAAAACACCCAGCAACGTTACCGACCCCTTCCTGTTCCTAACCTCCACCCACAGAGACTCCGTAGTCAATCCCTCCACGGCGTCCACCTTCTCTACAGCCGTGACACTATCCCTGATCAACAGTGCCACTCCCCCCCCTCTCTTGCCTCCCTCCCTGTCCTTCCTGAAACATCTAAAACCCGGCACCTGAAGCACCCAGTCCTGTCTCTGAGACATCCAAGTCTCCGTAATGGCCACCACATCACAATTCGAAGCAGCAATCCACGTTAAGGGTGAAAGGAGAAAAGTTTAAAGGGAATATTAGGGGGGGGCTTCTTCACGCAGAGAGTGGTGGGAGTGTGGAACGAGCTGCCGGATAAAGTGGTAAATGCTTTTAAGAAAAACTTGGAAGAGTTCATGGATGAGAGGGGTGTGGAGGGATATGGTCCAAGTGCAGGTCAGTGGGACGAGGCAAAAAATGGTTCGGCACAGACAAGAAGGGACAAAAAGCCTGTTTCTGAGCTGTAATTTTCTGTGGAAATTTGTCATGTGAGCTACGACTCTCACCAACTTTTACAAATATGCCGTAGAAAGGATTCTTTCTGGTTGGATCATAGCTTGGTATGGCTCCTGCTCTGCCGAAGATTGCAAGAAATACAAAAGGTTGTGAACATGGCCCAATCCATCACACAAACCAGACGAAGCATACTGTACAAAGGGAAGGAAAGGAGAGAGTGCAGAATGTAGTGTTACAGTCATAGCTCGGATATACCGAAAGATCAACTTAATACGAGGTAGGTCCATTCAAAAGTCTGATGGCAGCAGGGAAAAAGCTGTTATTGAGTCGGTTCATAGAATCCCTACAGTACAAAAGGAGGCCATTTGGCCCATCAAGTCTGTACTGACCACAATTCCATCCAGGCCCTAACTCCACATATTTACCCCACTAATTCCCCTGACACTCAGGTCAATTTAGCATGGTCAATCAACCTAATCCGCACATCTTTGGACTGTGAGAAGAAGCCAGAGCATCTGGACGAAACCTATGCAGACACGGGGAGAAAGTGTAAACTCCACACAGACAGTGACTGAAGTCAGAATGGAACCTGGGTCCCGTGAGGCAGCAGTGCTAACCACTGTGCCACCCTGCCATTGCTACATATCCTCAGACTATTGGATCTTTTTCCCAACGGAAGAAGGTGGAAGAGTATGTCCGGGGTGCGTGGGGTCCTTGATTATGCTGGCTGCTTTTCCAAGGAAGTGTAGACAGAGTCAGTGGATGGGAGGCTTGTTTGCGTGATGGACTGGACTTTGCTCACTACCCTTTGTAGTTTTTTGCAGTCTTGAACAGAGTTGGAGCCATACCAAGCTGTGGTACATCCAGAAAAAATGCTTTATATGGTGCATTGTAAAACGTGGTGAGAGTCGTAGCAGACATGCCAAATTTCCTTAGCCTCCTGAGAAAGTAGAGGCGTTGGTGGGCTTTCTTAACTCTTGTGTCGGCATAGGGGGACCAGGGCGGCACGGTAGCACAGTGGTTAGCACTGCTGCTTCACAGCTCCAGGGACCTGGGTTCGATTCCCGGCTTGGGTCACTGCCTGGAGTTTGCACATTCTACTCATGTCTGCGTGGGTTTCCTCCGGGTGCTCCGGTTTCCTCCCACAGTCCAAAGATGTGCGGGTTAGGTTGATTGGCCATGCTAAAAATTGCCCTTAGTGTCCTGAGATGCGTAGGTTAGAGGGATTAGTGGGTACATATGTAGGGATATGGGGGTAGGGCCTGGGTGGGATTGTGTTCGGTGCAGACTCGATGGGCCGAATGGCCTCTTTCTGTACTCTCGGGATTCTATGATACCTAGATGCTTTTTTGCTGTTTAGTTTCTCATCTATTTGTTCTAACCTCATGCTGTGCCTGTCCTGGGAGTGTTTGTTGGGGACAGTGTACCGAGAGCTTTCTCTATGTCTAACCCCGTACTGTACGTTCCAGACAGCACGCAGAGCAGTCCTGTCCAGTATTTCAGGCAAGCAGTGAATTTGGCTTCCAGCTTCTGCCAGTTTACCAGCCAGAATTCCTCAGCCGGGCGAAGATAGAATCCCAGTTAGAGGAGACTGTCCCTATTCCAAGTGAAAGGCCTGAGCTCCTCTGTTAAGGAGTCCATCTGCAACTGACTGAGCAGGAGTCTGGAACACTTGGCCCAGTTGATCTTGGCAGAGGACGCAGCAGAATACATGGCCTGGAACTCGGGCATCCTTTGCGAGTCAGCAGGGTCCGTGTCTGTGAACATGAGGAGCATGTCATTGGTGCAAGTTGAATAGGTGTCTTGTGCAGAACCAATCCCGTCAACTTTCTCTTTCCAGATGGAGAGGAAATTCTCCATGCAGATAAAATATAACCGGCCAGACACTGGGCAGCCCTGACACACACCGTCCCTAAAAAGAAGGGGCGTGGTCAACCAGCTGTTTAATTCGACATTCTGTTCCGGTGTACAGAAATTGAATCCGGGCAACAAAGTGCATCCCAAACCTGAAAACCTGCAGAGTCCTTAATAATTATTGGTGATACACCCTATCAAATGCCTTGTTCTGGTCAAAAGAGAGGAAGACAGCCCTCTGGGAATAATGGATCACGTTCAGCTTTGCGCACCTGAAGTGGGAGACAGCCTGAATGAGGCAGCCAGAGTGGGATTGAAACTTGGTCATTTGGAGTTGCGTGGTAATTAAAGAGGTAAGTGGTAAATTTAATTTTCCTATTTTTTTCAGTTATAAGTTTAGTGGTCTAGTTAGTTGGTAAAAAGGAGCTGCCCCCACCCAAATAGCTGAGTGGCAGTTATCTGTCAATCACCTGAAGCCTGATTAGAGTCGAAAGGTGTAAATTGCATTCTTCTGTTTGAAGCCTAACTGGTGTGTGAGTCATCTCAACTCAGCTGAGCTCTATTTAAGAGAGAGGCACAAGTACACTTGAAGTGGAAGGCAGCCTGAGTGAGACAGCCAGAATGGGATTGAAACTTGGTAATTTGGTGCAGTGGGAGGAGGTGCTTTTTCCCTTTTTGTTTTGCTTCCTTTCTTCTTACTTTGTAACTGAATCTGCAGGGAGAGATCCAGAGAGCATCCTGGGAAGGTAAGTGATATAAAGACCTATCTCCGGTATCTGCAGCAATTAGTGAAGCTAAGAGTTTAATAAATTTTACAAAATAATTTATTTGGTGATAGAAATGTCGGTCAGTGGAGTTAAGTGCTATACTTGTGAGATGTGGCAATCCGTGACACTTTCAGCATCTCGGATGACTTTATCTGCAGGAAGTGCACCCAATTGCAGCTCTTTACAGACCGCATGGATAGGTTGGAGCAGCATTTGGATGCACTTAGGAGCATGAAGGTGGTGGAAAGCATCATAGACAGGAGTTTTAGAGATGTGGTTAGACACCCAAGGTGCAGGCAGATAGATGGGTGACTGCTAGAAGGGGCAGGCAGTCAGTGCAGGAATCCCGTGTGGTCGTCTCCTCTCTAACAAGTATACTGTTGGGGGGATGGCCAATCAGGAGATAACAGCAGCAGCAGCAGCCAGGGCAGTGGCACCACTGCTGTTGTTAAGCAGGGAGGGACAAAGAGCACGACAGCAATAATTATCAGGACTATAGTTAGGGGTACAGATAGGCGCTTCTGTGGATGTGGAAGGTACTCGAAGATGATATGTTGCCTCCCCTGGTGCCAGGGTCCAGGATGTCTCTGAATGGTCAGAAATCATTCTGAAGGAAGAGGGTGAACAGCCAGACGATGTGGTCCATATTGGTACTAATGACAGAGGTAGGAAGAGTGATGAGGTCCTGCCGCAGCAATTTAGGGAGTTAGGTAGAAAGTTAAAAAGCAGGACCTCTAGGATTGTAATCTCAGGATTACTCCCTGTGCCATGTGCCAGTGAAGCTAGAACTAGCAAGATAGTACAGCTCAACACATGGCTAAACAGCTGGTGTAGGAGGGAGGGTTTCAGATATCTGGACCATTGGGATATCTTCTGGCGCAGGTGGGACCTGTACAAGAATGACTGGTTGTATCTAAACTGGAGGGGCATAAATATTCTGGCGGGAGGTTTGCTGGTGTCTCACGGGAGGATTTAAACTAGTTTGGCAGGGGGTGGGAACCAAAGCAAAGGTGAATGAACTGAAGGGGAACTAGAGAATAGGGCCAGTAGGACTTTGGAGTCAGGCAGGGTGTGGCTGCTGATCAAAGTGGATCTGGTGGACTGAAGTGCATTTGTTTCAATACAAGAAGTGTAACAGGTAAGGCAGATGAACTTAGAGCTTGAATTAGTAGAATCATAAACTCTACAGTGTTGAAGGAGGCCATTTGGCCCATCACGCCTGCACCGACAACAATCCCACCCCAATCCCGTATCCCCATGTATTTACTCTGCTAATCTCCCCAAAACTAGGGGCAATTTAGCATGGCCAATCAACCTGACCCGCACTTCTTTGGATTTGGAACTATGATGTTGTTGCCATTACAGAGACTTGGTAAGGGGAAGGACATGATTGGCAGCTTAACGTTCCAGGGTACAGATGTTTCAGGCAGGAGAGAGGGGGATGTAAAAGGTGTGGGGGAGTTGTACTACTGGTTAAGGACAGCTGTACTGTGGGACGATACCTCGGAGAGCTCATACTGTGAGACAATATGGGTAGAGCTCAGGAATAGGAGGGTGTAGTCACAATGTTGGGGGTTTACTATAGACCTCCTAACAACCAGCGGGAGATAGAGGAACAGATATGAAGGCAGATTTTGGCAAGGTGTAACAGGGTTATTGTGATGGGTGATTTTAACTTCCCCTATATTACTCATTTAGTGCTATGGCCCAGAAATAGAACCATAGAAATGTAGAAAATTACAGCTCAGAAACGGGCCTTTTTGGCCCTTCTTGTCTGTGCCGAACTATTTTTTGCCTAGTCTCACTGACCTGCACTTGGACCATATCCCTCCACACCCCTCTCATCCATGAACCCGTCCAAGTTTTTCTTAAATGTTAAATGCATTTACCACTTTATCTGGCAGCTCATTCCACACTCCCACCACTCTCTTTTTTGAAGAAGCCCCCCCTAATATTCCCTTTAAACTTTTCTCCTTTCACCCTTAACCCATGCCCCTAGCCTCAGTGGAAAAAGCCTCCTTGCATTCACTCTATCTATACCCATCAAAATCTTATACACCTCTATCAAATCTCCCCTCATTCTTCTACGCTCCAGGGAATAAAGTCCCAAGCTATTCAATCTCTCTCTGTAACTCAGCTTCTCAAGTCCCGGCAACATCCTTGTGAATCTTCTCTGCACTCTTTCAACCTTATTTACATCCTTCCTGTAACGAGGTGACCAAAACTGTACACAATACTCTACATTCGGCCTCACTGATGCCTTATATAACCTTACCATAACACTCCAACTTTTATACTCGATACTCCGATTTATAAAAGCACTCCGGTTTCCTCCCACAGTCCAAAGATGTGCGGGTTAGGTTGATTGGCCAGGTTAAAAATTGCCCCTTAGAATCCTAAAATTCGTAGGTTAGAGGGATTAGCGGGTAAATATGTGGGGGTAGGGCCTGGGTGGGATTGTGGTCGGTGCAGACTCGATGGGCCGAATGGCCTCCTTCTGCACTGTAGGGTTTCTATGGTTACGACTCTATCCACCTGTGATGTTACTTTTAGGGAATTCTGTACCTGTATTCCCAGATCCCTCTGTTCAACTGCAGTCTTCAGAGTCCTACCATTTACCCTGTACGTTCTACTTTGGTTTGTCCTTCCAAAGTGCAATATCTCACACTTGTCTGCGTTAAATTCCATTTGCCATTTTTCAGCCTATTTTTCTAGTTGGTCCAAATCCCTCTGCAAGCTTTGAAAACCTTCCTCACTGTCCACTACACCTCCAATCTTTGTATCATCAACAAATTTGCTGATCCAATTTACCACATTATCATCCAGATCATTGATATAGATGACAAACAACAATGGACCCAACACCGATCCCTGCGGCACACCACTAGTCACAGGCCTCCACTCAGAGAAGCAATCCTCCACAACCACTCTCTGGCGTCTTCCATTGAACCAGTGTCTAATCCAATTTACTACTTCCCCATGTATACCCAGCGACTGATACAGAGAGAGTTGTATGAAATGTACAGACAGCAAGGGACTAACTAACTAACCTCCCACGAGGGACCTTGTCAAAGGCCTTGCTGAAATCCAGGTAGACAACATCCACCGCCTTCCCTTCATCCACTTTCCTGGTAACCTCCTCGAAAAACTCTAATAGATTGGTCAAACATGACCTACCACGCACAAAGTCATGTTGACTCTCCCTAATAAGTCCCTGTCTATCCAAATATTTGTAGATCCTATCCCTTATCACACCTTCCAATAACTTGCCCACCACCGACATCAAACTCATTGGCCTATAATTTCCCGGATTTCTTTTGGAACCTTTTTTAAACAACGGAACAACATGAGCCGCCCTCCAATCATCCGGCACCTCCCCCGTGAATACTGACATTTTGAATATGTCGATCCACTCTGATTTGCCTCAAGACAGCGAGCACCTCCTCCCCTTTAATCTGTAAAGGTTCCATGACCTCCCTACCAGTTTGCCCTATTTCCGTAGACTCCATGCCCGTTTCCTCAGTAAATACGGATGCAAAAAAACCATTTAGTATCTCCCCCATCTCTTTTGGTTCCATACACAGTCTACCACTCTGGTTTTCAAGAGGACAAGTTTTATCCCTCACTATCCTTTTGCTCCGAACATACCTGTAGAAGCTCTTTGGATTTTCCTTCACTCTGTCTGCCAAAGCAACCTCATGTCTTCTTTTAGCCCTCCTGATTTCCCTCTTAAGTAGCATCTTGCACTTTTTATACTCCTCGAGCATCTGATGTGTTCCTTGCTGCCTGTACATTTCATACAACTCTCTCTTCCTCTTAATCAGTGTTACAATCTCCCTCAAGAACCAAGGTTCCTTATTCCTATTTACTTTGCCTTTAATCCTGACAGGAACATACAAACTCTGCACTCTCAAAATTTCTCCTTTGAAGGCCTCCCACTTTCCATTTACATCCTTACCAGAGAACAGCCTGTGCCAATCCACACTTCCCAGATTCCTTCTCATTTCATCAAATTTGGCCCTTTTCCAGTTCAGAACTTCAACCCGAGGACCAGATCTATCCTTATCCACGATCAGGTTGAAACTAATGGCATTATGATCACTGGATCCAAAGTGTTCCCTCACACTCACATCCATCACCTACCCTAACTCATTTCCCAATAGGAGATCCAATATCGCATCCTCTCTAGTTGGCACCTCTATATACTGGTGTAGAAAATTCTCCTGAACACATTTCATAGAATCATTGAATCCCTACAGTGCAGAAGGAGGCCATTCGGCCCATCGAGTCTGCACCGACCACAATCCCACCCAGGCCCTACCCCCACATATTTTACCCGCTAATCCCTCTAACCTACGCATCTCAGGACTCTAAGGGGCAATTTTTAACCTGGCCAATCAACCTAACCCGCACATCTTTGGACTGTGGGAGGAAACCGGAGCACCCGGAGGAAACCCACGCAGACACGAGGAGAATGTGCAAACTCCACACAGACAGTGACTCGAGCCGGGAATCGAACCCGGGACCCTGGAGCTGTGAAGCTGCAGTGCTAACCATTGTGCTACCGTGCCGCCACAGCATTTTACAAACTCTACCCCGTCTAAACCTTTAACAGTATGCAAGTCCCAATCTATATGTGGAAAATTAAAATCCCCTACTATCACAACTCTGTGCTTCTTGCAGTTGTCAGCTATCTCTCTGCTGATTTGCTCCTCCAATTCCCGCTGACTATTGGGTGGTCTATAATACAACCCCATGAATGTGGTCATACCTTTCCTGTTTCTCAGCTCCACCCATCGGGCTTCTGTAGACAAGCTCCCTAATCTATCCTGCCTGAGTACCGCTGTAACATTTTCCCTGACCAACAATGCCACCCCCCCCCACCTTTTATCCCTCTGCCTCTATCCCGCCTGAAACATTGGAACCCTGGAACATTGAGCTGCCAGTCCTGCCCCTCCTGTAGCCAAGTTTCACTGCTGGCTATAATGTCAAATGATGAAACAAATCCAGGAACCATTTATTCTCCAGCAGCACATTGCTAAAGTGCCAGTATGTGGACCCCAACCGTGCAAAGAACTGAACAAGTTCCGCCTACACCAGGTGGTGTTCTGAGTATGGCACCTGCTGCACAGAAGCTGCCAGAATGCAGGGCACATATAAACGTAAAGGTTGTCAATTCTGGGCTCTCTTGACTCCAGGCAGCATAAAGGTAAAAACTTTGGAGTCAGGATGGCGATTTTGCCAGACATCCACCATACCTGATCAGGTCCCTCAACTTCATCAATGCTGAGCAGCATGGGACTGAGATAGCCAACCTGCTAGAATTGGATGCCAGATGACTCATGTTTACCCCTCTTCACCACTCCTGGAGCCACATAACTTTTTCTCCCAGAACAGTGTGGGTTCTTGCCACAAGCATAGTTCCCGTCCCTGAGAATTGAGAAGTTCTGGCTTCTCTGCTGCCATTGATGTTAACGCTGGCTATGGTTATCCTCCTTGTCAGAAGTAAGTTCATCCTGCACCCAGTGTAGTGTGGAGGGAGAGCCCAGCAAGAAGGTTCTGGAATTGTTGCTTAGCATTCCAGTCCAGCCTGGGGTGTTCTTGGCTATGTGGGTGGACCAGAATTTAAGCAGAAATGGATGGCACATGTACACGGCTGTAATGATGTAACTATGTTTGGGATTGTGGGTATTAACAAAAAGAAAAGATGTGGTTTGCACACGTAAGTTCCAACAGAGTACCCTTCGTTGTCCAATACTTCCCCAGAATGGAGCCTTCAACACGTCATCGATGAAGACGAACATTTTGCCAAGGCCATCCCCACACCCTCACTACTTGCCTTCAAACAACCGCGCAACCACAAACAGACCATTGTTTGCAACAAACTACCCAGCCTTCAGGAGAACAGTGACCACGACACCACACAATCCTGCCACAGCAACCTCTGCAAGACATGCCAGATCACTGACACGGATGCCATCATCTCATGTGAGAACACCATCCACTAGGTACACGGTACATACTCTTGCGACTCAGCCAACATTGTCTACCCGATACGCACAGTCAGAAGTCTCACAGCACCAGGTTAAAGGCCAATAGGTTTATTTGGCAGCACAAGCTTTCGGAGTCTCGCTCCTTCATCAGGTGAGTGGAAAATTGGGTTCACAAACAGGGCATGCATAGACACAAACTCAATTACAAGATAATGGTTGGAATGGAAGTCTTAACAGATAATCAAGTCTTTACAAGTGCAGACAAGGTGAATGGAGAGAGGGTTAAACACAGGTTAAAGAGGTGTGAATTGTCTCAAGCCAAGACAGTAAGATTTTGAAAGCCCAGGCAAGTCGTGGGGGTTTCAGGTAGTATGACATGAACCCAAGATCCTGTTTCCCGTCCTCATGTGTGCGGAACTTGGCTATCAGTTTCTGCTCGGCGATGCGGCATTGTCGTGTGTCGTGAAGGTCACCTTGGAGAATGCTTACCCGACGATCAGAGGCTGAATACCCTTGACTGCTGAAGTGTTCCTGGACAAGAAGGGACCACTTAATCATAGAAACCCTACAGTACAGAAAGAGGCCATTCAGCCCATCGAGTCTGCACCGACCACAATCCCACCCAGGCCCTACACCCATCTCCCTACATATTTTGCCCACTAATGCCTCTAATCTACGCATCTCAGGACACTAAGGGCAATTTTTAGCATGGCCAATCAACCTAACCCGCACATCTTTGGACTGTGGGAGGAAACCGGAGCGCCCGGAGGAAACCCACGCAGACACGAGGAGAATGTGCAAACTCCACACAGACAGTGACCCAAGCCGGGAATCGAACCCAGGTCCCTGGAGCTGTGAAGCAGCAGTGCTAACCACTCTGCTACCGTGCCGCCCACTTCTGCCTGGAGATTGTCAGGCGGTGTCGATTCATCTGTTGTCGTAGCATCTACATGATCTCGCCAATGTACCCTGCCTCAGGACATCCTTTCCTCTAGCGTATCAGGTAGTCATGATGTGGAGATGCTGGCGTTGGACTGGGGTCCAAAACTCGTGGGGCAGTGCTCCGAAAGCTCATGCTACCAAATACACCTGTTGGACTTTAATCTGATGTTGTGAGACTTCTTACTGTGCCTACCCCAGTCCAACGCAATCCATATCGTAAATTCCAACAACAGAGAGGTCATGTCTGTAGCGAGAACAAAGAACAATACAGCACAGGAACAGGCCCTTCGACCCACTAAGCTTGCACTGATCACGTTGTCCTATCTAGACCAACCACCTGTATCCCGCTATTCCCCGCCTGTTCATGTGTCTGTCCAGTCTTAAATGTCGCAAACGTGTCTGCCTCAACTACCTCACTTGCCAGTGCATTCTAGGCCCCCTACCCTCTGTGCAAAAACGTTCTCCCGCAAATCTCTCCTGAACCCTTCCCCTCCTTACCTTGAACTACCCCCCTTACCTTCGTCACTATCCGCAGCTCAAGCAATCTTAGTAGCATCCGCAAACTTGCTAATCAGACCAGCTATATTTTCTTCGAAGTTATTTATATATATATATATTGCAAACAACAGAGGTCCAGCACTGATCCCTGCGGAACACCACTAGTAAGAGTTTTAACAACACCATGCTAAACTCACAGTCCAAAGATGTGCGGGTTAGGTTGATTGGCCAGGTTAAAAATTGCCCCTTAGAATCCTGAGATGCGTAGGTTAGAGGGCTTAGCGGGTAAATATGTGGGGGTAGGGCCTGGGTGGGATTGTGGTCGGTGCAGACTCGATGGGCCGAATGGCCTCCTTCTGCACTGTAGGGTTTCTATGATAAAGTCCTACAGGTTTATTTGGTAGCAAATACCATTAGCTTTCGGAGCGCTGCTCCTTCATCAGATGGAGTGCACATCTGACGAAGGAGCAGCGCTCCGAAAGCTAATGGTATTTGCTACCAAATAATCCTGTTGGACTTTAACCTGGTGTTGTTAAAACTCTTACTGTGTTCACCCTAGTCCAACACCGGCATCTCCACATCATGAACACCACTAGTTACAGACCTCCATTCAGAAAAACTCCCTTCCACTGCTACCCTCTGTCTTCTATGGCCAAGCCAGTTCTGAATCCATCTCGCTATGGCTAGTTCACCCTTGATCCCATGTGATTTAATCTTTTGCACCAGTCTGCCATGAGGGTCCTCGTCAAATGCTCTACTGAAGTCCATACAGACAACATCCACGGCTCTTCCTTCATCAATCATTTTTATCACTGTAGAGTACAATCTGAAAGTAAAACAGCAGCGTGTGCAAACACCCAAATGGAACCATCATCAAATCATGCCATCAGCTCTTAAAGCAACCTACAGCCCTTTGAATATATGACACCTCCTTTTCTTCTGTGGTCATGTCAGCAAATTACTACAACGTTATGCACAGGATCAATAATACTCTAGACACAGTACTATGCACCATTAATCATTATACACAGTCGATAAGAAAGTCGGTCAGAAGGATATTTATTCCGGTTTGGTTTCTTTCCAAGTTCTGAAATTTGACTGTCTTTGACTGGAGAAGCATGATGGGTGGCATGGTGGCATCGTGGTTAGCACTGCACCTGGGACCTGGGCACAATTCTCAGCTTGGTTCATTGTCTGTGCAGAGTCTGAACATTCTCCCTTGTCGGCATGGGTTTCCTCCGGGTCCTCCAGTTCCCTCCCTCAGTCCAAAAGACATGCTGGTTAGGTGCATTGGCCTCGTTAAGTTCTCCCTCCATGTACCCAAACTGGCTCCTAGGGAATTTTCACCCTGAAAAGTGTGAAATGATACACTTTGATAGGAACGACCTTTGGTAGGAATGACCTTCGAATCATTCGGGAGAATGAGGAGTTTATAGATGGTAGCTTCAGGGAGGCAGTTACGCCAAAGGCACAGAGTACTTGGGTTACCGTCAAGCAAGGGAAAGGGCAGGCGAAGCGGGGTTTCCCTGTGGCCATTCCCCTCCACAACAGGTATACCGATTTGGATACTGTTGTGGGGGATGCCTTACCTGGGACAAGCTGTGGCAGCCGGATCTCTGGCACTGAGTCTGGTTCTGCAGCGCAGAAGAAGAGGAGAGTGGTAGTGATAGGGGACTCGATTGTCAGAGGTACAGACAGGAGATCCTGTGGTCGTGACAGAGACTCCCGGATGGTTTGTTGCCTTCCGGGTGCCAGCGTCAGGGATGTCTCTGATCACGTGCACAGCATTCTGAAGTGGGAGGGTGATCAGCCAGATGTCATGGTACACATTGGTACCAATGACGTAGGAAGGAAGAGTGAGCAGGTCCTGAAGAGTGAGCATAGAGAGCTTGGTAGGAAGTTAAAAAGCAGGACCCCGAGGGTAGTAATCTCAGGATTGCTACCTGTGCCACCTGCCAGTGAGGGTAAGAGTAGGATGCTCGGGCGGATGAACACGTAGCTGAGGAAATCATAGAAACCCTACAGTCAGAAAGAGGCCATTCGACTCATCGAGTCTGCACCGACCACAATCCCACCCTGGCCCTATCCTATATGCCTACATATTTCCCCACTAATCCCTCTAACCTACGCACCTCAGGACACTAAGGGGCAATTTTTAGCATGGCCAATCAACCTAACCCGCACATCTTTGGACTGTGGGAGGAAACCTACGCAGACACGAGGAGAATGTGCAAACTCTACACAGACAGTGACCCAAGCCGGGAATTGAACCCAGGTCCCTGGAGCTTTGAAGCAACAGTGCTAACCACTGTGCTACCATGCCGCCCCGAACTACTCTTACCCTCACTGGCACCGAGGGGATTTTCACCCTGAAAAGTGTGAAATGATACACTTTGGTAGGAATGACCTTTGGTAGGAATGACCTGCGAATCATTCGGGAGAATGAGGAGTTTATAGATGGTAGCTTCAGGGAGGCAGTTACGCCAAAGGCACAGAGTACTTGGGTTACCATCAAGCGAGGGAAAGGGCAGGCAGAGCAGGGTTTCCCTGTAACCTACTCTTACCCTCACTGGCAGAGCAGGGTTTCCCTGTAACCTACTCTTACCCTCCTGAGATTACTACCCTCGGGGTCCTGCTTTTTAACTTCCTGCCAAGCTCTCTCTACTCACTCTTCAGGACCTCCTCACTCTTCCTTCCGACGTCATTGGTACCAATGTGTACCAGGAACTGGTGTAGGGGCAGGGCTTCAGATTTCTAGATCATTGGGACCTCTTCTGGGGCAGGTGGGACCTGTACAAGAGAGACGGGTTACACCTGAACTACAAGGGGACCAATATACTTGCAGGGAGGTTTGCTAGTGTTATTGGGGAGGGTTTAAACTAGATTTGCAGGGGGATGGGAACCAGAGTGCCTGAGCAGATAGTGGAGCGGGGGTGAAAATAAATAGTTCATGCAAAATCACAAATAGAAGGGTTGTGTGTGGTGGTAATAATCTTCTGAGGTGTGAATGTGGTGATATAAACAGGGCCTAGTTTTAAGGTTGATAAAATTGGATATCCTAAATTAAAGAATTGGGCATATTAAAATCAAACACAGTCAAACCTCAGGCAGGCCAATTGTACAATACACAAATGTGTCTGGGCCTGACCCATCAACCACCCATCAAAGGTCATTACACTCTACTTGAGACTTAGCAGGAGATCATGGCACCTCATTGAAATGCATCGGCCTATTGTTAGAAGCACACTTCGAGCCAGACTTTCAGTCACCAAGGGTTCCTGTAGATACCTTATCTGATAACAAGTTCAACAACATGGAGATGGACACCTGGGGGGCGGACCCTGATGTTCTGTCAGGCAGACATCAAGAAACCCACTGGGTATTGGAACCCCCTCCTGGGACCTCAATGGCCTGAAGCCAGAGAAGTTTCTGGAAAGGCAAGCAGGCTGGGGGATAAAGGGACACACTCCGAGTCACACAGCAGCGAAGACTCGACGGGAGACGGCCGTGACCATTCGGAAGACTGACCAGAGAAGGAAGGAAGGAAGAAGCGGCCATCGAGACTCACCTTCGTGACGACGGACCAGAGGGACTCGGAGAATCGGACCTGCAGTTCAACCAAACCATCTTTACGGGTAGTATACTTGAATCGGCTGGAGGTCTGTGACCAGTGGTGTTCCGCAGGGCTCTGTACTGGGACCTCTGCTATTTGTGATATATATAAATGATTTGGAAGAAGGTGTAACTGGTGTAATCAACAAGTTTGCGGATGACACGAAGATGGCTGGACTTGCAGATAGCGAAGAGCATTGTTGGGCAATACAGCAGGATATAGATAGGCTGGAAAATTGGGCGGGGAGGTGGCAGATGGAGTTTAATCCGGATAAATGCGAAGTGATGCATTTTGGAAGAAATAATGTAGGGAGGAGTTATACAATAAATGGCAGAGTCATCAGGAGTATAGAAACACAGAGGGACCTAGGTGTGCATGTCCACAAATCCTTGAAGGTGGCAACACAGGTGGAGAAGGTGGTGAAGAAGGCATATGGTATGCTTGCCTTTATAGGACGGGGTATAGAGTATAAAAGCTGGAGTCTGATGATGCAGCTGTATAGAACGCTGGTGAGGCCACATTTGGAGTACTGCGTCCAGTTCTGGTCGCCGCACTACCAGAAGGATGTGGAGGCGTTAGAGAGAGTGCAGAGAAGGTTTACCAGGATGTTGCCTGGTATGGAGGGTCTTAGCTATGAGGAGAGATTGGGTAGACTGGGGTTGTTCTCCTTGGAAAGACGGAGAATGAGGGGAGATCTAATAGAGGTGTACAAGATTATGAAGGGGATAGATAGGGTGAACAGTGGGAAGCTTTTTCCCAGGTCGGAGGTGACGATCACGAGGGGTCACGGGCTCAAGGTGAGAGGGGCGAAGTATAACTCAGATATCAGAGGGATGTTTTTTACACAGAGGGTGGTGGGGGCCTGGAATGCGCTGCCAAGTAGGGTGGTGAAGGCAGGCACGCTGACATCGTTTAAGACTTACCTGGATAGTCACATGAGCAGCCTGGGAATGGAGGGATACAAACGATTGGTCTAGTTGGACCAAGGAGCGGCACAGGCTTGGAGGGCCGAAGGGCCTGTTTCCTGTGCTGTACTGTTCTTTGTTCTTTAATCTGCTGGGGTATCCTCTTGTTTTATGTGGGTAATTTAAGGGTTAATAGTGTTATTATTAATAAACTTGTTGAACCTTTACTTGTGTTTGCCCTTTGTCCATCTTGCAAATAAGGGCACCAGGGTAAAATCTTGGAGTAAGTAAACTGGTTGAAAGTATCTGAGAATTAACAGGTACAACATGTCTATTTCAATGCCAGGAGTATTGTGGGGAAGGCAGATGAGCTGAGGACATGGATTGACACATGGAATTATGACATTATAGCCATCAGTAAAACTTGGCTACAGGAGGGGCAGGACTGGCAGCTCAACGTTCCAGGGTTCCGATGTTTCAGACGTGATAGAGGCAGAGGGATGAAGGATGGCATTGCTAGTCAGGGAAAATGTTACAGCAGTGCTCAGGCAGGACAGATTAGAGGGCTTGTCTACCGAGGCCATATGGGTGGAGCTGAGAAACAGGAAAGGTGTGACCACATTAATGGGGTTGTATTATAGACCACCCAATAGTCAGCGAGAATTGGAGGAGCAACTCTGCAGAGAGATAGCTGACAACTGCAAGAAACATAAAGTTGTGACAGTCGGGGATTTTAATTTTCCACATATAGATTGGGACTCCCATACTGTGAAAGGTCTAGACGGGTTAGAGTTGGTAAAATATGTTCAGGAAAATTTTCTAAATCAATATATAGAGGTACCAACTAGACAGGATGCAATATTAGATCTCCTATTAGGAAACGAGTTAGGACAAGTGATGGAAGTGTGTGTAGGGGAACACCTTGGTTCCAGTGATCATAACGCCATTAGTTTCAAGTTGATCATGGATAAAGATAGATCTTTATTGTTGGTGTCTCAGTGAGGGAGTGCTGCTCGGGCTGCAGTAGAGTGTGACAGTTGGTGTCTCAGTGTGGGAGTGCTGCTCGGGCTGCAGTGGAGAGTGACAGTTGGTGTCTCAGTGAGGGAGTGCTGCTCGGGCTGCAGTGGAGAGTGACAGTTGGTGTCTCAGTGAGGGAGTGCTGCTCGGGCTGCAGTGGAGAGTGACAGTTGGTGTCTCAGTGAGGGAGTGCTGCACTGGCTGCAGTGGAGAGTGACAGTTGGTGTCTCAGTGAGGGAGTGTTGCTCGGGCTGCAGTGGAGAGTGACAGTTGGTGTCTCAGTGTGGGAGTGCTGCTCGGGCTGCAGTGGAGAGTGACAGTTGGTGTCTCAGTGAGGGAGTGCTGCTCGGGCTGCAGTAGAGTGTGACAGTTGGGGAAGTGTGGGGAAGTTGTTTTTTTTTTTTCTTGCTGGTAATGGCTTCAGGGATGGCAGTTCAGGCAGTATGCTGCATCTCCTGTGGGATGTATGTGGTGAGGAAATCCAGTAGTGTTTCAGGAGATTTTAGTTGTAAGAAGTGCATTAGATTGCAGCTTCTGGAGGAGCGTGTAAAGGAGCTGGAGGGGGAGGTAGAGGAACTCCGCATAATTCGGGAGGCGGAGGTGGAAGTTGATAGGAGTTATAGAGAAATAGTAACTCCTAGAAATGAGGCTTGGGTCAATGCCAGGAGGAGGGGTAAGAAGCAATCGGGAAGACAATCCCCTGGGGCGGTTCCCCTCCATAATAGGTTTTCGGTGCTGGAGGCTACAGTTGAGGAGGAATCAACTGAGCATAGAGAGCAGATCTCTGGGGGTGAGCCGAGTGAGAAAGCTCAGGTGGTTAGGGGCTGTAAAAGACTGGGCCTTGTGATTGGGGACTCCACAATTAAGGGGACAGATAGGAGGGTCGGAACTAAAGGTAGGGACTCAGGGTTGGTGTGTTGCCTACCAGGGGCTGGGGTCCGGGATGTGTCTGACAGGGTATTCAGGATTCTTAGGGGGGAGGGAGATAAACCACAAGTTATTGTACATGTGGGGACACACGACATAGGGAGGATAGGGGAAGGGGATATTAGGCAGGGATTTATGGAGTTGGGGTGGAAACTAAAGGCCAAGACTGACAGAGTGGTTATCTCTGGACTCTTGCCTGTACCACGGGATAGTTTAGAGAGGAATAGGGAGAGGGAAGGTTTGAATTCATGGCTGAGGGGATGGTGCAGGAGGGAGGGGTTCAGGTACTTAAGCAATTGGGGCTCGTACTGGGGAAGGTGTGACCTCTATGAGAAGGATGGTCTACACCTTAATCAGAAGGGGACCAATATCCTGGGGGGTAAATTTGCTAAGGCCATGCAATGAGGTTTAAACTGATTCGGGGGGGGGGAGGGATCCTGAGTAGTGGGGCTAAAAGTGAGGGATGCATGGATGGGGACTGCAATGCACGGCATTGCAGAGGTGGGGTGGAGCAGGGTTTGAAATGTGTATACTTCAATGCCAGGAGTATTCGCAATAAAGTGGGTGAACTTGCAGCGTGGATCAGTACCTGGGACTTCGATGTTGTGGCTATTTCAGAGACATGGATAGAGCAGGGGCAGGAATGGATGCTGCAGGTCCCGGGGTTCAAATGTTTTAGTCGAAGTAGGGAAGGAGGTAGAAGAGGGGGAGGGGTAGCATTATTGGTCAGAGATTGTATCACAGTGTCAGAGAGGAGGTTTGATGAGGACTTATCTGTTGAGGTAGTATGGGCGGAGATTAGAAATAGGAGAGGAGAGGTCACCCTGTTGGGAGTCTTTTATAGACCTCCTAAAAGTTCTAGAGAGGTTGAGGAAAGGATTGCGGAGTCAATCCTGCTTAGGAGTGAAAGTAATAGGGCAATTGTTATGGGGGATTTTAACTTGACTAATATTGACTGGAATTGTTATAGCTCTAGCTCGTTAGAGGGGTCAGTTTTTGTTCAAAGCGTGCAGGAAGGTTTTTTGACTCAGTATGTAGACAGGCCAACTAGAGGTGAGGCTATATTGGATCTGGTGCTGGGAAATGAGCCAGACCAGGTGCTAGACTTGGAAGTTGGTGTGCATTTTGGTGATAGTGACCACAATTCGGTTACGTTCACCTTAGTGATGGAAAGGGATAGGCATGAACCTCGGGCCAGTGGTTTTAGCTGGGGGAAGGGTAATTATGAGGCTATTAGGAGAGAATTAGGAAACATAGGTTGGACTAGGAGATTACAGGGACTGGGAACGTCCGACATGTGGAGTTTTTTCAAGGAGCAGCTACTGCGAGTCTGTGATAGGTATGTCCCTGTCAGGCAAGGAGGAATTGGTAGGGCTAGGGAACCGTGGTGCACCAAAAAAGTTTCTTTGTTGGTTAAAAAGAAAAAGGAGGCTTATGTTCGGATGAGACGTGAGCACTCGGGTAGTGCACTAGAAAGCTTTAGATTGGCTAAGAGGGAGTTGAAGAGCGAGCTTAGAAGGGCTAAAAGGGGACATGAGAAGACTTTGGCGGATAGGGTTAAAGAGAATCCTAAGGCGTTCTATAGGTATGTCAAGAACAGAAGGTTGGTTAGGGCAAGTTTAGGGCCAGTTATAGATGGCAGAGGGAAGTTATGTGTGGAACCGGAGGAGATTGGTGAAGCATTGAACCAATATTTCTCTTCGGTGTTCACGCAAGGGGACATGAATATAGCTGAGGAGGACACTGGGTTGCAAGGGAGTAGAATAGACAGTATTACAGTTGATAAGGAGGATGTGCAGGATATTCTGGAGGGTCTGAAAATAGATAAATCCCCTGGTCCGGATGGGATTTATCCAAGGATTCTCTGGGAGGCAAGAGAAGTGATTGCAGAGCCTCTGGCTCTGATCTTCAGGTCGTCGTTGGCCTCTGGTATAGTACCAGAAGATTGGAGGTTAGCGAATGTTGTCCCATTGTTTAAGAAGGGGAACAGAGACTTCCCCGGGAATTATAGACCGGT
Organism: Mustelus asterias; assembly: GCF_964213995.1. Classification (NCBI taxonomy): domain Eukaryota; kingdom Metazoa; phylum Chordata; class Chondrichthyes; order Carcharhiniformes; family Triakidae; genus Mustelus; species Mustelus asterias. The sequence goes on along the minus strand of NC_135804.1, from coordinate 73,314,829 downwards.
GAGTCTCACTTCTGTTGTCGGCAAGATGTTGGAAAAAATTATAAGGGATAGGATTTATAGTTATTTGGAGAGTAATGAATTGATAGGTGATAGTCAGCATGGTTTTGTGGCAGGTAGGTCGTGCCTTACTAACCTTATTGAGTTTTTTGAGAAAGTGACCAAGGAGGTGGATGGGGGCAAGGCAGTGGACGTGGTATATATGGATTTTAGTAAGGCGTTTGATAAGGTTCACCATGGTAGGCTTCTGCAGAAAATGCAGATGTATGGGATTGGGGGTGATCTAGGAAATTGGATCAGGAATTGGCTAGCGGATAGGAAACAGAGGGTGGTGGTTGATAGTAAATATTCATCATGGAGTGCGGTTACAAGTGGTGTACCTCAGGGATCTGTTTTGGGGCCACTGCTGTTTGTAATATTTATTAATGATCTGGATGAGGGTATAGTTGGGTGGATTAGCAAATTTGCTGATGACACCAAAGTCGGTGGTGTGGTAGACAGTGAGGAAGGGTGTCGTAGTTTGCAGGAAGACTTAGACAGGTTGCAAAGTTGGGCCGAGAGGTGGCGGATGGAGTTTAATGCGGAGAAGTGTGAGGTAATTCACTTTGGTAGGAATAACAGATGTGTTGAGTATAGGGCTAACGGGAGGACTTTGAATAGTGTGGAGGAGCAGAGGGATCTAGGTGTATGTGTGCATAGATCCCTGAAAGTTGGGAATCAAGTAGATAAGGTTGTTAAGAAGGCATATGGTGTCTTGGCGTTTATTGGTAGGGGGATTGAATTTAGGAGTCGTAGCGTTATGTTGCAACTGTACACAACTCTGGTGCGGCCGCACTTGGAGTACTGTGTGCAGTTCTGGTCCCCACATTACAGGAAGGATGTGGAGGCTTTGGAGAGGGTGCAGAGGAGGTTTACCAGGATGTTGCCTGGTATGGAGGGGAGATCCTATGAGGAGAGGCTGAGGGATTTGGGATTGTTTTCACTGGAAAGGCGGCGGCTAAGAGGGGATCTTATTGAAACATATAAGATGATTAGAGGTTTAGATAGGGTGGATAGTGATAGCCTTTTTCCTCTGATGGAGAAATCCAGCACGAGGGGGCATGGCTTTAAATTGAGGGGGGGTAGTTATAGAACCGATGTCAGGGGTAGGTTCTTTACCCAGAGGGTGGTGAGGGATTGGAATGCCCTGCCAGCATCAGTAGTAAATGCGCCTAGTTTGGGGGCGTTTAAGAGATCCGTAGATAGGTTCATGGACGAAAAGAAATTGGTTTAGGTTGGAGGGTCACAGTTTTTTTTTTTTTAACTGGTCGGTGCAACATCGTGGGCCGAAGGGCCTGTTCTGCGCTGTAATGTTCTATGTTCTATGTTCTATCTGGTCCTCGGGTTGAGGTTCTAAACTGGAAAAAGGCCAAATTTGAAGAAATGAGAAAGGATCTTAAAAAGCGTGGATTGGGACAGGCTGTTCTCTGGCAAGGATGTGAATGGTAAGTGGGAGGCCTTCAAAGGAGAAATTTTGAGAGTGCAGAGTTTGTATGTTCCTGTCAGGATTAGAGGCAGAGTGAATAAGAATAAGGAACCTTGGTTCTCGAGGGATATTGGAACTCTGATCAAGAAGAAGATAGAGATGTATGACATGTATAGGCAACAGGGAGCAAATAAGATGCTTGAGTATAAAAAGTGCAAGAAACTACTTAAGAAAGAAATCAGGAGGGCTAAAAGAAGACATGAGGTTGCTTTGGCAGACAAGGTGAAGGATAATCCTAAGAGCTTCTACAGGTAAATTAAGAGCAAAAGGATAGTAAGGGATAAAATTGGTCCTCTTGAAGATCAGAGTGGTCGGCTATGTATGGAACAAAAGAAATGGGGGAGATATTAAATGGGTTTTTTGCATCCGTATTTACTAAGGAAACTGGCATGGAGTCTACGGAAATAAGGCAAACAAGTAGGAAGGTCATGGAACCTATACAGATTAAAGGGGAGGAGGTGCTTGCTGTCTTGAGGCAAATCAGAGTAGATAAATCCCCAGGACCGGACTGGGTATTCCCTCGGACCTTGAAGGAGACTAGTGTTGAAATTGCAGGGGCCCTGGCAGATATATTTAAAATGTCGGTATCCACGGGTGAGGTGCCGGCTGATTGGAGGATAGCTCATGTTCCGTTGTTTAAAAAAGGCTCAAAAAATAATACGGGAAATTATAGGCCAATGAGTTTGATGTCGGTGGTGGGCAAGTTATTGGAAGGTGTGATAAGGGATAGGATCTACAAATATTTGGATAGACAGGGACTTATTAGGGAGAGTCAACATGGCTTTGTGCGTGGTAGGTCATGTTTAACCAATCTATTAGAGTTTTTCAAGGAGGTTACCAGGAAAGTGGATGAAGGGAAGGCAGTGGATGTTGTCTACATGGACTTCAGTAAGGCCTTTGACAAGGTCCCGCATGGGGGGGTTAGTGAGGAAGGTTCAGTCGCTAGGTATACATGGGGAGGCAGTAAATTGGATTAGACATTGGCTCAATGGAAGAAGCCAGAGAGTGGTAGTGGAGGATTGCTTCTCTGAGTGGAGGCCTGTGACTAGTGGTGTGCCACAGGGATCGGTGTTGGGTCCATTGTTGTTTGTCATCGATATCAATGATCTGGATGATAATGTGGTAAATTGGATCAGCAAATTTGCTGATGATACAAAGATTGGAGGTGTAGTGGACAGTGAGGAAGGTTTTCAAAGCTTGCAGAGGGATTTGGACCAGCTGGAGGGGTGGGCTGAAGAGTGGCAGATGGAGTTTAATGCAGACAAATGTGAGGTGTTGCACTTTGGAAGGATAAACCAAGGTAGAACATACAAGGTAAATGGTAGGACACTGAAGAGTGCAGTAGAACAGAGGGATCTGGGAATACAGATACACAATTCCCTAAAAGTGGCGTCACAGGTAGATAGGGTCGTAAAGAGTGTTTTTGGTACATTGGCCTTTATAAATCCAAGTATTGAGTATAGGAGTTGGAATGTTATGGTGAGGTTGTATAAGACATTGGTGAGGCCGAATTTAGAGTATTGTGTGCAGTTGTGGCCATCTACTTACAGGAAGGATATTAATAAGGTTGAAAGAGTGCAGAGAAGGTTTGCAAGGATGTTGCCGGGACTTGAGAAACTGAGTTACAGAGAAAGGTTGAATAGGTTAGGACTTTATTCCCTGGAGCGTAGAAGAATGAGGGGAGATTTGATAGAGGTGTATAAAATTATGATGGGTATAGATAGAGTGAATGCAAGCAGGCTTTTTCCACTGAGGCTAGGGGAGAAAATAACTAGAGGACATGGGTTAAGGGTGAGGGGGGAAAAGTTTAAAGGGAATATTAGGGGGGGCTTCTTCACACAGAGAGTGGTGGGAGTTTGGAATGAGCTGCCAGATGAGGTGGTGAAACTTGAACAGGTACATGGATGAGAGGGGTGTGGAGGGATATGGTCCAGGTGCAGGTCAGTGGAATTAGGCACAAAAATGGTTCAGCACAGGCAAGAAGGGTTAAAAGGCCTGTTTCTGTGTTGTAATATTCTATGGTTCTATGGAATAATTTGACAAGGAAGTATTCGATGAATGGTAGGACTCTAGGAAGTTCTGTGGAACAACGGGACCTTGGTGTGTTTGTCCACAGATCTCTGAAGGCAGAGGGCATGTCAGTGGGGTGAAAAATGCATATTTAACATAGAACGTTACATGGGACACTTGTCTTTATCAATTGAGGTTTCGATTACAAAAACAAGGAAGTCATGTTGTATAGAACTTTGGTGAAACCACAGCTAGAGTACTGTGTACAGTTCTGGTTGCCACATTATTGGAAGGATATGATTGCACTGGAGGGGGTGGAGAGGAGATTCACCAGGATGCTGCCTGGGATGGAACATTTAAGTTATGAAGAGAGGTTGGGTAGATTGGGTTGTTTTCGTTGGAGCAAAGAAGACTGTGGAGCGACCTGATCGTGGTGTACAAAATTATGAAGGACATGGCCAGAGTGGAGAAGAAGCAGCTGTTCCCCCTTAGTTGAAGGGTCAATCACGAGGGAACATGGGTTCAAGGTGAGGGGCAGGAGTTTTTAGGGGGTGTGTGAAGAAAATCTTTTTTACCCAGAGGTTGGTGACGGTCTGGAATGCGGTGCCCCGGAGGGTGGTGGAGGTGGGTTGCCTCATATTCTTTAAAAAGTATCTGGATGAGTACTTGGCACATCATAACATTGAAGGCTATGGGCCAAATGCTGGCCGATGAGATTCGGTGGGAGTTCAGGTGTTTCTCATCTGTCAGTGTGGACTCAATAGGCTGAAGGGCCTCTCCTGTGCTGTATGATGTTATGATTCTATGATTCACAGTAACTTCATTGAGGTGTTAATGTTTGTCTATATTTGTGATGCAAAAAAAAACTGAAATAAAGTATAATTTGGAACTTAAGTAGACACTTGGAACTAATTCTGCATCATTCTCGTGTAGCAAAGACATAATCATCAGGCAATTCAGATTCAACTAAGTCATCCATAGTAGTATTCACAACGCTCGGGACTGAAGATGTTGGTACTTCTGGAGAGAAACATAGAAGATAGGAGCAGGAGGAAATGATTCTGAGAAATAATTTTGAGATGACAGCAATTGGTCAGCATGACGTCGCAAAACTAATTCATCTTGGATTTGAACTATGTAAGAAATTGGACCTGTTTGTGCAAAAATTATGGCAGGTACTGGAGCACTGTGCTCAGTTCTGGTCGCCTCACTATAGGAAGGATGTGGAAAAGATTGAAAGGGTGCAGAGGAGATTTACAAGGATGTTGCCTAGATTGAGTGGCATGCCTTATGAGGATAGGCTGAGGGAGCTCGGTCTTTTCTCCTTGGAGAGACGAAGGATGAGAGGAGACCTAATAGAGGTGTATTAGATGTTGAGAGGCATAGATCGGGTGGACTCTCGGAGGCTTTTTCCCAGGGTGGAAATGTCTGCTACGAGAGGACACAGGTTTAGAGTGCTGGGGGGTAGGTACAGGGGAAATGTTAGGAGTAAGTTTTTCACACAGAGGGTGCTGGGCGAGTGGAATCGGCTGCCATCAGTGGTGGTGGAGGCGAACTCAATAGGGTCTTTTAAGATGTTGGTACTTCTGGAGAGAAACATAGAAGATAGGAGCAGGAGGAAATGATTCTGAGAAATAATTTTGAGATGACAGCAATTGGTCAGCATGACGTCGCAAAACTAATTCATCTTGGATTTGAACTATGTAAGAAATTGGACCTGTTTGTGCAAAAATTATGGCAGGTACTGGAGTACTGTGCTCAGTTCTGGTCGCCTCACTATAGGAAGGATGTGGAAAAGATTGAAAGTGTGCAGAGGAGATTTACAAGGATGTTGCCTGGATTGAGTGGCATGCCTGGATGAGTACATGGAGCTTAATAGGATGGAGGGTTATAGGTAGGTCTAGAAGGTAGGGATGTGTTCGGCACAACTTGTGGGCCGAAGAGCCTGTTTGTGCTGTAGTTTTTCTGTGTTTCTATGTATCATCCATTTCTCACTCGTGGCATAATTACACACTAACAGTTGACAACCTTGTTGAATTGAGCGCTGTTTAGCCCTCACTTCTCTTCAAGCAACTTGAGATTGTTATTGATGTACTCGTACCTGGAAATTTCTGGAGGTAATAATAGTTCTCAACTTTCTCTTAAAGAGTAGTAATTCAGGTGAACTTTGGGTAGACGCTTGAGTACTGTTTCTATGAGATACTGTAAGATACCAAAACGCTATTCACACAATGTGATAATAAACCTTGCTCTTTTGAAGCTTTTAAAGAATGTTTCAAGGATTGTATGAATCCTTCAGCTAATCCATTGGTTGATGGATGATAAGGTGCTGATTTTATATGCTGAATACCATTTACTTTGAGATAAGCCTCAAACTCTTGTGAAGTAAACTGTGAACCATTATCACTAACAATTTGTTCCGGTTTACCAAATCTTGTGTGGCCACTTTGAGTGTGCATCAATTATGACTAAGAACATGAAACCCTCAAACGGACCAGCAAAATCTACATGTAATTATTATCAAGAGTTCCTCATGTCCCCATCTTTGCAATCAGCTGAAGACGGTATGCCTTTATATGGGCCAAAAATAGTACTTAAGAGTCGATGTTCAGTCAATTCTGTGAAATGATGACCATATAAATAACAATGAAACCTTTGTATGCCAAAAATTACATTTAATGTTTTTTCTATCTAATTATATTTAGATTCAGCAGTAGTCAGAATATGTAAAGCAAAAGCTATTGGTCGTTGGAAAGCATAATATGTGAAACTATTGCCCCTACTTTAAGTTGAAACATCGCAAGCAAGCTTCAGATTAAAATGAACCAATACTTCCTTCTTCTGCAAAGCATCTTTGATATCTTTGTCAGCTTTTCATGTTCCATTGTCCAGACCAATGACTGTTTCACACATAGTAAAATATGCAGTGACTTCAGTGGAGGCAGAGTGGTTAGCCGCTGCCTCTCAACACCAGGATCCTGGGTTCGATTCCAGCCTTGGACGACTGTTCGTGTGGAGTTTGCATATTCTCTCCTTGTCTACGTGAGTTTCCTCCAAACACTCCGGTTTCCTTCCACAGTCAAGAAGTGTGCAGGTTATGTGGATTGGCCTTGCTAATTTGCTCCTTAGTGTCCAAAGATGTGTAGGTTAATTGAATTACTCATGGTAAATCCACGGGTTTGTGGTGATAGGGCTGGGGGAGGAGGTGGGCCTGAGTAAGATGCTTTCTTGGAGAGTCGGTGCTGACTCAACCAAACAATCTCCTTCCACACTGTTGGGATTCTATGATAATGTCAAGTTAGGAACAACTTTGCTGTCATAATTTACTAATCCTAGAAAGAATCTTAATTGCATCCCATTCATCAGATGTGGTAGTTTTAAAATGGCATCCATCTTTCCAGGTGCTTTCTGTCGGCCTTTACTATCAATAACATGACTCGAATCATACAGCGCAGAAGAGGTTCTTTGGCCCATTGGATCCGCACTGACACATTAGAAACACCTGAACTCTCACCTAATCCAATCTGCCAGCACTTTGATTTGATTTATTATTGTCACATGTATTAACATACAGTGAAAAGCATTGTTTCTTGCACACTACACAAACAAAGCGTACCGTTCATAGGGAAGGAAATGGGAGTGCAGAATGTAATGTTACAGTCACAGCTAGGGTGTAGAGAAAGATCAACTTAATGCAAGGTAAGTCCAAAGTCTGACAGTAGCAGGGAAGAAGCTGTTCTTGAGACAGTTGGTACGTGACCTCAGACTTTTGTATCTTTTTCCCGAAGGTTGAAGAGAGAATGGCCGGGGTGCATGAGCCCCTTAATTATGTTGGCTGCTTTGCCGAGGCAGCGGGAAGTGTAGACAGAGTCAATGGATGAGAGGCTCGTTTGCGTGATGGATTGGGCTACATTCACGATCTTTTGTTGTTCCTTGCGGTCTTGGGCAGAGCCGGAGCCAGACCAAGCTGTGATACAACCAGAAAGAATGCTTTCTATGGTGCATCTGTAAATGTTGGTGAGAGTCGTAGCGGGCATGCCAAATTTCCTTAGTCTTCTGAGAAAGTAGAGGTGTTGGTGGGCTTTCTTAACTATAGTGTCGGCATGGGGGGACCAGGGCAGGTTGTTGGTGATCTGGACACCGAAAAGCTTGAAGCTCTCGACCCTTTCTACTTTGTCTCCTTTGATGTAGACAGGGGCATGTATTCTTTTACGCTTCCTGAAGTTGATGACAATCTCCTTCATTTTGTTGACGTTGAGGGAGAGATTATTGTTGTCACAGCAGTTCACCCGATTCTCTATCTCATTCCTGTACTCTGTCTCGTCATTGTTTGAGATCCGACTACCATGGTATCGTCAGCAAACTTGGCCCATAGCCCTGAATGTTATGATGTGCCAAGTGTTCATCCAGATACTTTTTCAAGGATGTGAGGCAACCTGCCTCTACCACCCTCCCTGGCAGCACTTTCCAGACCGTCACCACCCTCTGGATAAAAAAGTTTTTCCTCACATCCCCCTAAACCTCCTGCCCCTCACCTTGAATCTATGTCCCCTCGTGACTGACCCTTCAACTAAGAGGAACAGCTGCTTCTTATCCACTCTGTCCTTGTCTCTCATAATCTTGTACACCTCGATCAGGTCGCCCCCTCAGTCTTCTCTGCTCCAATGAAAACAATCCAAGCCTATCCAACCTCTCTTCATAACTTAAATGTTAATATTGAACTGACATCTGGAAAAAGTTACACTTTTCTTTGATACACAAACCATGTGCTTGCTGATGTTCCAATGTTGCTTCTAAATTATTCAAATGCTCTCGTTCACTGGTCCCTGTAATTAGAATATCATCCAGCTAACATTGTACAGAGAGACCACTTAAAATCTGATCCATCAATCTTTGGAATAGAGCTGGTACACGTGTTATTCCAGAGGGCAATCATTTATCACGAAAATACCGTTGAGTTATAATGGTAAGCAATTATTGTGATCCAGCTATATTCATCTATAAATATGCTTGTGAAAGATCAACCTTGCTGAATTTCTGCTCACCTGATAACCCAGCAAACAAATCTTAAACTATGCGGTTATTGTACACAACACTGGATTTATGGTTGTTTGAAAATCATTACAAATTTGAACTGAACCAACTGGTTTCATGACCAATATGATGGAGGCAACCCAGTCACTCATTGTAACTGGCTCTAAACACACCAGTGTTAACAAGTTGTACTAATTTTTATTTGTCCTTGGGTAAATTGTACATGGCACTACTCTTGCTTTGGGACTTTATCTTGAGTTTCAGTTAAACTCTTTTCATTGCGTTAGGGTTAGCCAAGAGTATATTCGAATACACTCTTGTATTTATCCAGAAGGTGCTGTAGGTCTGTTTTGACATTGACCAATCTGTTGACAGCATTCCAGTTCAGCTTTATCTTCTCCAACCCAATAGAACTGAAAAATTACCATGGAGAGGCAACTCCACTGTTTGTCCACTCAACTCTACATTGACCATGAAGTAACCTTTTAATGGCATGATTCTTCCATGTATGTTTTCAAAATTGCATCAGCTAGTTTTAAAGCAAGTTTCTTCAGTTTTTTTTGGTATCTAGTCTAAGGAATAAAAGATTCAGCAGCACTAGTATCAACCTCCATCCTAATAGTTTGTCCACTTTGGAATCATCCAGAATCTATGTGATTCACTCTTAGAATTTGTATCAGGTGAATTCATTATGGGCAACAAAGAAATGGCATACCAGTTGAACAAATACTTTGGATTTGTCTTCACAAGAAGGACACAGGTAACCTTCCAGAAATACCCATTCGAGAAGGGGACAGAGGGTCTAGCATGAAGGAGGAACTGAAGGAAATCCTTATTTGTCAGGAAATTGTATCGGGGAAATTGCTGGGATTAAAACCCAATAAGTCCCCAGGGCCTGATGCTCTGCATACCAGAGTACTTAAGGAAGTGGCCCTAGAAATAGTGGATGCATTGGTGATCATTTTCCAGCATTCTGTAGACTCTTGGAAGAGTTCCTGTGGATTAGAGGGTAATATAATCCCACTTTTTTTAAAAAGGAGGGAGAGAGAAAATGGGGAATTAGAGACTGATTAGCCTGACATCAGTGGTGGGGAAAATGCAATTATTAAGGATGTAATAATTGAGCATTTGGAAAGCTGTGACAGGAACGGTCTAAGTCAGCATGGATTCATAAGGGGTAAGCCATTCACGACTGAGATGAAGAAGAACTTCTTCACTCAGAGATTTGTGAACCTGTGGAATTCTCTACCACAGAAAGCTGTTGGGGCCAGTTCATTAGATATGTTCAAGAGGGAGCTGGACATGGCCCTTGAGGCTAAAGGGATCAAGAGGTATGGAGAGAAAGCAGGAGTGGAATGCTGAAAATGCATGATCAGCCATAATCATATTGAATAGTGGTGCAGGTTCGTAGGTCTGAATGGCCTACTCCTGTACTTATTTTCTATGTTTTTATAAGACATCAAGTTGGAGATCTTCTTCATATTTCTAGACCGTCTCTTTCTCATTTTCATAACTATTTTCTTCCATGCTGTAAATTCTTGTTGTAAATTATTTTTGTGGAATAGGTCTTCAGGAAAGCCTTTGACAAGGTACCTCATTGTAGACTGGTACGAAAGGTGAAGTCACAAGTGATCAGAGGAGAGCTGGCAAGATGGATGCAGAACTGGCTTGTCCATAGAAGACAGAGGGTAGCAGTAGAGGGGTGCTTTTCTGAATGGGGAATGGCTGTGGCTAGCGGTGTTGCACAGGGATCAGTTTTGGGACCTTTGTTGTTTGTAGTATGTATAAATGATTTGGAGGAAAATGTAGCTGGTCTGATTCGTAAGTTCGCAGACGATACATTATTGGCGTTGCGGTTAGTGAAGAGGATTGTTAGAGGATACAACAAGATATAGACCAGGTTGAGACTTGGGCAGGGAAAAGGCAGATGGAGTTTAATCAGGAAAGGTGTGAGGTATTACATTTTGGAAGGTCCAATGCATGTAGGAATTATACAGTAAATGGTAGAACCCTTAGGAGTAGTGACAGACAAAGAGATCTGGGCGTACATGTCCGATCACTGAAAGTGGCAACGCAGGTGGATAAGGTAGTCAAGAAGGCATACAGCATGTTTGCCTTCATCAGTCGGGGCATTGAGTATAAAAATTGGTGGGTCATGCTGCAGCTTTACAGAACCATAGTTAGGCCTCATTTAGAATATTGTATATAATTCTGGTCGCCACACTACCAGAAGGATGTGGATACTTTGGAGAGGGTACAGAAGAGGTTTACCATAATGTTGCTTGGTCTGGAGGACCAAGCTATGAGGAGAGATTGGATAAACTCGGTTTGTTCTCACTGGAACGATGAAGGTTGAGGGGTGACTTGATAGAGATCTACAAGATTATGAGTGGCATGGGTAGAGTGGATAGTCAGATAGCCTCTTTCCTATTGCAGAAAAGTCAAGTACCAGATGACATAGGTTTAAGGTGTGTGGGGAAAACCTTAGAGAAGGCAAGGCAAGTTTTTTACACAGAGGGTGGTGAATGCCTGGAACACGCTGCCTGGGGAGATGGTGGTTGCAGGTACGATAGCGGCATAGGGGCAACTAGATGAATACATGAATAGGATGGGAATGGAAGGCTATGGACTCCGTAAGTGCATACGGTTTTAGTTTGGACATTCATTATGATTGACGCAGGCTTGGAGGGCCAAAGAACCTGTTCCTGTGCTGTACTTTTCTTTTGTTCTTTGTTTAATACAACTCTTGAAAGTATCCAGATTCTTCTACTGTATATTCTTCTCAGGGAAACTGGTCTAGCCCAACAAGCTTTCGCAATGTGACCCATTTTGCCAGAATTCTTGCATTGTGTATCTTTATCCAGCATTGACTCACTGGCCCATTTTGGCACATCTGTGACATGTTTGTTTTTTTTACTTCTTAAGGACAGTTCCAAACTTGTGGATCTTCATTCCTGCAACAAATTATGAAGCCTCTTTAGAAGCCAGTTCCATCAACACTGCAATTTCTACTGCTGTCTTTAAAGTCAAAGCATATTCAGTAAGCAATTTTCTTTGGATAGCCTTACTTTGGAGACCACAAGCTAGATTATCTAAATTCTCAATGTTGTGCCAGCCTTCTTCAGTCCAAAGATGTGCGGGTTAAGTTGATTGGCCATGCTAAATTGCCCCTTAGTGTCCCAGGATCCATGGTTATAGGGATTAGCGGGGTAAATATGTGGGGTTACAGGGATAGGGCCTGGGGGGAATTGTTGTCGGTGCAGACTCGACGGGCCAAATGGCCTCCTTCTGCACTGTAGGGATGATTCTATGATTCTAAAGATTGCCACAAACTGAGCAATGCTTTCGCCTTCCACTTGATTCCTGCAATGGATCCTGAACCGTTCTGTGATGATCAGTGGCTTTGGAGTGTAATGCTCTTCAAGGGTCTTTATCAAGTCGTCATAATCTTTGGTTCCTGGCTTTGCTGGATGATGTGGAGATGCCGGCGTTGGACTGGGGTAAACACAGTAAGAAGTTTAACAACACCAGGTTAAAGTCCAACAGGACTTTACAGTTCCTGTTGGACTTTAACCTGGTGTTATTAAACTTCTTACTTTGCTGGATGAACCAGGTTCCAGAGTAAATTCAAGATTTTGTATTCAGAAAAACTGGTACGAGCAACTCGTTTTCAATTTTATTTGCTTGTACAAAGTACTGAAACTGCTCTACATAGAAACTCCATGATTCATTTTCTTCTCTGAAAGATCCCATGGATCCTAATTGAGTTGCCATTTCTCTTGCAAGCGGGACTGCTCAGTTTATTTTTTTATTTCACTGTCTTCCCAGTATTTCCCTTTTAATCTTGGAGACAGTTGACATTTTTTTTCAAAGGACCCCAGCTGTACAGCAAAGTATCCACTTATTTCAAATATGGAATTTACTCCCTGGAATCTCACCCTTCTCTGATCGGAAAAACCTCCTCTTTTAAAACCACACAGAGAGATTGTTCTTACTTGGTCTCCCTGCACTGGCACTTCAATCTTTAATCCTGTTGTTGCCCTTCCCCAGCCATCTAATATTTGAAGTGTGAGGAACCGCAATGTTTTTTTCTTCTTCTTAGGATCCTTTCTTGATGTTCCCAATGAAACAAAATCCTGACTCATTGCCAATTTTCTGTTTGTAATGATCTAACTATGTTCGGGCTGTGGGTTTTTAAATTTTAAAATGTGGTTTACACATGTAGATTCAAATTAAGAACAACAGGTTTATTCCATAAGTTCTTACATGTATAGAGAACAAACTGGAACGAAAACAGCAGCCTGTACAACACCCTAATGGCATTATTGTCAAATCATGTGATCAACTCTTAAAGCACTCTGCAAGCACTTAAATATTTAGCAATTAATGATTAGGATTTGAACATAGCAGTGATAATAAGAAAGCTGTAGACTGGTCAGGTGGGCAGAAAAGTGGCAAATGGAATTTAATCTAGTGATGTTGATCTATATTTCAGAGAATTCACTCAATTTGGTTGCAGCTCAATACCCAAAAATGTGTGATGACATTGTTTGGTGTAGATGTAGGGGGACAAATTTTCAAGGAAATTTCAGAGAAATGCATTGGAGTTTTAGAGTTGTTAAAATGGAAGGCTCGAACTCTGAATCTGAGAAAAAATTGATATAAAGGGTAGATAGGGGCACAAGTTCGCAGAGTGTGTTCAGGAAAATGTTCTACACTGTGTCCAGTCCAATGAGAAAGAAGGCATTGATATACCTGCTTCTTGGGAATGAGGTGGCCAAGTGAATCAGGTGTCAGTTAGAGAACAGATATGAAACAGTGATCATTGTATAATAAGGTTTAGATTGGTTATGTCATAGAGTTTTGCATCACAGAAAGTGGCCCTTCTGCCCATCATGTGTGTGTCAGCCACCACCACCTATCTATTCTCACCCCATTTTCCTGCACTTGGTCAGTAGCCTTATGGGAAAGGATAAGGAACAATCCAGAAAAAGAATAATTAAGTGGGGGAAAGCTAACTTCATTAAGAATTGATCTGATTTCAGTGAATTGACTGGAGAATTTGGGACTGTTCTCTTCAGTCTGGCTGAGATGAGATGGAAGATATTCAAAATCATGAGGGGTCTGGATAGAGTAGATAGGGAGAAACTGTTCCCATTGGCAGAAAGGAACACCAGATGACAACAATTGAAAGTGATGATAAAAGAGCCAATGGTGACAAAACATTATTGCTTAGAACATGATGAAGGATCTGGAATGCACTACCTGAGTGTGTAGTAGAGACGGCTTTGATTGAGGCTTTCAAAAGGATTTTGTGTAAACTTCTGAAAGGAGAAATGTTTCAGGTTTATGGAGAAAGGGTGTGGGATGGAGTGCTCTGACAGAGACTCGGCATGACATGAAGGACACAGTGACCTGTGCTGCAACCATTCTAGAATTCAATGACTTTCTAATCTCATGACATCTAAAAACAATTTTCAACCAATGAAGTATTTTTCATGTATATTTCTGGTTGCAATACAACAGCCAAATTGTACACGGGTTCCCACAAATAGCACTAATGATAAGCAGACATATGTGTCTGTGATTGGAAAACGGCTAATGTTACGCCGCTGTTTAAAGAAGGAAGGAGACAAAAGGCGGGTAACTATAGGCCGGTCAGCTTAACGTCTGTAGTAGGGAAAATGCTGGAATCCATTATTAAAGAGGAGATAGCAGGGCATCTGGATAGAAATGGTTCGATCAATCAGACGCAGCATGGATTCATGAGGGGAAAGTCGTGCTTGACGAACATGTTGGATTTTTATGAAGATGTGACTAGGGCGGTTGATGGAGGAGAACCGGTGGATGCGGTGTTTTTGGATTTCCAAAAGGCGTTTGATAAGGTGCCCCATAAAAGGCTGCTGAAGAAGATTAGGGCACACGGAGTTGGGGGTAGTGTTAAAGTGGATTGGGGACTGGCTATCCGACAGGAAGCAAAGAGTCGGAATAAATGGGTGTTTTTCCGGTTGGAGGAAGGTAACTAGTGGCGTGCCGCAGGGATCGGTACTCGGGCCGCAACTATTTACCATTTATATAGATGATCTGGAGGAGGGGACGGAGTGTAGGGTAACGAAGTTTGCAGATGACACAAAGATAAGTGGAAAAGTGAATGGTGTGGAGGACGGAGAAGATCTGCACAGAGATTTGGACAGGCTGAGTGAGTGGGCGAGGATATGGCAAATGGAGTATAACGTTGATAAATGCGAGGTTATACACTTTGGAGGAAATAACAACAAATGGGATTACTATCTCAATGGAAACAAATTAAAACATGCTACCGTGCAAAGGGACCTGGGCGTCCTTGTGCATGAGACGCAAAAGCCCAGTCTGCAGGTACAACAGGTGATCAAGGCGGCAAATGGGATGTTGGCCTATATTGCGAGGGGGATAGAATATAAAAGCAGGGATGTCTTGATGCACCTGTACAGGGCATTGGTGAGGCCGCAGCTGGAATACTGTGTGCAGTATTGGTCCCCTTATATGAGGAAGGATATATTGGCATTGGAGGGAGTGCAGAGAAGGTTCACCAGGTTGATACCGGAGACGAGGGGTTTGGATTATGAGGAGAGGCTGAGGAGATTGGGTTTGTACTCGTTGGAGTTTAGAAGGATGAGGGGGGATCTTATGGAGACTTATAAGATAATGCGGGGGCTGGATAGGGTGGAGGCGGAGAGATTCTTTCCACTTAGTAAGGAAGTTAAAACTAGAGGACACAGCCTCAAAATAAAGGGGGGTCGGTTTAAGACAGAGTTGAGGAGGAACTTCTTCTCCTAGAGGGTGGTGAATCTCTGGAATTCTCTGCCCACTGAGGTGGTGGAGGCTACCTCGCTGAATATGTTTAAAGCGCGATGGATGGATTCCTGATCGGTAAGGGAATTAAGGGTTATGGGGATCAGGCGGGTAAGTGGTACTGATCCACGTCAGATCAGCCATGATCTTATTGAATGGCGGGGCAGGCTCGAGGGGCTAGATGGCCTACTCCTGCTCCTATTTCTTATGTTCTTATGTTCTTATGTGATGTTGATTGAAGTATAAACATTTGCCAGGACATCCCTGGCTCTTGTTCAAAATAATGCTGGGAAGTCCTTCTACATCCAACTTGGAGGAATGTCTCAGCTGAAAGATAGTACTTCTGGCACTGCAGTGCTCTGTCAGCACTGCTCTAAAGTGTCAACTTTGATATGAGCTTAAATCCGAGAGTGAAAATTGAACCCATAAACTTCCTCTGAACATCAACCAT
The DNA here is from genome assembly GCF_964213995.1 of Mustelus asterias. Lineage (NCBI taxonomy): Eukaryota > Metazoa > Chordata > Chondrichthyes > Carcharhiniformes > Triakidae > Mustelus > Mustelus asterias. Next base: position 73,298,981 of record NC_135804.1, on the reverse strand, counting down.
ATCACTGGCCCCATGGAGGAAAGTAGGCTGGACAGAACCTAAGACAGGATTGAGTTCTGATGTTGGAAATTGTTCAGTTCTTATTTAATGAGTTTTACAAAAAAGAGTAAAGGGATATTTCCCCACATTCTTTAACTGCTCTCTGAACTTGGTTTGTGTCACTGCATAAATACATGTGTTTGTGCAACAACTAAGAAGCTGAAGCATGAATCCCATTTCTTGTACAAAATTAGGTAGACGGACAAACACATACCCCAAATCCCACATTCGTGACCATATTGAATTCACCATAAACACTGACCATAAAGATATAAAATTCCCTGAGATAACAAACAGTAAAATGATTGATTTCCTTCGCATCTCCATCTCTGGATCTCTGGAATTCTCCCCACTGCTGTAAGCCCGGAGTCTCTTGCGGGATTTGCTGGCCATTAAAATGTGTCTGACAGTTAAAACATTAAGCAGGAGAATCAACAAAAATGGAACCCCTGGTGTTAGAATGTAATGAATTAGCTCAATTACTGCCCAACCTAGTGATTGCCCAACATTGATTGTTACATAACAAAACCAGGGGAAATTCTGAAGCCTATATTCACCTGCATATGTAAAATACCAGGTGATATTCTTTAAACAACTCAGTGTGGCCACTATTCCCAAAATGACAGCTGCCAATTTCTTGGTGCAATATTTAGTTTTCAGCTTCTCGCAACAAATTGTCACAAATCGATCAAAGGTGAAAGTGACAGTGAACCAGACAGAGCAGTCTGTGGCTGCAAAAAGCAGGGCAGCATGAATGTTACACAGAGGGATAGAATACATGAAAGTAAACTGATACCAATAAACAATTGGAATGTGTCTCGATATTAAGTCAAGGATAACGACCAGTAGATCTGCCACAGCCATGGCTACCAAGTAGCAGGTAACACATTTGGAGAGACCACACTTTTCTCGAGATAGTATCACAATCGTCATTAAGTTAGCTGTAAAAAAAAAATAAACATTATTCCAGGAATGTTATCAGTTTAAGTACATACTTCTACAGCTTTCTCGATTCAATGAAATGTTTAAATATAAATTAATATTTAAGATGCAATCATTCCTGATAACTTCGTAAGAGGTCAGCTGCTTTTTTTTTTCAAGCTGACTGACTATCGTCCAAGCTAATAAAGATCTTGATTGCAGTTTCAGTTCGGGTAAATAAAACAAACATAGACGTTTTAGTGCCGGAGAAACAATCGTGTTTCCTTTTGCTGACCATTACGTGGAGACACTGGGTTAGTATGGGAGAATCAGTGAGGTTTCCTATTGCTGACCGTTACTCAGTTTTAAAGTTTACTGTTTATTAGTGTAACAAGTAGGTCTTAAACACTGCAATGAAGTTAGTGTGAAAACCCCCCAGTCGCCACACTCGGGCGCCTGTTTGGGTACACTGAGGGAAAATTTAGCATAGCCAACACACCTAATCAACACATTTTTCAGACTGTGGGAGGAAACCAGAGCACCTGGAGCAGACATGGGGAGAACGTGTAGACTCTGTGCAGACAGTGACCCAAGCCGGGAATCGAACCCGGGTCCCTGACACTGTGAGGCAGCAGTGCTAACCACTATGCCACCGTGCCACCCCATTATCCAGGGTCACTGGGTTTATTGTGGGAAGATCAATGGCATATCCTGTCGTGCAGCATTACTCAGTGATACTGCGTTTTTTGTGGGAGAATCAATGGGGTTTCCTGTCGCTGACCATTACTCAGTGACATTGTAATTATTTATTTATAAATTATGTTTATTTTATTAGTCACAAGTAGGCTGACATTCACATTGCAATGAAGTTACTGTGAAAATCCCCTAGTGGCCACACTCCGGCGCCTTTTCGGGTATACTGAAGGAGAATTTAGCATGGCCAATCCACCTAACCCACACATCTTTGGACTGTGGGAGGAAACCGGAGCACCCGAAGGAAACCCAGACAGACATGGGGAGAATGTGCAAACTCCACACACAAATCCAGTATCAAACCCGGGTCCTGGCACTGTGAGGCAGCAGTGCTAACCACTGTGCCACCATGCCACGGGTTTAATGTGGTAGAAGCAATAGTGTTTCCTGTAACTGACTGTTACAGTCTGGGGTTGTTCTCCCTGGAAAGACAGAGGATGAGGGGCGACCTAATAGAGGTGTATAAAATTATGAAGGGCATAGATAGGGTGAACAGTGGGAAGCTTTTTCCCAGGTCGGAGGTGATGAACACAAGGGGTCACGGGTTCAAGGTGAGGGGGGCAAGGTTCAACACAGATGTCAGGGGGACGTATTTTATACAGAGGGTGATGGGGGCCTGGAATGCGCTGCCAAGCAAGGTGATTGAGGCGGACACACTGGGATTGTTTAAGACCTATCTAGATAGCCACATGAACAGCCTGGGAATAGAGGGATACAAACAAATGGTCTAGTTGGGCACACGAGCGGCGCAGGCTTGGAGGGCCGAAGGGCCTGTTCCTGTGCTGTATTATTCTTTGTTACTCAGTATCATTGGGTTTACTGTGAGAATATCAGTGGGTTTTCCTGCTGCTCGCCATGACTCAGTGATACTGGGTTTAGTGTGGGTGAATGAAAGGGGCTCCAGTTGCTGACCATTGCTCAGTGACATTGTGTTTAGTGTGGGAGAATCAATGGGGTTTCCTGTTGCTGACCATTACAGTGACACTGGTTTTCGCGTGGGAGAATCAATGGAGTTTCCTGAAACTTACCGTTACTCAGTGACACTGGGTTTAGTGCGGGAATATCAATGGGTTTTCCTCCCACTGGGTTAAGTATGGGAGGATCGGTGAGGTTTCCAGTTGCTGATCATTATGCAGTGACACTGGGCTAGATTCGAGAGACAATGGACTTTCCTGTTGCTGATCGTTACTCAGTGACACTGGAGTTAGTGTGGGATGATCAATGGGATTTCTTGTTGCTGACCATTACACAGTGACACTGGGCTAGAGGCTGATAGACAATGGGCTATACTGTTGCTGAGCATTACTCAGTGACACGGGTTTCCGTGTGGGAGAATCAATATGGTCTCCTGTTGCTGACCATTACTCAATAACCCTGTGTTTAGTGTGGGAGAATCAATAGGATTTCCTGTTGCTGACAATAACTGAGTGACACTGGGTTTAGTGTGGGATTATCAATGAGTTTTCCTGCTGCTCACCATCACTCAGTGACTCTGGGTTTAGTGAGGGAGAATCAATGGGGTTTCCTGTTGGTCACCATGACTCAGTGAAATTAAATTTGGGACGATTAATGGGTTTTCTTGTTGCTGACCATTACACAATGACACTGGGTTTAGTTTGGTAGAATCAATGGGCTTTCCTGTTGCTGACCGTTACTCAGTGACACTAGGTTTAGTGTGATAGAATCAATGGGGTTTGCTGTGGCTTATCATTACTCATTGAAATTTGGTTATTGTGAGAGGTACAAAGAACAGTACAGCATAGGAACAGGCCTTTCGGCCATCCAAGCCTGCACCAATCATAAACTAAAACCGTATGCCCTTATGGAGACCGTATCCTTCCATTCCTATCCTATTTATGTCTTCGTCAGGTTGCCCCTTAAATGCCACTATCTTACCTGCTCCCACCACCTCTCTGGGCAGCTCGTTCCAGACATTCGCCACCCTCTGTGTAAAAAAAACTTACCTCATACATCTCTAAACTTTTCCCCACGCACCTTAAACCTATGTCCTCTAGTACTTGACTTTTCTATCCAAGGAAAGAGCATCTGACTGTCCACTCTGTCCATGCCACTCATAATCTTGTAAACATCTATCAGGTCACACCTCAACCGCCATCATTCGAAAGAGAACAAACCGAGTTTATCCACCCTCTCCCCATAGCTAATACCCTCCAGACCAGGCAAATTCCCGGTAAACCTCTTCTGTACACTCTTCAAAGCATCCATATCCTTCTGGTCGTGTGGCGACCAGAATTGTACACTATATTCTAAATGAGGCCTAACTAAGGTTCTGTACAGCTGCCAACTTTTATACTCAATGCCCTGACTGATGAAGGCAAGCATGCCATATGCCTTCTTGACTACCTTATCCTTATCCACCTGCATTGCCACTTTCAGTGATCGGTGGACATGTATGCCCAGATCTCTCTGCCTATCACTACTCCCAAGGGTTCTATCATTTACTGTATAATTCCGACATGCATTGGACCTTCCAATATGCATTACCTCGCACCTTTCCAGATTAAACTCCATCTGCCATTTCCCTTCCGAAGTCTCCACCCAGTCTATATCTTGCTGTATCCTCTAACAATTCTCCTCACTATCCGCAACTCCAACTGTTGTCTGCGAATTTACTAATCAGACCAGCTACATTTTCCTCCAAATCATTTATATATCCTATGAACAACAAAGAACTGATCCCTGTGGAACACCACGAGTCACAGCCATCCATTCAGAAAAGCACTCCTCTACTGCTACCCTCTGTCTTCTACGGCCAAGCCAGTTCTGTATCCATCTTGCCAGCTCTCCTCTGATCCCGTGTGACTTCACCTTTCGTACCAGTCTACCATGAGGTACCTTGTCAAAAGGCTTTACTGAAGTCCATGTATACAACATCCACTGCCTTTAACTTCATCTATCATCTTCGTCACTTCCTCGAAAAACTCGATCAAGTTAGTGAGGCACGACCTCCCCTTCACAAAACCATGCTATCGATCACTAATAAGTCCATTTGTTTCCAAATGTGAGTACATCCTGTCCCTAAGTTACAGAGGGACATAGATAGGATGCAAGACTGGGCGGAGAAGTGGCAGATGGACTTCAACCCAGATAAATGCGTAGTGGTCCATTTTGGCAGGTCAAATGGGATGAAGGAGTACATTATAAAGGGAAAGACTCTTAGTACTGTAGAGGATCAGAAGGACCTTGGGATCCGGGTCCATAGGACTCGAAAATCAGCCCTGCAGGTGGAGGAGGTGGTTAAGAAGGCGTATGGTGTGCTGGCCTTTATCAATCGAGGGATTGAGTTTAGGAGTCTGGGGATAATGATGCAGCTATATAAGACCCTCGTCAGACCCCACTTGGAGTACTGCGCTCAGTTCTGATCGCCTCATTACAGGAAGGATGTGGAAAAGATTGAAAGGGTGCAGAGGAGATTTACAAGGATGTTGCCTGGATTGAGTGGCATGCCTTATGAGGATAGGCTGAGGGAGCTCGGTCTTTTCTCCTTGGAGAGACGTAGGATGAGAGGACACCTAATAGAGGTACATAAAATGTTGAGAGGCATAGATCGGGTGGACTCTCAGAGGCTTTTTCCCAGGGTGGAAATAGCTGCTACGAGAGGACACAGGTTTAAGGTGCTGGGGGGTAGGTACAGGGGAAATGTTAGGGGGAAGTTTTTCACACAGAGGGTGGTGGGTGAGTGGAATCGGCTGCCGTCAGTGGTGGTGGAGGCAAACTCAATAGGGTCTTTTAAGAGACTCCTCGATGAGTACATGGGATTTAATAGGATGGAGGGTTATAGGTAGGCCTAAAAGGTAGGGATATGTTCGGTACAACTTGTGGGGCCGAAGGGCCTGTTTTTGTGCTGTAGTTTTTCTATGTTTCTTTTTTCTGTGTTTCTAAGAATCTTTTCCAATAATTTCCCTACCACTGATGTCAGGCTCATAGAACATAGAACATTACAGCGCAGTACAGGCCCTTCGGCCCTCGATGTTGCGCCGACCAGTGAAACCAATCTAAAGCCCATCTAACCTACACTATTCCAATATCATCCATATGTTTATCCAATGACCATTTAAATGCCCTTAATGTTGGCGCGTCCACTACTGCTGCAGGCAGGGCATTCCACGCCCTTACCACTCTCTGAAGAACGTACCTCTGACATCTGTCCTATATCTATCACTCCTCAATTTAAAGCTGTGTCCCCTCGTGCTAGCTATCACCATCCGAGAAAAAGGCTCTCACTATCCACCCTATCTAATCCTCTGATCATCTTGTATGCCTCTATTAAGTCATCTCTTAACCTCCTTCTCTCTAACAAAAACAACCTCAAGTCCCTCAGCCTTTCCTCATAAGACCATCCCACCATACCAGGCAACATCCCAGTAAATCTCCTCTGCACCCTTTCCAATGCTTCCACGTTCTTCCTATAATGCGGTGACCAGAACTGTACGCAATACTCCAAGTGCGGCCGCACCAGAGTTTTGTACAGCTGGGTCCGAAACTCAATCCCTCTACCATTAAAAGCTAACACTCTACGCCTTCTTAACAACCCTATCAACCTGGGTGCCAACTTTCAGGGATCTATGCACATGGACACCGAGATCTCTCTGTTCATCAACACTATCAAGTATCTTACCATTAGCCCAGTACTCTGGGGTAATCCTGTTACTCCTTCCAAAGTGAATCACCTCACACATTTCTGCATTAAACTCCATTTGCCACCTCTCAGCCCAGCAGTGCAGCTTATCTATGTCCCTCTGTAACGTGCAACAACCTTCCGCACTGTCCACAACTCCACCGACTTTAGTGTCATCTGCAAATTTACTAACCCATCCTTCTACGCCCTGATCCAGGTCATTTATAAAAATGACAAACAGCAGTGGCCCCAAAACAGATCCTTGCGGTACACCACTAGTAACTGAACTCCAGGATGAACATTTCCCATCAATCACTACCCTCTGTCTTCTTACAGCTGGCCAATTCCTGATCCAAAACGCTAAATCACTTTCAATTCCATGCCTCTGTATCTTCTGCAATAGCTTACTGTGGGGAACCTTATCAAACGCTTTACTGAAATCCATATACACCACATCAACTGCTTTACACTCATCCACCTCTTTGGTCACCTCAAATAACTTAATAAGGTTTGTGAGGCTCAATCTACCCTTCACAAAACCGTGTTGACTATCCCTAATCAAATTATTCCTTTCTAGATGATTGTAAATCCTATCTCTTGTAATCCTTTCCAAAACTTTGCCCACAACAGAAGTAAGGCTCACTGGTCTATAATTACCAGGGTTACCTCTACTTCCCTTCTTGAACAAGGGGGACAACATTTGCTATCCTCCAGTCTTCTGGCACTCTTCCTGTAGACAATGACGACATAAAGATCAAAGCCAAAGGCTCTGCAATCTCCTCCCTAGCCTCCCAGAGAATCCTGGGATAAATCCCATCCGGCCCAGGGGACTTATCTATTTTCACACTTTCCAGAATTGCTAACATCTCCTCCTTATTAACCTCAATCCCGTCTAGTCCAATAGCCTGTATCTCAGTATTCTCCTCGACAACATTGTCTTTTTCCTGCGTGAATACTGATGAAAAATATTCATTTAGCGCCTCTCCTATCTCTTCAGGCTCCACGCACAACTTCCCACAACTGTCCTTGACTGGCCCTAATCTTACCCTAGTCATTCATTTATTCCTGACATACCTATAGAAAGCTTTAGGGTTTTCCTTGATCCTACCTGCCAAAGACTTCTCATGTCCCCTCGTGGCTCTTCTTAGCTCTCTCTTCTGGTCCTTCCTGGCTAAATTGTAACTCTCAAGCGCCCTAACTGAGCCTTCACGTCTCATCTTTACATAAAGATGAGATGTGACATTAACGACTCACTGGCCTTTAATTTCCTGGATTATCCTTGCTGCCCTTCTGAAGCAACGGAACAACTTTGGCTATCCTCCAGTCCCCTGGAACTTCAACTGTAGCCAATGAGAATACAAAGATTTTTGTTAAGGCCCCAGCAATTTCCGCCCTTGCCTCTCACAGTATTCTAATCAATAGTGTTTTCTGTTGCTGACATTTCTCAGTTACTCTGGATTTACTGTGGCAGATTCATCAGTTTTCCTGTTTCTAACCATTAGTCAGTGACACTGGGCCATATGTGGGAGGATTAATGGGCTTTCCTGTTGCTGACCATTCAGCAGGGATACTGGATTTCTGTGTGAGAATTAATGGAGTTTCCTGTTGCTGACCATTACTCAGTGACACTGGTTTTAGCGAGGAAGAGTCAATGGGGTTTCCTGTTGCTACCCATTGCTCAGTGACCCTGGGTTTAGTTTCGGTGAATCAATGAGGTTTCCTGTTGCAAACCATTACTCAGTGACAGTGGGTTTAATGTGGGAGAATCAATTGTATTTCCTGTTGCTCAGCATTACTCAGTGATGTTGCATTTTGTGTGGTAAAATCAATAGGGTTTCCTGTTACTGACCATTACATAGTGTCACTGGGCTGGAGACCGAGACACAATGGGCTTTCCTGTTGCTGACCATTCTGCAGTGACACTGGGTTTCTGTGGGAGAATCAATGGGGTTTGCTGATGCTCACCATGACACGGTGACACTGGTTTGGTGTGGGAGAATCAATAGAGTGTCATGTTGACTCTCCCACACTCATGTTGACACTGGATTTAGTGTGGGAGAACCAATGGGTCTTTTTTCCTGTTGCTGACCATTCCTCAGTGACACTGGGTATCGTGTTGGGGAATCAATGGAGTTTGCTGTTGCTAACCATTACTCGGGGACACTGGGTTTGGTGTGGAAGAATCAACAGGGTTGTTGCTGACCGTTACTCAGTGACACTGGGTTTAGTGTGGGAGATTCAATGGGGTAATCAGTTGAGCACCATTACTCAGTGACACTGGGTTTATTCTGGAAGATTCAATGTGGTTTCTTGTTGACCATTAGTCAGTGACCCAAAGTTGAGTTTGGGTGAAGCAATGGGATTTCCTGTTGCTGACTGTTATTTAGTGACACTATGATTAATGTGGCAGAATCAATGCGGTTACCTGTTGCGAACCATTACTCAATGACACTGGGCTAGTGTTCAAGATACATTGGGCTTTCCTGTTGCTGACCATAACTCAGTGACAGTGGATTCAGTGTGGCAGAATCAGTGGGGTTTCCTGTTGCAAACAATTACACAGTGACACTGGGTTTAATGAGGGAGAATCAATGGGGTTTCCTGTTGCTGACCATTACTCAGGTACACTGGGTTTAGTGTGGGAGAATCAATAGGGCTTCTGTTTGAGCACCATTAGTCAGTGACACTGGGTTTATTCTGGAAGAATCAATGGAGTTCCCTGTTGATCACCATTTGTCAGTGACCCAGGGTTTAGTTTGGGATTAGCAATGGAGTTTCCTGTTACTGAACTTTACTCAATGACATTGTGTTAGTGGGGGAGAATCAATGGGATTTCATGCTGCTGACCATTATTCACTGACATTGGATTTACTGTGGCAGATTCATGGGCTTTCCTGTTGCTGAGCATTACTCAGTGACACTGGGTTTAGTGTGGGAGAATCAGTGGGGTTTCTTGTTGATGACCATTACACAGTGACACTAGGCTTCTGTCCAAGTGCCAATGGGCTTTCCTGTTGCCGACCATTAGTCAGTGACACTTTGTTAGTGTGGGAGAATTAATAGAATTTCCTATTGCTGCGGTTTGTGTGGGATAATCAATGATGTTTCCTGTTCTTGACCATTGCATAGAAACATAGAAAAGGTTCTTTACTCAGAGAGTGGTTGGGATGTGGAATGGACTGCCTGCTGTGATAGTGGAATCGGACACTTTAGGAACTTTCAAGCGGTTATTGGATAGGCAAATGGAGCACACTAGAATGATAGGGAGTGGGATAGCTTGATCTTGGTTTCGGAAAAGGTTCGGCACAACATCGTGGCCGAAGGGTCTGTGCTGTACTGTTCTATGTTTTTTGAAATGAGGAGCAGGAAGTGGCCATTCGGCCCTTCGAGCCTTCTCCATTATTCATTATGATCATGGCTTATCATCCAACTCAATAGCCTGATCCTGCCTTCCCCCCATATCCTTTGATCCCCTTTGCCTTTGAAGGGAAGCTATCGGCTATACCATTGCTAACCTACATTTCGCACACATCTGCTCTGCATAATCAGTGCCAATAAGTGCAAAGCACTGAGCCATAAGCGCTGCTTCCCCGTAGTAGAGAATCCTACCATTTACTTTACCCACAATATCTTCAAAAATGTAAAGGTATTTCCAGATAATGATCTTTTTCAGTTTGATAAACAGCACAACTGTTAAATACACCAAATGCATAGAAAAAGTGATAGGGTTGAGACTTTAAGTCCTAACTGTCCTCTGCAACCTCGAATGCAGTGTTCAGATCGAGTTTTTATAGAAGAGTTACTGATACCACAGATACCAGTTACTGGGCGGCACAGTGGTTATCACTGCTGTCTCACAGCTCCAGGGACCTGGGTTCGATTCTCGGCTTGGGTCGCTGTCTATGTGAAGTTTGCACTTTCTCCCCATGTCTGCGTGGGTTTCCTCCGGGTGCTCTGTTTTCCTCCCACAGTCCAAAGATATGCAGGTTAAGTTGATTGGCCATGCTAAATTGCCTCTTCGTGTCCTGGGCTGTGTATGTTAGAGGGATTATAGAACAAAGAACAGTACAGCACAGAACAGGCCCTTCGGCCCACGATGTTGCGCCGAGCTTTATCTGAAACCAAGATCAAGCTATCGCACTCCCGCTCATCCTGGTGTGCTCCATGTGCCTATCCAATAACCGCTTAAATGTTCCTAAAGTGTCTGACTCCACTATCACTGCAGGCAGTCCATTCCACACCCCAACCACTCTCTGCGTAAAGAACCTACCTCTGATATCCTTCCTATATCTCCCACCATGAACCCTATAGTTATGCCCCCTTGTAATAGCTCCATCCACCCGAGGAAATAGTCTTTGAACGTTCACTCTATCTATCCCCTTCATCATTTTATAAATCTCTATTAAGTCTCCCCTCAGCCTCCTCCGCTCCAGAAAGAACAGCCCTAGCTCCCTCAACCTTTCCTCATAAGACCTACCCTCCAAACCAGGCAGCATCCTGGTAAATCTCCTCTGCACTCTTTCCAGCGCTTCCACATCCTTCTTATAGTGAGGTGACCAGAACTGCACACAATATTCCAAATGTGGTCTCACCAAGGTCCTGTACAGTTGCAGCATAACCCCACGGCCCTTAAATTCCAACCCCCTGTTAATAAAAGCTAACACACTATAGGCCTTCTTCACAGCTCTATCCACTTGAGTGGCAACCTTCAGAGATCTGTGGATATGGACCCCAAGATCTCTCTGTTCCTCCACAGTCTTCAGAACCCTACCTTTGACCCTGTAATCCACATTTAAATTAGTCCTACCAAAATGAATCACCTCACATTTATCAGGGTTAAACTCCATTTGCCATTTTTCAGCCCAGCTTTGCATCCTATGTCTCTTTGCAGCCTACAACACCCCTCCACCTCATCCACTACTCCACCAATCTTGGTGTCATCAGCAAATTTACTGATCCACCCTTCAGCCCCCTCCTCTAAATCATTAATAAAAATCACAAAGAGCAGAGGACCAAGCACTGATCCCTGTGGCACTCCGCTAGCAACCTGCCTCCAATCCGAAAATTTTCCATCCACCACCACCCTCTGTCTTCGATCAGACAGCCAGTTACCTATCCAATCGGCCAACTTTCCCTCTATCCCACACCTCCTCACTTTCATCATAAGCCGACCATGGGGGACCTTATCAAACGCCTTACTAAAATCCATGTATATGACATCAACTGCCCTACCTTCATCAACACACTTAGTTACCTCCTCAAAAAATTCAATCAAATTAGTGAGGCACGACTTGCCCTTCAAGAATCCGTGCTGACTATCCCGGATTAATCCGCATCTTTCTAAATGGTCGTAAATCCCATCCCGAAGGACCTTTTCCATCAATTTACCAACCTCCGAAGTAAGACTAACCGGTCTATAATTACCAGGGTCATTTCTATTCCCTTTCTTAAACAGAGGAACAACATTTGCCACTCTCCAGTCCTCTGGCACCATCCCCGTGGACAGCGAGGACCCAAAGATCAAAGCCAAAGGCTCTGCAATCTCATCCCTTGCCTCCCAAAGAATCCTAGGATACATTTCATCAGGCCCAGGGGACTTATCGACCTTCAGTTTATTCAAAACTGCCAGGACATCCTCCCTCCGAACATCTATTTCCTCCGAACATCTATTTCCTCCAGCCTATTAGCCTGTAACACCTTCTCTTCCTCAAAAACATGGCCCCTCTCCTTGGTGAACACTGAAGAAAAGTATTCATTCATCACCTCGCCTATCTCTACTGACTCCATACACAAGTTCCCACTACTGTCCTTGACCGGCCCTAACCTCATCCTGGTCATTCTTTTATTCCTCACATAAGAGTAAAAAGCCTTGGGGTTTTCCTTGATCCGACCCGCCAAGGACTTTTCATGTCCCCTCCTAGCTCTCCTAAGCCCCTTTTTCAGCTCGTTCCTTGCTAACTTGTAACCCTCAAACGAACCATCTGAACCTTGTTTCCTCATCCCTACATAAGCTTCTCTCTTCCTTTTCGCAAGATATTCCACCTCCTTCGTGAACCATGGTTCCCTCACTTGGCCATTTCATCCCTGCCTGACAGGGACATACCTATCAAGGGCACCCAGTATTTGTTCCTTGGAAAAAGTTCTACTTTTCATTAGTGCCTTTCCCTGACAGTTTCTGTTCCCATCTTATGCCCCCTAATTCTTGCCTAATCGCATCATAATTACCTCTCCCCCAATTGTAAACCTTGCCCTGCCGTACGGCCCTATTCCTCTCCATTTCAATAACAAAAGACACCGAATTGTGGTCACTATCTCCAAAGTGCTCTCCCACAACCAAATCTAACACTTGGCCCGGTTCATTTCCCAGTACCAAATCCAATGTGGCTTCACCTCTTGTCGGCCTATCCACATGTTGTGTCAGGAAACCCTCCTGCACACACTGCACAAAAACTGCCCCATCCGAACTATTTGACCAACAAAGGTTCCAATCAATATTTGGAAAGTTAAAGTCCCCCATGACAACTACCCTGTGACCCCCACACATATCCATGACCGCTCCTTTCCTATTTCTAACTTCAGCCCATATTACCTCAGTGTGCAGATCCCCCTCGAAGTGCCTTTCAGCAGCCGTTAAACTATCCTTGATTAACAATGCTACTCCTCCACCTCTTTTACCAGCTTCTCTACATTTACTGAAACATCTATACCCCGGAACGTCCAACAACCATTCCTGTCCTTGTTCTACCCACGTCTCCGTAATGGCCACAACATCGTAGTCCTAAGTACCAATCCACGCCCCAAGTTCATCTACCTTGTTCCGGATGCTCCTTGCATTGAAGTAGACACACTTCAACCCACCTTCCTGTCTACCGGTACCCACCCTTGACCTTGATACCTTCCCCAATACCTCACCACCCTCAATACTGACTTCTGGACTACAACTCCTTTTCCCACTCCCCTGACAAATTAGTTTAAACCCCCCTGAAGAGCCGTATCAAATTTCCCTCCCAGGATATTGGTGCCCCTCTGGTTCAGGTGCAGCCCGTCCTGTTGGTACAGGTCCCACCTTCCCCAGAATGTGTTCCAATTATCCACGTATCTGAAACCCTCCCTCCTACACCATCCCTGCAACCACATGTTTAACTGCACTCTCTCCCTGTTCCTCAACTCGCTATCACGTGGCACCGGTAACGTACCAGAGATGACCACATGTTTTGTCTTGGCTCTCCGCTTCCAGCCCAGCTCCCAAAATTCCTGTTTTAAATCCCCGTCCTTTCTCTTACCTATGTCGTTAGTACCAATGTGTACCACGACTTGTGACTGTTTTTCCTCCCCTTTAAGAATCCGGAAGACACGGTCCGAGACGTCACGCACCCTGGCAACCGGTAGGCAACATTCCATCCTCGAGTCTCTTTTGCTGCCACAGAACCTCCTATCTATCCCTCTAACTAACGAGTCCCCAATAACTATTGCCCTCCCGCTCTCCCCCTTGCCCTCCCGAGCCACAGAGACGGACACAGTGCTGGAGATCCTCTCACTGCGGCTCACCACTGGTATGTCGTCCCCCTCAACCGTATCCAAAGCGGAATACTTGTTGCTAAGGGGAACGACCACAGGGGATCCCTGCACTGACTGCTTCCTCCCAGCCCCTCTCACCGTCACCCATCTATTTTCATTCCTCGGAGTAACTGTATCCCTGAAGCTTCTGTCTATGGCCACCTCTGCCTCCCTAATGATCCTACGTTCATCCAACTCCAGCTCCAGTTCCCTAACACGGTTTTGGAGGAGCTGCAGATGGGTGCACTTCCCACAGGTGTAATCAGCAGGGACACTGATGGAGTCCCTCACCTCAAACATAGTGCAAGAGAAATATTGCATTGCCTGCACACCCATCCCCTCTAGATACCTTGCCAGTACCAGGTAGAAACAGCAAAAATGAATTAAACTCACCCCTGCTCACCCTGTCCCCTGAAGCCCTGTGAGCCAAAGCCCTTATAGCTCGCACTCTGCTTCCCACACACTCCGCTGCCCGCTCCCGACGCTGCCCGCTGTATACTGCAGCCTACCTTTTATACTTCACGCGCTTAAAAATCCCTTCCCAGACTCCTTAGCAGCCCACTTCTGGTTTTCACTTTAAACTTAAGAAAAATACTACTACAAAAGTAAAGGCCAAAAAAAAACCACACTAACTAACTGACTAAATAAATAATTCAATCAATCTCTCACCAGCACTCCCTCTCTGCTTGCTCCACTGGAACAATGAGGGTGATCCTCCCAGGTAACTGACTTTTATTAGCAGGATTAGCAGGATAAATATGTGGGGTTGCGGGGATAGGGCCTGGATGATATTGTTGTCGGTGCAGACTCGATGGGCTGAATGGCCTCCTTCTGCACTGTAGGGTTTCTACGATTCTGTGATATCTGAAAAACAGTTATGGTAGTTTCACTGTGCCATAAGTCTATAAGGGTTTGTGTGGGAGAATTAATGGTGTTTCCTTTTCTTGATCATCACTGTGACACTGGGTTTAGTATGGGAGAATCAATATGGTTTCTTGTTGCTGACCATGACTCAGTGACACTGGGTTTAATGTGGGAGAATTAATGGGGTTTTCTGTTGCTGACCATTACTCAGTGACACTGGGTTTAGTCTGGGAGAATCAATATGATTTCTTGATATTTGTAAGACTGGAAGCACAGGAAAGAAACTTGATACCCTACAGAGAAATGGTTGTGGTGAAATTGATAGAATTGAAGGTGGATCAACCTCCAGGTCCTGATAATCTTCATCCCAGAGTACTTAAGGAAGTGGCCCCGAAAATAGTAGATCTATTTTTTATCTTCCAAAATTCAGTAGACTCTGGACTGATTCCTACAGATTAGAGGGTAGCTAATGTAAGCCCGCTGTTCAAAAAGGGAGATAGAGAGAAAACAAGGAACTATAGACCAGTGAGCCTATTGTCGGTACTGGGGAGATTGCTAGAATCTATTATCAAGAATTTCATAACTCAGCATTTGGAAGGCAGTGGTATACTCAGACAACGTCAGCATGGATTTACAATGGGGAAATCATGCTTGATGAATCTATTGGAATTCTTTGAGGATGTAATTAGTATAGTTGATCAAGGAGAACTGGTGGCTGTGGTCTGTTTCGACTTTCAGAAGGCTTTCTACAAAGTCTCACATAACAGACTACTATGTAAAGTTAAAGCATATGGATTGCAGGTAATGGCTTGCAATGGATAGAAAGCCGGTTAGCAAATAGGAAGCAAAGAGTTGGCATAAATGAGCCTTTTTCTGATTGGCAATCAGTGACGAGTGAGGTTCCACAGGGACCTGTGCTAGGATCCCAACTGTTCACACTATACGTTAGTGATTTTAAAAGTTTATTTATTCGTCACAAGTAAGACTTACATTACCACTGCAATGAAGTTACTGTGAAATTCCCCAATCGCCACACTTCGGCGCCTGTTCAGGTCAATGCACCTAACCAGCACGTCTTTCAGACTGAGAGGGGAAACCGGAGCACCCAGAGGCAACCCACACAGACACAGGGAGAATGTGCAAACTCCACAGACAGTGACCCAAGCCGGGAATCGAACCCGGATCCCTGGCGCTGTGAGGCAGCAGTGCTAACCCCCACTGTGCCACCATGCCATCCACATTTGGAAAAGGGAACTAAATGTATTATCTCCAAATTTGCAGATGATACAAAGTTGGGTGGGAGGGTGCAGAGATGCTTCAGCATGATTTGGGCAGGCTGAATGTGTGGGCAGGTGCATAGCAGATGCAGCATCGTTTGGATAAATGTGATGTTATCCACTTTGGTAGTAATAATAGGAAGATTATTACTTGAATGGGTATAAATTGAGAGAGGTGGATACTCAGCGAGACCTTGGTGTCCTCGTAAGTGTGCAGGTACAGCAGGCAGTAAAGAAGGCAGATGGTATGTTGACCTTCATAGCAAGAGGATTTGATAATAGAAATAGGAATGTTTTACTGCAATTGTAAAGGGCTTTGGTGAGACCACACCTGGAGTATTCTGTGCAGTTTTGGTGTCCTTCTGGATCAGCAAATGTTTCCTCCAATTAAAACTTGGGGAAAATCTAAGTTATTGTTTTTAGTCTCTGCCACAGACTCCATCCCGAAACACTCACTCAAATCCTCTCGCTGGCAACACAAACTAGAGTGATCTCGACTTTTTGTGATGTTACATCTGTAGTTTGGTAAAACATGTCAGGGTCAAATATTAGACATCAAGGCTGCATTTTCCACCTCTGTAACATTGGTTGACTCCATTCCTACCTCAGGTCATCTGCTGCTGAAGTGCCCATCTATGTCTTTGTTACCTCTAGACTTGACTTTTCCAACACATTCCTGGCCAGCTTCCAATGTTGCACTTGTTTTGATGGCTGAATGAGACTTGGTGTGATTTTGAATATGGGCAGCAGATTTCTGGATGCTCACATGTTGTGGAAACTTTTAATTGCAAGGTTATCCAAGGTAACATTGGGATAGTCAAGTCTAGTTATAAAAAAGCATGGATAGGGGATCATGTAGAAGATGGGTTGTTGCAGGGTGGAGATAGGTGATCTGATAGGGATGGCAGTGAGCACATTTGATCATTGGGAAGAAATGGAATTTTAAATCTCCTTATAACTCAAACCACCAAGTCCCAGTAGCATCCTGGTCAATCTTTTCTGCACTCTTTCTAACTTAATAATATCATTTCTATAATGTGACCAGAACTGTACACAATATTCCAAGTGTGGTCTTACCAATGTCTTGTACAACTTCAACAAGACATCCCAACTCCTGTATTCAATGTTCTGACCAATGAAACTAAGCATGTAGAATGCCTTCATCAATCACCCTGTCCACCTGTGACTGCACTTTCAAGGAGCTATGAACCTGTACCCCTAGATCTCTTTGTTCGATAACTCTCCCCAACACCCTACCATTAACTGAGTAAGTCCTACCCTGCTTCGATCTACCAAAATGCATCACCTCACATTTATCTAAATTAAACTTCATCTGTCATTCAGCAGTCCACTGGCCCGATTGATCAAGATCCTGTTGCAATCCTAGATAACCTTCTTCACTGTCCACTATGCCATCAATCTTGGTGTCACTGCAAACTTACTAACCGTGCCTCCTAAAGTCTCATCCAAATCATGAATATAAATGACAAATAACAGTGGACCCAGCACTGATCCCAGAGGCACACCGCTGGTCACAGGCCTGCAGTTTGAAAACATTTTGAAATAATTTTGGGAAATATGGTTTGTAGGTTTAATAGCTGGACAAAGAACTTTACCCAGTTTCACCAACAACAGCAAAGAAGACAGATCAAAATAAAAGAACCTTAATGCTACTGGCAAAGACTTGTGGAGTTTATCAGAGACTTAGCAGGAATAATAATAGCAAGAACGGGATGACAAATCATAAGAGACCATGATGCTGTTAACAATGGTTTCTAAAGTTAACAGAGACTTACCAGGAACACCAACAAAGGCAAGGAGAGGATAGTAAACCTTCTGAATAATCAGGAGTGCCAACTTTACCCGGTGTGTGAAGGATAATCTATCATAATACACAGACAGATAGTCAAACTCCCAGGAGAAACTCTTGCCCATGCATGTAACATTCCAATCCATTGTTTTCTGATTGCAAAGCACTCTAAAATCCTTTTCTCCGATTCTGATCTTTCCTCTTCTTAGGTCCTGCTGATCCTTGTTCGTGCAGACTGATGTGATGGAGCAATACAGTGAACGGAGGGACTTATTAATAGCAGAGGGATGACACAACTTATGTCAATGGAGACTGACATTAATTGCAGTCACTGAACAAACAGGTCAGTTAACTCCTTTCAATCCAACACTTTTATATCACAAAGTGGAACTTTATTCAATGTAGAGGGGAATTATTGAGGACAGGAATGGAAGGAGCTGGTCATAATCTTTCAATCCTCCTCAGATATGGGATTGGTGCCTGAGGACTGGAGGATTTCAGAAGCAGAGGGAGAGACAATTCATGGATGGAATTCTCCCAACGGGTTCGCGGTGGGTTTGATGGGGGCAGGCATGGTGAATCCGGTGAGATTCAAAAACCCCACTAGCGTAAAATCCTGTAGCAATTCTAATGGCGGGTTAATGGCAGCTTAATGCGGGATAATGGTGGGTTAATAGTCAGTAAAAAGCATGCTAATGGTGGGTTAATGGCATGATAATGACAAGTTGATGGTGGGTAAATGGCTGGTTAATGGCAGATTCATTATGGGTCGTTCTTCCTGCAAATGTCATCTGCATTCATTTGCATCTCATGAATGTTCATTAAAGCAATTCCCCCCCCCCCCCCCCCAAGAGAATCATAGAATCCCTACAGTGCAGAAGGAGGCCATTCAGCCCACACTGACAATCCCACCCAGGCCCTATAGAAACATAGAAAAACTACAGCACAAACAGGCCCTTCGGCCCACAAGTTGTGCCGAACACATCCCTACCTTCTAGACCTACCTATAACCCTCCATCCTATTAAGCTCCATGTACTCATCGAGGAGTCTCTTAAAAGACCCGATTGAGTTCGCCTCCACCACCACTGACGGCAGCCGATTCCACTCGCCCACCACCCTCTGTGTGAAAAACTTACCCCTAACATCTCCTCTGTACCTACCCCCCAGCACCTTAAACCTGTGTCCTCTCGTAGCAGCTATTTCCACCCTGGGAAAAAGCCTCTGAGAGTCCACCCGATCTATGTCTCTCAACATCTTATACACCTCTATTAGGTCTCCTCTCATCCTTCGTCTCTCCAAGGAGAAAAGACCGAGCTCCCTCAGCCTATCCTCATAAGGCATGTCACTCAATCCAGGCAACATCCTTGTAAATCTCCTCTGCACCCTTTCAATCTTTTCCACATCCTTCCTATAGTGAGGCGACCAGAACTGAGCACAGTGCTCCAAGTGGGGTCTGACGAGGGTCTTGTATAGCTGCATCATTATCCCCGGACTCCTAAACTCAATCCTTCGATTGATAAAGGCCAGCACACCATACGCCTTCTTAACCACCTCCTCCACCTGTGGGGCCGATTTTAGAGTCCTATGGACCCAGACCCCAAGATCCTTCTGATCCTCGACAGTACCAAGAGTCTTTCCCTTTATATTGTACTCCTTCATCCCATTTGACCTACCAAAATGGACCACGACGCAATTTTCTGGGTTGAAGTCCATCTGCCACTTCTCCGCCCAGTCTTGCATCCTATCTATGTCCCTCTGTAACTTCTGACATCCCTCCAGACTATCCACAACCCCACCAACCTTCGTGTCGTCGGCAAACTTACCAACCCATCCCTCCGCTTCCTCATCCAGGTCATTTATGAAAATGACAAACAGCAAGGGTCCCAGAACAGATCCCTGGGGCACACCACTGGTGACCGACCTCCATTTAGAAAAAGACCCATCTATACCCACTCTCTGCCTCCTTTGGGCAAGTCAGTTCTGGATCCACAGGGCAGCAGCCCCTTGGATCCCATGCCCTCTCACTTTTTCTAGAAGCCTTGCATGGGGACCTTATCGAATGCTTTGCTAAAATCCATATAAACCACATCTACCGCTTTCCCTCCGTCAATGTGTTCAGTCACATTTTCGAAGAACTCCACCAGGCTTGTAAGGCACGATCTGCTCTTGACAAAGCCATGCTGAGTATTCTTGAGCATACTAAACCTCTCTAAATGCTCATATATCCTGTCCCTCAGGCTCTTCTCCATCAGCTTACCAACCACTGAGGTTAGACTCACTGGTCGGTAATTTCCTGGGCTATCCCTATTCCCCTTCTTGAAAATAGGAACCACATCCGCAATCCTCCAATCCTCCGGCACCTCTCCCGTCTCCATCGACGATGCAAAGATCATCGCCAGAGGCTCTGCAATCTCTTCCCTCGCCTCCCACAGTAACCTGGGGTGCATCCCATCCGGACCCGGCGACTTATCTATCTTGATGCCACTCAAAGATTCCAGCACAACCTCTTTCTTAAAATCCACATACTCAATACTTTCAGTCCACCGCACGCCCGCAGTACATCCACCCAGGTCCTTCTCCTCTGTGAAAACTGAGGCAAAATACTCATTGAGCACCTCTGCCATTTCTACTAGTTCCGTACAGACTTTCCCACCTTCACCTTTTATTGGCCCTATTCCGTCACGTCTCATCCTTTTACACTTCACATATTTATAGAACGCCTTAGGGTTCTCCTTAATCCTGCCTGCCAGGGCCTTCTCGTGACCCCTTCTGGCTCTCCTAATTTCCTTCTTTAGTCCCTTCCTACAAGCCGCATACTCATCTAGATCCCTATCTTCGCCAAGCTCTCTGAGTCTTTTGTACGCTTTCCTTTTCTTCTCGACTAGGTCCCGCACAGCTTTCGTGCACCACGGTTCCTTTAACCGACCAACACCTCCCTGTCTGCTCAGAACGTTGTCCTGTAGAACTCGAGACAGACATTCCTTGAAAAACTGCCACCTCTCTTCAGTAGATTTCCCCGAGAATACCTCCTTCCAATTTACTCCTCTAATTTGCTGTCGAATGTCTTCATATTTCCCCTTACTCCATATAAAGACTTTCCTAGCTTGTCTGATCCTCTCTTTTTCCAATGCAAGCCTAAAGGAGATAGAGTTATGATCGCTATCCCCAAGATGCTCTCCCACTGAGAGATCTGACACCTGTCCAGGTTCATTGGTCAGTATCAGATCAAGTACAGCCTCTCCTCTTGTAGGCTTGTCCACATGCTGTGTCAGGAAACCCTCCTGAACACACCTAACGAACTCTTCCCCATCCAATCCCCTTACCCTAGGGATATTCCAATCTATGTTTGGGAAATTAAAGTCTCCCATCACAACAACTCTGCTATTACTGCATCTCTCCAGGATCTGTTTCCCTATCTGCTCCTCCACCTCCCTGTTACTATTGGGCGGCCTATAGAAAACTCCCAGCAAAGTGACCAGCCCCTTCCCACTCTGAACTTCCACCCACAGAGACTCGGTGGACAATCCCTCCACAGCATACACCTTCTCTACAGCTGTGACACTATCCCCGATCAGCAGTACCACTCCACCCCCTCTCTTGCCTCCCTCCCTGTCCTTCCTGAAACATCTGAATCCCGGCACCTGTAGTATCCAGTCCTGTCCCTGAGACATCCTAGTCTCCGTAATGGCCACCACATCATACTTCCAGGTATCGATCCATGCTCTGAACTCATCCCCTTTATTCGCGATACTCCTGGCATTAAAGTAAACACTATCCCTGTAATCTCTCGAGTTTTACCCTGCTAATCACCTTACACTAAGGGGCAATTGAGCATGGCCAATCTGCCCTAACCTGCATATATTTGGACTGTGGTAGGAAACTGGGGCATCCGAAGGAAACCCACACCTGTCAGGCCTTTTAATCTTAGCAATCTTGTATCACACCAGCGGAAATTTACATCAGTTTCAAACCTAATTGTTAATGTGTGCCATGCACAAGGCGGTCCTCACTTTGCCAGAGACTTCGGGGTGAGGGTAACAACTATCTGCTGGAGTGCTGTGCTGCTCCTGATGCGCTAAAAATTGGTTCCTGCCTCCATCTCCAGGCTGAGCCGGTCTTGATGGACAACATCACGCTGCTGGACCCACGGACCTCCTGTGTTAGCATCTCGGATCAGTACTGTACCTGGGGTTGGGGAATACAGCGGTCTCCTTTCCCGTGCCCCCTTCTTCCCCCCCCCCCCCCCCCCCAACACCAGTGTCTATCTGGACAGCACTGTGCTGTGGGACATCGGCAGTTACCACAACAAAGGCCCATATTTCGACGGGGGATATAGTGTGAGGTGTGGGAGAGGAGGTGCATGTAGCCTGATGCAGCTAAGGGGGGGGGGGTACGTGAAGGAAGGCTGTGCAAGGGGTGGGTGAGGGCTCAGAATGGCAGACGGGGGGAAAATGGGTGGATGAAGAAGTTGAACAATGGAAGACAGAGCGAAGGCTGAGGGGAGGGAAGCTGGACCCTGAGAAGGCTGCAAAGCTCACAAACAAGGTGGCCACATCGCTTACAGATGAAACAAGGATCTGGAAGCTGTAACCACCACCTGGAAGAGTGAGAGAAGAGTAGCAGGACTATTAACAATGAGAGCAACTAGGCCATTCACAGTCAGAGAGGAGCAATGGGTCCATTCACTGTGAGAGAGGGGCAAAGGGGCCATTCACACTGAGAGAGGGGCAAAGGGGACATTCACAGTGAGAGGAGCGAAGGGGACCATTCACAGTGAGAGAGAAACAGCGCGACGATTCACAGTGAGAGAGGAGCAACGGCCAGTGACAGTGAGCGAGGAGCAACGGCCAGTGACAGTGAGCAAGGGGCAACGGGGCCAGTGACAGTGAGCAAGGGGCAACGGGGCCACTGACAGTGAGAGAGGAGCAACGGGGCCACTGACAGTGAGAGAGGAGCAACGGGGCCACTGACAGTGAGCGAGGAGCAACGGGGCCACTGACAGTGAGCGAGGAGCAACGGGGCCACTGACAGTGAGCGAGGAGCAACGGGGCCATTCACAGTGAGCGAGGAGCAACGGGGCCACTGACAGTGAGAGAGGAGCAACGGGGCCACTGACAGTGAGAGAGGAGCAACGGAGCCATTGACAGCGGGAGAGGAGCAACGGGGCCACTGACAGTGAGCGAGGAGCAACGGAGCCATTCACAGTGAGAGAGGAGCAACGGGGCCACTGACAGTGAGCGAGGAGCAATGGAGCCATTCACAGTGAGCGAGGAGCAACGGGGCCACTGACAGTGAGAGAGGAGCAACGGAGCCATTGACAGCGAGAGAGGAGCAACGGGGCCACTGACAGTGAGAGAGGAGCAACGGAGCCATTGACAGCGAGAGAGGAGCAACGGGGCCACTGACAGTGAGAGAGGAGCAACGGGGCTATTAACAGTGAGCGAGGAGCAACGGGGCCACTGACAGTGAGCGAGGAGCAACGGGGCCACTGACAGTGAGCGAGGAGCAACGGAGCCATTCACAGTGAGCGAGGAGCAACGGGGCCACTGACAGTGAGAGAGGAGCAACGGGGCCACTGACAGTGAGCGAGGAGCAACGGGGCCACTGACAGTGAGCGAGGAGCAACGGAGCCATTCACAGTGAGAGAGGAGCAACGGGGCCAGTGACAGTGAGAGAGGAGCAACGGGGCCACTGACAGTGAGAGAGGAGCAACGGGGCCACTGACAGTGAGAGAGGAGCAACGGGGCCACTGACAGTGAGCGAGGAGCAACGGGGCCACTGACAGTGAGCGAGGAGCAACGGAGCCATTCACAGTGAGCGAGGAGCAACGGGGCCACTGACAGTGAGCGAGGAGCAACGGGGCCACTGACAGTGAGCGAGGAGCAACGGGGCCACTGACAGTGAGCGAGGAGCAACGGAGCCATTCACAGCGAGAGAGGAGCAACGGAGCCATTGACAGTGAGAGAGGAGCAACGGGGCCACTGACAGTGAGCGAGGAGCAACGGAGCCATTCACAGTGAGAGAGGAGCAACGGAGCCATTGACAGCGAGAGAGGAGCAACGGGGCCACTGACAGTGAGCGAGGAGCAACGGAGCCATTCACAGTGAGAGAGGAGCAACGGGGCCATTCACAGTGAGAGAGGAGCAACGGGGCCACTGACAGTGAGCGAGGAGCAACGGGGTCACTGACAGTGAGCGAGGAGCAACGGAGCCATTCACAGTGAGAGAGGAGCAACGGGGCCACTGACAGTGAGAGAGGAGCAACGGGGCCACTGACAGTGAGCGAGGAGCAACGGAGCCATTCACAGTGAGAGAGGAGCAACGGGGCCATTCACAGTGAGAGAGGAGCAACGGGGCCATTGACAGCGAGAGAGGAGCAACGGAGCCATTGACAGCGAGAGAGGAGCAACGGAGCCATTCACAGTGAGCGAGGAGCAACGGAGCCATTCACAGTGAGCGAGGAGCAACGGGGTCATTGACATCAAGAAGAGCAATGGGGCCATTCACACAGAGAGGGGCAACTGGGCAATTTGCACAGAGAAGGGTAACGGGGCCATTTCCACAGAGCGGGGCGACGGGGCCACTTGCGCGTGGAGGGGCGACGGGGCCACTTGCGCGTGGAGGGGCGACGGGGCCACTTGCGCGTGGAGGGGCGACGGGGCCACTTGCGCGTGGAGGGGCGACGGGGCCACTTGCGCGTGGAGGGGCGACGGGGCCACTTGCGCGTGGAGGGGCGACGGGGCCACTTGCGCGTGGAGGGGCGACGGGGCCACTTGCGCGTGGAGGGGCGACGGGGCCACTTGCGCGTGGAGGGGCAACGGGGCCACTTGGGATAGCTTGATCTTGGTTTCAGATAAAGCTCGGCACAACATCGTGGGCCGAAGGGCCTGTTCTGTGCTGTACTGTTCTATGTTCTATACCATTCACAGTGAGAGGGGAACAACGGAGCAGTTCGCAGTGAGAGACAAGCAAGAGGGCCATTCTGAATGAGAGAGGAGCAAAGGGACCATTCACAGTGAGAGAGGAGCAACGGGGCCATTCACAGTGCGAGACGAGCAAGAGGGTCATTCAGAATGAGACGAGCAACAGGACAGGACATTCATAGAACATAGAACAGTACAGCACAGAACAGGCCCTTCGGCCCACGATGTTGTGTTGAGCTTTATCTGAAACCAAGATCAAGCTATCCCACTCCCTATCATCCTGGTGTGCTCCATGTGCCTATCCAATAACCGCTTAAATGTTCCTAAAGTGTCTGACTCCACTATCACTGCAGGCAGTCCATTCCACACCCCAACCACTCTCTGCGTAAAGAACCAACCTCTGATATCCTTCCTGTATCTCCCACCACGGACCCTATAGTTATGCCCCCTTGTAATAGCTCCATCCACCCGAGGAAATAGTCTTTGAACGTTCACTCTATCCATCCCCTTCATCATTTTATAAACCTATTCACAGTGAGCTAAGATCAATGGGGCCATTCAGTGAGAGGGCAGCAACGGGGCGATTCACACTGAGAGAGGGGCAGCATGGCTATTCACAGAGAGGAGCAACGGGGCCATTCACAATGTGCGACGGTCAACGGGGCTTTTCACAGCAAGAGAGCAACAACGGGATCATTGACAGTGAGGGAGGAGCAACAGGATCACTGACAGAGAGCAGCAATGGGGCCATTCACAGTGAGAGAGAGTATCAATGGGGCCATTCATAGTGAGAGAGGAGCAATAGGACCAATCACATTGAGAGAGGAGCAACAGAGTCATTGACAGTGAGAGAGGAGCTACGGAGCCATTAACAGTGAGAGAGGAGCTACGGGGCCATTAACAGTGAGAGAGGCGCAATGGGGCCATTCAAAGTGAGGGAGGAACAGTGCATCCATGCACAGATAGTGAAGGGCAGCGGAGCCATTCACAGTGAGAGAGGAGCAACGGGGCTGTTGTGGGAAATGTACCACTGAGTCGGGCTTGAAGGTTTCAAGAATACAGTTTTATTTTAACGAAGCTTCGTGGAGAAAAGGCACTAACAAGCAGCAAACCTTTTCTCAAAGAGACAATAGGAGCGGTCCATCTTTATACCCTTTACACAATAGATGGATCGGACATCTAGCCATTATCACATCGTTGTAATCAAGTAGGTGATCGATCGTTAACACATTGTTATAGACAAATATAGACAGATATCGACATGAACATGTTAACATCGCATTGTCTTATGAATGGATACATTTCCTACGTCAGTGGCGATCAATGGTTTTAGTTTCGGCCTATTCATATAGTAATTTACAGTAATTGGTTTTCCTACAGTTATGTATTCCCGATCCCACCTATAGCTAATCTCATTATCTACCCCTATTGTCCTTATCCTTGAGCCCTGGCTGGCTTCCTGTAGGATTTGATTCCTGCATGTTTAACTTTGAAAAGCTGTCTGTCCTTTATGTTTTAATCTCAGGTGGCTGTCTGTACTGAAAGTCAGTGCCTGTTTAATGTCTCTTTCCCAGGTGACTGTTTGTGTGCCAGGCAGCCATCGTATGTGTACCCATCTGTATATTTTTCCCCCTTCAGGGCCATTCAGCGTGAGCAAGGGGCAACCAGACTATTCATAGTTAGAGGGGAGCAATGGGGTCATTCAGACTTGAGAGAGGGGCAATGGGGCCATTGACAGTGAGAGAGGGGCAGCGGGGATATTGACAGCGAGAGAGGATCAACAAGGTCATTCACAGTGAGAGAGGAACAACGGGGCTGTTCACAGGTAGAGAGGAGCCATTCACAATGAGAGAGGAGGAATGGACCAATTCACAGTGAGAGACGAGAAACAAGGTCATTCAGAACGAGAGAGGGGTAACGGGACCATTCACAGTGAGTGTGTAACATCAGGGACATTCACAGTGAGTGTGTAGAAATAGGGACATTCACAGTAAGTGTAGCAACGGGGCCATTCTCACTGAGGCGAGCAACAGGGTCACTCAAAACGAGAGAGGAGCAATGGGACCATTCACAAGGAGAGGAGCAACGGGGATATTGACAGTGAGAGAGGGACAATGGGGCCATTCTCAGTGAGAGAAGGGCAATGGGGCCATTGACAGTGAAAGGACCAATGGGGCCATTCATAGTGAGAGAGGAGCAACAGGACCAATCACATTGAGAGAGGAGCAACAGGGTCATTGACAGTGAGAGAAGAGCAACGGGATCTTTGACAGTCAGAGAGGAGCAATGGGTCGATTCACAATCAGGGAGGATCAATGGGTCAGGGAGGATCAATGGGTCCATGCACAGTGAGTGAAGGGCAACGGGGCCATTAAAAGTGAGAGAAGAGCAATGGGGCCATTCACAGTGAGAGAGGAACAATGCATCCATGCACAGATAGTGAAGGGCAACGGGGCCATTAAAAGTGAGAGAAGAACAACGGGACCATTCACAGTGAGAGAGGAGCAATGGGACCATTCAGCGTGAGCGAGGAGCAACTGGGCCATTTACACTTAGAGTGGAGAAATGGGGTCATTCACGGTTGAGAGAGGGACAACGGGGCTATTGACAGTGAGAGAGGGGCAGCGGGGCTAATCACACTGAGTGTGTAGCAATGGGACCATTCTAAGTGAGAGAGGAGCAACTGGGCCATTCTCAGCGAGAGAGGATCAACGGGGCCATTCACACAGGCGAGCAACAGGGTCATTCAGAACGAGAGAGGAGCAACGAAACCATTCGCAATGAGAGAGGAGCAACTGGGATATTGACAGCGAGAGTATCCATGGCACCATTCACAGTGAGAGAGGGGCAACCGGTCCATTCACAGGGATAGGGTGGCAATGTGGCCATTCACTGTTAGAAAGAAGCAACATGGTCATTCACGGTTGAAAGAGGGGCAACGGGGGCCATTGACAGTGAGAGAGGGGCAAATGGGCCATTCCCGGTGAGAGAGAGGCAACGGGGCCATTCACAGTGAGAGAGGGGTAACGGGGCCATTCACAGTGAAGGGCAATGGGGCCATTCACAGTGAGGAGGGGCAGCGGGGCCAAACACACTGAGTGTGTAGCAACAGGGCCATGCACAGTGAGAAAGGGCAACAGGGCCATTCACAGTGAGAGAGGGACAGCGGCACCAATCACACTGAGTGACCTGATAAAGTGTATCCCAGGACATTGTGGGAGGCTAGGGAGGTAATTGCGTGTCGCTAGCAGAGATATTTGAATCATCAATAGTCACAGGTGAGGTACCTGAAGATTGGAGGATGGCAGATGTGCCTTTGTTTAAAAAGGGCTGCAGAGGAAAACCTGGGCACTGTAGGCCAGAGAGCCTCACATCTGTGGTGGTAAGTTGTTGGAAGGTACTTTGAGAGACAGGATCGACAGGCATTCAGAAACACAAGGACTGATTAGAGACAGTCAGCATCGCTTGTGAGTGGAAAATCATGTCTCACAAATTTAATTGAGTTTTTTGAAGGAGTAATCAAGAAGGTAGTTGAGGGCAGTGCAGTTGATGTTGTCGACATGGACTTTAGCAAGGCTTTTGACAAGGTATTGCATGGTAGGTTGTTGCAAAAGTTTAAATCTCACGGGATCCAGAATGAGGTAGCAAAATGGATACAAAATTGGCTTGATGACAGAAGCCAGGGGGTGGTTGTAGAGGATTGTTTTCCAAACTGCAGGCCTGTGACCAATAGTGTGCCTCAGAGATCAGTGCTGGGTCCACTGTTGTTTGTCATTTATATTAATGATTTGGATGAGAATTTAGGAGGCATGGTTAGTAAGTTTGCAGATGACACCAAGATTGGTGGCATAGTGGACAGTCAAGAAGGTTATCTCGGATTGCAATGGGATCTTGATCAATTGGGGCAGTGGGCTGACGAATGGCAGATGGAGTTTAATTTAGACAAATGCGAGGTGATGCATTTTGGTAGATTGAACCAGGGCAGGAATTACTCAGTTAATGGTAGGGCATTGGGGAGAATTTCAGGACAAAGAGATCTAGGGGTACATGTTCATAGCTCCTTGAAAGTGCAGTCACAGGTGGACAGAGTGGTGAAGAAGGCATTCAGCATGCTTGGTTTCATTGGTCAGAACATTGAATATAGGAGTTGGGACACCTTGTTGAAGTTGTACAAGACATTGGCAAGGCCACACTTGGAATACTGTGTATAGTTCTGGTCACCCTATTATAGAAATGATATTATTAAACTAGAAAGAGTGCAGAAAAGATTTACGAGGATGCTACCGGGACTTGATGGTTTGAGTTATAAGGGGAGACTGGATAGACTGGGACTTTTTTCTCTGGAGCATAGAAGGCTGAGGGGTGATCTTGCAGAGGTCTATTAAATAATGAGGGGCATAGATCAGCTGGATAGTCGATATCTTTTCCCAAAGGGAGGGGAGTCAAAAATTAGAGGGCATAGATTTAAGGTGAGAGGGGAGAGGTACAAAAGTATCCAGAGGGCCAATTTTTTCACACACAGGGTGGAAAGTGTCTGGAACAAGTTGCCAGAGGTAGTAGTAGAGGCGGGTACAATTTTGTCTTTTAAAAAGCATTCAGACAGTTACATGGATAAGATGGGGAGAGAGGGATATGGGCCAAATGCGGGCATTTGGGACGAGCTTCGGGGTTTTAAAAAAAAAAGGCGGCATGGTCAGGTTGAGCCAAAGGGCCTGTTTCCATTCTGTAAATCTCGATGACTCTGAGTGTGTAGCAATCAGGCCATTCACAGTAAGAGAGGATCAACGGGGCCATTCACAATGAGAGAGAAGCAACGGGCATAGAACCATAGAAAATTACAGCTCAGAAACAGGCCTTTTGGCCCTTCTTGTCTGTGCCAAACCATTTTTTGCCTAGTCCCACTGACCTGCACTTGGACCATATCCCTCCACACCCCTCTCATCCATGAACCCGTCCAAGTTTTTCTTAAATGTTAAAAGTGACCCCGCATTTACCACTTTATCCGGCAGCTCATTCCACACTCCCACCACTCTCTGCTTGAAGAAGCCCCCCCTAATATTCCCTTTAAACATTTCTCCTTTCACCCTTAACCCATGCCCTCTGTTTTTTTTTCTCCCCTTGCATCAGCGGAAAAAGCCTGCTTGCATTCACTCTATCTATACCCATCAAAATCTTATACACCTCTATCAAATCTCCCCTCAATCTTCTACGCTCCAGGGAATAAAGTCCCAACCTATTCAATCTCTCTCTGTAACTCAGCTTCTCAAGTCCCGGCAACATCCTTGTGAACCTTCTCTGCACTCTTTCAATCTTATTTACATCCTTCCTGTAACTAGGTGACCAAAACTGTACACAATACTCCAAACTCGGCCTCACCAATGCCTTGTATAACCTTACCATAACACTCCAACTTTTATACTCGATACTCCGATTTATAAAGGCCAATGTACCAAAGGCACTCTTTACGACCCTATCCACCTGTGACGTCACTTTTAGGGAATTCTGTACCTGTATTCCCAGATCCCTCTGTTCAACTGCACTCTTCAGAGTCCTACCATTTACCCTGTACGTTCTTCTTTGGTTTGTCCTTCCAAAGTGCAATATCTCACACTTGTCTGCGTTAAATTTCATTTGCCATTTTACAGCCCATTTTTCTAGTTGGTCCAAATCCCTCTGCAAGCTTTGAAAACCTTCCTCACTGTCCACTACACCTCCAATCTTTGTATCATCAGCAAACCTGCTGATCCAATTTACCACATTATCATCCAGATCATTGATATAGATGACAAACAACAATGGACCCAACACCGATCCCTGCGGCACACCACTAGTCACAGGCCTCCACTCAGAGAAGCTATCCTCCACAACCACTCTCTGGCTTCTTCCATTGAGCCAGTGTCTTATACAATTTACTACCTCCCCATGCATACCTAGCGACTGAACCTTCCTAACTAACCTCCCATGAGGGACCTTGTCAAAGGCCTTGCTGAAATCCAGGTAGACAACATCCACCGCCTTCCCTTCATCCACTCTCCTGGTAACCTCCTCGAAAAACTCTAATAGATTGGTCAAACATGACCTACCACGCACAAAGCCATGTTGACTCTCCCTAATAAGTCCCTGTCTATCCAAATATTTGTAGATCCTATCCCTTATCACACCTTCCAATAACTTGGCCACCACCGACGTCAAACTTACTGGCCGATAATTTCCCGGATTTCTTTTGGAACCTTTTTTAAACAACTGAACAACATGAGCCACCCTCCAATCATCCGGCACCTCCACCGTGAATACTGACATTTTAAATATGTCTGCCAGGGCCCCTGCAAGTTCAACACTAGCTTCCCTCAAGGTCTGTGGGAATACCCTGTCCGGTCCTGGGGATTTATCCACTCTGATTTGCCGCAAGACAGCGAGCACCTCCTCCCCTTTAATCTGTAAAGGTTCCATGGCCTCCCTACCAGTTTGCCCTATTTCTGTAGACTCCATGCCTGTTTCCTCAGTAAATACGGATGCAAAAAAACCATTTAGTATCTCCCCCATCTCTTTTGGTTCCATACACAGTCTACCACTCTGGTCTTCAAGAGGACCAATTTTATCCCTCACTATCCTTTTGCTCTTAACATACCTATAGAAGGTCTTTGGATTTTCCTTCACTCTGTCTGCCAAAGCAACCTCATGTCTTCTTTTAGCCCTCCTGATTTCCCTCTTAAGTAGCTTCTTGCACTTTTTATACTCCTCGAGCATCTGATGTGTTCCTTGCTGCCTGTACATTTCATACAACTCTCTCTTCCTCTTAATCAGTGTTACAATCTCCCTCGAGAACCAAGGTTCCTTATTCCTATTTACTTTGCCTTTAATCCTGACAGGAACATACAAACTCTGCACTCTCAAAATTTCTCCTTTGAAGGCCTCCCACTTTCCATTTACATCCTTACCAGAGAACAGCCTGTGCCAATCCACACTTCCCAGATCCCTTCTCAGTTCATCAAATTTGGCCTTTTTCCAGTTCAGAACTTCAACCCGAGGACCAGACCTATCCTTATCCACGATCAGGTTGAAACTAATGGCATTATGATCACTGGATCCAAAGTGTTCCCTCACAGTCACATCCATCACCTGCCCTAACTCATTTCCCAATAGGAGATCCAATATCGCATCCTCTCTAGTTGGCACCTCTATATACTGATGTAGAAAATTCTCCTGAACACATTTTACAAACTCTACCCCGTCTAAACCTTTAACAGTATGCGAGTCCCAATCTATATGTGGAAAATTAAAATCCCCTACGATCACAACTTTGTGTTTCTTCAGTTGTCAGCTATCTCTCCGCTGATTTGCTCCTCCAATTCTCGCCGACTATTGGGTGGTCTATAATACAAGCCCATTAATGTGGTCATACCTTTCCTGTTTCTCAGCTCCACCCATAGGGCCTCTGTAGACAAGCTCCCTAATCTATCCTGCCTGAGTACCGCTGTAACATTTTCCCTAACCAACAATGCCACCCCCCCACCTTTTATCCCTCTGCCTCTATCCCGCCTGAAACATTGGAACCCTGCAACATTGAGCTGCCAGTCCTGCCCCTCCTGTAGCCAAGTTTCACTAATGGCTATAATGTCATATTTCCACGTGTCTATCCACGCCTTCAGCTCATCTGCCTTCCCCACAATACTCCTGGCATTGAAATAGACACACCTCAAAAAATTATTTCCACCACACTCTACCCTTCCATTTGTGAGGTTGAGGCTGTCCTCGTGTGTGCGGAACTTGGCTATCAGTTTCTGCTCAGCGACTCTGCGCCGTCGTGTGTCGCGAAGGCCGCCTTGGAGAACGCTTACCCGAATATCAGAGGCCGAATGCCCGTGACCGCTGAAGTGCTCCCCAACAGGAAGAGAACAGTCTTGCCTGGTGATTGTCGAGCGGTGTTCATTCATCCGTTGTCGCAGCGACGGCGCAGAGTCGCTGAGCAGAAACTGATAGCCAAGTTCCGCACACAAGAGGACGGCCTCAACCGGGATATTGGGTTCATGTCACACTATCTGTAACCCCCACAGTTGCCTGGACCTGCAGAGTTTCACTGGCTGTCCTGTCTGGAGACAATACACATCTTTTTAGCCTGTCTTGATGCTCTCTCCACGCGCGTTGTTTTGTTTCTTAAAGACTTGATTAGTTGTAAGTATTCGCATTCCAACCATTATTCATGTAAATTGAGTCTGTGTCTTTATATGCCCTGTTTGTGAACAGAATTCCCACTCATCTGAAGAAGAGGCTTGGAGCTCCGAAAGCTTGTGTGGCTTTTGCTACCAAATAAACCTGTTGGACTTTAACCTGGTGTTGTTAAACTTCTTGCCATTCTAAGTGACAGAGGAGCAATGGGACCATTCTAAGTGAGAGAGTAGCAAGGGGACCATTAACAGCGAGAGAGGAGGAACAGGGCCTTTCTCAGTGCGAGAGGAACAACGGGACCATTCCCAATGAGAGAAGGGTCAACGGCGCCATTCATAGTGAGAGCGGAGCAAGGGGACCATTCACATTGAGAGAGGAGCAACGGGACCATTCACATTGAGAGGAGCAATGGGACCATTCACATTGAGGGAGGAGCAACGGGACTATTCACATTGAGAGAGGAGCAACAGGACCATTAACATTGAGAGAGGAGCAACGAGGTCATTGACAGTGAGAGAGTAGCAAGGGGACCATTCACTGAGAGCGGAGCAACGTGCCATTCACAGTTGAGAAAGGAGCCACAGGCCATTCACAGTGAGAGAGGGTAATGGGACCATTCACAGTGAGAGAGGGACAATGGGGCCATTCACAGTGAGATAGGAGCAACCGGAACTTTCACAGTGAACATAGAACAGTACAGCACAGAACAGGCCCTCGGCCCTCGATGTTGTGCCGAGCTTTGTCCGAAACCAAGATCATGTTATCCCACTCCCGATCATTCTGGTGTGCTCCAAGTGCCTATCCAATAATCACTTGAAAGTTCCTAAAGTGTCCGACTCCACTATCACAGCAGGCAGTCCATTCCACACCCCAACCACTGTCTGAGTAAAGAACCTACCTCGGACATCCCTCCTATATCTCCCACCATGAACCTTCTAGTTATGCCCCCTAGTAACAGCTACATTCACTCGAGGAAATAGTCTCTGAAGGTCCACTCTATCTATCCCCCATATCATCTTATAAACCTCTATTAAGTCGCCCTTCATCCTCCTCCACTCCAAAGAGAAAAGCCCCAGCTCCCTCAGCCTTTCCTCATAAGACCTACCCTCCAAACCAGGCAGCATCCTGGTAAATCTCCTCTGCACTCTCTCCAATGCTTCCACATCCTTCTTATAGTGAGGTGACCAGAACGGCACACAATATTCCAAATGTGTCTCACCAAGGTCCTGTACAGTTGCAGCATAACCCCACGGCTCTTAAACGTAAATAAAAACTAACACACTATAGGCCGCCTTCACGGCTCTATCCACTTGAGTGGCAACTTTCAGAGATCTGTGGATATGAACCCCAAGATCTCTCTGTTCCTCCACATTCCTCAGAACCCTGCCGTTGACCCTGTAATCCGCATTCAAATTTGTCCTCCCAAAATGAATCACCTCGCACTTATCAGTGTTAAACTCCATCTGCCATTTTTTGGCCCAGCTCTGTATCCTATCAATGTCTCTTTGCAGCCTACAACAGCCCTCCACCTCATCCACTACTCCACCAATCTTGGTGTCATCAGCAAACTTACTGACCCACCCTTCAGCCCCCTCCTCCAAGTCATTGATAAAAATCACAAATCGCAGAGGACCCAGCACTGATCCCTGTGGTACACCGCTGGTAACTGGTCTCCAGTCTGAAAATTTTCCATCCACCACCACCCTCTGTCTTCTATGAGATATGATGTGGAGATGCCGGCGTTGGACTGGGGTGAACACAGTAAGAAGTCTCACAACACCAGGTTAAAGTCCAACAGGTTTATTTGGTAGCAAATACCATATTGTTCTATGAGATATCCAGTTATTTATCCAATCGGCCAAATTTCCCTCTATCCCACACCACCTCACTTTCTTCATCAGCCGACCATGGGGAACCTTATCAAACGCCTTACTAAAATTCATGTATACGACATCAACTGCTCTACCTTCATCTGCACACTGAGTTACCTCCTCACAGAATTCAATCAAATTTGTGAGGCAAGACTTACCCTTCACGAATCCGTGCTGACTATCATGGATTAAGCTGCATCTTTCCAAATGATCATAAATCCTATCCCTCAGGACCTTTTCCATTAACTTACCGACCACCGAAGTAAGACTAACCGGCCTATAATTACCAGGGTCATTCCTATTTCCTTCCTTGAACAGAGAGACAACATTCACCACTCTCTATTCCTCTGGCACTATCCCCGTGGACAGTGAGGACCCAATGATCAAAGCCAAAGGCTGTGCAATCTCATCCCTTGCCTCCCAAAGAATCCTAGGATATATCCCATCTGGCCCGTGGGACTTATCGACCATCAGGTTTTTCAAAATTGCTAATACACCTTCCCTCAGAACATCTACCTCCTCCAGCCTATCAGCCAGTATCCCACTCTCATCCTCAAAAACATGGTCCCTCTCCTTGGTGAACACTGAAGAAAAGTATTCATTCATCGCCTCTTCTATCTCTTCTGACTCCATGCACAAGTTCCCACTACTATCTTTGATCGGCCCTAACCTCACCCTGGTCATTCTTTTTTTTCTCACATAAGAGGAAAAAGCCTTGGGGTTTTCCTTGATCCGACCCACCAAGGACTTCTCGTGCCCCCTCCTAGCTCTCCTAAACCCTTTCTTTAGCTCATTCGTTGCTACCTTGTAACCCTCAATCGACCCAACTGAACCTTGTTTTCTCATCCCTACATACGCTTCCTTTTTCTTCTTGACAAGACATTCAACCTCTTTTCTGAACCATTGTTCCCTCACTTGGCCATTTCCTCCCTGCCTGACAGGGACATGCCTATCAAGGACACGCAGTATTTGTTCCTTGAACAAGCTCCACTTTTCATTTGTGCCTTTCCCTGACAGTTTCCATTCCCATCTGATGCTCCCTAATTCTTGCCAAATCGCATCATAATTACTCCTCCCCCAATTATAAACCTTGCCCTGCTGTAAGGCCCTATCCCTCTCCATTGCAATAATGAAAGACACTGAATTGTGATCACTATCTCCAAAGTGCTCTCCCACAACCAAATCTAACATTTGGCCTGGTTCATTACCCAGTACCAAGCCCAATGTGGGCCCACCTCTTGTCGGCCTATCCACATATTGTGTCAGGAAACCCTCCTGCACACACTGTACAAAAACTGCCCCATCCGAACTATTCGACCTATAAAGGTTCCAATCAATATTTGGAAAGTTAAAGTCACCCATGACAACTACCCTGTGACCTCCACACCTATCCATAATCTGCTTTGCAATTTCTTCATCCACATCTCTATTACTATTTGGGGGCCTATAGAAAACCCCCAACAACGTGACCGCTCCTGTCTTATTTCTAACTTCAGCCCATATTACCTCAGTCGGCAGATCCCCCTCGAAATGCCTTTCAGCAGCCGTTAAACTATTCTTGATTAACAATGCTACTCCTCCACCTCTTTTACCACCTTCCCTACTCTTACCGAAACACCTATACCCCGGAACTTCCAAGCACCATTCCTGTCCCTGTTCGAACCATGTCTCCGTAATGGCTACAACATCGTAGTCCCAAGTACCAATCCATGCTCCAAGTTCACCTACCTTATTCCGGATGCTCCTTGCATCGAAGTAGACACACTTCAACCCACCTTCCTGTCTGCTGGTACACTCCTGTGACCTTGATACCCTCCTCAGTACCTCACTACACTCAACACTGGCTTCTGGACTGCAGCTCGTTTTGCCAAACCCACTGACAAATTAGTTTAAACCCCCCCGAAGAGCCGTAGCAAATTTCCCTCCCAGGATATTGGTGCCCCTCTGGTTCAGGTGCAAACCGTCCTGTTTGTACAGGTCCCACCTCCCCCAGAATGTGCTCCAATTATCCATGAAACTGAAACCCTCCCTCCTACACCATCCCTGCAGCCACGTGTTTATCTGCACTCTCTCCCTGTTCCTCAACTCGCTAGCACGTGGCACCGGCAACAAACCAGAGATGACAACATGGTTTGTCTTGGCTCTCAGCTTCCACCCTACTCCCTAAATTCCTGTTTTAAATCCCCGTCCCTTCTCTTACCTATGTCGTTGGTACTGATGTGTACCACGACTTGTGACTGTTCCCCTTCCCCCTTAAGGATCCTGAAAACACGCTCAGATGTTTTGCTGCCACAGAATCTCCTATCTGTCCCTCTAACTATCGAGTCCCCAATAACTTTGCTCTCTCCCCATTCCCTTCTGAGCCACAGGGACGGACTCAGTGCTGGAGATCCGGTCACTGCAGCTTACCACTGGTAGATCGTCCCCCTCAACAGTATCCAAAGCAGTATACTTGTTGCCGAGGGGAACGTCCACAGGGGATCCCTGTACTGACTGCCTCCTCCCAGCCCATCTCACCGTCACCCATCTATCTTCATTCTTCGGAGTAACTACATCCCTGAAGCTTCTATCTATGACCACCTCTGCCTCCCGAATGATCCGTAGTTCATCCGGCTCCAGCTCCAGATCCCTAACATGGTCTTCAAGGAGCTGGAATTGGGTGCACTTCCTGCAGGTGTACTCAGCTGGGACACTACTGGTTTCCCTCATCTTAAACATCCCACAGGAGGAACATTGCACTGCCTGCACTGACAACCCTGCTAACTTCCCTTACTAAGAAATGAAAGAGAGAAAAAAAAAGCTTACCTGGTCTCACTCCAAGTCCTTTTTTTTTCTGAGTGAGAGAGGAGCAAAGGTACCATTCACAGTGAGAGAGGATCAACCGTACCATTCACAGTTGAGAGTTGCAACGGGCCATTCACAGTGAGAGAGGAGCAAGAAGGTCATTCAGAATGAGAGACGAGCAACGGGACCATTCACAGTGAGATAAGATCAATGGAGCCATTCACAGTGAGAGGGCAACAACGGGACGATTCAGTGAGAGAGGGCCAATCGGGCCATTCACAGTGAGAGAGGAGCAAAGGGAACATTCACAGTGAGAGAGGATCGACCATACCATTCACAGTGAGAGAGGATCAATGGGCTGAAGTGGGGAAAATAAAGAAATGGTTACCTGGCACACACAATGGTTGCCTGGCACACAAAATGGTTACCTGGAAAGTGACATTAAACAGGCACTGGCTTTTAGCACAGACAGCTACTTAAAGTTAAAACATGCAGTAACCGAAATGCTGCAGGAAGCTAGTCAGAGCTTGAGGCACTTTAGAGATAAGGGAAGACCCAGAACAATAAGGTCTGATAATAAGATCAGCCATAGATGGGAACATAAATACATAAATGCAACAACACCAATCACTGAATGTATAGATCGAAACCAGTCATTGATAGAGGAAATGTATCCATTCTATGAAACAATGCTATGTTAACTGCCCATGTCTGTACCTGTCTGATTGTAACGATGTGTTAACTATCGATCACCATGATCTGTCTACTCAACTATAACGATGTGTTAAATGGCTAATGTCCGGACTACCTATTGTCTGAAAGATATAAAAATGATCAACTGCTATTGTGTGATTGAGAAGGTAGCTGCCAAGTACTATGGGGTACCAGTGCTTTCTCCCCGAACCTTCGTATCCAAAATAAAACTGTGTTATTGAACCTCCAGTCTGACTCCGGTGGTAGATTTCCCACAACAATTGGCGTAGTTGGCACGGACCTTACTACTGGTAAGTTTTGATCGATTGGCCACGATCGGAAAGCCGGGGTAGAGATCACTGAATCTGTGGGAGTCAGACAAGGTCAAGAATACAGTTTGAAAGGGGTTAAACGTAAGAGGTATTTGGAGTAATAAGTATTGAGTGTATATGGTATAGTGATAAGTAACTGTTACTTGTGCTGACCGACGAGAGGACAAGGTAGTGCCTGTCTCAAAAACCCTGCCTTAGACTGGTTGTTAAGAGGGGAAATCCCCCACGTGAAGGTCAGGAACCTGAAGTGGGCGTAGAGGCACCAAGGGCACTTAGGATTGTGAAGCACAAGTGGCAGAGGTCGGTTAACATCAAACTCTGTAGTGGCGAACAAAGGCAGAGTTTGCCATCTGATTGCATGAAAATTTGTATAGTTGGGTACTGGACTGTCAATGCTGTAAAAGCGGTGCGGAAAAGGAGCTGATCAACTCTGACCTAAACCGGACTCCGGTGGAGAAGCACATTGCCGAGGTGGTAATAGTGGAAGCCGTGAGTACAAATTGAAACCCTGAGACGGTAATGAAACATGGTGCTAGAGTAGTAATAGTGGCCGGGGGGTAGTGAAGTCCCGACGGTAGAGAGCACACTTTACAAGAGAGTAATCGTGGCTGTACGGTGCCTAAAACACGTTGCCAAGGAGGCAATAGTGACCGGGGGTAGTGAAGTCTGCGAAATGGCAGATAAAGAAGTTAAGAGGGGATCTGCAGGTTCTCTCATTGAAGTGTACATGACAGACAGGCAAGCGTTAATAAAGAGGATGCAAAAGGATGGCTGGGATACTTCTCAGACCTTAGAACAGCAGAGAAAGTGGATAGATGGAGAAACAAGACAAAGAAGAAAGTGGATGAAGGGAAGGCGGTGGATGTTGTCCACCTGGATTTCAGCAAGGCCTTTGACAAGGTCCCTCATGGGAGGTTAGTTAGGAAGGTTCAGTCGCTAAGTATACATGGGGAGGTAGTAAATGGATTAGACACTGGCTCAATGGAAGAAGCCAGAGAGTGGTTGTGGAGGATAGCTTCTCTGAGTGGAGGCCTGTGACTAGTGGTGTGCCGCAGGGATCGGTGTTGGGTCCATTGTTGTTTGTCATCTATATCAATGATCTGGATGATAATGTGGTAAATTGGATCAGCAGGTTTGCTGATGATACAAAGATTGGAGGTGTAGTGGACAGTGAGGAAGGTTTGCAAAGCTTGCAGAGGGATTTGGACCAACTAGAAAAATGGGCTGTAAAATGGCAAATGAAATTTAACGCAGACAAGTGTGAGATATTGCACTTTGGAAGGACAAACCAAAGTAGAACGTACAGGGTAAATGGTAGGACTCTGAAGAGTGCAGTTGAACAGAGGGATCTGGGAATACAGGTACAGAATTCCCTAAAAGTGACGTCACAGGTGGATAGGGTCGTAAAGAGTGCCTTTGGTACATTGGCCTTTATAAATCGGAGTATCGAGTATAAAAGTTGGGAGTGTTATGGTAAGGTTATATAAGGCATCGGTGAGGCCGAATTTGGAGTATTGTGTACAGTTTTGGTCACCTAGTTACAGGAAGGATGTAAATAAGGTTGAAAGAGTGCAGAGAAGGTTCACAAGGATGTTGCCGGGACTTGAGAAGCTGAGTTACAGAGAGAGATTGAATAGGTTGGGACTTCATTCCCTGGAGCGTAGAAGATTGAGGGGAGATTTGATAGAGGTGTATAAGATTTTGATGGGTATAGATAGAGTGAATGCAAGCAGGCCTTTTCCACTGAGGCTAGGGGAGACAAAAACCAGAGGGCATGGGTTAAGGGTGAAAGGAGAAAAGTTTAAAGGGAATATTAGGGGGGGCTTCTTCACGCAGAGAGTGGTGGGAGTGTGGAATGCGCTGCCGGATAAAGTGGTAAATGCAGGGTCACTTTTAACATTTAAGAAAAGCTTGGACGGGTTCATGGATGAGAGGGGTGTGGAGGGATATGGTCCAAGTGCAGGTCAGTGGGACTAGGCAAAAAATGGTTTGGCACAGACAAGAAGGGCCAAAAGGCCTGTTTCTGAGCTGTAATTTTCTATGGTTCTAAGATAGGGGTATTATTAGTACATCAGTTAGCTGGACTAATTGAGCAAGTAGTCGCCTCTACTAAATAGTGGAGTGAAGATAAAGAAAAGATTAGGGAGTTAGAATCCAGAGTAAGGGAACTAGAGAAACGAAACCAAGTGTTAGAAGAGAAGCAATGGAGAGAGGAAACTGTTCCTCTACCTCCTTATGAGTCCACACGACAGGGACTAACCGCTCCTCCAGAGGAGTGGGCAGCGCTAGAACACAACTTCGCGCCAGTAACCCGAGGGGGAACAGATGTGCAGCCAAAAGTGAATTATAAACCCTTCACCCCAGGTGAGAGCCAGCAGACAATGGCTTCCCTGGATAAATTACAGCCTAGAAGCGCAAACACTAAATTCTGGGAAGAATTAGACACAATCTGGGTAGTGCGTCCAGTTCTGGTCGCCGCACTACCAGAAGGACGTGGAGGCGTTAGAGAGAGTGCAGAGAAGGTTTACCAGGATGTTGCCTGGTATGGAGGGTCTTAGCTATGAGGAGAGATTGGGTAGACTGGGGTTGTTCTCCTTGGAAAGACGGAGAATGAGGGGAGATCTAATAGAGGTGTACAAGATTATGAAGGGTATAGATAGGGTGAACAGTGGGAAGCTTTTTCCCAGGTCGGAGGTGACGATAACGAGGGGTCACGGGCTCAAGCTGAGAGGGGCGAAGTATAACTCGGATATCAGAGGGACGTTTTTTACACAGAGGGTGGTGGGGGCCTGGAATGCGCTGCCAAGTAGGGTGGTGGAGGCAGGCACGCTGACATAGTTTAAGACTTATCTGGATAGTCACATGAGCAGCCTGGGAATGGAGGGATACAAACGATTTGTCTAGTTGGACCAAGGAGCGGCACAGGCTTGGAGGGTCGAAGGGCCTGTTTCCTGTGCTGTACTGTTCTTTGTTCTTTGTTTGTTCTTTGTTTGACACCAATTACACCTGAGAGACGTACACCACCTGGTCAGGGCAGTCTGTCCAGCAGATAAGTGGAGGCAGGTAGCAGGTGGACCCGCCGCTCCTCCAGCACAGGATTATAGTGGGAGACGGTGGACACATGTAGTCGCCCTAACATCAGAGATAGATGCCCAACAGGCACCCTTCACCCAGTTTAAGGCAGAAATTCAGAGAGTATTAGGGAATGCTCCCACTAATTGGAGCAGAATCACCACAACCAAACAGTTAAAAGGGGAAGGAGCTTCTGAATACGGGGAACAGTTGTTCCGAGTATATTAAGAGTGCTCAGGACAAGGAAACCCAGGCCGTGGGGATCGAGCGTTCATCCAGTCTTTTAAGGATGGACTCTCTAGTGCTCACCAAACCATCCTAAAAATGGGAGTGATTATGTCCCAAGATTACGATGAATTGGTAGAGTGGGCTAGTGGCGTACCGGGAGGCGGAGAAGAGAAATCCCAGACAAGAACAAGGCTAGAAAGAGTAGCCGCTTACAGTAACGGGAACGGAACTAAGTCCAAACTGACTTGCCACAATTGTGGCCGACAAGGGCACTTTGTGAGGGATTGCGGGGCCCCAAGGAAAGGAAACAGATTTGGGAGCAGTGGGAAACATTGCAGCCACTGTAATAAACATGTTGGGATAAACATGAGAGACCCCCGACCCGATCCATGACCACAGCAGAACCGGAGGAACCACGGAACCTCCGCGGTCAGCAAGATTGACGGTCTGCAGCCCCCATTCATTATGGTAAGAAGGAAGGAAGGATTTATGTGTCAGCACTAGTAGGGGGCAGGCAATGTGAGATGCTCGTGGGCACAGGAGCATCCATATCGGTCACCTACCCTTACCCAGTACAAATAAAATGATTTACCTAACCGGGATAGGAGGGAACAAAACACCCGCCTACCTGAGCGAGACCACGTTAGTAAAGATAAATAATTTGTATATACCAATGAGGTTTTATGTGTGTAAGAATAACGAGGGTATAATAATAGGAAATGATTTGATGAAAGAATATGAGATTTTGATAGACTGTGGAAAGGGAGAATTAATCTGGCCAAAACTGGACGGACGGAAAACTAGAATAGGGAAACTCACAAGTGCCCTCGAAACTATTAGGGTGGCCACAGTCACCACCAGAAATTGGGAATTAGAGACACGAGGGTTCGAAGCCATCTGTGCCTCCGTCCCCGGAGTATGGGCTAAAACAAAGTTAGATACCGGTTTGACTAAAATGGACCCGATAAAGGTACCTGGACCGGAGCATAAGCCCCACCGACAATACCCAATAAAACCAGAGGCGGAGAAAGCTGTAGTGGAGATAGTTAAAGGGTTAGTGGAAAGGGGGATTCTGAGAGAATCTACAAGCACCACTAACTCCCCAACCTGGCCAGTGAGCAAACCCAACGGAAGCTGTCGGCTCACGATAGATTACACCGAACTCAATAAAGTCACGTCCGAGTTGCACCCCATTGTAGCAAGCCCTTCGACAATCCTGAATGGACTGTCACAGGAGCACAAAATATTCACAGTATTGGACATAGCCAATGGATTCTGGTCCCTACCCTTGGATCCCGAATCCCAAGACAAATTTGCCTTTACAGTGGGAGACAAACAGTACACTTGGACTCGTCTACCACAGGGATTCCACAATAGCCCTGCTATCTTCCATCGAGTAATGAGTGACATCCTGAACAGGGTAGAACTGCCAAAGGTAGCACGATCCTACAGTATGTAGATGATATCTTAATAGCTCCGGAGTCCAAGTCAGGACGTCAAGAAGCACTATATTTAATACTAAACGAACTAAAACCGCAGGGTTAAAGGTGAGCCCCAAAAAGGCACAGATCAGGAAAACACAGGTCCTATACCTAGGACACCTTATATCCCAAGGACTTAAAGAAATGCCAACAGACCGAAAGAAGGCAATACAACAAATGCTGCAGGCTGTCACCATAAGAGGGGTCAGGAAAGTGCTAGGACTATTTAACTATAGCCGAAGTTTCATCCCAGGGTTCGCAAAATTGGCAGAACCCATACAAAAACTAGTTAAAGGGGGAAAACCAGCTTTCGATCCCATAGAATGGGGACCCGAGCAGGAAGAGGCTTACACTAAACTAAAAACAGAACTGATATCAGCCCCTGGACTAGGATTACCTGATTCTAATAAGTACTTCCATATCCATTGCAGCAATGAGGGAGGGTTCTATTCTGCCATGGTAACACAGGACCATGGTGACAAAAGGAGACCCATAGGGTATTAGTCACTGCCGGTAGTCACCGGACTGCCAAGGTGCATGGCTGCCTTGGATTGCGCCGCCTGGGCTGTAAAGGTTA
Organism: Mustelus asterias; assembly: GCF_964213995.1. Lineage (NCBI taxonomy): Eukaryota > Metazoa > Chordata > Chondrichthyes > Carcharhiniformes > Triakidae > Mustelus > Mustelus asterias. The sequence goes on along the minus strand of NC_135804.1, from coordinate 73,254,994 downwards.
GCGAGCCAGTAATCATGACAGGGAATGTAATCCTTCACCAAACACACCTTGGTGGAAATGTTGAACACGGGAAAACTAAGGTCAGTCTCAAACATGAGAAGGGCTAAGTGGGAAGCTGTCCTCCTACCTCCAAGCAAGTCTATAATAATAATATGGGACACAGGGAATAACCCAGCAGAAGGGATTTTAGACACAGGAGAGCCACACAATTGTGGGGATATAGATATGGACGTAGAAGAGGGTAGGATAAAGGATATACCTTTAACAACAGCTGAGGAGACCCTTTTTGTAGATGCTTCTCACAAATATGTGGAAGGATCACCCCGGACAGGGTGGGCAGTAGTAAATGACAAATTAGAGATAGTAAGGTCAGAAAGGATTGACGGGGGTCTATCCGCACAAGTGGCAGAACTAGTGGCACTCACAGACACTAGAGCTATCTGACGGTAAAATGGTAAACATATATACAGATAGTCGATACGAGTTCAGAGTCATACATGACTATATGACATCATGGGGTAGAAGGGGGCTCATAACCACGGGAGGAAGTCCTATCAAACACCAACAAAGAATTGAGGCATTGTTGAAAGCTAGCGAGAAACCTCGAAGTCGCAGTAATCAAAATTAAAGCGAACCAGGAAGAGATAACCCGGACTGGTTAAATTTCAAAGGGAACCAAGCCGCAGGTAGAGCAGCACAGTTAGCCTTAAGACAGGAGACAGTTGGCGAGCTGCCAATAGCAGCAATAGAACAGACAGGAGATGAAATAGATATTCGGGACTTGCATGAGGATACCTCGAAAGAGGAAAAGGAGAAGTGGGAAGTACAGGGAGTGGTCAAAGGGACCGATAACGTTTGGAGATGGGAAGATAAGGTAATGGCGCCGGAGTGCGTACAAAACACCCTATTGGAACTACACCATGGACTCTCACATGTGGGTAGAGAGGCCATGATAACTAGTATAGGAAAGGAATGGTGGTGGAAAGGAATTGGAAGAGATATAGCCCGACACTGTCACCGATGCGTGACGTGCGCGCAACACAACCCTGGTCGACCCATAAAAATTAAGACTGCCTGCAGTGATAGTGGAGTCAGACACTTTAGGAACATTTAAGGGGTTATTGGATAGGCACATGGAGCACACCAGGATGATAGGGAGTGGGATAGCTTGATCTTGGTTTCAGATAAAGCTTGGCACAACATCGTGGGCCGAAGGGCCTGTTCTGTGCTGTACTGTTCTATGTTCTATGGTCTTCCCTGCAGTGGTACTGTTTTCTACTGTGGCACCGGGGGAGACTTGGTTGCTGCTGGTGGTGATGCCGAGTTTCTCAAGTTTCCTGTTCTTGGTGTGCATGTAGATGGTGTAGTTCCTTTGTCTCGTCTGCTTGGCAGAGTTTCGCAGCTGGTCCGCGTCCACCATTCATAGTGACAGAGGAGCAACATGGCCATTCACTGAGAGAGGGGTAACAGGGCCAGTCACAGTGAGAGAGGATCAACAGAGCCATTCACAATGAGAAATGAGCAACAGGATCATTGACAGTGAGAAAGGAGCAACGGGGTCATTGACAGTGAGAGCAAAGCAATAGAGTCATTCACAGTGAGAGAGGAGCAATGGGCCATTCACAGTGAGAGAGGAGCAATGGGACCATTCACAGCAGGAGAGGGGTAACAGGGCCATGAAGTGTGAGAGAGCGGCAGTGGGGCCATTCACAGTGAGAGAGGGGCAATGGGGCCATTCACATTGAGAAAGGAGCAACAGGGTCATCAGAATGAGGAGCAATGGGACCATTCACAGTGAAGAGGAGCAACAGTGTCATTGACAGTGAGAAAAGGGCAATTGGGCCATTCATAGTGAGAGAAGGGCAAGAGGGCGATTCACAGAGAGAGAGAGGAGCAATGGGTCCATGCAGAGTGAATGAGAGGAGCAATGGGACCATTCACAGTTGAGAGAGTCAACGGGACGATTCACAGTGAGGGAGGAGCAACGGGGCAATTTACAGTGGGAGATGAGCAAGAGGGTCATTCAGAATGAGAGAGGAGCAACGGGACCATTCACAATGAGAGAGGAGCAATGGTGCCATTCACGGTGAGAAAGGGGCAATGGGGCTATTCACAATGAGAGAGGGTCAACAGGGCCATTCACTGCTGGAGGGGAGTAACGGGGCCATTCACAGCAAGAGAGCAGAAATTGAGTCATTCACAGTGAGAGAGGAGCAACAGGATCATTGACAGTGAGAGAGGAACAACGGGGTCATTTGCAGTGAGAGAGGAGCAATGGGTTCACTGACAGTGAGATAGGAGCAACAGGGCCAATCACAATGAGAGTGTAGCAACAGGGTCATTCAGAATGAGAGAGGAGCAAAGGGATCATTCACACTGACAGAGGAGCACCGGGACCATTGACAGTGAGAGAAGGGCAACTGGGCCATTGACAGTGAAAGAGGGGCAATGGGGCCATTCACAGTGAGAAAGTGGCAGTGGGGCCATTCACAGTGGGAGAGGGCTAACGGGCCGTTCACAGTGTGAGGAGCAACGGGGCCATTCACAGTGAGACAGCAGCAATGGGGCCATTCACAGTGAGAGAGGAGCAACAGGGTCATTGACAGCATGAGAGGGCAACGGAACCATTCACAGCGAGATAGGGACAACAGGGGCCATTCACATTGAGAGAGGGGCAACGGGGCCAAACACAGTGAGAGAGGAGCAGTGGGACCCTTCACAGTGAGAATGTAAAAATGGAGCCATTCACAGCAAGAGAGGAGCAACGGGCCATTCACAGTGAGAAGAACAACGAGGCCATTGACAGTGAGAGAGGAGCAACGGGTCGTTCACAGTGTGAGGAGAAGCAAGAGCCATCCATAGTGAGAGAACAGCAATGGAGTCATTGACAGTGAGAGAGGAGCAACGGGGATATTGACAATGAGAGAATACCAGGGGGGTCATTGACAGCAAGAAGGGAGCAACAGCACCCTTCACAGGTGGCAACAGGGCCATTCACAGTGAGAGAGGGGCATTGGGGCCAATCACAGTAAGAGAGGGGCATTGGGGCCAATCACAGTGAGAGAGGGGCAACGGGGCCAATCACAGTGACAGAGGGGCAATGGGACAAATCACCGTGAGAGAGTGGCAACAGGGCCATTTACAGTGAGAGAAGAGCAACGGGGCCATTCACAGTGAGAGGGTTGCAACAGGGCCATTCACAGTGAGAGGGTTGCAACAGGGCCATTCACAGTGAGAGGGTTGCAATGGGGCCATTCACTGTGAGAGAGGAGCAACGGGCCATTCACAGTGTGAAGAGCAACGAGGCCATTGACAGTGAGGGAGAGGCAACGGTGCCATTGACAGTGAGAGAGCGGCAAGAGGGCCATTCACAGTGAGAGACAAGCAAAAGGGTCATTCAGCAAGAGAGTGGAGCAACGGGACCATTCACAGCAAGGGAGGAGCATCGGGGTCATTCACAGTGATAGTGGAGCAACGGAGATATTGACAGTGAGAGAGGATAAATGGGGCCATTAACAGTGAGAGTGTAGCAACTTGACCATTCACAGTGAGAGAGGAGCAGTAGAGATATTGACAGCAGGAGCGGAGCACTGGGACCATTGACAGTGACAGAGGAGCAATGGAGTCATTGACAGCGAGGGAGGAGCAACTGGGTCATTGTTAGCGCAAGAAGAGCAACAGGGTCATTGACAGCAAGAGAGGAGTAACGTGGTGTTTGACAGTGAGAGATAAGCAGCGGGGTCATTGACAGCGAGAGAGGAGCAACTGGGTCATTGACAATGTGAGAGGAGCAATGGGGTCATTCACAGCAAGAGAGGGGCAACAGGGACTGTTGTGGGGTAATTTGAGATGGCCAATAATGTTTTAACTTAAGCAATGCAACACCTACGAGGCAAGTATCCCTGCTTAAAGACGTAATGTTTAGTTAAAACTGAAACACTATAAGCAGCTGCTCGGAGATCATGAAATGTGTTAAGCAGCTCTGGAATAGAGCAGCAGAACCTCTCCGATGAATCTAACATTTGCAATCAAAAACCAACCAATTACAGATGTTCTTATCAATCATTCCCACCTCACATTAGTTTAAAACCAATTAGATTCAATATACATACATCAATAATAATCCCTGACATATCCCTCAGCCAGTTGCTTATTGCCGTTAAAACTAGACTGCTGAATTTTAAACAGAAAAAAAGAGAAACACTTCCCAATAGTTGTCCACTCAGCTCCAAATTCCCAGTACCCTCACTCTGGCTGAAATCTCACTCCGGCTGATAGGACCTGCACAAGCTCGCTGGTCATGTCCTTGCTAAAACACTGCCTTATTTCCAGCTGAGGTGAGCTGGGATGACTCTCACACCAGTTTAAAATTCCTAAATTTGTGTCAGTGAGGATTAATACTCCGTGACATGTATGTCTATGTACACTATGTAAGTGGGGAATTATGCTTAGAGCCCAAAGAAGTAGGGGAGATCCTAAATGAATACTTTGCGTCGGTATTCACAAAGAGGGATGTGTTGACTGGAGTGTCTCGGAGGGGAGTGTTGAACAGTTAGAGAAAATCTCCATTACAAGGGAGGAAGTGTTAGGTTTTTAGAGAATATAAAGACTGACAAATCTCCAGGGCCTGATGGAATCTATCCAAGGCTGCTCAGGGAGACGAGAGATGAAATCGCTGGGCCTCTGACGCAAATCTTTGTCTCGTCACTGGACACAGGTGAGGTCCCAGAGGATTGGAGGATAGCTAATGTGGTCCCGTTATTTAAGAAGGGTAGGAAGGATAACTCGGGTAATTATAGGCCGGTGAGCTTGACGTCCGTGGTAGGGAAGTTGTTGGAGAGGATTCTTAGAGATAGGATGTATGCGCATTTAGAAAGGAATAAACTCATTCACGATAGTCAGCATGGTTTTGTGAGAGGAGGTCATGCCTCACTAACCTGGAGGAGTTTTTTGAAGAAGTGACCAGAATGGTTGACGAGGGAAGGGCCGTGGATGTCGACTATATGGACTTTAGTAAAGTGTTTGACAAAGTACCTCATGGTAGGTTGGTGCAAAAGGTTGGATCTCATGGGATAAAGGGGAAGGTGGCTAGATGGGTGGAGAACTGGCTTGGTCACAGAAGACAGAGGGTGTTAGTGGAAGGGTCTTTTTCCGGCTGGAGACCTGTGACTAGTGGTGTTCCGCAGGGCTCTGTATTGGGACCTCTGCTGTTTGTGATTTAGATAAATGATCTGGAAGAAGGTGTAACTGGGGTGATCAGCAAGTTTGCGGATGACACAAAATTGGCTGGACTTGCAGATAGTGAGGAACATTGTCAGAAGCTACAGATGGATATAGATAGGCTGGAAATTTGGGCAAAGAAATGGCAGGTGGAGTTCAATCCAGATAAATGCGAAGTGATGCCTTTTGGTAGAGCTAATGTAGGGGGGAGCTATACGATAAATGGCAGAATCATAAAGGGTGTAGATACGCAGAGGGACCTGGGTGTGCAAGTCCACAGATCCTTGAAGGTAACGTCACAGGTGGAGAAGGTGGTGAAGAAAGGCATATGGCACGCTTGCCTTTATAGGACGGGGCATAGAGTATAAAAGTTGGGGTCTGATGTTGCAGATGTATAGAATGTTGGTTCGGCCGCATTTGGAATACTGCGTCTAGTTCTGGTCGCCCCACTACCAGAAAGACGTGGAGGTTTTGGAGAGAGTGCAGAGGAGGTTTACCAGGATGTTGCCTGACATGGAGGGGCTTAGTTATGAGGAGAGATTGGGTAAACTGGTGGTGTTCTCACTGGAAAGACGGAGGATGAGGGGAGACCTAATAGAGGTGTATAAAGTTATGAAAGGCATAGATAGGGTGAACGGTGGGAAGCTTTTTCCCAGGTTGGTGGTGACGTTCATGAGGGGTCATAGGTTCAAGGTGAGGGTGGGGAGGTTTAACACGGATATCAGAAGGATATATTTTACACAGAGGGTGGTGGGGGCCTGGAATGTGCTGCCGGGCAAGGTGGTGGAGGCGGACACACTGGGAACGTTTAAGACTTATCTAGATAGCCACATGAACGGAGTGGGAATGGAGGGATACAAAAGAATGGTCTAGTTTGGACCAGGGAGCGGTGTGGGCTTGGAGGGCCGAAGAGCCTGTTCCTGTGTTGTATTGTTCTTTGTTCTTTGTTCACTGTGCGTTTATCTCAGTGATGATCAACAATGCAGCATGTGTATCTTTGTACACTGTGTATGTGTCTCAGTGAAGAATAACACTCTGCAGCGATGCATCTGTATACAGTGTGTGTGAGCGTCTCAGTGAGTATTAACATGCTGCAGCGTGCGTATCTGTGCACACTGTTTGTGTCAGAGGAATATCACTCTGCAACATGTGTATCTGTGTACACTGCGCATATGATTCAGTGATGATTAACACAGAAGCATGTGTATCTGTGTACACTGTCGGCCTCAGTGAAGATTAACACGCTGCAGCATGTGTCTCAGTGAGGTTCAGCACTCTGCAGCATGTGTATCTGTACAGTGTGTGTGTCTCGGTGAGGATTAACACTTTGCAGTGTGTGTCTGTGTACACTGTGTGTTTGAGTGTCTTAGTGAGGATTAATGCACTGTGGCATGTGTAACTGCACATTTTGTGTCAGTGAGTAATGACACTCTGCAACATGTATATCTGTGTACACTGTGTTTGTTCAGTGATGATTAGCACTGCAACATGTGTATCTGTGTACAAAGACCAAAGAACAAAGAAAATTACAGCACAGGAATAGGCCCTTCGGCCCTCAAGCCTGCACTGACCGTGCTGCCCCACTGAACTAAAATCCCCTACTCTTCTGGGGACCATATCCTTCTATTCCCATCCTATTCATGTATTTGTCCAGGCACCCCTTAAAACTCACTATCGTATTCACTTCCACTACCTCCCCAGCAGGGAGTTCCAGGCACCCACCACTCTCTGTGTAAAAAACTTGCCTCGTACGTCTCTTTTAAACCTTGCTCCTCGCACCTTAAACCTATGCCCCCGAGTAATTGACTCTTCCACCCTGCGAAAAAGCTTCTGACTATCCACTCTGTCCATGCCCCTCGTAACCTTGTAGACTTCTACCAGGTCGCCCCTCAACCTCTGTCTTTCCAGTGAGAACAAATAAAGTTTCTCCAACCGCTCCTCATCGCTAATGCCCTCCATACCAGGCAACAACCTGGTAAATCTTCTCTGTACCCTCTCCAAAGCTTCCACATCCTTCTGGTAGTGTGGCGACCAGAATTGAACACTATATTCCAAGTGCGGCCTAACTAAGGTTCTATAAAGCTGCAACATGACTTGCCAATTTTTAAACCCAGTGCCCCAGCCAATGAAGGCAAGCATGCCACCTGCGTTGCCACTTTCAGTGACCTGTGTACCTGTATACACAGATCCCTCAGCCTATCAATACTCTTAAGGGTTCTGCCATTTACTATATATTTCCTATCTGTATTAGATTTTCCAAAATGCATTACCTCACATTTGTCCGGATTAAACTCCATCTGCCATCTCTCCGCCCAAGTCTCCAACCGATCTATATCCTGCTGTATCCTCTAGTGGTCCTCATCGCTTTCTGCAAATCCATCAACCTTTGTGTCGTCCGCAAACTAATCAAACCAGTTAGATTTTCCTCCAAATTATTTATATATATTACAAACAGCAACATGTGCATCTGTGTACACTGCATTTGCGTCTCAGTATTAGCCATCTGCAGCATTTGTGTCTGTGTACAGTGTGTGTGTGTCTCAGTGAAGATTAATTCTCTGCAGCATCTTTATCTGTGTATGCTGTGTGTGTGATTCGGTGATGATTAACACTGCAGCATGTGTATCTGTGTACAATGTGTGAGAGTGTCTCAATGAGGATCAACACTCTGCACCGTGTGTGGCTGTGTACACTGTGTTTGAGTGTCGCAGTGAGGATTAACACTATGGCGTGTGTATCTGGGCACACTGTTTGTGTCAGTGAGCATTAACGCTCTGCCACATGCGGACACTGATATGTGCTTCAGTGAGGGCTAACCCTCTGCAGCATCTGTATCTTTGTACACTGTGTGTGTGTGTGTGAGTGTGTGTGCGCGCACGCCTCAGTGCTGATTAACACTCTGTGTGAGATTCAGTGAGGATTAACACTGCAGCAAGTGTATCTGTGCACACTGTGTTTGCGTCTCAGTGAGTATTAGCTATCTGCAGCGTCTGTGTACAGTGTGTGTGTGTCTCAGTGAGAATTAATTCTCTGCAGCATCTTTATCTGTGTATGCTGTGTGTGTGATTCAGTGAGGATTAATACTGCACAGTGTGTATCTGTATGCACTGTTTGTGTGTCTCTGAGAATTAATGTGCATCTATGCACATTGTGCATCTAAGTCAAGGTTAACACTGCAGCAAATGTATCTGTGTACACTGTGTCGTGTGTCTGAGTATTAGCCATCTGCAGCATGTGTGTCTGTACAGTGTGTGGGAGTGTCTCAATGAGGATTAACACTCTGCCGCGTGCATATCTGTGTAGACAGTGTGTTTGAGTTTCTCTGTGAGAATTAACACTGCGTGTGCATGTGTGTCCGTGTGGATTAATCCTCTGCAGCTTCTTTATCTGTGTACAGTGGGTGTGTGATGCAGTGAGGCTTAACACTTGGCAACATGTGTAACTCTGTGCACTGTGTGTTGCAGTGAGGATTAACACTGCAGTATATGCATCTGTGTACACATTGTGTGTGTTTCATGAGATTTAACAATCTGCAACATGTGTATCTGTGTACACTGTGTGTGTCGCAGTGAGGATTAACAGGTGAGGGCAACAGAGTGGTGAAGCTGATTGGCTGTTGCAGGTAAGATTTGCATTGGTGCAGTCACTGATACCAGAAGGTGGACTTCCGACACACTGTGTTCGAGTGAAGGCAATTGTCTGGGTCAGAGCAGCGAAGCTGATTGGATATTGCATGGAAACAGGCCCTTTGGCCCAAATTGTCTGTGCCGCCCTTATTTTTTGAAACGCCTAAACTAATCCCAATTGCCCGCATTTGGCCCATATCCCTCTATACCCATCCTATTCATGTAACTATCTATATGCTTTTTAAAAGACAAAATTGTACCCGCCTCTACTACTACCTCTGGCAGCTTGTTCCAGACACTCACCACCCTCTGTGTGAAAAAATTGCCCCTCTGGACACTTTTGTATCTCTCCCCTCTCACCTTAAACCTATGCCCTCTAGTTTTAGACTCCCCTACCTTTGGGAAAAGATATTGACTATCAAGCTGCTCTGTGCCCCTCATTATTTTATAGACCTCTATAAGGTCACCCCTCAGCCTCCTACGCTCCAGAGAAAAAAGTCCCAGTCTATTCAACCTCTCCTTATAACTCAATCCATCAAGTCCCGGTAGCATCCTAGTAAATCTTTTCTGCACTCTTTCAAGTTTAATAATATCCTTTCTATAATAGGGTGACCAGAATTGCACACAGTATTCCAAGTGTGGCCTTATCAATATCTTGTATGACTTCAACAAGACATTCCAACTCCTGTATTCAATGTTCTGACCGATGAAACCAAGTATGCCGAATGCCTTCTTCACCACTCTGTCCACCTGTGACTCCACTTTCAAGGAGCTATGAACATGTACCCCTAGATCTTTTTGTTCTGTCATTCTCCCCAACGCCCTACCATTAACTGAGTAAGTCCTACCCTTGTTCAATCTACCAAAATGCACCTCGCTTTTGTCTAAATTAAATTCCATCTGCCATTTGTCAGCCCACTGGCCCAATTGATCAAGATACCATTGCAATTGGAGATAACTTTCTTCACTGTCCACTATGCCACCAATCTTAGTGTCATCTGCAAACTTACTAACCATGCCTCCTATATTCTCATCCAAATCATTAATATAAATGACAAATAACAGTGGACCCAGCACTGATCCCTGAGGCACACCGCTGGGCACAGGCCTCCAGTTTGAAAAACAACTCTTTACAACCACCCTCTGGCTTCTGTTAAAAAGCCAATTTTGATCCATTTGGATACCTCACCCTGAATCCCATGAGATTTAACCTTATGCAACAACCTACCATGCGGGACCTTGTCAAAGGCCTTGCTAAAGTCCATGCAGACAACATCAACTGCACTGCCCTCATCTACCTTCTTGGTTACCCCTTCAAAAAACTCAATTCAATTTGTGAGACATTTACTCACCACAGATGTGAGGCTCACTGGCCTGTAGTTCCCAGGCTTTTCCCTGCAGCCCTTTTTAAACAAAGGCACAACATTTGCCACTCTCCAATCATCAGGCATCTCACTCGTGACTATCGATGATTCAAATATCTCGGCCAGAGGACCTGCAATTTCCTCCCTATCCTCCCACAATGTCCTGGGATGCACTTCATCAGGTCCCGGGGATTTATCTACCTTGGTGTGCTTTAAGACTTCCATCACCTCCTTCTCTGTAATATGTACACTCCTCAAGACATCACTATTTATTTCCCCAAGTTCCCTAACATCCATGCTTTTCTCAACAGTAAATACCGATGAGAAATATTCATTTAGGATCTCACCCATCTCTTGTGGATCCGCACATAGATGACCTTGTTGATCCTTAAGAGGCCCTACTCTCTCCCTTGTTACTCTTTTGCCCTTTATGTATTTGTAGAAGCTCTTTGGATTCTCCTTTGCCTAACCTGCCAAAACAATCTCGGGTCCCGTTTTTGCCCTCCTGATTTCTTTCTTAACTCTACTCCTACACCCCCTATACTCTTCAAGGGATTCGCTTGATCCCAGCTGCCTATGCATGTCATGTGCCTCTTTCTTCTTCTTGACCAGGGCCTCAATATCCCAAGTCATCCAGGTTCCCTACTTCTGCCAGCCTTGCCCTTCACTCTAAGAGGAATGTGTTTGCCCTGAACTCTGGTTAACACACTTTTGAAAGCGTGCCACATACCAGGTGTCCCTTTGCCTTCCCACAGACTCCCCCAATTAACTTTTGAAAGTTCCTGCCTGATACCATCAAAATTGGCCTTGCCCCAATTTAGAATTTTAACTTCTGGGCCAGACCTATCATTCTCCATAGCTATCTTAAAACCAATAGAATTATGGTCACTGGTCCCAAAGTGATCCCTCACTAACACTTCTGTCACCTGCCCTTCCTTATTTCCCAAGAGGAGGTCAGGTTTTGCCCCCTCTCTAGTCGGGCCATCCACATACTGAATGAGAAATTCCTCCTGAATACACGCAACAAATTTCTCTCCATCCAACCCTCTAATACTATGGCTGTCACAGTCAATGTTGGGAAAGTTAAAATCTCCGACTATTGCCACCCTATTTTTCTTGGAGCTATCTGTAATCTCCTTACATATTTGCTCCTCAATTTCCCGCCGACTATTTGAGGGCCTATAGTACAACCCTACCAAAGTGATTTCCCCCTTCTTATTTCTCAGTTCTACCCATATAGACTCAGTGGCCGAACCCTCGGATATATCCCCTCTCAGTGCTGCCGTGATGCTTTTCCCAATCAAAAGTGCAACTCCCCCTCCTCTCTTACCTCCTGTTCTATCTTTCTGAAAGCACCTGTACCCTGGAACATTGAGCTGCCAGTCCTGTCCCTCCCTTAGCCACGTTTCAGTGATTGCTATAATATCCCAGTCCCACATACCCATCAATGCCCTGAGTTCATCTGCAGGCTGTTGCAGGTAATATCTGCATAGAGCTTTGACAAAGAGTCATCTGAACTCGAAATGTCAGCTCTTTTCTCTCCTTACAGATGCTACCAGACCTATTGACATTTTCCAGCGTTTTCTCTTCTGGTTTCCCAAAGGCACCCTCTGTGTTTGAGTGAAGGCAAGTGCCCAGGTGAGGGCAGCAGAGCGGCGAAGCTGATTGGCTGCTGCAGGTAAGATTTGCAGAGGTGCCGTCACTGCTACCAGAAAGTGGCCTGTGTTGAAACTGTTGTTAAGGGAGGTTAAACCCCAAATACTACTTTAGTATTTCCCTCCCTACCTCCTCCTCTCACCAAAATAAAAGTCACCAGTAGGACCACAAGCAACGGTAAGGTGAGTTGAGATTCTTTTATCCTTTTACCTGTATAAGGGCAGTATGGCAGCTACGGCAGTAGTATGTTCCTCCTGCCAGATGTGGAAAATTAGGTAGCAATCTAATCTCCCTGACAACTTTGTCTGCAGGAAGTGTGTCCAGTTGCAGCTCCTCACAGACCGCATTGTTCGGTTAGAGCAACAGATGGATGCACTCCAGAGCATACAGGAGGCATAGAACATTACAGCGCAGTACAGGCCCTTCAGCCCTCGATGTTGCGCCGACCAGTGGAACCAATCTAAAGCCCATCTAACCTACACTATTCCAATATCATCCATATGTTTATCCAATGACCCTTTAAATGCCCTGAATGTTGACGACTCCACTACTGTTGCAGGCAGGGCATTCCACGCCCATACTACTCTCTGAGTAAAGAACCTATCTCTGACATCTGTCCTATATCTATCACCCCTCAATTTAAAGCTATGTCCCCTCGTGCTAGCCATCACCATCTGAGGAAAAAGGCTCTCACTGTCCACCCTATCTAATCCTCTGATCATCTTGTATGCCTCTATTAAGTCACCTATTAACCTTCTTCTCTATAACTAAAACAGCCTCAAGTCACTCAGCCTTTCCTCATAAGACCTTCCCACCATACCAGGCAACATCCTGGTAAATCTCCTCTGCACCCTTTCCAATGCTTCCACATCCTTCCTATAATGCAGCGACCAGAACTGTATGCAATACTCCCAAGTGCAGCCGAACCAGAGTTTTGTACAGCTGCAACATGACATCATGGCTCCGAAACTCAGTCCCTCTACCAATAAAAGCTAACACACTGTACGCCTTCTTAACAACCCTATCAACCTGGGTGCCAACTTTCAGGGATCTATGCACATGGACACCAGGATCTCTCTGCTCATCCACACTACCAAGTATCTTCCCATTAGCCCAGTACTCTGTATTCCTGTTGGTCCTTCCAAAGTGAATCACCTCACGCTTTCCCGCAATAAACTCCATTTGCCACCTCTCAGCCCAGCTCTGCAGCTTATCTATGTCCCTCTGTAATCTGCAACATCCTTCCGCACTGTCCACAACTCCACCGACTTTAGTGACATCCGCAAATTTACTAACCCATCCTTCTACGCCCCCATCCAGGTCATTTATAAAAATGACAAACAGCAGTGGCCCCAAAACAGATCCTTGTGGTACACCACTAGTAACTGAACTCCAGGATGAACATTTCCCATCAACCACCACCCTCTGTCTTCTTACAGCTAGCCAATTTCTGATCCAAGCCGCAAAATCACCCTCAATCCCATGCCTCCATATTTTCTGCAATAGCCTACCGTGGGGAACCTTATCAAATGCTTTACTGAAATCCATATACACCACATCAACTGCTTTACCCTCATCCACCTCTTTGGTCACCTTCTCAAAGAACTCAATAAGGTTTGTGAGGCATGACCTACCTTTCACAAAACCGTATTGACTATCCCTAATCAAATTATTCCTTTCTAGATGATTATAAATACTATCTCTTATAAACCTTTCCAAAACTTTGCCCACAACAGAAGTAAGGCTCACTGGTCTATAATTACCAGGGTTACCTCTACTTCCCTTCTTGAACAAGGGGACAACATTTGCTATCCTCCAGTATTCTGGCACTATTCCTATAGACAATGACGACACAAAGATCAAAGCCAAAGGCTCTGCAATCTCCTCTCTAGCCTCCCAGAGAATCCTAGGATAAATCCCAACCAGCCCGGGGGACTTATCTATTTTCACACTGTCCAGAATTGCTAACATCTCCTCCTTATTAACCTCAATCCCGTCTAGTCCAATAGCCTGTATCTCAGTATTCTCCTCGACAACATTGTCTTTTTCCTGCATGAATACTGATGAAAAATATTCATTTAGCGCCTCTCCTATCTCTTCAGGCTCCACGCACAACTTCCCACTACTGTCCTTGACTGGCCCTAATCTTACCCTAGTCATTCATTTATTCCTGACATACCTATAGAAATCTTCAGGGTTTTCCTTGATCCTACCTGCCAAAGACTTCTCATGTCCCCTCCTGGCTCTTAACTCTCTCTTTAGGTCCTTCCTGGCTAATGTGTAACTCTTAAGCGCCCTAACTGAGCCATCACGTCTCATCTTTACATAAGTCTCCTTCTTCCTCTTCACAAGCAATTCAACTTCTTTAGTAAACCACGGTTCCCTCGTCGTTTCCTTTCTTCTCCCTAGAGAGTGTGATAGACACTAGTTACAGGGAGGTTGTCAGACCACAGGATCAGTCAGATAGATGGGTGACTACCAGGAGAGGCAGGCAGGTAATGCAGGAGTCTCCTGTGGCTGCACGGTAGCACAGTGGTTAGCACTGCTGCTTCACAGCTCCAGGGATCTGGGTTTGATTCCCGGCTTGGGTCACTGTCTGTGTGGAGTTTGCACATTCTCCTCGTGTCTGCGTGGGTTTCCTCCGGGTGCTCCGGTTTCCTCCAAAAGTCCAAAGATGTGCGGGTTTGGTTGATTGGCCATGCTAAATTGTTGATTGGCCATGCGGGTTAGGTTGATGGGCCGAATGGCCTCTTTCTGTACTGTAGGGTTTCTATGATTCTTCTTTGATTCATATTCCCCTTTCAAATAGGTATACCGTTTTGGATACTGTTGAGGGGGACAGTCTGTCAGGGGAAGATACCAACAGCAGCCAGGCCTGTGGTACCACAGCTGGTTCTGCTGTAGAGCAGGGTTGGGCAAAGAGCAAGCGAGCAAGGAGACTCGCGAGTTAGAGGCATAAACAGGCGTTTCTGTGGTCGCGATCGAGACTCCAGAATGGTGTGTTGCGACCTTGGTGCCAGGGTCAAGGACATCTCTGAGCGGTTGCAGGATGTTCTTAAGGGGGAGGGTGAGCAGCCAGAGATCGTTGTACATATTGGTACTAACGACATAGGTCGGAAAAGGGATGAGGTCCTGAAGTGTGAATATAGAGAGTTAGGCAGAAGGCAAAAGTGCATGACCTCAAAGGTAATCATTTCTGGACTACTACCGGTGCCATGTGAGAGTAGGAATAGGAAGGTTCAGCAGATGAATGTGTGGCTTGAGAACTGGTGCAGGGGGCAGGGATTTAGATTTTTGGATCATTGGGATCTCTTCTGGGGAAGGGGTGACCTGTTCAAGAAGGAAGGGTTACACCTGAACTGGAGGGAGACTAATATCCTGGCGGGGAGATTTGCGAGAGCCACTCAAGAGGGTTGAAACTAATTTGGCAGGGGATGGGACCCAAAGCCGCAGAGAGACAGAATAGAAGGTTGAGGACTGCAAGGAAGTGAAAGAGAGCGCATTAAATAATAAAGGCAGTGTCAGTAATCCTAGTATCAGACAGATCAGGCAAAAGCAATACAGAGAGCAAGGGAAGTCCAGATTAAACTGCATTTCTTTCAATGCAAGAGGCCTGATGGGCAAGGCAGATGAACTCAGGGCATGGATGGGTACATGGGACTGGGATATTATAGCAATTACTGAAACATGGTGAAGGGAGGGACAGGACTGGCAGCTCAATGTTCCAGGGTACACATGCTATAGGAAAGATAGAACAGGAGGTAAGTGAGGAGGGGCAGTTGTACTTTTGATTAAGTAAAACATCACAGCAGGATTGAGAGGGGATATATCCGAGTGTTCGCCCACTGAGTCTATATGGGTAGAACTGAGAAATAAGAAGGAGGAAATCACTTTGATAGAGTTGTACTATAGGCCCCCAAATAGTCAGTGGGAAACTGAGGAGCAAATATGTAAGGAGATTAGATAGCTCCAAGAAAAATAGGGTGGTAATAGTCGGGGATTTTAACATTCCCAATATTGACTGGGACAGCCAAAGTATTAGAGGGTTGGATGGAGAGAAATTTGTTGAGTGTTCAGGAGGAATTTATCATAGAACATATAGAACAGTACAGCACAGTACAGGCCCATCGGCCCTCGATGTTGTGCCGAGCTTTGTCCGATATCAAGATCAAGCTATCCCACTCCCTATCATTCTGGTGTGCTCCATGTGCCTATCCAATAACCGCTTGAAAGTTCCTAAAGTGTCCGACTCCACTATCACAGCAGACAGTCCATTCCACACCCCAACCACTCTCTGAGTAAAGAACCTACCTCTGACATCCCTCCTATATCTCCCACCATGAACCTTATAGTTAGCATAGAATCAGAGAAATCATAGAAACCCCACAGTACAGAAAGAGGCCATTCGGCCCATCGAGTCTGCACCGACCACAATCCCACCCAGGCGCTACCCCCATATCCCGACATATTTTATCCACTAATCCCTCTAACCTACCCATCTCAGGACACGAAGGGCAATTTTTAGCATGGCCAATCAACCTAACCCGCACATCTTTGGACTGTGGGAGGAAACCGGAGCACCCGGAGGAAATCCACGCAGACACGAGGAGAATGTGCAAACTCCACACAGACAGTGATCCAAGCCGGGAATCGAAACCAGCTCCTCGGAGCTGTGAAGCAGCAGTGCTAACCACTGTGCTACCGTGCTGCCTTGCCAGTTATGCTCCCCAGTAACAGCTACACCCACCTGAGGAAATAGTCTTTGAACGTCCACTCTTTCTATCCCCCTCATCATCTTATAAACCTATTAAGTCGCCTCTCAACCTCCTCCGCTCCAAAGAGAAAAGCCCGAGCTCCCTCAACCTTTCCTCGTAAGACCTACCCTCCAAACCAGGCAGCATCCTGGTAAATCTCCTTTGAACTCTCTCCAATGCTACCACATCCTTATTATAGTGAGGTGACCAGAACTGCACACAATATTCCAAATGTGGTCTCATCAAGGTCCTGTACAGTTGCAGCATAACCCCATGGCTCTTAAATTCAAACCCCCTGTTAATAAACGCTAATACACTATAAGCCTTCTTCACGGCTCTATCCACTTGAGTGGCAACCTTCAGAGATCTGTGGATATGAACCCCAACCTCTGTTCCTCCACATTCCTCAGAACCCTACCGTTGACCCTGTAATCCGCATTCAAATTTGTCCGACCAAAATGAATCACCTCGCACTTATCAGGGTTAAACTCCATCTGCCATTTTTCGGCCCAGCCCTGCATCCTATCAATTTCTCTTTGCAGCCTACAACAGCCCTCCACCTCATTCACTACTCCACCAATCTTGGTGTCATCAGCAAATTTACTGATCCACCTTCAGCCCCTTCCTCCAAGTCATTGATAAAAATCACAAATAGTAGAGGACCCAGCACTGATCCCTGTGGGACACCGCTGGTAACTGGTCTCCAGTCCGAAAATTTTCCATCCACCACCACCCGCTGTCTTCGATGAGATAGCCAGTTACTTATCCAATCGGCCAACCTTCCCTCTATCCCACACCTCCTTACTTTCCTCATGAGCCGACCATGGGGGATCTTATCAAACGCCTTACTAAAATCCATGTATATGACATCAACTGCTCTACCTTCATCAACACACTTAGTGACCTCCGCAAAGAATTCAATCAAATTTGTGAGGCAAGACTTACCCTTCACAAATCCATGTTGACTATCCCGGATTAAGCTGCATCTTTCTAAATGGTCATAAATCCTATCCCTCAGGACCTTTTCCATTAACTTACCGACCACCGAAGTAAGACTAACTGGCCTATAATTACCAGGGTCATTCCTATTTCCTTTCTTGAACAGAGGAACAACATTCGCCACTCTCCAATCCTCTGGCACTATCGCCGTGGACAGTGAGGACCCAAAGATCAAAGCCAAAGGCTGTGCAATCTCATCCCTTGCCTCCCAAAGAATCCTAGGATATATCTCATCTGGCCCGTGGGACTTATCGACCCTCAGGTTTTTCAAAATTGCTAATACACCTTCCCTCAGATCATCTACCTCCTCCAGCCTATCAGCCTGTATCACACTCTCATCCTCAAAAACATGGCCCCTCTCCTTGGTGAACACTGAAGAAAAGTATTCATTCATCGCCTCTCCTATCTCTTCTGACTCCATGCATAAGTTCCCACTACTGTCCTTGACCGGCCCAAACCTCACCCTGGTCATTCTTTTATTTCCAACATAAGAGTTAAAAAGCCTTGGGGTTTTCCTTGATCCGACCCGCCAAGGACTTCTCATGCCCCCTCCCAGCTCTCCGAAGCCCTTTTTTTAGCTCATTCCTTGCTAACTTGTAACCCTCAATCGACCCAACTGAACCTTGTTTTCTCATCCTTACATACGCTTCCTTTTTCTTCTTGACAAGACATTCAACCTCTTTTGTGAACCATGGTTCCCTCACTCGGCCATTTCCTCCCTGCCTGACAGGGACATACCTATCAAGGACACGCAGCATTTGTTCCTTTCCTTGACAGTTTCTGTTCCCATCTTATGCTCCCTAATTCTTGCCTAATCGCATCATAATTGCCCCTCTCCCAATTATAAACCTTGCCCTGCCGTATGGCCATATACCTCTCCATTGCAACAATGAAAGACATTGAATTGTGGTCACTATCTCCAAAGTGCTCTCCCACAACCAAATCTAACACTTGGCCCGGATCATTACCCAGTACCAAATCCAATGTGGCCCCACCTCTTGTCGGCCTATCCACATATTGTGTCTGGAAACCCTCCTGCACACACTGTACAAAAACTGCCCCATTCGAACTATTCGACCTATAAAGGTTCCAATCAATATTTGGAAAGTTAAAGTCACCCATGACAACTACCCTGTGACCTCCACACCTATCGATAATCTGCTTCGCAATTTCTTCCTCCACATGGTTCGGCACAGACAAGAAGGGCCAAAAGGCCTGTTTCTGAGCTGTAATTTTCCTATGGTTCTATGGTTCTACATCTCAATTACTATTTGGGGGCCTATAGTAAACTCCTTATGTGACCGCTCCTGTCCTATTTCTAACTTCAGCCCATATTACCTCAGTTGGCAGATCCCCCTCGAACTGCCTTTCTGCAGCAGTTAAACTATCCTTGATTAAGTATGCTACTCATTTATCTGGATTGAACTCCATCTGCCATTTCTTTGCCCAAATTTCCAGCCTATCTATATCCTTCTGTAACCTCTGACAATGTTCCTCACTATCTGCAAATCCAGCCATTTTCGTGTCGTCCGCAAATTTGTTGATCACCCCAGTTACACCTTCTTCCAGATCATTTATATAAATCACAAACAGCAGAGGTCCCAATACAGAGTTTAGGGGGGAATTTGAAAAAAAAACATTTTTACTCAGATGGTGGTGACAGTCTGGAATGCGCTGCCTGGGAGGGTGGCGGGGGCAGGATGCCTCCCATCCTTTAAAAAGTATCTGGATGAGTACTTGGTACGCCATAACAATCAAGGCTATGGGCCAAGTGCTGGCACGTGGGATTAGGTGGGCAGGTCAAGGCATTTCATGCGTCGGTGCGAACTCGATGGGCTGAAGGGCACTGTGGTATTCTGTGATTCTGTCTCAGTGAGCATTTAGCTCTGCAGCATGTGTATCTGTGTACATTGTATGAATGTCCCATTGAGGATTAACACTGCAGCATGACACTGTGTGTCTGAGGATTAACACTCTGTAACGTGTGTATCAGTGTACACTGTGTGTGTGATTCAGTGATGATTAAGACTGCTGCATGTGTACTGTGTGTGTGAGTCTCAGTGAGCATTGACACACTGCAGCATGTTTTTCTGTGTACACTGTGTATGAGATTCAGTGAGGTTTAACAGCCTGCAACATGTGTATCTGTGTACATTGTGTGTGTCTCAGTGAGGATTTAGCTCTGCAGCCTGCGTTACTGTACATATTGTGCGTGTCTCAATGAGTATTAACGCTCTGCATACTGCCACATGTGTACCTATGTACAATGTGTGCATGCATCAGTGAGTATTAACACTCTGCAGCATGTGTATCTGTGTACACTGATACGTGCTTCAGTAAGGATTAACACTACAGCTAGTGTGTCTGTGTACACTGTGTGTGTGTGTGTGTGTGTGTGTGTGTGTCTCAGTGAGGATTAACACTGCAGCATGTGTATCTGATTATGATTCTCTTTGTATCTATTTCCCTCACTGTTTCTTTCTCTCTCTTTGTCTCTCTCTCTCTTTCTGTCTCTCTCTCATTTTATACATGTCTATTTTGTTCTAAATGATTGTCCAAGCCGTTATTGAGAAATTGAAAGTTTTTTGGCAATAACTTCTTGACGGACTTGTTCCAGTTGTTACAGGAATGATCGGAAACTGGGAGGTAATGTCCCAACCCAGCTCTGGACTGCTCGAGTTGCAGGTAATTGTGCAATGGATCCAGTTACTGGAATAAAGCTCACAACTCCACCCATTCAATGACATGGCAAAAACCTGCCTTCCTGAGTTGGAGAAGCTGAACCTGGTCGGTCCTCCCTAAATTCTACTCTGTTGCAAAGGCAAGTACAGAATTGGTAAAGGATGGAGAACGAGGATCTGGAAAAAGCTAAGGAACTGGACCCAGAGTCAGTGGAAGAGACTCCAGCTCCCCAGAACAGCAAGGGCGCTGATCACAGGTGAGCAATACAACATTTGCAGTCCCACTGTTAAGGTCGAGAGAAACCAGCCCCACATTTCAAGCCTAAACACTCAGTGTAACACTGTTGGAGCTTCACTACTGAGGGAATGCTGCACTGTCAGAGGGTCAGTACTGAGGGACTGCTGCACTGTCGGAGGGTTAGTTTTGAGGGAGTGCTGCACTGTCAATGAAATATTTTAAGTGCAGGCACTATTGTGATGTACAATGCAGAGCAGCCAAGGCACGGTGGCACAGTGGTTAGCACTGCTGCTTCACAGTTCCAGGGACCTGGGTTTGATTCCCAGCTTGGGTCACTGTTTGTGTGGAGTTTGCACATTCTCCCGGTCTCTGCATTTCCTTCGGGTGTTCCAGTTTCCTCCCACAGTCCAAAGATGTGTGGGTTAGGTTGATTGGCCATGCTAAATTGACCCTAGTATCAGGGGATTAGCAGAGTAAATGTGTGGGGTTACAGGAATAGGACCTGGTGGGATTGTGGTCGGTACAGACTCGATGGGTGGAATGGCCTCCATCTGTATTGTAGGGATTCTATGATTCTATACATAGCAAGACCCACAAACAGTGATGTGATATGGAGCTGAAAGGGATATATATTGGTCAGCACCCAAAGGATAACTTATTTCATAGAAATCATCATAGAAATCATAGAAACCCTACAGTGCAGAAAGAGGCCATTCGGCCCATCGAGTCTGCACCGACCAAGATCCCACCCAGGCCCGATCCCCACATCCCTACATATTTACCCGCTAATCCCTCTCGCCTACGCATCCCGGGACACTAAGGGACAATTTAGCATGGCCAATTAACCTAACCCGCACATCTTTGGACTGTGGGAGGAAACCGGAGCACCCGGAGGAAACCCACGCAGACACGAGGAGAATGTGCAAACTCCACACAGACAGTGACCCGAGCCGGGAATCGAACCCAGGTCCCTGGAGCTGTGAAGCAGCCGTGCTAACCACTGTGCTACCGTGCCGCCCATAATTGTATTTCATACAAAATTTTTCACACCCACCTGAGTTTCCACCTGGAGACTGATCGAAAAGCGAAGGCAGCACTCCTTTTGTTCATCATTTTCAGTTTTTATTTTGTTGCTGTTCGTTATCCTTTCAGGATTGCTGTGTTTGGGCCTGCAAATCTCTCTCTGATCGTCCACAGTTCTCACTATTGAACAAACACACTGACAATGAGCTGCAAGATCTCACATATTAACATATCCAAATCCAGCCAAAATTGCTTTGCTCATCCACCTGATCTATCCACCTGATCTATCCTTTTGCAGTACACTCTCAGCGACTGTTTCCTGCACTATCGAGCTTAATGTTGTCAGCAAAATTAGATATGTGCCCCTGTATGTTGGAAAACAGTGACGAGCAAGAACTCCAAACAGGGCATCAGGGAAAACTCCCGCTCTCCCTGCTTAGTTTCTAAAATTCTCTGAAATGTGTACATATCTCTCTGACCTGTGTACCCCATCTGCCTCCCTGACCAGTGTACACCGCCGGCCTCCCTGACCTGTGTACCCCATCTGCCTCCCTGACCTGTGTACACCGCCGGCCTCCCTGACCTGTGTACCCCGTCTACCTCCCTGAGCTGTGTACACCGCCGGCCTCCCTGAGCTGTGTACACCGCCGGCCTCCCTGACCAGTGTACACCGCCGGCCTCCCTGACCTGAGTACCCCGCCGGCCTCCCTGACCTGAGTACCCCGCCGGCCTCCCTGAGCTGTGTACACCGCCGGCCTCCCTGACCAGTGTACACCGCCAGCCTCCCTGACCTGAGTACCCCGTCGGCCTCCCTGACCTGTGTACACCGCCGGCCTCCCTGACCAGTGTACACCGCCGGCCTCCCTGACCTGTGTACCCCGTCGGCCTCCCTGACCTGTGTACCCCGTCGGCCTCCCTGACCTGTTTACCCCGTCGGCCTCCCTGACCTGTTTACCCCGTCGGCCTCCCTGACCTGTGTACCCCGTCGGCCTCCCTGACCTGTGTACCCCGTCGGCCTCCCTGAGCTGTGTACCCCGTCGGCCTCCCTGAGCTGTGTACCCCGTCGGCCTCCCTGACCTGTGTACCCCGTCGCCCTCCCTGACCTGTGTACCCCGTCGGCCTCCCTGAGCTGTGTAGCCCGTCGGCCACCCTGCACTGCCTGCCCGCCTCGAAAGTAGACAGAAACTTAAGCAGGGGGGTTAGGAGGGCTAAAAGGGGTCACGAAAAGTCATTGGCCAAGAGTACTGAAATCCCAAGGCTTTTTATAGATATTATAAAGAGCAACAGGGAAGCCAGGGAGAGGGTGGCCCACTCGAGGACAGGGGATGGAGATCTTTGTGTGGAGCCAGAGGAAATGGACGATGTATTAAATGTGACTACTTTGTGTCAATATTCACCAAAGAGAAGGACTTGCGATCAAAAAGGTGGTGGTATTGCAGGTCTTGAAAACACTATACCCCAGAATACTGAGAGGCAAGGAAGGAAATTGCTGGGGCCTTGAGAGAAATCTTTGTATCCTCACTGGCTACAGGGGAGGTCCCAGAGAATTGGAGAATACCCAATATTGTTCCTTTATTTAAGAAGGGTAGCAAGGATAATCCAGGTAATTACAGGCCAGTGAGAGGGAAATTATTGGAGAGTTTTCTTCGAGACAGAATTTACCCCCACTTGGAAATAAGTGGATGTATTAGCAAAAGGCAACATGGTTTTGTGAAGGGGAGGTCGTGTCTCACTAACTTCATCGAGTTTTTCGAGGAAATGACAAAGATGATTGAGGGTAGGACAGTGGATGTTGTCCACATGGACTTCAGTAAGGCCTTTGACAAGGTCCCTCATGGCAGACTGGTGGACAAGGTGAAGTCATATGGGATCCGAGGTAAGCTGGCAAGGTGGATGCAGAATTGGCTTGGTCATAGAAGACAGAGGGTAGCAATGGAAGGATGCATTTCTGAATGGAGGGTTGTGACAAATGGCGTTCCTCAGGGATCAATGCTGGGACCTTTGCTGTTTGTAATATATATAAATGATTTGGAAGAAAATGTAACTGGTTTGATTAATAAGTTTGCGGATGACACAAAGGGACACAAGGTTGGTGGATTTGCGGATAGTGATGAGGACTGACAGAGGATACAGCAGGATATAGATCGGCTGAAGACTTGGACGGAGAGATGGCAGATGGAGTTTAATCCAGACAAATGTGAGGTAATGCATTTTGGAAGGGCTAATAAAGCTAGGAAATATATAGTAAATGGCAAAACTCTTCAGAGTATTGATAGGCAGAGGGATCTGGGTGTACAGGTACACAGGTCACTGAAAGTGGCAATGCAGGTGGAGAAGGTAGTCAAGAAGGCATATGACATGCTTGCCTTCATTTGCCGGGGCATTGAGTTTAAAAATTGGCAAGTCATGTTGCAGCTTTATAGAACCTTAGATTGCACTTAGAATATAGTGTTCAATTCTGGTCACCACACTACCAGAACAATGTGGAGGCTTTGGAGAGGGTCCAGAAAAGATATACCAGGATGTTTCCTCGTATGGAGGATATTTGCTAGGAGAGGTTGGAGAAACTTTGATTGTTCTCACTGGAACGATGGAGGTTGAGGGGCGACCTGATAGAAGTCTACAAGATTATGAGGGGCATGGACAGAGTGGATAGTCAGAAGCTTTTTCCCAGGGTGGAAGAGTGAATTACTCGGTGGTATAGATTTAAGGTGCGAGGGGCAAGGTTTAAAGGAGGTGTATGAGGCAACCCTTTTGCACCAGGCACCCACCAACAGAGGCTGGTGGGTGCCTGGAACACACTGCTGTGGGAGGTAGTGGACATGATGTGGAGATGCCAGCGTTGCACTGGGGTAAGCACAGTAAGAAGTTTCACAACACCAAGTTAAAGTCCAACAAGTTTATTTGGCAGCACTAGCTTTCGGAGCCTCAAGCTCCTTCAACAGGTGAGTGAGGACTTGTGTTCACAAACAAGGCATATAAAGACACAAACTCAATTTACAAGATAATGGTTGGAATGCGAGTCTTTACAGGTAATCAAGTCTTAAAGGTACAGACAATGTGAGTGGAGAGAGGGTTAAGCACAGGTTAAAGAGATGTGTATTGTCTCCAGCCAGGACAGTTAGTGAGATTTTGCAAGCCCAGGCAAGTCGTGGGAGTTACAGATAGTATGACATGAACCCAAGATCCCGGTTGAACGCTTACCCAAGCGTTCTCCAAGGCGGCCTTCACGACACACGACAACGCAGAATCGCTGAGCAGAAACTGATAGCCAAGTTCCGCACACATGAGGACGGCCTCAACCGGGATCTTGGGTTCATGTCACACTGTAATCCCCACGACTTGCCTGGGCTTGCAAAATCTCACTAACTGTCCTAGCTGGAGACAATACACACCTCCTTAACGTGTGCTTGGCCCTCTCTCCACTCACATTGTCTGTACCTTTAAGACTTGATTACCTGTAAAGACTCGCATTCCAACTATTATCTTGTAAATTGAGTTTGTGTCCTTATATGCCGTGTTCGTGAACACAACTCCTCACTCACCTGATGAAGGAGCTTGAGGCTCCGAAAGCTAGCGCTGCCAAATAAACCTGTTGGACTTTAACCTGGTGTTGTGAGACTTCTTATGGAGGTAGTGGAAGCAGATAAGATCGTGACTTTTAAAGGGCATCTGGACAAATATGTGAATAGGATAGGAATGGAGGAATATAGTCCTGGAAGGGTATGGGGTTTCAGTTCAAATGGGCAGCATGATCAGTGCAGGCTTGGAGGGCCAAAGGGCCTATTCCTGTGGTGTAATTTTCTTTATTCTCTCTGAACTCTGTTCCGCACCTCTCTGAGCTGTGTACCCACCTCTCTGAGCTGTGTACCCACCTCTCTGAGCTGTGTACCCCCCTCTCTGAGCTGTGTACCCCCCTCTCTGAGCTGTGTACCCCCCTCTCTGAGCTGTGTACCCCCCTCTCTGAGCTGTGTACCCCCCTCTCTGAGCTGTGTACCCCCCTCTCTCAGCTGTGTACCCCCCTCTCTGAGCTGTGTACCCCCCTCTCTGAGCTGTGTACCCCCCTCTCTGAGCTGTGTACCCCCCTCTCTGAGCTGTGTACCCCCCTCTCTGAGCTGTGTACCCCCCTCTCTGAGCTGTGTACCCCCCTCTCTGAGCTGTGTACCCCCCTCTCTCAGCTGTGTACCCCCCTCTCTCAGCTGTGTACCCCCCTCTCTGAGCTGTGTACCCCCCTCTCTCAGCTGTGTACCCCCCTCTCTGAGCTGTGTACCCCCCTCTCTGAGCTGTGTACCCCCCTCTCTGAGCTGTGTACCCCCCTCTCTGAGCTGTGTACCCCCCTCTCTGAGCTGTGTACCCCCCTCTCTGAGCTGTGTACCCCCCTCTCTGAGCTGTGTACCCCCCTCTCTCAGCTGTGTACCCCCCTCTCTCAGCTGTGTACCCCCCTCTCTCAGCTGTGTACCCCCCTCTCTGAGCTGTGTACCCCCCTCTCTCAGCTGTGTACCCCCCTCTCTGAGCTGTGTACCCCCCTCTCTCAGCTGTGTACCCCCCTCTCTCAGCTGTGTACCCCCCTCTCTGAGCTGTGTACCCCCCTCTCTGAGCTGTGTACCCCCCTCTCTGAGCTGTGTACCCCCCTCTCTCAGCTGTGTACCCCCCTCTCTCAGCTGTGTACCCCCCTCTCTCAGCTGTGTACCCGCCTCTCTCAGCTGTGTACCCGCCTCTCTGAGCTGTGTTTGTGTTATCCGCTCAGTAACTCTTCTGTTTGTGGTTTCATAAAAAGGCCCCCATCTGCTCCTGATTTCCCTTGCAGTTGTTCGTTTGTGACACAATCTCCTCCCAACCGTTCAGCTTCCTGTTCAAAGAGCACCAACTTTTCTATTCACAGAATGATGACTGGCCTACCAGGGTTTGGTTATGAGGAGAGGTTACGCAAACTAGGTTTCGTATTCTCCAAAATTCAGAAGATTGAGAGATAATTTGTATTTTGTTCAAAATATGAAGGTGAAATGACCGGGTAATGGGAGACAAGCAATTTCCCCTGCATGAGGAACCTAGGGGTCACAGCTTAAAAATGAGAACAACAGATCTGAGGAGTGGAGTCAAGAAACTGTCCTGAACACAGTGTTGTAGAAACTCTGAACTCTCAGCTGCACAAGAGGGTCGAGGTATGAACTGAGCTCAGTCCTGTCCTCTTTGCAGGAATATCAGCAGGAGGGGTGGTGGAGGGAGGCTGCACTTCAATCAGACACATTATCGATTGTGGATCAATAACAGGTTCTATTGTGCAAAATGGGACAATCACTGTCAAAGACAGAAGAACAAATGATAAAAAAGATCAGGATAGAGAGAAAAAAAAAGCAATTTAAATGTGATATGGTAGAGACAAACAGAGAGAAGAAAATAGCCACATAAAATTACAGAGAGAGACAAAGTGCAGTAGGCGAACTGAAAGATAAATTGTCCCCATCAAACACTCTGTCCTTATCGCACGGGGTTAGATATAGAGTAAAGCTCCCTCTGCACTGTCCCCATCAAACAGTCCCAGGACAGGTATAGCACAGGGTTAGATACAGAGGAAAGTGCAATGAGTGAACCCACCCCAGTGTCAATTTGCCATTCCAGTGCTCTGACCCTTGTTGATCTGACCTTTTTGAATGTGTCCACAGCCTGTCGCGGAAAACCACTTTCCAGAAGCCCAAGTATGTGCGATTGAAGAACTGGCAGAGCGGGAACCTATTGCATGACACACTGCATCAAGAGGCACACAAGGTATGATTGCGTTTCAGTGGCCATGAACCGGAGGTCAGGGATCAGAGAGGAGGAGGGACAAAGCAGGTCAGCATCAGTGTCAATCTGGCAGGTGCTGTTTTCATGTGGGCAAGTGTGAGATTATCCATTTTTGCCTCAGATAGAGCAATGCAATTGATAAACTAGAAACTGTGGAGGAGCTGAGAGATCCCCAGATGTGTAAGTTCCCATAGTAATAGTTTGAGGAGCAGCATTTTGAATCCAGCATGCAGGAGCCAGAGTTTCTCAAACTCTTACGGCTTCCAACCTAATGTCAGAATGATTCTCAGTTTGTTTGGTCATTGTCACAAACACTCCTTCCCTGGCCCACAACTCCAGGCTGGGTCTTCAACCCAGAACATTAGCGCTGCTCCCCAGTGCACCAAACAATTCCCCAATCCATGTAGAGAAGACATTAAAAACTTGAGGACAGGTATAAAGGCATCATTTAAAAAGCCAAAAGAAACTTGTTCTTTAGTGAAAGGGCTAGGATACAAACGGGAAGAGGAGTTATTTTCAAGTTGTAGATTTTGTGTTCACAGAAGAGTTTTTTGTCCTGGGTACTGACCTCGGGAAAGTGATGTTGGAGTGAATATTGTGTGGATTTACCAGAAAGATCGAGTTTTCAAAATACTGTGAAACATCAATGGTACACAAAGGCACTGAAGGCAAAATTAGACAGCTTTTTGATAAATACGGTTCTGGAGGACGAAGGGCAGAATAGAGCTGAGACAACAATTAGATCAGTCACAGAGGTCCTGAATGGTTATAGCAGGATGGAAAGGCTGACTGGCCAGCTCCTAGCTCTAATGTTACTATGTTAATACATAGGGTACACAGGTTGGAAGGGTTAAACAAACATTA
Source organism: Mustelus asterias (assembly GCF_964213995.1). NCBI lineage: Eukaryota > Metazoa > Chordata > Chondrichthyes > Carcharhiniformes > Triakidae > Mustelus > Mustelus asterias. The sequence goes on along the minus strand of NC_135804.1, from coordinate 73,226,785 downwards.
AGCAATTTAGGCAACATTTCAACCCCGGAACATCAGGATTGAAATAGCATAAATTAAGAGACAAGATTGCATTCAGTATGCTTCAAATCCCTCAAGTACTGATTGGTTCTTATCAGCTTATTGAAAAAATTGAAAGCAAAAATATTTCCTCTCGTGCGGGTATCCGTAAGCACTGTAATCAGGAATTGACACTGAAATACACACACACTGACTATATAGGAGCTGATGCTAAGACAAACGCACAGATCACAAAATAGCTGAGACTGAGACACACACTGACCGCACAGGAGCTGACACTGAGACACACACACAGATCATACAGGAGCTGACACTGAAACACACACACAGATCATACAGGAGCTGACACTGAGACACACACACAGATCATACAGGAGCTGACACTGAGACACACACACAGATCATACAGGAGCTGACACTGAGACACACACACAGATCATACAGGAGCTGACACTGAGACACACACACGGAGACAGACACACAGATTGTACAGGAGCTGACACTGAGACACACACACAGATCATACAGGAGCTGACACTGAAACACACACACAGATCATACAGGAGCTGACACTGAGACACACACACAGATCATACAGGAGCTGACACTGTGACACACACACGGAGACAGACACACAGATTGTACAGGAGCTGACACTGAGACACACACACAGTCATCATACAGGAGCTGACACAGACACACACACAGATCATACAGGAGCTGACACTGAGACACACACACAAATCATACAGGAGCTGACACTGAAACACACACACACATCATACAGGAGCTGACACTGAGACACACACACAGATCATACAGGAGCTGACACTGTGACACACACACGGAGACAGACACACAGATTGTACAGGAGTTCACACTGAGACACACACACAACCTGTTATGGAGCTAACACTGAGACACACATACTGACCGTACAAAAACTGACACTGAGACGCACACACGGATTGTACAGGTGCTGACATTGGGACGCACACACACTGACCATACAGGAGCTGACACTGAGATCACAGACAGACTATACAGAATCTGACACTGAAACACACACACATAATGTACAGGAGCTGACAATGAGACACACGCACCGACCATACAGGAGCTGACACTGAGACACACAAATGGACCGTTCACGAGCTGACACTGAGACACACACATTCACTGTCAGGTGGCTGACACTGTGACACACGGAGCTGACATGGAGACACACACACATCATACAGGAGCTGACACTGAGACACACAAACACAGACGATCAGGAGTTGACACTGAGACACACACACACTGACCGCACAGAAACCTGCACTGACACACACGCACACACACACACATATACACACACGCACATACACACACACATATACACACACATGGACCATACAGGAGCCAACATGGAGACAAGCGCATCGACCGCACAGGGGCTGTTACTGACACATGCATACAGACCCTACAGAAACTGACTCTGAGGCACACACGCACTGATCGTACAGGAGCTGACACTGAGACTTGAATAGGTGAACTTCAGAAGTTGCGCCCTGTTTGGCGCAAGAGAAAGAGAATTGTGGCCAAACCATGGCTTACAAGGGAAATTAGAGATCGTATCAGATTCAAGAAAGAAGCATACAGTTTGGCAAGAAAAAGCAATAGGTCTAAGGATTGGGAGCAGTTTAAAATTCAGCAAAGGAGGTCCAAGGGATTGATTCAGAAGGAAAAAAATGTATGAAAGTAAGCTAGCAGGGAACATAAAAACTGATTGTAAAGGTTTCTATAGGTATGTAAAGAGAAAAAGATTGACAAAACGAATGTAGGCCCATTACAGTCAGAAACAGGAGATTTCATAACAAGAAATAAGGAAATGGCTGAGGAATTAAATTCATACTTTGCTTCAGCCTTTACAAAGGAAGACATGAATAATATACCAAAAGTTCTGAGAGAAACAAGTTTTAGTGAGGAGCTGGAGGAAATCAACATTAGCAGAGAAATGGTTTTGGGGAAATTGCTGGGATTGAAGGTGGATAAATCTCCAGGTTGTGATAATCTTCATTGCAGAGTACTTAAGAAAGTTGCCCTGGAAATAGTAGATCCATTGGTAGTTATTCTCCAACATTATTTGGACTCTGACTGGTTCCTACAAATTGAAGGGTAGCTAATGTAAGTCCTGTATTCAAAAAGGGAGGTAGAGCGAAAACGGAACTATAGTGAGCCTAACGTCGGTACTGTGGAAGTTGCTGGAGTCCGACAAACCCAGCATGGATTTACAAAAGGGAAATCATGCTTGACGAATCTCTTGGAATTCATCTCTTGGATGTTCAGAAGGCTTTCAACAAGGTCTCACATAACAGACTTCTATGCAAAGTTCAAGCACATGGGATTGCAGGTAATGTCTTGAGATGGATAGAAAGCTATCTGTAATCTCCTTATATATTTGCTCCTCAATTTCCCACTGACTATTTGGGGGTCTATCGTACAAACCTATCAAAGTGATTTCTCCCTTCTTATTTCTCAGTTCTACCCATATAGACTCAGTGGGCGAACCCTCGGATATATCCCCTCTCAGTACTGCCGTGATGTTTTCCCGAATCAAAAGTGCAACTCCCTCTTCTCTCTTATCTCCTGTTCTATCTTTCCTATCGCATCTGTACCCTGGATCATTGAGCTGCCAGTCCTGTCCCTCCCTTAACCATGTTTCAGTAATTGCTATAATATCCCAGTCAACCATTTCCGCTTCATCGCCGTTGATGTAGAGAGGGCATGTCTTCCACTACGTTTCCTGAAGTCGATGACAATCTCCTTTGTTTTGCTGACATTGAGGGAGAGATTATTGTTGTCACACCTGTTTACCAGATCCTCTATCGCATTGCTGTACTCCATCTCATCATTGTTTGTATTTACCCTGCTCGTCCTAAGGAAAGTGGAGGATTTTCAAGGAATGTTTGTCTGGAGCTCTGCATGACAACGTTCCGATGAGACAGGGGGGTGTTGGTAGGGTACGGGAACCGTGGTGCACGAAGGTTGTGATGAACCTGGTGAATAAGAAAAGAGAGGCGTACAGAAGGTTCAGAGAGCTAGGAGGTGTTAAGGATTTAGAGGAGTATACGGGATGTAGGAAGGAGCTTAAGAAGGAAATTAGGAGAGCGAGAAGGGGTCATGAGAAGGCCTTGGCGGGTAAGATTAAGGAGAATCCCAAGGCTTTCTACAAATATGTCAAGAGTAAAAGGATGAGATGTGAAGGCATAGGACCCTTAAAAGGTGAAGGGGGAAAAGTTTGTGTGGAACCGTTAGAAATGGCGGAGCTGCTTAATGAATACTTTACCTCGGTATTCACGGTGGAAAGGGATCTGGGTGGTTGTACTGCTGGTTTGCGGTGGACAGAAAGGATCGAGCATGTGGACATAAAGAAAGAGGATGTGTTGGAACTATTGAATGGCATCAAGGTTGGTAAGTCGCCGGGACCGGATGGGATGTACCCCAGGTTACTGTGGGAGGCGAGGGAGGAGATTGCGGAGCCTTTGGCGATGATCTTTGCATCGTCGATGGAGACGGGAGAGGTTCCGGAGGATTGGAGGATTGCAGATGTGGTCCCTATATTCAAGAAAGGGAACAGGGACAGCCCGGGAAATTACCGACCGGTGAGTCTAACCTCAGTGGTTGGTAAGTTGATGGAGAGGATCCTGAGAGACAGGATTTATGATCATCTAGAGAAGTTTAGTATGATCAAAAGTAGTCAGCACGGCTTTGTCAAGGGCAGGTCGTGCCTTACGAGCCTGGTTGAGTTCTTTGAAAATGTGACCAAACACATTGACGAAGGAAGAGCGGTGGATGTGGTCTATATGGACTTCAGCAAGGCGTTCGATAAGGTCCCCCATGCAAGACTTCTTGAGAAAGTGAGAGGGCATGGGATCCAAGGGGCTGTTGCCTTGTGGATCCAGAACTGGCTTGCCTGCAGAAGGCAGAGAGTGGCTGTGGAGGGGTCTTTCTCTGCATGGAGGTCAGTGACCAGTGGAGTGCCCCAGGGATCTGTTCTGGGACCCTTGCTGTTTGTCATTTTCATAAATGACCTGGATGAGGAAGTGGAGGGATGGGTTGGTAAGTTTGCTGACGACACCAAGGTAGGTGGTGTTGTGGATAGTTTGGAGGGATGTCAGAAGTTGCAACGAGACATAGATAGAATGCAAGACTGGGCGGAGAAGTGGCAGATGGACTTCAACCCGGATAAGTGTGTGGTGATCCATTTTGGCAGATCCAATGGGATGAAGCAGCAGTATAATATGAAGGGTACCATTCTTAGCAGTGTAGAGGATCAGAAGGACCTTGGGGTCCGGGTCCATAGGACTCTTAAATCGGCCTCGCAAGTGGAGGATGCGGTCAAGAAGGCGTACGGCGTACTGGCCTTCATTAATCGAGGGATTGAGTTTAGGAGTCGGGAGATAATGCTGCAGCTTTATAGGACCCTGGTTAGACCCCACTTGGAGTACTGCGCGCAGTTCTGGTCACCTCATTACAGGAAAGATGTTGAAGCCATTGAAAGGGTGCAGAGGAGATTTACAAAGATGTTGCCTGGATTGGGGGGCATGCCTTATGAGGATAGGTTGAGGGAGCTTGGTCTCTTCTCCCTGGAGAGACGAAGGATGAGAGGTGACCTGATAGAGGTTTACAAGATGTTGAGAGGTCTGGATAGGGTAGACTCCCAGAGGCTATTTCCAAGGGCTGAAATGGTTGCTACGAGAGGACACAGGTTTAAGGTGCTGGGGGGTAGGTACAGAGGAGATGTCAGGGGTAAGTTTTTCACTCAGAGGGTGGTGGGTGAGTGGAATCGGCTGACGTCGGTGGTGGTGGAGGCAAACTCGTTGGGGTCTTTTAAGAGACTTCTGGATGAGTACATGGGATTTAATGGGATTGAGGGCTATAGATAGGCCTAGAGGTGGGGATGTGATCGGCGCAACTTGTGGGCCGAAGGGCCTGTTTGTGCTGTGGCTTTCTATGTTCTATGCTTTCTATGTCCTCCTGACACTAAGGGGCAATTGAGCATGCCCAATGAACCTAACCTGCACATCTTTGGAGCATGGGAGAAATCCAGAGCATCCTGAGGAAACCCACGCAGACACGTCGAGAGTGTACAAACTCTACACAATGACCCAAGGACGAAATTGATCCTGAGTCCCAGCTACTGTGAGCCAGTAGTGCTAACCACTGTGTCACCATGCCACTGACACTGAGACTCACACAAAAGACCATACAGGAAAACACACAGACCTCATGGCAGCTGTCAATGCGACACACATGCAGACTGTAGCGGAGCTGACACAGATACGCACACGGACCATATAGGAGTTGACACCGAGACGCACACATGGACTGTACAAGAGCTGATACTGAGACACCCACACACAGTCTGTGCAGGAGCTGATACTACGACACACACATGAATCGTACAGGAGCTGACACTGAAATACTTATGCATACAGACAGTACAAGTGTTGACACTGAGACACACACACAAATCTTACAGGAGCTGACAGCCGTACTGAATCTGTGGTGTTAGGCTGATCACACAAGGGTTGACTATGTAGTGTTTTCTAAATACCCCAAACTCAGATAGAGAGTTGATGAAGTGAACTCTCCTGGTCATTGTTAACCCGCCAACATTATCCAGTTAGTAATACATACAGAATGTCATTTAAACCAGGAAGGCTTGTCTCTTAATTCTCTACGTGTGGCCGTGTATTGTTTCAGGGAGTTTCCCAGAACTAGCCTAGAGTTGCCTTTGACGGGAAGGGGGTGTGTAATTGGATTATAAACACTAAGAGATTGTTCTGGTCTGCTTTGTTGATTGTTTTCAGACTTGGGCTGAATGACAGAATTGGTTCTGTTCCTCATTTCATTGTGCGCAGACACAATCTCGTTTTGTTTGCAGCAGATTACATTTACCTGTCTCCTGTGACCCATAATCTCTGCTCAGTGGAGGAGTCACTGCGGCTTGACCAGTCGACCCAGGTCGGCAGAGAGTGAAAGATCATTTTCTGATTTGCAACCTTTCCTCCAATCAAAAAGAGCATACCTTCACTTCCACTGTGCAAACTGCTCTCAAAGAACAAAGAACAGTACAGCACAGGAAACAGGCCCTTCGGCCCTCCAAGCCTGTGCCGCTCCTTGGTCCAACTAGACCAATCGTTTGTATCTCTCCATTCCCAGGCTGCTCATGTGACTATCCAGGTAAGTCTTAAACGATGTCAGCGTGCCTGCTTCCACCACCCTACTTGGCAGCGCATTCCAGGCCCCCACCACCCTCTGTGTAAAAAACATCCCTCTGATATCTGAGTTATACTTCGCCCCTCTCACCTTGAGCGCGTGATCCCGCGTGAACGTCACTTCTGATCTGGGAAAAAGCTTTCCACCGTTCACCCTATCTATCCCCTTCATAATCTTGTACACCTCTAATAGATCTCCCCTCAATCTCCGTCTTTCCAGGGAGAACAACCCCAGTTTACCCAATCTCTCCTCATAGCTAAGACCCTCCATACCAGGCAACATCCTGGTAAACCTTCTCTGCACTCTCTCTAACGCCTCCACGTCCTTCTGGTAGTGCGGCGACCAGAACTGGACGCAGTACTCCAAATGTGGCCTAACCAGCGTTCTATACAGCTGCATCATCAGACTCCAGCTTTTATACTCTATACCCCGTCCTATAAAGGCAAGCATACCATATGCCTTCTTCACCAACTTCTCCACCTGTGTTGCCACCTTCAAGGATTTGTGGACTTGCACACCTAGGTCCCTCTGTGTTTCTATACTCCTGATGACTCTGCCATTTATTGTATAACTCCTCCCTACATTATTTCATCCAAAATGCATCACTTCGCACTCTCATACCTTCATCCTTTTCAGTGAGGCTGAATTACAAGCTAGATTCAGGCCAAGCATCTCATCTGGAATCAGAGGGCACTAGCTGAAAACTAGTGCAGGCAACTTCACACCAATGCAGCCCCACAGCATTAAATCTGGGGAAATTCCACACCAATGCAGCTCCACACCATCATATCCTGGGCAACTCCACACCAATGCAGCCCCACACCACCATATCCAGGGCAGTTCCATGCCAATGCAGCTCCACACCATAATATTTGGGTTATTAAACACCAATACAGCCCCACACCATCATATCCTGGGCAATACCATAGCAATGCAGCCCTACACTATCATATCCTGAGCAATGCCACGCTAATGCAGTCCCACACCATCACATCCTGTGCTACTCTACACAATGCAGCCCAACACTATCATATCCTCAGCTACCCCACACCAGTGCAATCCCACACCATCACATCCTGTGCTACTCTACACGATGCAGCCCAACACTATCATATCCTCAGCTACTCCACACCAGTGCAATCCCACACCATTACATCTGAGGCTACTCCTCACCAACACGGACCAGTCCATCATACACTGGGCTACTGCACATGAATGCAGCCCCGCTCCATTGTATCCAGGGCTACTCCAGACCAATGCAGCCCCGCAGCATCATATCCAGAGCTACTCCACACCAGTGCAGCCACACGCCATCACATCCTGTGCAATGCCACACCAATGCAGCCCCACACCACTATATTCTGGGCTTCTCCACACTAATGCAATCCCACACCATCATATTAAAGAACAATACAGCACAGGATCAGGCCCTTTGGCCCACCAAGCCTGCATTGATATGTGGTTTCTATCCCTCCATTCGCCTCCTGCTCATGTATCTATCAAGATACATCTTAAACATTGCTAACGTATCTGCTTCCACCACCACTGGCAATGTATTCCAGGCACTCACCACCCACTGTGTGAAAAACTTTCCCCGCATGTTTCCCCTGAACTTACCCCCTTTCGCCTTAAACCTGTGCCCTCTTGTAGTTGACATTTGCACACTGGGAAAAAGCTTCTGACTATCCACCCTATCTATGCCTCTCATAATTTTGTAGACATCTATCAGATCACCCCTCACCCTCCATCTTTCCAGTGAAAACAATCCGAGTTCATCCAAACTCATACCTGAAACCCTCCAGACCAGGCAAAGGGGAGGCAATGGCCTAGTGGTATTATCGTTCGACTAATGTTAATGCTAACTTAGCTAATGTTCTGGGGATGCGGTTTCAAATCCCACCACATGGTGGAATCTGAATTCAATATTTTAAAAAAATCCGGAATTAAAAATCTACTGTGATGACCGTGAAACCATTGTCAATTGTCAGAAAAACCATCTGATTCAAGAATTTCCTTCAGGGAAGGAAATCTGCTGTCCTTACCTGGTCTGGCCTACATGTGACTCCAGAGCCATAGCAATATGGTTCACTCTCAACTGCCCTCTGAACAAGAGCAACTAGGGATGGGCAGTCAGCGACTCCCATGTCCCATGGGTGAATTGCTAAAACATCCGGTGAAACATTCTTTGCACCCTTCTGGTAGTGTGGCGATCAGAACCACACTCAGTATTCCAAATTCGGCCTAACTAAAGTTTTATACAGTTGTAACATAATTTGCAAACTTGCCGATGAAGGCAAGCATGTTCTATGCCTTCTTGATCACCTTATACACCTGTGGTGTCACTTTCAGGGATCCGTGGACCTTTCCACCCAGATCCCTCTGTATCATGGAATCCCTACAGTGCAATAGGAGGCCACTCAGCCCATCAAGTTGGCATCGGCCACAATCCCACCCAGGCCCTATTCCCGTAACCCCACATATTTACCTTGCTAATCCCCTGACACTAGGGTCAATTTATCATGGCCAATCAACCTAACCTGCACATTTTTGGACTGTGGGAGGAAACCGGGGCACCCGGAGGAAACCCATGCAGGCACGGGGGAGAACGTGCAAACTCCGCACAGACAGTGACCCGAGGCCGGAATTGAAACCGGGTCCCTGGCACTGTGAGGCAGCAGAGCTAACCACTGTGCAACTGTGTATGTTAGTGATCCTAAGGGTTCTGCCATTTACTGCATAATTTGCACCTGAATTTGACCTTCCAAAATGCATCACCTTGCATTTGTCCGGATAACAACATTACTACATCTGCCATTTCTCTGCCCAAGTCTGCAATCTATCTATACCCTGGGCTTCTCTACACCAATGCAGCCCCTCATCATAATTTCCTGGCCAGGGATTTGACGTTTCTAACCGATATATGTACAAGCTAGAGGGAGTGCAACCATTTAATTACACCTTTGGCGGTGCATGTATGATTTGTTGAATGGCGTCTGTCTCTGCTGAGTGTAAAATGCTGAGTGTATATGGAGAAATAGAATCCAATCACAAAAGGTCAGTAACTCGAGGGCGCAGCGGGCCAGTAACTTGAGGGCGCAGCGGGCCAGTAACGTGCGCACAGGGGGTCAATAATTCTTTGAAGATGTAACTAATAGAGTTAACAACGGGGAACCAGTAGATGTGGTATATTTGGAATTTCAGAAAGCTTTTGCCAAAGTCCTGCACAAGAGATTATCGTGCAAGATTAAAGCGCCTGGGATTGAGGGAAGTGTATTGAGATGGATAGAAAACTGGTTGGCAGAGAGGTAACAAAGAGTAGGAATTAATGGGTGCTTTTCAGCTTGGCAGGCAGTAACTAGGGGGTACCACAAGGATCGGTGCTGGGACCCCAGCTATTCACAATATATATTAATGATTTGGATGAGGGAACAAAATGTAACATCTCAGAGTTGGCAGATGATACAAAATTGGATGAGAGGGTGAACTGTGACAAGGATGCAGAGATCCTTCAGAATGATCTGGACAGCATTATGGAATTCCTACAGTGCAGAAGGAGGCCATTCAGCCCATCGAGGCTGTACCGATCACACTCCCACGCAAGGCCTATTCCTGTAACCCCACACACTTATCCTGCGAATCCCTCTGACACTACGGTCAATTTAGCATGGCCAATCCACCTAACTTGCACATCTTTGGAGTGTGGAAGGAAACCAGAGCACCCAGAGAAAACTTACGCAGACACATACGGAGACAAAACTTACGCAGACATAAATCGGAGTATCGAGTATAAAAGTTGGAGTGTTATGGTAAGGTTATATAAGGCATTGGTGAGGCCGAATTTGGAGTGTTGTGTACAGTTTTGGTCACCTAGTTACAGGAAGGATGTAAATAAGATTGAAAGAGTGCAGAGAAGGTTCACAAGGATGTTGCCGGGACTTGAGAAGCTGAGTTACAGAGAGAGATTGAATAGGTTGGGACTTTATTCCCTGGAGCGTAGAAGATGGAGGGGAGATTTGATAGAGGTGTATAAGATTTTGATGGGTATAGATAGAGTGAATGCAAGCAGGCTTTTTCCGCTGAGGCTAGGGGAGAAAAAAACCAGAGGGCATGGGTTAAGGGTGAAAGGAGAAAAGTTTAAAGGGAATATTAGGGGGGGCTTCTTCACGCAGAGAGTGGTGGGAGTGTGGAATGAGCTGCCGGATAAAGTGGTAAATGCGGGGTCACTTTTAACATTTAAGAAAAACTTGGACGGGTTCATGGATGAGAGGGGTGTGGAGGGATATGGTCCAAGTGCAGGTCAGTGGGACTAGGCAAAAAATGGTTTGGCACAGACAAGAAGGGCCAAAAGGCCTGTTTCTGAGCTGTAATTTTCTATGGTTCTATGGTTCTATGGACACTGGGAGAATGTGCAAACTCCACAGAGACAGTGACCCGAGGCTGGAATCGAACCTGGGTCCCTGGGGCTGTGAGGCAGCAGTGTTAAGCTCTGCGCCATCATGCCACCCGGTTGGGTGAGTGGGCAAATCATAGAGTCATAGAGGTTTACAGCATGGAAACAGGCCCTTCGGCCCAACTTGTCCATGCCGTCCCTTTTTTTAACCGCTAAACTAATCCCAATTGCCCACGTTTGGCCCATATCCTTCTATACCCATCGTACCCATGTAACTGTCTAAACGCCTTTTAAATGACAAAATTGTACCCGCCTCTACTACTCCCTCAGGCAGCTTGTTCCAGACATTCACCACCCTCTGTGTGAACAAATTGCCCCTCTGGACACTTTTGTATCTCTCCCCCTCACCTTAAACCTATGCCCTCTAGTTTTAGACTCCCCCTATCTTTGGGAAAATATATTGACTATCTAGCTGATCAATGCCCCTCATTATTTTATAGATCTCTATAAGGTCACCCCTCAGCCTCCTACGCTCCAGAGAAAAAAGACCCAGTCTATCCAGCCTCTCCTTATAACTCAATCCATCAAGTCCCGGTAGCATCCTAATAAATCTTTTCTGCACTCTTTCTAGTTTATGAGGGTTTACCAGGTTTACAGGAGGGTGACCAGAACTGTACACAGTATTCCAAGTGTGGCCTTACCAGTGTCTTGTACAACTTCAACAAGACATCCCAACTCCTGTGTTCAGTGTTCCGACCGATGAAACCAAGCATGCCGAATGCCTTCTTCACCACTCTGTCCACCTGTGACTCCACTTTCAAGGAGCTATGAGCCTGTACCCCGAGATCTCTTTGTTCTGTAACTCTCCCCAATGCCCTACCATTAACTGAGTAAATCCTGCCCTGGTTCGATCGACCACATTGCACCACCTCGCATTTATCTAAATTAAACTCCATCTGCCATTCGTCAGCCCACTGACCCAATTGATCAAGTTCCCATTGCACTGCCAAATAACCATCTTCAATGTCCACTATGCCACCAATCTTGGTGTCATTTGCAAACTTACTAACCATGCCTCCTATATTCTCATCCAAATCATGACAAATGACAAATAACAGTGGACCCAGCACTGATTCCTGAGGCACACCGCTGTCAATGGCAGATGCAGTATAATTTGGATAAATGTGAGGTTATTCACTTTGGAAACAAAAACAAGAAGGTAGATTACTACCTGAATGGCTGTAGATTGGGAGAGGGGAGTGTGCAGCTGAATCGGGGTGTCCTTGTGCACAGTCACTGAAGGTAAGCATGCAGGTGCAGCAGGCGGTAAAGAAGGTAAATAGCATGTTGGCCTCCAATGCGAGAGGTTTCGAGTACAGGAGCAGGGATGTGTTGTTGCAATTATACAGACCCTTGGTGAGGCCACACCGAGAGTATTGTGTGCTGTTTTGTTCTCCTTTTCTGAGGAAGGATGTTCTTGCTCTCGAGGGAATGCAGCGAAGGTTTACCAGGCTGATTCCGGGGATGGTGGGACTGATGTATGAGGAGAGATTTACTAGGTTACGATTGTTTTCACTGGAGTTCAGACGAATAGGGGGCGGGGTGGGAGGGGGACTCAGAGACTTTTGAAATTCTAACAGGACTCGACAGGGTAGATGCAGCGAGAATATTCCCGATGGTGGGGGAGTCCAGAACCAGAGGTCACAGCCTGAGGATTCACGGTAGACCATTTAGGACGGAGGTGAGGAGATATTTCTTCACCCAGAGTGGTAAGCCTGTGGGATTCATTATAAAGAACAATACAGCACAGGAACAGGTCCTTCGACCCTCCAAGCCTGCACCGATCATGTGTTCCTAACTAGACCATCCGTTTGTAGCCCTCTATTCCCAGTCTGTTCATGTGACTATCTAGGTAAGTCTTAAATGATCCTAGCGTGTCTGCCTCAACCACCTTGCTTGGTAGTGCATTCCAGGCCCCCACCACCCTCTGTGTAAAATACGTCCCCCGCATATCTGTATTGAACCTTGCCCCCCTTACCTTGAACTTGTGACCCCTTGTGTTTGTCATTTCTGACCTGGGAAAAAGCTTTCAACTGTTCACCCTATCTATGCCATTCATAATTTTATAAACTTCTATTAGGTTGCCCCTCAACCTCCGACTTTCCAGGGAGAACAACCCCAGTTTACTCAATCTCACCTCATAGCTAATACCCTCCATACCAGGCAACATCCTGGTAAACCTTTTCTGCACTCTCTCCAAAGCCTCCACGTCCTTACCACAGGAAGTAGTTGATGCCAAAACATTGAATGTATTCAAGAAGCAGATGGAGATAGCACTTGGGTTGACTGGGATCGAAGATTATGGGGAAAAAGCAGGATTAGGCTATTGAGTTGGATGATCAGCCATAATCGTAATGAATGGCGGAGCAGGCTCGAAGGGCCAAATGGCCGCCTCCTGTTTCTATCTTCTATGATTCTATCTAACTCGGGCACACAGGGTCAGTAACTCGGGCACGCAGGGTGAGTAAGTCGGGGCTACACAAAGTCAGTAACTCTAGGATGCAGGGGGTCACTATCCCGAGGGCAGAGAGGATCAGTAACCCGAGGAACAGCTGGTCAGTAATTCAAGGGAACGGTGGGTCATTAAGATTACAGAGGGTCAGCATCTCAAGGGTACAGAGGGTCAGTAACCGGAGGATACATGGGATCAGTAGCTCGAGGACACAGGACCAGTGACCCAAGGGTCGTACAAGTCAATAACCCAGGGGATAGAGGGTCAGTAACTTGGGCACGCAGGGCGGGTAAGTCGGGGGTACAGAGGGACAGTAATCAAGAGTACACAAAGTCAGTAACTCTAGAATGCAGGGGGTTACTAACCCGAGGGCATCAAGGGTCGGTAACCCGAGGGCACAAAGGGTCGGTAACTCGGGAACAGAGGGTCAGTAACCCGAGGGCACAGATGGTCAGTAACCCGCGGGCACAGACAGTCAGTAACCCCAGTGTACAGAGGGTCAGAGTTGCCTCCCTGGTTCCAGGGTCAAGGACGTCTCTGAGCGGTTGCAGGACATTCTTAAGGGGGAGGGTGAGTAACCAGAGGTCATTGTACATATTGGTACCAACGACATAGGTAGGAAAGGGGATGAGGTCCTGAAGTGTGAGTACAGGGAGTTGGGCAGAAGGCTAAAATGCAGCATCTCGAAGGTAGTAATTTCTGGGCTACTACTGGTGCCATGTACTAGCGAAAGTAGGAGTAGGAAGATTAGGCAGATGAATGCGTGAGAGCTGGTGCAGGGAGCAAGGATTTAGATTTTTGGATCATTGGAATCTCTTCTGGGCAAGAGGTAGAACATAGAACATAGAACATTACAGCGCAGAACAGGCCCTTCGGCCCACGATGTTGCACCGACCAGTTAAAAAAAAAACTGTGACCCTCCAACCTAAACCAATTTCTTTTCGTCCATGAACCTATCTACGGATCTCTTAAACGCCCCCAAACTAGGCGCATTTACTACTGATGCTGGCAGGGCATTCCAATCCCTCACCACCCTCTGGGTAAAGAACCTACCCCTGACATCGGTTCTATAACTACCCCCCCTCAATTTAAAGCCATGCCCCCTCGTGCTGGATTTCTCCATCAGAGGAAAAAGGCTATCACTATCCACCCTATCTAAACCTCTAATCATCTTATATGTTTCAATAAGATCCCCTCTTAGCCGCCGCCTTTCCAGCGAAAACAATCCCAAAAGGTGACCTGTTCAAGAGAGATGGGTTACACCTGAACTGGAGGGGGACTCATCCTGGCGGGGAGATTTTTTAGAGCCACTCGGGAAGTTTAAAGTAGTTTAGCAAGTGGGTCGGACCCGAACCAGTAGGGAGATAGAAGAGAAGGTTGTTACCCAGGGTTCAGGGTAAGCACTCTTAGAGTGAAGGGCAAGGCTGGCAGAAGTAGGGAAGCTGAACCGCTGCCCCCCCCCCCCACGCCCGCACGGACCAGCATGCGAACCCGCACCCCCCATGCACATGCGTGGACCCCCCCCCCCCCCCCCCGCGTGGATGCCACCTCCCCACGCCCGTGAGGACGCCGCTCCCCTGGCGTCCGCGCGGATGCCGCCACCCGTGTCCGTGCCGACGTGGCCCACCTGCGCCAATGTGGCCCCCCCCGGTGCCTGCGCTGACGCGGGCCCCCCCATGGGCCAATGCGCCCCACCCCCCCGCAAACGTGGCTCCCCCCCCCCCCGCGCCCTTGATGACGTGGCCCCCCCCCGCACCCGCGCCGATGCAGCCCCCCATACGCGCCAACGCTGCCTGCGCCGATGCAGCCTGCGCTGACGTGGCCCCCCACGCCGACGTGACCCCCCCACGCCGACGTGACCCCCCCACGCCGACGTGACCCCCCCACGCCGACGCGGCACCCCCTATGCGCCAATGCAGCCCCCCCCGTGCGAACGCGGCTCCCCCCCCCCCGTGATGACAGCCCCCCCCCCCCCCCGCGCCTACGCTGACACAGCCCCCCCCCCTCGCCAACACGGCCCCTTCTATGCGCTAACGCGGCTGCCCCCCACGCCTGTGCTGAGGCGGCCCCGCACCGACGTGGCCCCCCCTTCGCCGAAGCGGCCATCCCCGTGCCCACGCTGCCGCCGACGCCACCTCACCCGCACCTACGCCTCAAACCCCCCTGCACCACGCCCACACCAACGCCATCCTCCCGCCTGCACCCTGTCCCCCACTCACTCCTCCTGGCCCCCACTCACCGTTCCTGGCCCCCACTCACCACCCCCCTGACCGCCACTCACCATCCCCGCTCAACCCTCCCCGACCTCCACTCCCCGCCCAACCCGCACTGACCCTCCGGATCCCCACTGTCCCCCTGGACCCGCACTGACGCCCCGGACCCGCACTGACCCCCCGGACCCGCACTGACCCCCCCGGACCCGCACTGTCCCCCCGGACCCGCACTGTCCCCCCGGACCCGCACTGTCCCCCCGGACCCGCACTGTCCCCCCGGACCCGCACTGTCCCCCCGGACCCGCACTGTCCCCCCGGACCCGCACTGTCCCCCCGGACCCGCACTGTCCCCCCGGACCCGCACTGTCCCCCCGGACCCGCACTGTCCCCCCGGACCCGCACTGTCCCCCCGGACCCGCACTGTCCCCCCGGACCCGCACTGTCCCCCCGGACCCGCACTGTCCCCCCGGACCCGCACTGTCCCCCCGGACCCGCACTGTCCCCCCGGACCCGCACTGTCCCCCCGGACCCGCACTGTCCCCCCGGACCCGCACTGTCCCCCCGGACCCGCACTGTCCCCCCGGACCCGCACTGTCCCCCCGGACCCGCACTGTCCCCCCGGACCCGCACTGTCCCCCCGGACCCGCACTGTCCCCCCGGACCCGCACTGTCCCCCCGGACCCGCACTGTCCCCCCGGACCCGCACTGTCCCCCCGGACCCGCACTGTCCCCCCGGACCCGCACTGTCCCCCCGGACCCGCACTGTCCCCCCGGACCCGCACTGTCCCCCCGGACCCGCACTGTCCCCCCGGACCCGCACTGTCCCCCCTGACACACACTGTCCCCCCTGACACACACTGTCCCCCCTGACACACACTGACCCCCCTGACACACACTGACCCCCACTAACCCCCGATCCCCTGGACCCGCACTAACCACCTGGGCCTGTACAGTCCTGCTGAACCTGCACTGACCCCCATGAACCCCCTAATCCCCTGGACCCACATAAATCTCCTCGACTCATACTGACCTCCTGACCTTTGGACCCACACTGACCCCTTGGGCCCGCACCGATCTTCTGGACCCGCACCGAACACCTGGACATGCAACGACCCACCACCCCTGGTCCCGCACAGAGCCCCTGGCCCTGCACGGCCCCCTTGGTCCCACACGGCCCCCTTGGTCCCACACGGCCCCCTTGGTCCCACACGGCCCCCTTGGTCCCACACGGCCCCCTTGGTCCCACACGGCCCCCCTGGTCCCGCACTGGGCCCCTGGTCCCGCACTGGGCCCCTGGTCCCGCACTGGGCCCCTGGTCCCGCACTGGGCCCCTGGTCCCGCACTGGGCCCCTGGTCCCGCACTGGGCCCCTGGTCCCGCACTGGGCCCCTGGTCCCCTGGAATGACACTGATCCCCCACTGACCTCTGAACCTGCATTGACCCTCTGCACATGCACTTAGGCTCTGATTCCCTGGTCTTGCACTGACCCCCGACCTGCACTGACGCCCTGGACCCGCACTGATTCCCTGACCCCCACTAACCCCCTGGATCAGTACTGACTCTCACTGACCCCTCGACCTGCACGGCCCCCCCTGGACCTGCACGGCCCCCCCTGGACCTGCGCGGCCCCCCCCGGACCTGCGCGGCCCCCCCCGGACCTGCGCGGCCCCCCCCTGGACCTGCGCGGCCCCCCCCGGACCTGCGCGGCCCCCCCCGGACCTGCGCGGCCCCCCCGGACCTGCGCGGTCCCCCCTGGACCTGCGCGGCCCCCCCTGGACCTGCGCGGCCCCCCTGGACCTGCGCGGCCCCCCCTGGACCTGCGCGGCCCCCCCTGGACCTGCGCGGCCCCCCCTGGACCTGCGCGGCCCCCCCTGGACCTGCGCGGCCCCCCCTGGACCTGCGCGGCCCCCCCCTGGACCTGCGCGGCCCCCCCCTGGACCTGCGCGGCCCCCCCCTGGACCTGCGCGGCCCCCCCCTGGACCTGCGCGGCCCCCCCCTGGACCTGCGCGGCCCCCCCTGGACCTGCGCGGCCCCCCCCTGGACCTGCGCGGCCCCCCCCTGGACCTGCGCGGCACCCCCCTGGACCTGCGCGGCCCCCCCCGGACCTGCGCGGCCCCCCCCTGGACCTGCGCGGCCCCCCCCTGGACCTGCGCGGCCCCCCCCTGGACCTGCGCGGCCCCCCCCTGGACCTGCGCGGCCCCCCCCTGGACCTGCGCGGCCCCCCCCTGGACCTGCGCGGCCCCCCCCTGGACCTGCGCGGCCCCCCCTGGACCTGCGCGGCCCCCCCCTGGACCTGCGCGGCCCCCCCCTGGACCTGCGCGGCCCCCCCCTGGACCTGCGCGGCCCCCCCCGGACCTGCGCGGCCCCCCCTGGACCTGCGCGGCCCCCCCTGGACCTGCGCGGCCCCCCCCTGGACCTGCGCGGCCCCCCCTGGACCTGCGCGGCCCCCCCCTGGACCTGCGCGGCCCCCCCCTGGACCTGCGCGGCCCCCCCCTGGACCTGCGCGGCCCCCCCCTGGACCTGCGCGGCCCCCCCCTGGACCTGCGCGGCCCCCCCCTGGACCTGCGCGGCCCCCCCCTGGACCTGCGCGGCCCCCCCCTGGACCTGCGCGGCCCCCCCTGGACCTGCGCGGCCCCCCCCTGGACCTGCGCGGCCCCCCCCTGGACCTGCGCCGCCCCCCCCTGGACCTGCGCGGCCCCCCCCTGGACCTGCGCGGCCCCCCCCTGGACCTGCGCGGCCCCCCCCTGGACCTGCGCGGCCCCCCCCTGGACCTGCGCGGCCCCCCCTGGACCTGCGCGGCCCCCCCGGACCCTCACTAACCTCCTGGTCCCCTGGACCCGCACTGAGCCCCACTAACTCCTGGACCCGCATTGACCCCCTGGACCCGCACTGAGCCCTTGGATCCACCCTGACCTGCACTGATCTGCTCTACCCCCTGACCTGCACTGACACCCTAATCCACACTGAGCCCCGAGACCCGCACTGAGTCCCTGGACCTGCACTGGGCCCCTGGACCCGCAATGACTCCCTCTGACCCCCGGATCCGCACTGACCCCCGGATCCGCACTGACCCCCAGACTCCCACTAACTCACTGATCCCTGGACCCGCATGGATGCCCAGGACCCGCACGGAGCCCCTGGACCTGCACTGACCCCCACTGACCCCTACACCTGGATTGACCCCCTGGACACGCACCGACCTTCTGAATCCCTGGTCCCACACTGACCCCCGAACCACACTGAACCCCTGACCTGCACTGACCCCCTGGAAACACCCTGACCCCTCCAGACCCCCGCTGATGCCCGGGCCCCCACTGACCTGCACTCGACCCCCCGTGACCTGCACTCGACCCCCCGTGACCTGCACTCGACCCCCCGTGACCTGCACTCGACCCCCCGTGACCTGCACTCGACCCCCCGTGACCTGCACTCGACCCCCCGTGACCTGCACTCGACCCCCCGTGACCTGCACTCGATCCCCCGTGACCTGCACTCGATCCCCGTGACCTGCACTCGACCCCCCATGACCCGCACTGACCCCCTGGACCCACAATGACCCCCACTGACTCCTGGACCCTCATTGACCCCATGGACATGCATTGACCCTCTGACCCCACACTGACCCCCGACCCACACTAAACCCCTGACCTTCACTGACTCCTTGACCACACTGAACCTCTGGACACACCCTGACCCCCCCCCCCCCCAGAACCCCACTGACGCCCGGACCCTCACTGACCCCCCCCCCACTGTTGCCCGGATCCCCACTGACACCTGGACCCCCTCTGACCCCTGACTCCCTCCCACCCATCCCCTGACCCCCACTCTTGAATGTTGCTAATGTGCCTGTTCCCACCTCCTCATTTGGCAGCGCATTCCAAGCACCCACCATGCTCTGCATGAAAATTTTTTTCCGCACACCTCCCTTAAATTTTCCGCCTCTCACCTTGAACTTTTGCCCCCTTGTAATTGATATTTCCACCCTGTCTGTGCCTCTCATAATCTTGTGGACCTCTATCAGGTCTCCCCTCAGCCTCCATCTTTCCAGTGAAAACAATCCTAGTTTATTCAACCTCTCCTCATAGCCAACACCCTTGAGACCAGGCAACATCCTGGTGAATCTTATTTGCACTCTCCAAAGCCTCCACGTCCTCCTGATAATGTGGTGACCAGCCTATGTCACCACCATAAAGTCTGTTCCCATGGTGTGTCAGAGTTTAAAACACATGAGCAAGTGAGGGGAGTGTAACAAAATGAGCAGTGAAGGATGTTGGAAGTGCCCTCAATTACAAACTTTTTATACTGTGCTGGATGAGTAGCAAGTTATGATTAAACATTCTTTGTTGTTCATTCTGTTTGCAGTGTCTTGCCCAGAGGGCTCTTTCCAAACAAAATTCCAAACTGAATCAGTTCATATCCAAATATAGCAAGATCTGGAAAATGTCCAGGCTTGGGCTCACAAGTGGCAAGTAACATTCACACCACACAAGTGCCTGGCAATGACCATCTTCAACAAGATAGGATCTAACCATCATCCCTTGATATTCAATGACATTACCATTGCTGAATCTCCTATTATTAACATCCTGCTGGTTACCATTGGCAGAAACAGAACTGGACCAGCCATATAAATGCTGTGGCTACCAGAGCAGGTCAAAGGCTAGGGATCCTGCAGCAAGTAACTCACCTCCTGACTCCCCAAAAGTCTGTCCACCATCTGCAAGGCAGAAGTCAGGAGTGTGTTGGAATACTCTACACTTGCCTGGATGAGTGCACCTCCAACAACACTTAAGCAGCTTGACACAATCCAGGAATAAACAGTCTGCATGATTGCTCCCACTTGCACCAGCATTCAATACCTCCACCACTGACAATCAGAGGCAGCAGTGTGTACTATCTACACGATGCACTGCAGGAACTCACCAAGGTTCCTTATGCAGCACCTTCCAAACCCACGATTGCCACCTTATAGAAGGACAAGAGCAGCAAATACCGTGGGAACACCACCACATGGAAGTTCCCCATCCTGATTTGGTAATATATCACTGTTCCTTCACTGCCACTGGGTCAAAATCCCTCTCTAACAGCACTACACCACAAGAAGGCAGCTCACCACCATCTTCTAAAGGGCAATTAGGGATGGTCAATAAATGCTGGCCCTGCAATGAATAAAAAACCTGTTTTTTTGTGTCTGCATTCTGCTCTTGAAGAAACCACCTGCTCCAGCTCTACATACTTGCTGTAAACATCCACCTTCATTATACCTATGTGGAATCTCTGTCTACAATTGACTAGAAGTTGGTCACTTCTAGTTGCTGTCGAGTTTGGAGAGAGTGTTTGAATAGTGAGTATGTTTGGTTTATGATAACCTGTTGCTGTCTGCTTCCCTTCAGCCTATCCCATGCTCAGAGAATCAGTGTCTGGGATCTGTCATGTTCCCTAAGGAGCTCGTGGACAAATCAGAAGGGGAAGCCCGATCTAAGGAAGGACTCCTACAGCAAGCGACTGACTTCCTCAACCAGTACTACACAGCCATGAGAAGGTGCTGAAAAGTTATAGCGTCAAGGGAACAGGGAGAATGGATGGGGCTCGGGCGTGGAGGGCGTGTCGGCTTTCAGTGGAATAGAGTGGGAATGAGGAGAGTTTTGACAGAGTGTTTGAGATATTCAGCTCCACTCTCAATGGGTAATAACTGAGCTGTTCTCTCTCATCCCGTCTCAGGGCATGGGCTCCAGAACACAACCAGCGTCTGATGGAGATGGCCATGGAGGTACAGAGGACTGGCTCCTATCAACTAACCCAGAACGAGCTGATCTTTGGGGCGAAGCAAGCCTGGAGAAATGCAGCCCGCTGTGTAGGCCGTATCCAGTGGAACCGCTTACAGGTAGGGAGCAGAAACCTCACACCATCCTCTCCTTCACTCTGCATCCCTTTCCCTTAGTTTACTATATAATCTCTCTGCCTCTCTCAATCAACTTATTTACTCTCTCTGACGCACATCTTTTCCTTGGTGACTCTCCTCTCACTCTCTGTCTCTCTTTGATTTCCATCTCTCATGCCCCTCTCTTTATCTTCTCTTTCACTGTCCATCTCTGCCACTCCCGATTGCTGTCTTTCTCTCTCACTCTCCCCTCTTTTTAAAAATTGTTTTATGGGAAATGGGCATTGCTGGCGAGACCAGTATTTATTGCCCATCCCTTATTGCCCTTGAGAAGGTAGTGGTGAGCTGCCTTCTTGAACTGCTGCAGTCCATGTGGTGAAGGTACACCCACAGTGCTGCTAGGGAGGTAGTTTTAAGATTAGATTAAATATGCCTCCCACACTCCCTTTTCCTGTCTCTCTCTCTCTCTCTTTTCCCTCTCACTTGATCTTCCTCCCATTCCCTTCATATTTCCCGAGCTTCCCTCTGGCACAGGGCACATGGGAACACCATCAGCTGCTAGTTCCCTCCAAGTCACTCACCATCCTGACTTGGAAATAGGGGTGGTTTTATAGAGATGTATAAAATAGTGAGAGGCGCAGATAAAGGAGATAGTCAACATCTTTTCCCAACAGTAGGAGAGTCTAAAACTAAAGGACATAGGTTTAAGGTGAGAGGGGAGAGATATAAAAGGGTCGAGAGAGGCAATTGTTCACAGAGGGTTGGGAGTGTCTGAAACGAGTTGCCAGAGGTAGTAGTAGAGGTGGGTACAATTTTGTCTTTTTAAAAGCATTTAGACAGTTACATGGGTAAGATTGGTGTAGAGGAATAGGGGCCAAATGTTGGCAAATGGGACTAGCTTAATGGTAAAAAGTGGGTGGCATGGACATGTTGAGTGAAGGGCCTGTTTCCATGGTGTAAACCTCTGACTCTATAACTCCTGTCATTGAGCCCATTGAGTTTTCAAATAAACTTCATACTTGTCCAGAATTTTGTGTAGGTCGATCTTGTTATCAACCAATTAATTTACAGCTCACCAGTTGAGTTTAATTTTTCTCAACCAAGCTCTCCCGAATAAAGCAGTGACGTTCCCATGGACAATGTGGAGAGACAACTCAGCTGTCTGCCCACTCACTTCCACTTTTACCATACTATATTTTTTTACCGGTACAACCTCTTCTGTGCACGTCCTTAGGACCATATTTGGTGGTTTCAACAGCAGCAGCTTTAGCTTCTGATCAACGATCATTTCAGATAGCAATGATACTGCAGTTCCAGTGTCCACTTTCATTTTGACTAGTTTACCATGAGTTTTGGGAATACCCAAAAACATTGTGAATCACCATGTACTGACAAGATGCCGAGCCTCAACTCTTGATCTTGTCTTGGTTCATTGTTTTCTAAGGTGTCTTCATCTTCGCATAGATTCTTTCAGATTTCAGTGGGTTTTTTAAAACGTATTTTTGGTATAGAGGAAGATTGCTGTGTCCAGCAATATGGTCCCTTTTGCCACAATTTTTTTGTTTTCCCAACTCCAGCATTTCCCGCTGAGCGTCCAACTTGTGCACATTGATGACATGCCTGTTTTGCAGATTTATTCTTAGTGGTCTCCTTTTTGTGGATCTTCACCCCCCTGTCTGCAAAGCCTCTTTCGCAGCCAGATCCATTGACACTGCAATATCCACTGTTGATTTAAATGTCAGTGTTCTTTGCGTAAGCAGCTTTCTCTGAATGGCTTCATTCCGGATTCCACTAACCAACCTAACGGTTTTGTGAAGGGTAGGTCGTGCCTCACAAACCTTATTGAGTTCTTTGAGAAGGTGGCCAAAGAGGTGGATGAGGGTAAAGTGGTTGATGTGGTATATATGGATTTCAGCAAAGCGTTTGATAAGGTTCCCCATGGTAAGCTTTTGCAGAAAATACGGACACATGAGATTGAGGGTGATTTAGTGGTTTGGATCAGGAATTGGCTAGCTGTAAGAAAACAGAGGGTGGTGGTTGATGGGAAATATTCATCCTGGAGTTCAGTTACTAGTGGTGTACCGCAAGGATCTGTTTTGGGGCCACTGCTGTTTGTCATTATTATTAATGACCTGGATGAGGGCGTAGAAGGATGGATTAGTAAATTTGCGGATGACACTAAAGTCGGTGGAGTTGTAGACAGTGCGGAGGGAAGTGGCAGGTTACAGAGGGACATAGATGAGCTGCAGAGCTGGGCTGAGAGGTGGCAAATGGAGTTTAATGTGGAAAAGTGTGAGGTGATTCACTTTGGAAGGAGTAACAGGAATACAGAGTACTGGGCTAATGGTAAGATACTTGGCAGTGTGGATGAACAGAGGGATCTGGGTGTCCATGCGCATAGATCCCTGAAAGTTGGCACCCAGGTTGATAGGATTGTTCAATAGGCGTACGGTGTATTAACTTTTATTGGTAGAGGGATTGAGTTTCGGAGCCAGGAGGGCACTCTGCAACTGTACAAAACTCTGGTGCGGCCGCATTTGGAGTATTGCGTACAGTTCTGGTCGCCGTATTATAGGAAAGATAGAAACATAGAAACCCTACAGTGCAGAAGGAGGCCATTCGGCCCATCGAGTCTGCACCGACCGCAATCCCACCCAGGCCCTACCCCCACACATTTTACCCGCTAATCCCTCTAACCTACGCATCCCAGGACTCTAAGGGACAATTTTTAACCTGGCCAATCAACCTAACCCGCACATCTTTGGACTGTGGGAGGAAACCGGAGCACCCGGAGGAAACCCACGCAGACACGAGGAGAATGTGCAAACTCCACACAGACAGTGACCCGAGCCGGGAATCGGACCCTGGAGCTGTGAAGCAGCAGTGCTAACCACTGCGCTGCCGTGGAAGTGTTGGAAAGGATGCAGAGGAGATTTACCAGGATGTTGCCTGGTATGGTGGGAAAATTGTATGAGGAAAGGCTGAGGGGCTTGAGGTTGTTTTCGTTAGAGAGAAGGCGGCTAAGAGGTGACTTAATAGAGGCATACAAGATGATCAGAGGATTAGATAGGGTGGATAGTGAGAGTCCTTTTCCTCGGATGGTGATGGCTAGCACGAGGGGACATAGCTTGAAATTGAGGGGTGAGAGATATAGGATAGATGTTAGAGGTAGGTTCTTTACTCAGAGAGTAGTAAGGGCGTGGAATGCCCTGCCTGCAGCAGTAGTGAACTCGTCAACATTAAGAGCATTCAAATGGTTATTGGATAAACATATATGGATGATATTGGAATAGTGTAGATTAGAGGGGCTTTAGATTGGTTCCACTGGTCGGCGCAACATCGAGGGCCGAAAGGCCTGTACTGCGCTGTTATGTTCTATGTTCTATCGCGAAGAGTACCATAGAAATCATAGAAACCCTACAGTACAGAAAGAGGCCATTCGGCCCATCGAGTCTGCACTGATCACGATCCCACCCAGGCCCTACCCCCATATCCCTAGAAATGGAGGAAGTGGAAACTGTACTGTTGGTGGAGTGACTCTCTTAATTAAGGATGACAGTACAATACTGTGAGATGACCTTCGTTCTAAAGCTCAAGACATTGAATCAGTTCGGGAAATTATAAAAAATAAGCAAAAGTAAGCAGTTTACAGGCTCCCGAGCAGTACTACACCATGGGACAAGGCACACAAAGAAATAATTGAAACTTATAAGAAAGGTACAAGAATAATCATGGGTGATTTTTATCAACATATTGTTTGGATGAATCAGATTAGCAAAGCTAGCCTTAAAGATGTGTTCTTAGCGGTTTTGGGACAGTTTTTTAGAGCAGTACATTCCAGAGCCAACCAGAAGGCAGGCTGTTTTAAATCTGGTAACGTGCAGTGAGCCAGGTGTAATTAATGATCCAGTCTAGCAGCTATGCCCTTTTGGTCTGTAGTGGTGCTACCGAGCCACTCTTGGTGATGGACATTGAAGTCCCCCCACCCAGAGTACATTCTGCACCCTGGCCACCCTCAGTGCTTCCTTCCAGTGATGTTCAGCTTGGAGGAATGCTATTTATCAACTGAAGGGGGTGTGGGGTGGTGGTAATCAGCAGATTTTCTTGCCCAAATGCTGCGATACAGAGGGAGCTGGAGCTGGGTGCACCTGCATGTGACTCTCAAAATGTTAGCATGCAGATACAGCACATAATAAAGGAGGCAAATGCTTTTATTGCAGGGGGAATGGAGTACAAGAGTAAGGAAGGCTTGCTGTAGTTGTACAGGGTACTAATGAGACTACATCTAGAATGCTGCATGTAGTTTTGGTCTCCTTACTTAAAGATGAAAGCACTTGCAATGGTGGCAACTCGGAGAAGCTTCATAAGGTTGATTGCTTGAATGAAGAGATTGTTTTATGAGAAAAAGTTGAGCATCGAAATTCTCTGCTCCAGAGAGCAGTGGAGGCTGGGTTGTTTCAGGCTTATTAGACAGATTTTTGATCTACAAGAAAGGCAAGGGCTTGTGTACCTCCAAGCATCACACCAATTCGCAA
Source organism: Mustelus asterias (assembly GCF_964213995.1). NCBI lineage: Eukaryota > Metazoa > Chordata > Chondrichthyes > Carcharhiniformes > Triakidae > Mustelus > Mustelus asterias. The sequence continues at coordinate 73,200,969 of NC_135804.1, read as the reverse complement.
TACTTTGCTCGCCTTCGTAAGGTCGCCACGAACTGTGAAATGCTTTTGCCTTCCTCTTCATATTCTTAAGGTCTCAGTATTTTAGAACATAGAACAGTACAGCACAAAACAGGCCCTTCGGCCCACGATGTTGTGCCGAGCTTTGTCTGAAACCCAAATCAAGCTATTTCCTCCCTATCATCCCGAAGTACTCCATGTGCCTATCCAATAGCTTCTTAAATGTTACTAAAGTTTCTGACTCCACTATCCCTGCAGGCAGTCCATTCTACACCCCAACCACTCTCTGAGTAAAAAACCTACCTCGGACATCCTTCCTATATCTCCCACCATGAACCCTATAGTTATGCCCCCTAGTTACCACTCCATTCACCCGAGGAAATAGTCTTTGAACGTTCACTCTATCTATCCCCCTCATCATCTTATAAACCTCTATCAAGTCTCCTCTCAACCTCCTCCGCTCCAAAGAGAAAAGCCCAAGTTCCCTCAACCTTTCCTCATAAGACCTACCCTCCAAACCAGGCAGCATCCTGGTAAATCTCCTTTGCACTCTTTCCGGTGTCTCCACATCCTTCTTATAGTGAGGTGACCAGAACTGCACACAATATTCCAAATGTGGTCTCACCAAGGTCCTGTGCAGTTGCAGCATAACCCCACGGCTCTTAAACTCAAACCCCCTGTTAATAAACGCCAACACACTATAGGCCTTCTTCACGGCTCTATCCACTTGAGTGGCAACCTTCAGAGGTCTATGGATATGAACCCCAAGATCTCTCTGTTCCTCCACATTCTTCAGAACCCTACCTTTGACCCTGTAATCCACATTTAAATTTGTCCTACCAAAATGAATCACCTCGCATTTGTCAGGGTTAAACTCCATTTGCCATTTTTCAGCCCAGCTTTGCATCCTATCTATATCTCTCTGCAGCCTACAACAGCCCTCCACCTTATCCACTACTCCACCAATCTTGGTGTCATCAGCAAATTTACTGATCCACCTTTCAGCCCCCTCCTCCAAGTCATTTATAAAAATGACAAATAGCAGAGGACCAAGCACTGATCCCTGTGGCACTCCGCTGGTAACCGGTTTCCAGTCCGAAAATTTTCCATCCACCACCACCTTCTGTCTTCTGTTAGATAGCCAGTTACCTATCCAATCGGCCAAACTTCCCTCTATCCCACACATCCTTACTTTCTTCATAAGCCATAAAATCCATGTATATGACATCAACTGCACTACCTTCATCTACATACTTAGTTACCTCCTCAAAAAATTCTATCAAATTTGTGAGGCAAGACTTGCCCTTCACAAATCCATGCTGACTATCCCGGATTAAGCTGCATCTTTCTAAATGGTCGTAAATCCTATCCCTGAGGACCTTTTCCATCAACTTACCGACCACCGAAGTAAGACTAACCGGCCTATAATTACCAGGGTCATTTCTATTCCCTTTCTTAAACAGAGGAACCACATTCGCCACTCTCCAGTCCTCTGGCACCACCCCCGTGGACAGTGAGGACGCAAAGATCAATGCCAAAGGCTCTGCTATCTCATCCCTTGCCTCCCAAAGACTCCTAGGATATATTTCATCAGGCCCAGGGGACTTATCAACTTTCAGTTTATTCCAAATTGCTAGTACATCTTCCCTCCGAACATCTACTTCCTCCAGCCTATCAGCCTGTGACACCCTCTCTTCCTCAAAAACATGGCCCCTCTCCTTGGTGAACACCGAAGAAAAGTATTCATTCATCACCTCTCCTATCTCTTCTGACTCATGTAAGTGAGGTTTTGCTGCACGTAAGCTTTTAAAACTTGACATAATTTTCTCATGGTTATGCCATCTTCCCAAACTGCCCTATTTCTATGTTTTACCTGTTTATAATCAGACAAATTCCAACCAAGGTAAAACATTAATTTTTTTTTGTTAGATTTTAACAGTTAGTATTCTGGTTGGAAACATTGGGTAAAATTTGCCTACTGTGGATGGGTTGAAGAATTTGATGGGACCAGGAAAAGGTCTCATTGACTTTGTGCATGAATTTCAGGTCAGTTGATTAATTCTTGTTATAGAGTCAGAACTGTAGAGCACAGAAAAGACCCTTCAGCCCATCAAGTCTGCACTGACAATAACTATCACTGAAGTCACACTAATCCCATTTTCTCACACTTGTTCCATATCCTTGAATGTTAGGATGTTTCAAAGGCTCAAGCAAATAATTTTTAAAGTATTCGTGAAGTCGGTAAAAATACCTCTTGAGGCTGGTATGAGTCAAAATAGAGTAGGCTTTATTCTCACAAGCTTATTGGAGAACTTGACCCCTTGAAAGCGGATGCCAAAGTTCTCTCTGAACACAAGAAGTGTGGACCTTTATACATCAGGGTTCCCAATACAAGTCATGAAGCAAAGTCCAGTTAACAGTCCTTGATCATAAATTATAGTTCCTTTAACAGCTTCTGATAGTCTCTGGATCATGGTTAGAGACAATCTGGTATCCTTGGGTCATAAAGCACAATTCTCCTGGTAGTTGTAGTCAAGGTGCCACCTCTGGTCCCCTGCTCTTCCCACGGTTTTTCCTTTGAAGTGACTGTGTGCGATTGCAGCTGTCCCAGTGGGAGTCCTCCTTCAAACGGCCGTTCTCGCACTCTACCATTTGGTAGCTGCTTCCTTTGTTTAAATCATACACAAGCCTACGGAAAAAGTAAGACTTACAACCCTACATCTACATTTAACTGTCTGTTTTATCAGAATGATATAAACAAGCAAGGGAACCATGAACAAATGGCTTATACTACTAAAAGTTAAAGATGAAACCAAGAACAAATGGCTTGTGCTACTAAAAGTTAAAGATGAAAGACATGAACAAATGGCCTATACTACTACCAGGAGCAATATAAACAATGGGGAGACTAGCCATAAGGAAGGGTTATGTTTGTGATACATTCCAGGTACAAAGTTCAACCTTTTAGGTACAAAATACATTGAGTACAAAAAAAAACACTAACCCTTTCCCTTTTTCAATTAGTTTTAAGTGTTCGTAACCTAATAATCTTACAAACACATCTAGTTCACTAATTGACTCTATAACTCTCTCTATGACTCTAATTCCTTCAGTCTGGCCTACATGTGACTCCAAACCCACAGCAATGTGGCTGATTCTCAGTTGCTCTCTGAAATGGTCTAGCAAGCCACCCAATTTATCAAACTGCTCCCGAAAAGTCAAAAAGGATGGACCACTTGGCATTGACTTATGCACCAAAAATGACAACAGCAAACACAGCCCTGTGAACCCTGCAATGTCGTCCTTACTGACATTTAGGCCCTTGTGCCAAACTGGAAGAGCTGTCTCAGACTAGTTAAGCAACAGCCTGACAGTTGTACTCACAAAATCATACCTTACAGATAATGTCCCAGACATTATCCCATCACCATTGCTGGGTCTTTCCTGTCCCACTGACAGCACAGTAGTAAATAGTCAGGAGGGAGTTGCCCTGGGAGTTCTCAAAATTGACTCCAGACCCCATGAAGTCTCATGGCACCAGGTCAAACATGGGCAAGGAAACCGCCTGCTAATTACTACGTACCGTTCCCGCTCAACTGATGAATCAGTACACCTCCATGTGGAACATCACTTGGAGGAAGCACTGAGAGTGGCAAAGGTGCATAATGTACTCTGAGTAGGGGATTTCAATGTCCATCACCAAGAGTGGCTCAGTAGTATCACCACAGACTGAGCTGGCCCGGTCCTAAAGGAATAGCTGCTAGAACGGGACTGTGGCAGGTGGTGAGGGAACCAATAACTGGGAAAAACATGCTTGCCCTCATCATCACCAACCTGTCTGCTGCAGATGCATTGTTCATGACAGTATTGGTAAGAATGACCACCGCACAGTCCTTGTGGAGACAAAGTCTCATCTTTATTTTGAGAATGCCCTCCATCGTGTTGTGTGGCATTACCACCATGCTAAATGGGTTAGACTTCGAACAGGTCTAACAACTGAAGAACGGGCATCCATGAACTGATGTGGACCACCAGAAGCAGCAGAATTGTATTCGATCACAATCTGTCACCTCATCACCCAGCATATCCTCCACTCCAGCATTACCATCAAGCCAGAGGATCAATCCTGCTTCAAAGAAGAGTGCATGAGGGCATGTCAGGAGCAACACCAATGAGGTATCAACCTGGTAAAGCTACAACATAGGACCAAACAGTATAAGCAGCAAATAATAGACAGAACTAAGCGATTCCACAACCAACTGATCAAATCTAAGCTCAGCAGTCCTGCCACTTCCTGCCATGAATGGTGGTAGACAAACTCACTGGAGCAGGCAGTTCCACAAATATCCCGACCCTTAATGATGGAGGAGCCCAGCACATCACTGTAAAGATAGGGCTGACCCATTTGTTACAATCTTCAGCCAGAAGCGCCAAGTGGATAATACATCTCTGTCTCCTCCAGAGGCCCCGAACAGAGGTGTCAGTCTTCATCCAATTGGATCACTCCAGGTGATATCAAGAAATGGCTGAAGGCACTGGATACTACAACGGCTATGGGTGCTGACAGCTTTCTGGCAATAGTACTGAAGAGTTGTGCTTCAGAACTTGCAGCTCCCCTAGTTAAGCTACTCCAGTACAGTTACAACACTGCCATCTATTCATCCGCCATTTCCTTATTCTCTATTATTAGCTCCCCATTAGAAACATAGAAAAACTACAGCACAATACAGGCCCTTCAGCCCACAAAGTTGTGCCGAACATGTCCCTACCTTAGCGATTACTAGGCTTACCTATCTTACTCAGTTCCATGTACTTATCTAAAAGTCTCTTAAAAGACCCTATCGAATCCGCCTCCACCACCATTGCTGGCAGCCCATTCCACGCGCCCACCATCCTCTGAGTGAAAAACTTACCCCTGACATCTCCTCTGTACCTACTCCCCAGCACCTTAAACCTGTGTCCTCTTGTGGCAACCATTTCAGCCCTAGGAAAAAGCCTCTGACTGTCCACTCAATCAATACCTCTCAACATCTTATACACCTCTATCAGGTCACTCCTCATCCTTCGTCTCTCCAAGGAGAAAAGGCCAAGCTCACTCAACCTATCCTCAAAAGGCATGCTCCCCAACCCAGGCAACATCCTTGTAAATCTCCTCTGCACCCTTTCTATGACTTCCACATCCTTCCTGTAATGAGGCGACCAAAACTGAGCACAGTACTCCAAGTGTGGTCTGACCAGGGTCTTCTATAGCTGCAACATTATCTCACGACTCCTAAACTCAATTCCTCGATTGATGAAGGCCAGTACACCATACGCCTTCTTAACCACAGCCTCAACCTGCACAGCTGCTTTGAGCGTCCTATGAACTCGGACCCCAAGATCCTTCTGACCTTCCACACTGCCAAGAGTCCTACCATTAATATTATATTCCGCCATCCGATTTGACCTGTCAAAATGAACCACCTCATATTTATCTGGGTTAAACTCCATCTGCCACTTCTCCGCCCAGTCTTGCATCCTATCAATGTCTTACTGCAACTTCTGACATCCCTCCACACTATCCACAACACCTCCAACCTTTGTGTCATCAGCAAACTTACCAACCCATCCCTCCACTTCCTCATCCAGGTCATTTATAAAAATCACAAAGAGTAAGGGTCCCAGAACAGATCCCTGGGGCACTCCACTGGTGACCGACCTCCATTCAGAATATGACCCATCTATAACCACTCTTTGCCTTCTGTGGGCAAGCCAGTTCTGGATCTACAATGCAATGTCCCCATTGTCTCTTTCTAGAGGACCAACATTCTTTTTTATGTTTAAATACCTGTAGAAACTCTTGCTATCCATTTTTACATTCCTAACCAGCTTTTTTCTTTATATTTTGACCAATCATCTGACTTTCCACTCATCTTGCACAGTTCATGATTTTTCTTAAGTTTGGTACTTTCCTTAACTTATTTATCAACTACGGAAGGTGGGTCTTCCCTTAGAATATTTCTTTATAATTGTGTTGAGGTACGGACCAGAAACTCCAAAATATGTTATGAAGCCTGACTCGACCCCAACAGTTTTTCTATTTTGGCATTAGTGAGAGGATAAGGTGTTTCATTCCAGGTCTGATTCTACTGACACACGAGGAAGATTTTATCAAAACGAACTTGATTTAACAATACAGTTTAACTGTAACAAATGAATTAGCTTAACTTTTACCAATTAAAATATTTAAACATGACTTAACTGCTAGTCTATCTCTATTAGTACCAATTCAAACAAATTTACTCGAATAGACTTAAACTCCTCTTCAAAACCAGTTAGCAACACACAGGCTGACATTCTGGTGCTTGGACTGCCAGTCCTCAAGCCTCCAGGATATCTCTGGCAAGCAAGATAGAGAAGGGAGATCAATTTTTTTTTAACAGAATCCTCACAAAACAATCCTTTCAGCCCATCAAGCCTGCACCAACAACAATCCCCATAACTCACATATTTACCCTGCTGATCCCCCTGACACTATGGGGCAATTTAGCGTGGCCAATCAACCTAACCCCCACATCTTTGGAGTGTGTGAGGAAACCGGAGTACTTGGAGGAAACTACACAGACACGGGGAGAACACGTGAACTCCATACAGTCAGTCACCCGAGAGCGGAATTGAACATGGGTCCCTGTCTCTGTGAGGCAGCAGTGCTAACCACTGTGCCATCATTCAGTCCTGGAAGGATTCTCCTAGATGGTCCCAAACAGCAGCCTCCAGAGAGAAAGAGAGACCCTCTTGCTTTTTTCAGAACCTGGCAGTAACTGCCTGATGTTTCCTGTAAACTTAGCTCTACCCCTTAAGCACTTGACTGTCTCTATCAATCAACCTAATCAAAACTCTGTGCTGAAACCCCCAGGGGAGAAAACAAGTAAACACAAATACATTAACTCAGATTAAACAAACACCTCATGAACTAAGATCAATTATTATTGTGGATTCTCAGCATGGACCTGCATGTTTTCTCAGACAAATCAGCATCTTGTAAAATGGAGCTGACTTTTAAACATACCCCTTACAAGAGATTTGACCTACATATATTTTTAAAGGCACAATATCATCACAGTAGGAATATACTTATTCTGAGCATTCTGAAATATCCCTTTAAATAATGTCTGCCACCGTTTCTCTATTGATCTATTCTCTCATGTAGTATCCCAGTTCCCTTCAGCAAGCTCAGCTTTCAGACCCACATAGTTGCTCTTATTTAAGTTCAAAGTATTATTCTTAGACCCACTCTTCTTCTTTTCAGGCTGAATGTAAAATTCAATCATATTGTGGCCGCTGCTATCTTGGCTGTCTTCACTCTTTCGTAATTAATTAACCATATCACATTACACAATACTGTTGCGAAGTTGAGTAATTGCAGATTGGTGTTTGTAAAGTTGTAAGATGTGAAGAAAAAAAGCATTGCATGGTCCCTTTAAGAGGGTGGTGCTTTTACTATTGCTTAGAAAAAAATTTTTTAAAAAGCAAGTACAGATAGAATGCCCAAAGTAAAACATTTGTATCAGAAGGTCAAGCAGCAGGGTTACCAAGACAACAGGTTTTCAGGCATTTGAGTTTTTGAATTCAGCCAATCAAATTTGAACCAGGCACTGAGACACCAAAGACCTGTTAAATTTAAATTCGATGGTTTTGGCAAATGAGGACCAATCCTATTGTGGGGAATAGTGATATGTCATCACAGATGTAAAAGGGAGGGAGCAGTGCGACAAAAGGAGAGAGCAACTGCCATCTGCCACAGCTCATAGCTATTAGCTCAAAGCCTCCTCTCGATAGAAAAGGTACCAAAGTAGAAAGAAGTTCCATTCAGAAGAATTAACAGAAGAGGCCCAGGATATTCCAGAAGAGACAAAACCTGGTTGTAATTTAGAGAATGACTAAAATTCTATTTTTTTTGTTAATAAGTGGGAATTGTATTGATCTGAACAGCATTCCATTAGCATCTTGATTTATTCGGTTTGTTAATAGTTTAGTTAACTTGTTCACTGTTAGATAAATAAATTGTTACTTGTTGACTTTAGAGAGACTGTCAGGGAGTTATTTTGATTTAACCATGAAAAGTTACTGAAGAGCAGATCATACCACTTCACACTCACTTCTACAGATTGTGAGGCGAGGTATTCCTCTTTGAGTGGTTAGGGTGTTAATTCTCAGAGGGGGGATCCATCGCCGCTTCATAACACCAAGTTGAATATAACCTGCTATCTGGTTGGTTGCAGAATGTGCTGCTCTGAGCCTCTGGGGGTGATCTTGAGATGTGGAGATGCGACGATTCTGCGCTGTTGTGTATCCTGAAGACTCCACCCACCCCTCACCCCCTCACCTGATAGCATGAAACACGTCCACTTATTTTTTGTGACAATGTGTGGTAAGATCTGGATAGGAAACCAACCTTGATGATCTTGAGCCCATGCTTGCAATCCACGGGAATGGCGGCGGAGGCGCAAGATCCAGCAAAACCTGAAAGTCGTGGCTTTGGCCAACGACATAATTCGGTTCATGCCCACAATGGGTGTGAACCTAACTTAAATACATCTCTGTACATATTATTAAAGACCCCCCTCCATCTGCTGTGTATGAATAAGTCTCACAACACCGGGTTAAAGTCCAACAGGTTTATTTGGAATCACAAGTTTCGGAGCACTGCTCCTCCTTCACATGAGTGGAGGTTAGTTCACAAACACAGCATATATATAGGCAAAGACACGATTGCAAGATAATTACAGATTGGAATGTGAAGAATGGTTGGAGTGTGAGGCTTTACAGGTAATCAAATCTTTACAGGTACGAACAGTGTGCATGGAGAGAGGATAATCACAGATTAAAGAGGTGTGAATTGTCTCAAACCAGGACAGTTAATAGGATTTTGCAAATCCAGGCAGTATCATAGGGGTTACAAGGAGGGTGACATGAGCCCAAGATCCCAGTTGAGGCTGTCCTCATGCGTGCAAAACATGGCTATCAGTTTCTGCTTGACGATTCTGCGCTGTTGTGTATCCTGAAGACTCCACCCACCCCCCACCACCTCACCTGATAGCATGAAACACGTCCACTTATTTTTTGTGACAATGTGTGGTAAGATCTGGATAGGAAACCAACCTGTTTCTCTGGAGAGAAACACACCGTTTTTCCTTTTGGAACACCCTGCCATTGTTTGGTAAGATTTCACCCACTATCTCAAAAACTTCTATGAACTCTTCATTCAGGCCAATCTGATTTTTCCAGTTTATATGTAGATTAAAGGTACACATGTTTATTGCCATCCTGTTATCACAAACACTTGTCCTACATTGCTAATCACATTACTGGGACACTCATCCTGTGATATGCCTTTTGAAATGCTGGTGGCTTTTATCTGTTAGTTTTGTTACCTTCTTGATATTGCTTATTACTATTTGATTTGATTTGTTATTTGTCACATGTATTGGGAGACAATGAAAAATATTGTTTCTTGCATGTTATACAGACATAGGTTGGCCTGAATGGGTACATGGGACTGGGATATTATAGCTCTTACTGAAACGTGGCTAAGGGAGGGGCAGGACTGGCAGCTCCATGTTCCAGGGTACAGATGCGACAGGAAAGATAGAACAAGAGGTAAGAGAGGAGGGGGAATTGCATTTTTGATTAGGGAGAACATCACGGCAGCACTGAGAGGGGATATATCCAAAAGTTCTCCCACTGAGTCTATATGGGTAGAACTGAGAAATAAGAAGGGAGAGATCACTTTGATAGACTTGTACTGCAGGCCCCCAGATTGTCAGTGGGAATTTGAGGAGCAAATATATAAGATTACAGATGGTTCCAAGAAAATTTTAGGGTGGTAATAGTAGGGGACTTTAACTTTCCCAACATTGACTGGGACAACCATTGTATTAGGAGCCTGGATGGAGAGAAATTTGTTGAGTGTGTTCAGAAGGAATTTCTCATTCAGTATGTGGATGGCCAGACTGGAGAGGAGGCAAAACCTGACTGCCCCTTTGGAAATAAGGAAAGGTAGATGACAGAAGTGTTACTGAGGGATCACTTTGGGACCAGTGACTATAATTATATTAGTTTTAAGATAGCTATGGAGAATGATAGGTCTGGCCCAAAAGTTAAAATTCTAAATTGGGGTAAGGCCAATTTTGATGGTATTAGACAGGAACTTTCAAAAGTTGATTGGGGGAGTCTGTTAGCAGGCAAAGGGACGGCTGGTATGTGGGGGGCTTTCAAAAGTGTGTTAACCAGGGTTCAGGATAAGCACATTCCTTTGAGAGTAAAGCGCAAGGCTGGTAGAAGTAGGGAACCCTGGATGACTCGGGATATTGAGGCCCTGGTCATAAACAAGAAGGAGGCATATGACATGCATAGGCAGCTGGGATCAAATGAATCCCTTGAAGAGTATAGAGATTGTCAGAGTAAAGTTAAGAGAAAAATCAGGAGGGCAAAAAGCGTCATGAGATTGCTTAGGCAGATAAGGCAAAGGAGAACCAAAGAGCAAAACCCTCCGCTCGACAAGAGGGCACACTCCCTCACTCCCTGTGAATGTCACATCCTCGGCAAACCCCCATGGTGCGCACCATCAGTGAGGCGGCACAGTGGTGAGCACTGGTGCCTCATGGCGCCAGGGAGCCAGGTTCAATTCTGGCCTCGGGTCACTGTCTGTGCGGAGTTTGCACGTTCTCCCCGTGTCTGCGTGGGTTTCCTCCGGGTGCTCCGGTTTCCTCCCACACTCCAAAGATGTGCGGGTTAGGTGGATTGGCCATGCTAAATTGCCCCTTAGTGTCCAAAGATGTGCGGATTAGGTGGATTTTCCATGGTGAATATGTGCGGTTACGGGGATAGGTTAGGGGAGAGGGCCTGGGTAAGATGCTCTGTCAGAGAGTCGGTGCAGACTCGATGGGCTGAATGGCCTCTTCTGCACTGTAGGATTCTATGATTCAATGAATCCGATGATATGAAGCTAGGTAGGAATACAAGCTGTGAGGAGGACACATAGTGGATGTTGGCCTATATCGCAAGGGGGATAGAATATAAAAGCAGAGATGTCTTGCTGCATCTGTACAGGGCATTGGTGAGGCCGCAGCTGGAATACTGTGTGCAGTATTGGCCCCCTTATTTGCGGAAGGATATATTGGCCTTGGAGGGAGTGCAGAGAAGGTTTACCAAGTTGATACCAGACATGAGGGGTGTTGATTATGAGGAGAGACTGAGCAGATTGGGTTTGTATTCGTTGGAATTTAGAAGGCTGAGGGGGGATCTTATAGAGACCTATAAGATAATGAAGGGGCTGGATAGGGTAGAGATGGAGAGATTCTTTCCACTTAGAAAGGAAACTAGAACTAGAGGGCGCAGCCTCAAAATAAAGGGGGGTCAGTTTATGACAGAGTTGAGGAGGAACTTCTTCTCTCAGAGGGTGGTGAATCTCTGGAATTCTCTGCCCATTGAAGTGGTGGAGGCTACCTCTTTGAATATGTTTAAATCACGGATAGATGGATTCCTGATCGGTAAGGGAATTAGGGGTTATAGGGATCAGGCGGGTAAGTGGAACTGATTCACTTCAGATCAGCCATGATCTTATTGAATGGCGGGGCAGGCTCGAGGGGCTAGATGGCCTACTCCTGCTCCTATTTCTTATGTTCTTATGTTCTTAAAGTGACTGCAAAGGGCTACAGGGGGGGTTAAGTGAGTGTGAAACAAGTTGACAGAGTGTAACGTGGGAAAGTGTGAGGTTATTCAGTTTGGTCTTAAACCTGTAATTCAGGGAGGCTTGGGTGTGAGCAAGCAGTGCAGCAAGCAATTAGGAAGGCCAATGGCATGTTGGCCTTTATTGCAAGGGGATCGGTGTGCAGGAATCGCAAAACTTTGCTGCATTTGTACAGGGTTTTGGTGAGAACACATCAGGAATAGTGTATGCAGTTTTGATCTCCACATTTCAGAAAAGATGCAGTTGCACTGGAGCTGGTACAGCGAAGGTTCACTCAGTAGCTCCCTGGGATCACGGAGTGGGATGGGGGGTGGTTTGTCCTATGATGAGAGGCTGAGGAAATTAAACTTTTATTCTCTGGGGGTTTAGAAGAATGAGAGGTGATCCCTTTGAAACGTGCAAAGATTCTGAGTGGATTTGACAGGGTGGGCCCTGAGGGATTGTTTCCTCTGGCCCGGGGGAATCCAAAACACTGGGCACAGTCTCAGGAGAACGATTGAGACGGGGAGAAATGTCTTCACCCAAAGGGCTGTGAATCTTTGGAATTCTCTCCCCGGGGGGGCTGTGGATGTTCAAACAAAAACAGAAAATGCTGGAAAATCCCAGCAGGTCTGACAGGATATGTGGAGAGAGAATAGAGCCGATGTTTTGAGCCTGGGTGACCCTTCATAGGAGCGGCAGGGTGGCACGGTGGGTTAGCTCTGCTGCCTCACAGCGCCAGCGACCTGGGTTCGATTCCCGGCTTGGGTCACTGTGCGGAGTCTGCACGTTCTCCCGTGTCTGCGTGGGTTTCCTCCGGGTGCTCCGGTTTCCTCCCACGCTCCAAAGATGTGCAGGTTAGACGGATTGGCCACGCTAAATTAACCCTAGTGCCAGGGGGATTAGCAGGATAAATGTGTGGGGTTATGGGGATAGGGCCTGGGTGGGATTGTGGTCGGTGCAGACTCGATGGGCTGAATGGCCTCCTTCTGCACTGTAGGGATTCTATGGTTCTTTCTATGGTTCTCCAAATACATAAAGGGCAAAAGAGTAACAAGAGAGAGAATAGGGACTCTTAAGGATCACCAAGGACATCTTTGTGCGGATCCACAAGAGATGGGTGAGATCCTAAATGAATATTTCTCATCAGTATTTACTGTTGAGAAAAGCTAGGGAATGTTGGGGAACTTGAGGAAATAAATAGTGATATCTTGAGGAGTGTACATATTACAGAGAAGGAGGTGCTGGAAGCCTTAAAGCGCATCAAGGTAGATCAATCCCCAGGACATTGTGGGAGGCTAGGGAGGAAATTGTGGGTCCCCCAGCAGAGATATTTGAATCACCGACAGCCACAGGTGAGGTGCCTTAAAATTGGAGGGTAGCAAATGCTGAGCCTTTGTTTAAGAAGGGCTGCAGGAAAAAGCCTGGGAACTATGAGAATTTAAGAGGCATGGTTCGTAGGTTTGCAGATGACACCAAGATTGGTGGTATAGTGGACAGTGAAAGAGGTTATCTAGGATTGGACAATTGGGCCAGTGGGCTGGACCTTGGACAATTGGGCCAGTGGGCTGATGAATGGCAGATGGAGTGAGGTGATGCATTTTGGTAGATCAAATCAGGGCAGGAACTACTCAGTTAATAGAGTCATAGAGGTTTACAGCATGGAAACAGGCCCCTCGGCCCAACTTGTCCACGCCGCCCTTTTTTTTAAAAAAAACCCTAAGCTGATCCCAATTGCCCGCATTTGGCCCATATCCCTCTATACCCATCTTATCCATGTAACTATCTAAATGCTTTTCAAAAGATAAAATTGTACCCGCCTCTACTACTACTTCTGGCAGCTTGTTCCAGACACTCACCACCCTCTGTGTGAAAAAATTGCCCCTCTGGACACTTTTGTATCTCTCTCCTCTCACCTTAAACCTATGCCCTCTAGTTTTAGACTCCCCTACCTTTGGGAAAAGGTATTTACTATCTACCTTGTCTATGCACCGCATTATTTTATAGACCTCTATAAGGTTACCCCTCAGCCTCCTATGCTCCAGAGAAAAAAGTCCCAGTCTATTCAGCCTCTCCATTTAACTCAATCCAGCAAGTCCCGGTAGCATCCTAGTAAATCTTTTCTGCACTCTTTCTAGTTTAATTATATCCTTTCTATAATAGGGTGACCAGAATTGCACACAGTATTCCAAGTATGGCCTTACCAATCTTGTACAACTTCAACAAGACGTCCCAATTCCTGTATTCAGTGTTCTGAACGATGAAACTAAGTATGCCGAATGCCTTCTTCACCACTCTGTCCACCTGTGAGCTATGAACATGTACCCCTTGATCTCTTTGTTCTGTAACTCTCCCCAACACCCTACCATTAACTGAGTAAGTCCTGCCTTGGTTCAATCTACCAAAATGCATCACCTCGCATTTGTCTAAATTAAACTCCATGTGCCATTCGTCAGCCCACTGGCCCAATTGATCAAGATCCCATTGCAATTGGAGATAACTTTCTTCACTGTCCACTATGTCACCAATCTTGGTGTCATCTGCAAACTTACTAACCATGCCCCCTATATTCTCATCCAAATCATGAATATAAATGACAAATAACAGTGGGCCCAGCACTGATCCCTGAGGCACACCGCTGGTCACAGGCCTCCAGTTTGAGAAACAACACTCTACAACCACCCTCTGGCTTCTGTCAAGAAGCCAATTTTGTATCCATTTAGATACCTCACCCTGGATCGTGTGAGATTTAACTTTATGCAACAATCTACCATGCGGTACCTTGTCAAAGGCCTTGCTAAAGTCCATGTAGACAACATCAACTGCACTGCCCTCATCTACCTTCTTGGTTACCCCTTCAAAAAACTCAATTAAATTTGTGAGACATGATTTTCCACTCACAAAGCCATGCTGACTGTCTCTAATCAGTCCTTGCGTTTCTGAATGCCTGTAGATCCTGTCTCTCAAAATACCTTCCAACAATTTACCCACCACAGATGTGAGGCTCACTGGCCTGTAGTTCCCAGGCTTTTCCCTACAGCCCTTTTTAAACAAAGGCACAACATTTGCCACTCTCCAATCTTCAGGCACCTCACCCATGACTATTGATGATTCAAATATCTTGGCTAGGGGACCCGCAATTTCCTCCCTAGCCTCCCACAACGTCCTGGGATATACTTCATCAGGTCCTGGGGATTTATCTACCTTGATGCGCTTTAAGACTTCCAGCACCACCTTCTCTGTGATATGTACACTCCTCAAGACATCACTATTTATTTCCCCAAGTTCCCTAACATCCATGCTTTTCTCAACAGTAAATACTGATGAGAAATATTCATTTAGGATCTCACCCATCTCTTGTGGATCCTCACAAAGCTGTCCTTGATGATCCTTAAGAGGCCCTACTCTCTCCCTTGTTACTCTTTTGCCCTTTATGTATTTGTAGAAGCTCTTTGGATTCTCCTTTGCCTAATCTGCCAAAACAATTTTGTGTCCCCTTTTTGCCCTCCTGATTTCTCTCTTAACTCTACTCCTACACCTGCTATACTCTTCAAGAGATTCACTTGATCCCAGCTGCCTATGCATGTCATGTGCCTCTTTCTTCTTCTTGACCAGGGCCTCAATATCCCGAGTCATCCAGGGTTCCCGACTTCTGCCAGCCTTGCCCTTCACTCTAAGAGGAATGTGTTTAACCCTGATTAGCACACTTTTGAAAGCATACCACTTACCAGACGTCCCTTTGCCTTCCCACAGACTCCCCCAATTAACTTTTGAAAGTTCCTGCCTGATACCATCAAAATTGGCCTTGCCCCAATTTAGAATTTTAACTTTCGGGACAGACCTATCATAATGGTAGGGCATTGGGGAGAGTTATAGAACAAAGAGATCTTGGAGTACGGATTCATAGCTTCTTGAAAGTGGTGTCAAAGGTGGACAGGGTGGTGAAGAAGGCATTCAGTTTCATTGGTCAGAACATTGAATACAGGGATTGGGACGTCTTGTTGAAGTTGTACAAGACATTGGTAAGGCCACACTTGGAATACTGTGTACAGTTCTGGTCACCCTATTATAGAGAGGATATTATTGAACTAGAAAGAGTGTGGAAAAAATTTACTAGGGTGCTACCGGGACTTGATGTTTTGAGTTAGACTGGAACTTTTTTCTCTGGAGCATAGGAGGCTTAGGGGTGATCTTTTGAAGTCCATAAAATAATGAGGGGCATAAATCAGCTAGACAGTCAATATCTTTTGCCAAAGGTAGGGGAGTCTAAACTAGAGGGCATAGGTTTAAGGTGAGAGGGGAGAGATACAAAAGGGTCCAGAGGAGCAATTGTTTTATACAGAGGGTGGTGAGTGTCTGGAACAAGCTGCCAGAGATGATAGTAGAGGCGGGTACAATTTTGCCTTTTAAAAAGCATTTAGACAGTTACATGGGTAAGATGGATATCGAGGGATATGGGCCGAATGCGGGCAATTGGGACTAGCTTAGGGGTTTAAAAAAAAGGGGCTGCATGGACAAGTTGGGCTGAAGTGCCTGTTTCCATGCTGTAAACCTATGACTCCACCAATTTTTGAGTCATCAGCGAAATTGCTCATCAAATCAGCTACATTTTCCTCCAAATCATTTATATGTACTGTGAACAACAAACGTCCCAGAACTGATCCCTGTAGAACACTGCTAGTGATGTGGAGATGCCGGCGTTGGACTGGGGTAAACACAGTAAGAAGTTTAACAACACCAGGTTAAAGTCCAACAGGTTTATTTGGTAGCAAAAGCCACACAAGCCACACCGGGATATTGGGTTTATGTCACACTATTTCACATAAATATTTCTGCTTTTTTCCTCCTGAGTCTTTATCATGCGATCCTAGAATCAGAATTTATGTCACACTATTTGTAACTCCCACAGTTGCGTGGACCTGCAGAGTTTCACTGGCTGTCTTGTCTGGAGACAATACACATCTTTTTAGCCTGTCTTGATGCTCTCTCCACTCCCATTGTTTTGTTTCTTAAAGACTGGATTAGTTGTAAGTATTCGCATTCCAACCATTATTCATGTAAATTGAGTCTGTGTCTTATAAGTTCTGTTTGTGAACAGAATTCCCACTCACCTGAAGAAGGGGCTCAGAGCCTCGAAAGCTTGTGTGGCTTTTGCTACCAAATAAACCTGTTGGACTTTAACCTGGTGTTGTTAAACTTCTTACTGTGAACACTGCTAGTCACAGCCTTCTATTCAGAAAAGCACCCCTCTACTGCTACCCTCTGTCTTCTATGGCCAAGTGTGTTCTGTATCCACCTTGCCAGCTCTTCTCTGATCCCGTGTGACTTAATCTTTTGTACCAGTCTACCATGAGGTACTTTGTCAAAGGCTTTACTGAAGTCCATACAACATCCACTGCCTTTCCCTCATCTGTCATCTTCGTCACTTCCTCGAAAAACTCGATCAAGTTAGTGAGGCACGACCTCCCCTTTATAAAACCATGCTGTTCTGTTACTGATAAGTCCATTTGTTTCCAAATGTGAGTAAACCCTGTCCCTAAGAATCTTTTCCAATAGTTTCCCTACCACTGACGTAAGGCTCACCGGCCTAAAATTTCCTGGATTATCCCTGCTGCCCTTCTTAAACAATGGAACACATCGGCTATCTTCCAGTCCTCTGAAACTTCACCTGTAGCCAATGAGGATACATCAGTTACCTTTATTGATATTCAGGACGCTGGTCTCAGAATCAAATACTCATTATCCACCTTGATAAAGAATTCTATCATATTATGGTCACTCATCCCCAAGGACTCTCTCACAACTAGATTGCCAACTGATCCTTTCTCATTGCTCAATACTCTGTCCAAATTGGCCTGTTCCCTTGTTGGTTCTTCAACATATTGGTCCAGAAAACCATCCTGTAAACGGTCCAGAAAACCATCCTGTAAACACTCCCGAAATTCCTCCTCTATTGTACTGTGACTAATTTGACCCTCCCAATCTATATGCAGATTAAAGTCGCCCGTAATCACAGATGTTCCTTTGACACAGGCCTCTCTGATTTCCTGTATAATACTGTTTCCAATGTTACCACTACGGTTTGGTGGTCTCTATACCACACCCACAAATGTTTTTGCCACTTTTTGTTTCGACCCACACAGATTCCATATCATCATAGATCATGGAATCCTACAGTGTAGAAGAAGGCCATTCGGCCGAACAAGTCTACACCGACCACAATCCTACCCAGGCCCTATCCCCATACATTTATCCGAGCTAGTCCCCCTGACAATAAGGGGCAATTTAGCATGGCCAGTCCACCTAACCCGAACATCTTTGGACTGTGGGAGGAAACCCACGCAAACACAGGGAGAACGTGCAAACTCCACACAGACAGGGACCCAAGCTGGGAATCGAACCTAGGTCCCTTGCGCTGTGAGGCAGCAGTGCTAACTAGAGTGCCACTGTACCGCCCTAAAGGGAAACAGAGAAAGGAAACTGACATAGAATCATAGAATCCCTACAGTGAAGAAGCAGGCCATTGGGCCCATCGAGCCTGCCCCGACAATAATCCCACCCAGCCCCATCCCCATAACCCCTGCTAATCCCCCAGACACTTGAGGGGCAATTTAGCATGGCCAATCCACCTAGCCTGCACATCTTTGGACTGTGGGGGAAAACCGGAGCACCCGGTGGAAACCCACGTAGACACAGGGAGAACATACAAACTCCACACAGACAGTGACCGAGGCCGGAATTGAACCTGGGTCCCTGGTGCTGTGAGGCAGCAGTGCTGTGTGGTGCTGTACCACCGTGCCACCCATATGCCACAGATATCTTTCAATATTGTATCAACATCTTCTTTAATCAACAATGCAACTCCACCCCATTTTCCTTTCCATCTGTCCTTCCTAAACATTGAATAGCGCTCAATGTTTAGTTTCCATCCTTGGTCACCTTGGAGTCACGTCTCCATAGTGCCAACCATTTCATACCCCTTTGCATCTATCTGTGCAACTAATTCATCCATTTTGTTTCAAATGCTCCGAGCATTCAGATACAAAACTTTAAGGTGAGCCCTTTTAATGTTTCTTGTCATGTTCCTACTTTTTAAAAAATCTGTCCTTATCTGACTCTGGCCCTTGATTTCTCTGCCTATTACTTTTCTTATCCTCCTTACCGTCATTTTAATTTCTCTTCATGTGGAGATGCTGGCGTTAGACTGGGGTGGGCACGTCTCACAACACCAGGTTAAAATCAACAGGTTTATTTGGTATCACTAGCTTTCAGAGCACTGCTCCTTCATTAGGTGAGTCCTTCATCTGATGAAGGAGCAGCGCTCCGAAAGCTCATGATACCAAATAAACCTGTTGGACTTTAAACTGATGTTGTAAGACTTCTCACTTAATTTCCCATGCTCTGAATCCTTGCAAAAGTTCCCATCCCCCTGCCATATTTGTTGAACACCCCCCACCAGACATCAATACAATCCTGCCGAGCTGTAACCCATCCAGTTTATACAGGTCCAACCTTCCACAGAAGCGGTCCCAATGCCCCAAAAATCTGAAACACTCCCCCTCACACCATCTTTTCAGTCCTATACTGCTGTTTCTACTCTGTCTGGCAAGTAGCACTGGCACTGGTCCTGAGATCGCTACCTTTGAGGTCCAACTTTTCAGCTTGCTTCCTAGCTCCCTATATTCTACTTTTAGGACCTCAGCCCTTTTTCTACCCATGTTGTTTGTCCCAATGTGTACTGTGATCACTGGCTGTTCACCCTCTCCCTTCAGAATGTCCTGCAGCCTCTCCAAGACATGCCTGATCCTAGCACCAGGGAATCAACATATCGTCCTGAAGTCTCGTTTGCAGTCACAGAAACGCTTATCTATCCCCCTTATAATTGAATCCCCTGGAACAATTGCATTCTCTCACTTTTTAGCCCTCCCCTCTGCAGCAGAACTAACCATGGTGCAAAGGATTTGGCTGTTGCTGTTTTGCCCTGAAAGGCCATTCTCCTCAACAGTATCCAAGACAGTATATCTGTTTTGCAGAGGAATGGCCACAGGAAATTCCTGCACTGCTTGCCTGCCTGCCTGGTCCTCTAAACTATAAACCACAAAATTACCTCTGAAGTTATGAGTGATAAAACAATTAAATACTTACCCAACCTTATTACTTAGCAATCAGCTCTGTTCCTTGGGTCCTCCACTCCTGCTGCAGCAGGGCAAGACCATAACTAGGATTTGAAATTTAAAAAGCGAGAGCATTTGAGTATAGGGATAGGGATGTTTTGCTGCAATTATATAGGGCGTTGGTGAGGCCACATCTGGAATATTGTGTGCAGTTTTGAGGCTAAGGAAATTCGGCATGTCTACTATCACTCTCACCAATTTTTACCGATGCACCACAGAAAGCATCCTTTCTGGATGTATCACAGCTAGTGCTCCTGCCCTGACCAAGACCTCAAGAAATTACAAAGTGCTGTGAATTTAGCCCAGACAATCACGCAAACCAACCTCCCGGCCGTTGACTCTGTGTACGCATTCCGTTGCCTCAGAAAAGCAGCCAGCATAATCAAGGACCCCACGCATCCTGGGCATACTCTCTTCCACCTTTTTCCTCCGGAAAAAGCTACGAAAGTCTGAGATCACATACCAACTGATTCAACAAAATTCCCTGCTGCCATCAGACTTTTGAATGACCTACCATATATTAAGCTGATCTTTCCCCTCACCCTATCAATTAGTGCAACACTATATTCTGCACCCTCTCCTTTCCTATATACTCTATGAACAGTATGTTTTGTCTGTATAGCTCTCAAGAAACAATAACTTTCACTGTATCCTAATACATGAGACAATAATATATCAAATCAAAATCAAAAAACTCCCTGCCTCTCGTCTCTAACTCTGTCTCTCTCCCTGTCCACTCTCACCATTTATCCTTCACTTAGATTTATTCATTTGCTGGATTATTCTCAGTTATTATTCTGTGCCAACAGCTCTTTGATGCTCGGGACTGCAAAACAGTGGAAGAGATGTTCACCTACATCTGCAATCACATAAAATATTCAACCAACAAGGGAAATATCAGGTAACAGTTCCCTTCACTTTATATCCAGTATCAGCACTGAGCACTCACAGGACAGGTATGGTACAGATTTCCCTCTACATTAACCTGGCAGAATAACCCTCCTCACTTTATACCCAATGTCATTATTGAGCACTCCCAGGTCAGAAAGAATATAGAACTCCCTACATGCTCTCTTTGCTGTTTGTTGGTGTTTCCTATATTTAACTCTCTCTCTTGTAGATCTGCCATCACAATCTTCCCTCAGAGGTCAGATGGGAACAAGGACTTTCGTGTGTGGAATAGTCAATTCATTCGCTATGCAGGGTTTGCTCTGGAAGATGGATCAGTCCTGGGAGATGGTGCGAATGTTGAGTTCACTGAGGTATTAGCCTTTGCCTCTTGCAAAAATTAAAATGCTGTCCTTTGAAACATACCATGTGCCTCTGGGATCGGTGCTGGATCCACTGTTATTTGTCATTTATATTCATGATTTGGATGCGAATTTAGGAGGCATGGTTGGTAAGTTTGCAGATGACACGAAGATTGGCGGCATAGTGGACAGTGAAGAAGGTTATCTGGGATTGCAACAGGATCTTGATCAATTGGGCCAGTGGGCTGACGAATGGCAGATGGAGTTTAATTTAGATAAAGGCATGGTGATGCATTTTGGTAGATTGAACCAGGGCAGGACCTACTCAGTTAATGGTAGGGCATTGGGGAGAGTTACAGAACAAAGAGATCTAGGGTACAGGTTCATAGCTCCTTGAAAGTGGAGTCATAGGTGGACAGAGTGGTGAAGAAGGCATTTGGCATGTTTGGTTTCATTGGTCAGAACATTGAATACAGGGGTTGAAGTTGTACAAGACATTGGTAAGGCCACACTTGGAATACTGTGTACAGTTCTAATTACCCTATTATAGAAAGGATATTATTGAACTAGAAAAAGTGCAGAAAAGATTTACTAGGATGCGACCAGGACTTGATGGTTTGAGTTATAAGGAGAGGCTGGATAGACTGGGCCTTTTTTCTCTGGAGCGTAGAAAGCTGAGGGGTGATTTTGTAGAGGTCTATAAAATAATGAGGGGCACAGATCAGCTAGATAGTCAATATCTTTTCCCAAAGGTAGGGGAGTCTAAAACTAAATGGCATCGGTGTAAGGTGAGAGGGGAGAGATACAAAAGTGTCCAGAGGGGCAATTTTTTCACACAGAGGAAGGTGAGTGTCTGGAACAAGCTGCCAGAGGTAGTAGTCGAGGCAGGTACAATTTTATCTTTTAAAAAGCGTTTAGACAGCTACATGGGTAAGATGGGTAGAGATGGATATGGGCCAAATGCGGACAATTGGGACTAGCTTCGTGGTTAAAAAAGGGGCGGCAGGGACAAGTTGGGCCAAAGGGCCTGTTTCCCTGCTGTTAACCTCTATGACTCTATGACTTCAGATATGATCAGAATAATGAGTTCTAGTTCAGGCTGAGAGAAGCAGAATGGATAAGCTTATATCTAACCATTTTATGATCCTATGATCCAGGCCTGATGGCAGCTTTTCTTCAAGATCAACTCACCTATTGCCACTCCCCCACCTTTACTTCAGATTATCCAATCCCCTTTAAACAGCCACAATTCAACCTACCTTCGTCATTCTCAACCTACCTTCACAGCACACTCCCAATTCCAAGCACTCAACGTGTAAAGACCTTTCTCCTCATGTTGCCACTACTTCTTTTGTCAGTTAGCTTAAAACTCTTCCCTCTGGTTCTCGATTCTTCATCAAAGGGAATAGTTTCTCCCCGTTTATCCTGTCCAGACCCTCAGGATTTTGAATACCTCTCTCAAATCTCCCCTGAACTTCCTCTTCTCCAACGAAAACATTCCAATCTATCTTCATAGCTGAAGTTCGGCATCCCTGGAACCATTATATTGAAACTTTCTGCACTCTCTCTAAAACATGGCAGTCCTCAATTTCTATGCCACTGAGTCCTTTCAAGCATCCAGCAGGGACATCTGTGGCATCTCGCAGCCCTCAATACACAAATGCATCTGCCAGGTCATGGATGTCCTGTTCGCCTGGGCTGGCAATAACATCCACTCAATGTGGGCTAGGCCCAACAAGAAGCCTGGGCTGTAGGCTTCGCTGCAATCGCTGCATGCCCCATGTGCAGCGGCTGTAGATGGCACATACATCGCCCTGTGGTCCCCACACATTCAGGAACTGCGGTTCATTAATAGGAAATGGTGTCACTCCCTGAACTTGCAGAGGGCGGCACGGTAGCACAGTGGTGAGGGCGGCACGGTAGCACAGTGGTGAGGGCAGCACGGTAGCGCAGTGGGCGGCACGGTAGCACAGTGGTTAGCACTGCTGCTTCACAGCTCCAGGGACCTGGGCTTGATTCCCGGCTTGGGTCACTGTCTGTGTGGAGTTTGCATATTCTCCTCGTGTCTGCGTGGGTTTCCTCCGGGTGCTCCGGTTTCCTCCCACAGTCCAAAGATGTGCGGGTTAGGTTGATTGGCCATGCTAAAAATTGCCCCTTAGTGTCTTGGGATGCGTAGGTTAGAGGGATTAGCGAGTAAATATGTAGGGATATGGGGGTAGGGCCTGGGTGGGATTGTGGTCGGCGCAGACTCGATGGGCCGAATGGCCTCTTTCTGCACTGTAGGGTTTCTATGATTCTATGATTATCTGTGACCACAGAATGGACATAGAAACATAGAAAGCTACAGCACAAAACAGGCCCTTTGGCCCCACAAGTTGTGCCGAACATATCCCTACCTTTTAGGCCGACCTATAACACTCCATCCTATTAAGTCCCATGTACTCATCCAGGAGTCTCTTAAAAGAACCTATTGAGTTTGCCTCCACCACCACTGACGGCAGCCGATTCCACTCGCCCACGACCCTCTGTGTGAAAAACTTCTCCCTCACATTTCCCCTGTACCTACCCCCCCAGCACCTTAAACTGTCCTCTCGTAGCAGCCATTTCCACCCTGGGAAAAAGCCTCTGAGAGTCCACCCGATCTATGCCTCTCAACAACTTATATACCTCTATTAGGTCTCCTCTCATCCTACATCTCTCCGAGGAGAAAAGACCGAGCTCCCTCAGCCTATCCTCATAAGGCATGCCACTCAATCCAGGCAACATCCTTGTAAATCGCCTCTGCACCCTTTCAATCTTTTCCACATCCTTCCTGTAATGAGGCGACCAGAATTGAGCACAGCACTCCAAGTGGGGTCTGACGAGGGTCTTGTATAGCTGCACCATTGTTTAAGAAGGGGAACAGAGACTTCCCCGGGAATTATAGACCGGTGAGTCTCACTTCTGTTGTCGGCAAGATGTTGGAAAAAATTATAAGGGATAGGATTTATAGTTATTTGGAGAGTAATGAATTGATAGGTGATAGTCAGCATGGTTTTGTGGCAGGTAGGTCGTGCCTTACTAACCTTATTGAGTTTTTTGAGAAAGTGACCAAGGAGGTGGATGGGGGCAAGGCAGTGGACGTGGTATATATGGATTTTAGTAAGGCGTTTGATAAGGTTCACCATGGTAGGCTTCTGCAGAAAATGCAGATGTATGGGATTGGGGGTGATCTAGGAAATTGGATCAGGAATTGGCTAGCGGATAGGAAACAGAGGGTGGTGGTTGATAGTAAATA
Organism: Mustelus asterias; assembly: GCF_964213995.1. Classification (NCBI taxonomy): domain Eukaryota; kingdom Metazoa; phylum Chordata; class Chondrichthyes; order Carcharhiniformes; family Triakidae; genus Mustelus; species Mustelus asterias. The sequence continues at coordinate 73,176,561 of NC_135804.1, read as the reverse complement.
TTCATCATGGAGTGCGGTTACAAGTGGTGTACCTCAGGGATCTGTTTTGGGGCCACTGCTGTTTGTAATATTTATTAATGATCTGGATGAGGGTATAGTTGGGTGGATTAGCAAATTTGCTGATGACACCAAAGTCGGTGGTGTGGTAGACAGTGAGGAAGGGTGTCGTAGTTTGCAGGAAGACTTAGACAGGTTGCAAAGTTGGGCCGAGAGGTGGCGGATGGAGTTTAATGCGGAGAAGTGTGAGGTAATTCACTTTGGTAGGAATAACAGATGTGTTGAGTATAGGGCTAACGGGAGGACTTTGAATAGTGTGGAGGAGCAGAGGGATCTAGGTGTATGTGTGCATAGATCCCTGAAAGTTGGGAATCAAGTAGATAAGGTTGTTAAGAAGGCATATGGTGTCTTGGCGTTTATTGGTAGGGGGATTGAATTTAGGAGTCGTAGCGTTATGTTGCAACTGTACACAACTCTGGTGCGGCCGCACTTGGAGTACTGTGTGCAGTTCTGGTCCCCACATTACAGGAAGGATGTGGAGGCTTTGGAGAGGGTGCAGAGGAGGTTTACCAGGATGTTGCCTGGTATGGAGGGGAGATCCTATGAGGAGAGGCTGAGGGATTTGGGATTGTTTTCGCTGGAAAGGCGGCGGCTAAGAGGGGATCTTATTGAAACATATAAGATGATTAGAGGTTTAGATAGGGTGGATAGTGATAGCCTTTTTCCTCTGATGGAGAAATCCAGCACGAGGGGGCATGGCTTTAAATTGAGGGGGGGTAGTTATAGAACCGATGTCAGGGGTAGGTTCTTTACCCAGAGGGTGGTGAGGGATTGGAATGCCCTGCCAGCATCAGTTGTAAATGCGCCTAGTTTGGGGGCGTTTAAGAGATCCGTAGATAGGTTCATGGACGAAAAGAAATTGGTTTAGGTTGGAGGGTCACAGTTTTTTTTTTTTAACTGGTCGGTGCAACATCGTGGGCCGAAGGGCCTGTTCTGCGCTGTAATGTTCTATGTTCTATCATTATCCCCGGACTCCTAAACTCAATCCCTCGATTGATAAAGGCCAGCACACCATACGCCTTCTGAACCACCTCCTCCACCCGCGGGGCCGATTTTAGAGTCCTATGGACCCGGACCCCAAGGTCCTTCTGATCCTCGACAGTACTAAGAGTCTTTCCCTTTATATTGTACTCCTTCATTCCATTTGACCTGCCAAAATGGACCATTGCGCATCATGCACGTGTGCACGCTACTTGAGGAGCATGCATGACAACTACATCCTCCGAAGTTTGGACATCCCTGCGCTGTTCAAGAACCAGTCCAGGCTATTGGGATTGACGACGGATAACCGCTGAGGCCTGATGAAGCCTGTGCGTAGGCCAGAGACTGAGGCAGAGGCCTGATACAATGAGGACCACGCTGCCACCCAGTGCATCATCGAGCAATGCATTGGGCTCTTGAAGATGTGGTTCTGCTGCCTGGACCGCTCTGGGGTGCCCTCCAGTACAGCCCCCTGAGGGTTTCCTGTATCATCGTGGTCTGCTGTGTGCTCCATGATGATACAGGAGCAGTAGAGAGACTTCCTGGAGGAGGAGGAACAGGAGTGAGAGGATGAGGAGTGACACCAGGAAGATGTTGAAGAGGAGCCGGAGGATGGAGGACAGGCAGCTCTGGTGAGGAGCTTGACACAGGCTCCGGTGGTTGCTGGGGATACCAGGGCAGGCCGCCTGTCACTATTGGCCAAGGGGCCAACATCACGCAGCACAATGTTCTGCGCCTCTATAAGTGCAGTCGGGGTACGGTCATCCCTGTGGAGGGAGAATCACAACAAATTAGTCATATCTGTGGGATGCAATAACATTTAATAGTGAATTTCAAATTGACAATTAACAAAACCTTAACTCGTGCTGCCTGTCACCATGCCCTCTTGGTGATTCTATATCTACGCCCTGTGGCCTATGATACCCTTGGTGGGCACCCCCTGGGAGGCCGAGACCTGGAGGGCCCCGGCTGTCTAATGGATCACACTGATGTAGCCGCTGCCCATGAGATGACCAGGTGTCAGGAAGGAGAGAATTGGAAGGTCTGGGGGCCTCTGATGCCTTCTGGCTGGAAGGCCCTTACATGGGCTTCAGCGTTTCCTCCTCCCTCGGTGTGCCGTGGGCCCTGGGGAAACTCCATGGGATGGTGAGATGAGACAGCTAGACTGAGTTCCAGAAGCCTTGGCATCACCTTGCTCTGCCTGTCCTGGAGGTCCAGATGCGTTTGCTCCGTGGTGTGCAATCCCTCAGCCATGGCCCTCTGAGACTGGGTCATGCTCTGGAGCCCCTTCGCGACAGCGTTCTGCGACCAGGCCAAGCCTTTGAGCCCCTCAGCATTAGTTCTGCGAGACTGGGCTAAGTTGTTGAGCCCACAGCCAGGGCCTCCTGTATCTCCCAAATGCTTCCGACACCCATGGCCGTGACCCAATGTGCCTCCAGAATTCCAGCGACACCTTCGGCCATGGCCCGCTGTGTATCCGTCATGGACTGTTGAGTCTCCAGGATATCTTGCACCCTGTCACCCATGGGGATAATCTCCTGACCTGGGCTTTCCACTGTGGATGCCATCTTTGAAGTGCAGTTCTGGGTACCGCCCTGTGCCATCATCACTTCCTGCAACAGAAGTCTGTTGGACTCCTCCAAACAGCCTTGCAGTCATTGCAGTGATGCTGACAGCTCCTCCACCCTTCCCCTGCTCTGCTGATGCATCTCCAACAGCTTCAGAATGACTGATCCCAGAGGCCTGGCATCTGACTTGGAGCCAGCTGGAAGCTTGCCTTCCGCTGACTTCTGCATGCCCGGGGCCTTGGACATTCCCACCTCCACTTGTGCATCTACGACAGTGTTGTGCGCGCCAGTAAGTGACCCAGAAACATCACCACTAACATGTCCCACTGTGGTGATAGAACCTGCACTGGTGGATTGTGTGGTGGATACCTGTGTGAAATGAACAGCACGGTGGCACAGTGGTTAGCAGTGCTACCTCATAGTGCCAGGGACCCGGGTTCAATTCCAGCCTTGGGTGACTGTGTGGAGTTTGCACGTTCTCCCCATGTCAGCATGGGTTTTCTCCAGGTGCTCCGGTTTCCTCCCACAGTCCAAAGATGTGCAGGTTAGGTGGATTGGCTTTGCTAAATTGCCCCTTAGTGTCCTGAGATGTGTAGGTTAGGGGGATTAGCAGGTTAAATATGTGGCGTTGTGGGAATAGGGCAGGGGGGGGTAGACCTGGGTAAGTTGCTCTGTTGGAGAGTTGGTGCAGACTTGATGGGCCGAATGGCCTCCTTCTGTACTGTGGGATTCTATGAATGAATGATGCTGCCCTCAGAGAATCCCTCAGGGCCTCCCTCCAAAGTGGCCTCCGAACTGGGCTGGGGTGTCTCAGCAGGAGGGCCAAGGGGGATGCCGATTCCCAAAGGGCCAGGGGCATCAGGGTCAGGTGTAACAAAGGACACAAGGTTTAGAGTACAAGAGGGACAAGTGTCTGGGCAGCATGCCACTGACTTGGAATAAGTCATTTGAACTAGGGTTTCACTGGTGCTCACTTCCAAGGTGAACGCCGAGCTAGTTGTCAGTTACCGTTCTCTCCTCGCCTTCCCCTGCCAGCTCCATGTCTCACACCACAACCATGGTGAGGTGGCGAAGCTCGGGGACCCCATCGTTAGTTTTTGCCCACACCCGTCGGTTATGGGCAGTCTTATCCTGTGGGGACATAAGGGCAGATTGAAAGCCTGATGCATGGAAGGGGACGAAGAGTAGGGGGTGTCGGGTTGGGTTTTTCGGGGCTGTGCCTCGGCAGTCTGGAGTTGTGACTGGGTTGCCAGAGGGGTTGGAGGAATGTGCTGGGAGAGTCGGGTGCTGGAAGGCCGCGGGATGTCAAGGAGTGGCTCAACATTGCGTAACACAGGATGGACACTCACCCTTCCTGCCCGAAGGAGTTCATTCATCTTTTTGCGGCACTGGTTGGTGGTCCTCCATGCCCTGCTCGGGCACTGAAGGCCGCAGCCTCCCAGGCTGCATTGGCTGCCAGACTCCTGGGTCATCGCCTGTCTGGGGGAGGTACATAATTGCCAACCTTTCTTCAACAGCTTGCAACAGATGGGCCAGATCGGCATCATTAAAGCGTGGACACTCCTCATTGGTGCCATCTTCCTGGCATGGCTGCCTGTGTGTCCATCATTAGAGCTTATATAGAGCTCTCCCTTGTTCAGGGAATTTAGTTGCAGGCAGTTTGGGTGAATCACATGGCCATTTAGTCAATTTCAGAGGGGATAACGTTGAGGCTGTTTGGTTTAGATAGTGCGGGAGGCAAAAACTACTCTGCAGGGTTGCTGATGGGCTAACTCTGCAAGGGAGAATGATCAGGTAGGGGGGGTGATACTGATGGGGTGAACTCTGCAAGGGGGGGGGGAGGGGAGCAGCCATTTCCTATGGGGGGCGACCAACGAGGAGTTGAGATACTGGATGGGCTAATGATTCATAAAACAGATTGGACTGGTTGATTTAACTTAAAGTGAATAAGTCACCAGGACTGGATGGAATGCAGCAAGAGATACTGAAGGAAGTGAGTGTGGAAATTGTAGAGGCACTGACCAGAATCTTCCAATCCTCCTTAGATACACAGCAGCCTCGGGGGACTGAAGAACTGCTAATTTTACACTGGCAACTAGAAAGAAGGTAGTTTAACCAGAGTGGTGAGAAAAGTTTCAGGACAAAGTTAACAGTCACTTGGAAAAATATGGATTAATGAAGGATTTCTCGAAGTGCTGGGCAGACTTGAAACTGGGAGAGTTTCAGATCCAGTTTCTGGGTATGTTTTCAGCTCCCCCCCCCGCCCACCCCACATATGCACTCTGTCTGCAAAATTCTGAGCGAGCCTGTTGCTCACTGCACCAACCTGTGGGTGGGGCTTAACTGAAAGCCTGCAGACGGAGGTAATGCGCATATGCAGGCCTCTGATGCTGCACATACACATTAGCAGTAGCAGGGGTCTGACAGAAAAGAGAGAGCTGTCAGGCCCCTACTAGTGCAGGATGCCTGAAGCACCCCCCCCCCCCCCCCCCCCCCCCCGGCACTGCAATCACAGGGGCCTGAGATACAGCCTCCACTAACTCCGCCCACCCCCCCCCCGCTGCTCAGAACTGATCGCAGACCCCTCCCTCCCCCCACCAATCGCAGTCCCGCTGCCTTCCCCTACACCAATCGCTGCAGAGTGGCAGCAGGCCCCCTTCCCCCTTTCGCCCTGTCCCCACTGGCTCCTCCCCTATTAGCCCCACCCCCCGGCCCAACCCCCCATTAGCCCCGCCTCCACTGGAACCTCATTCATTAGCTCTGTCTCCACTGGCCCCTCCCCCAATTAGCCGTGTCCAGACTGCCATTGCCCAGATGCCAGGGTGGCACTGCCCAAGGTACACTCACCCCTTGCCCTCGGCTTCCCCGGGAAGCACTCTCCCCTCCCCATTCATGGGGAGCATGTCTATTCCTCGCCGGCGAGAACCTTTGGTGGCGAGGTCATAAGAGGGGCCGAGCCCGGGTGATTGAGTGCCAGGCTCACTGAGCAGATGTTTAACAGCATTTAAATAAATTTAAATACATTAACCTGCCTTTTGCCCATTTCTAGCGAGAGACTGAGTGCACTGGAAATCCAGCGCTCGTAAAATGGCACCGGTCTTCAATCGCGCTTTATGCCCCACTTTACGATCGTGTTGCGCCCAAAAAACGGGTACAACGTGATGGTAAAATCACCCTGAATAATTCCTGGCCCCAAAATATTCCCTTACTGACATTTTGACCCTCCTCCTCAATCCCCTGAGCACAGCAATACCTCCTTCAGTGAGCTAGAAATGTACTGGTCCAGAAAATTCTCAAAAACACACTTCATAAACTCTTGCATGTCACTGATGTTTACATTGCGACTATGTCAGTCTTTATATAATAATTAATTACCTTAAATATGATTATTTAAACTTCTTGAATTTATCTGTGATTTCCTTGCAGTGTCTTGGTTTTAATACAACCAGCCATTCTATCCCATCTTTTCTCAACACTTTGCTTTAGTCCTGTCCTTTCTTGAATCAGGTCTCTATTATTGCTGCAACTTCATGTTCCAATGTGGTTATTTAAACAAGTAAAGCTTAGAATCATAGAATCATACAGTGCAGAAGGAGGCCATTCGGCCCATCGAGTCTGCACCAACCCCAATCCCACCCAGCCTCCATCCCCATAACCTTATCTACCTACCCTAGCTAGTCCCCCTGACACCAAGGGGCAATTGAGCATGGCCAATCTACCTAACCCACACATCTTTGGATGGTGGGAGGCCTGGAGCATCCGGGGGAAACCCATGCAGACATGGGGAGAATGTGCAAACTCCACACAGACAGTGACCCAAGCCAGGAATTGAACCCTGGTCCCTGGCACTGTGAGGCAGCAGTGCTAACCACTGTGCCACCATGCCGCCCCAGCTGGTTTAACACATTGGAGAAAGTGTAGAAGAGGTTTACAAGAATGGTTCCAGGGATGAGAAATTTCAGTTATTAGGATAGATTGGAGAGGTTGGGATTGTTTTTCTTGGAGAGAGGGCGACTGAGAGGAGATTTGATAGAAATGTTCAAGTGGACAGAGTAGATAGGGAGAAACTGTTCCTGCATGTAAAAGAATTGACAAGGTACCGCATAGTAGGTTGTTGCATAAGATTAAATCTCACGGGATCCAGGGTCAAATATCTAAATGGATACAAAATTGACAGAAGCCAGAGGGTGGTTGTAGAGGGGTGTTTTTCAAACTGGAGGCCTGTGACCAGCGGTGTGCCTCAGGGATCAGTGCTGGGTCCACTGTTATTTGTCATTTATATTAATGATTTGGATGAGAATATAGGAGGCATGGTTAGTAATTTTGCAGATGACACTAAGATTGGTGGCATAGTGGACAGTGAAGAAAGTTATCTCCAATTGCAACGGTATCTTAATCAATTGGGGCAGTGGGCTGATGAATGGCAGATGGAGTTTAATTTAGATAAATGCAAGGCGATGCATTTTGGTAGATTGAACCAGGGCAGGACTTAATCAGTTAATGGAAGGGCATTGGGGAAAGTTACAGAACAAAGAGATCTAGGGGTACATGTTCCTTGAAAGTGGAGTCACAGCTGGACAGAGTGATAAAGAAGACATTCAGCGTGCTTGGTTTCATTGGTCAGAACATTGAATACAGGAGTTGGAATGTCTTGTTGAAGTTGTACAAGACATTGGTACTCGGACTTGGAGTACTGTGTACAGTTTTGGTCACACTATTATAGAAAGGATATTATTAAACTAGAAAGAGTGCAGAAAAGATTTACTCGGATGCGACCGGGACTTGATGGTTTGAGTTATAAGGATAGACTGGGATTTTTTCTCTGGCGCGTAGAAGGTTGAGGGGTGATCTTATAGAAATCTATAAAATGATGAGGGGCATAGATCAGCTAGATAGTCAATATCTTTTCCCAAAGATAGGGGAGTCTAAAACTAGAGGGCATAGTGGGGAGAGATACAAAAGTGTCCAGAGGGGCAATTTTTTCACACAGAGGGTGGTGAGTGTCTGGAACAAGCTGCCAGAGGTAGTTGTAGAGGCGGGTACAATTTTGTCCTTTAGAAAGCATTTAGACAGTTACATGGATAAGATGGGTATAGAGGGATATGGGCCAAATGTGGGCAATTGGGACTAGATTAGGGGTTTAAAAAAAAGGGCGGCATGGACATGTTGGGCTGAAGGTCATGCTGTAAACCTCTAAGACTCTATGACTCTACTGCATGTACTCTGAAGTGAATGGGAACCCATATTATGATAATTAGGAGTCTGTCTCCGCCCCATGTCCTGACCTGCAACACATGCCTGGAAGGGAATGCTGTACTTGCGCTCAAGGGAGCGCAATGGTCATGCCCATACATGAACCTGCATGCTGTCCTTACCTGCCGTGTTAACAATGCCAATGCCAGGCAACCTAATCAGGTGATGCATGGCACCACAAATTGTGTTGTGTTGCTAACATCCACAAGTGAGGGTATTGGTCCCAGTGAGGGATGGGGGGTTGGGAAGGGTTGGTGCTGGGGTAGTTGCAAGCAATGGCATGTATCTATCAATCTCTCTCTAACCCCCACCGTGCAGAATGGATCTCGGTTTTATTGATTTAGAGCTGGCCATCATGATGGCGGCTGAGGAGGAGGAGGGCATTGGGAGACCACTCCAGGAGCAGCCAATGGCAGGCCCTCAGAAGGAGGGCAGGGGGCTGTCACTGATTGTCATGAGGTGGGAGAGCAATCTTCTGAAACGGTGGACAGGAGAAGGATGATGTGGAGGCCTTGGCAGGACTGGACCAGAACATCATTTGAGGGGCAGTTGGAGGTCATGTGCCTTCACCGACTCCGCCTATCTAAGGACAGGGTCCAGCATCTGTGTGAGGTGCTCGCCCACCTGGCACCTCAGAACAGGGGTGGCCTCCCGCTGCCCGTAGAAGTTAAGGTCATGGCGGCACTGAATTTCTATGCAACAGGGTCATTTCAGGCACCCAGTGACTACCTTTGTGGAATCTCTCAGGCCTCAGACCACAGATGTGTTCGCCAGGTGGCAGATGCCTTGTTCGCTTGGGCAAGCCAATACATCCATTTTGATGTTGGCCAGGGTCAGCAGGAGGCTCAGGCTGCAGGCTTCACCGCCATTGCCGGGATGCCCCATGTACAGGGACACACACCACCCTGTGATCCCCGCGAGGTGAGGGGCAACCATTTATTAACAGAAAGGGGTCCACTCCCTCAACGTGCAAATCGTATGTGACTACCGGATGAACATCATGCAGATCTGTGCACGCCATTCAGCGGGTGTCCATGACAGCTATACCCTGAGGTGATTGGACACCCCTGGGCTCTTTGAAGACCAGCCCAGGCTGCCAGGATGGCTCGTGGGGGACAAGGTCTACCTGCTGAGGTTACGACTGATGACGCCAGTGCGGAGGCCCGAGACCGTGGTGGAGACCCATTATAATGAGGCCCACACTGCCACTCAGTCCATAGCAGAGCATTGCAAAGGCCTGTTGAAAATGCGATTCCAGTGCCTGGACCGCTATGGGATGCCCTCCAGTATGACCTCATGCATTATAATCATCTGCTGCATTTTGCACAACATAGCGCAGCAGCGAGGTGATCAGCGGGGAGGAGGAGGAGGATCGACACCAGGCAGAGCTCGACGACCTGCCATATGAGAAGCCGGAGGACGAAGTTCAGGCAGCGATGCCAGGTGCCTGGCAGGGCAGGGCAGCAAGAGAGGGCCTGATAGCAGTTCACATGGCTGATGACATCCAGTGTAGGGGTTGCCCTTCCACCACAACCCAGGAGCCACTGCAGCCGCCATCCCCCATAACCCATAGCTGGCTATTCAAGCCATATGACCCTTCCCCACCCACTCTCAGCCCATCCCCCCACCTTTCCTCACACCGTCTCAGCACCGCCCCCCCCCCCCCCCGCCCCCCATCCCTGACCTTGGGAAATATCACAACATGTAAATAGGCCTGGGCTGGCACTGGTAGCGAGTCTTTGGTGAAGGCTGGAGGATGATGATGACTCGCTGTAAGACACACTGGGATCCTGCCCCTGGTGCAGGATCCCAGTGTGTCTGACTCCTAATTGCTCTCCTAATGCACACTGCCACCTGGACCCAGGCAATGCCAGGGGGTGGTGTTTGACTAAAGATCTGGTGGATGCTGGGGAGAGTAGTGTAAATGGTCGATAACTTTTGGCCGAGGGCCTGGTATTGCGCAGCACAGCAGTCCATGCCTCAATGTGCTCTGTGGAGGGAGAATCAGATACAGATTAATCACAGCTGTGAGGTGCAAAAAACTTTTTATTGTGTTCTTAACAGTGACCAAAACTTAACCCTGACTACTGGTGACCGTCACCTGTGCCCTCTTAGTGACCCTACAACTTTCTAAACTTGTGCGGCCTACTGCTTCGTCCACATGCACCCCCCCGGATGCACATCGGAGGTGAAAGGGTCCAGCTATCATCTGCGCCCCGTTGCCTGTGATTTCCTTGGCGACCTTTTAGGGGGTTTTAGTTAAGTCAGGCAGCATGGTCGGTGCAGGCTTGGAGGGCCGAAGGGCCTGTTCCTGTGCTATAATTTTCTTTGTTCTTTGGAGGGCCCCGGCTAACTTGCGGATGACACTGATGTTTCTGTGTCACCCTGTTCATCCAGCTGACCCTAAGATGCCCGGTGTGAGGAAGAGGGGACTCGGAAGGGCTCGGGCTGTCCAGAGCCTCTTGAGTGGAAGGCCCCGGCATGAGCTCTAACCCTTCATCCTCCCTTGGGGTGCCTATAGGCCCTGGGCACAGTCCATGGGATGCCAGGGTACCTGGACTGAATTCCAGAAGCTCCAAGGTCACCTGGGTCTGCCAGTCCTGGAGGCCTTGATGCATCTGTGATCCCTCAGCCCTGGCCCTCATCCTGGTCTCCAGGATGGCCTGGAGCCTGTCACCCATGAGGTCAGATCCCTGCGCCAGACTGTTCACTGCAGACGCTACCCTTGCAGTGTTGGCCTGGTTAACACACTGTGCCAGCACCACCTTCTGCAACAGCACTCTGTCTGACTCCTCTAAACAGCCTTGCAGTCGCAGCATGGTTGCTGACAGCCCTTCCACAACTCCCCGGGTTCCCTGATGCACCTCCACCAGCTTTGGGATGAGGCAGTCCAAAGATGTGCGGGTTAGGTTGATTGGCCATGCTAAAATTGCCCCTTAGTGTCCTGAGATGCGTAGGTTAGAGGGATTAGTGGGTAAATATGTAAGGATATGGTGGTAGGGCCTGGGTGGGATTGTGGTCGGTGCAGACTCGATGCACTGTAGGGTTTCTATGAATCCTGAGGCCCGGCATCTGGCTTGGGGCCAGCAGCATCCTCACCTATGGCAGACTTCCATGTGCCCGAGCCCTCAGATGTGCCCACCTCCACCAGATGTGCAACAACGGCTGTGATGTGCTCACCAGTAAGTGACCTCGAAGCTTCAGCACTAACATGACCCACGTGGTGATCGCCTCTGTGTTGGTGAGTTGTGCTGTTGATGCCTGGTGCTGTCCTCGGAGGATTGTTCAGGGCCTTCCTCCGAGGTGTCATCAGAGGTGTCCATTGGAGTTGGTTCCCGAAATGGCGGCAACACCAGAAGGACCTGGTTAATCAGGGTCCATCACTGTGAAAGAACACACATTAGAGTAAGGGAGAGAAAACAGCCTGCGCAGCATGGCACAAGTTAGAAATAGGTTCAGCTGCATGCTGGATGCCGACCTGGCTGTCGGTGACCATTCGAGGCGTGTACCCCCCCTGCCAGCTCCAGGGTGCACTGCTCAGACCTGATCAGGCGCAGCTTAGGTAGTCCACCACCAGTTTTCTCCCTCTCATGCGGCACGGTAGCACAGTGGTTAGCACTGCTGCTTCACAGCTCCAGGGTCCTGGGTTCGATTCCCGGCTCGGGTCACTGTCTGTGTGGAGTTTGCACATTCTCCTCGTGTCTGCGTGGGTTTCCTCCGGGTGTTCCGGTTTCCTCCAACAGTCCAAAGATGTGCGGGTTAGGTTGATTGGCCAGGTTAAAAAAAAAAATTGCCCCTTAGAGTCCTGTGATGCGTAGGTCAGTGGGATTAGCGGGTAAATATGTGGGGGTAGGGCCTGGGTGGGATTGTGGTCGGTGCAGACTCGATGGGCCGAATGGCCTCCTTCTGCACTGTAGGGTTTCTATGATTTCTATGATTTCTAATTGTGTGCGGTTTTCTCCTGTGGAGACATAAGGGGGATTGAAAGCATGATGTATGGAAGGGCATGGGGTGCAATGGGTGTCGGGATTGGGGAGCTTGTGTTGGCCGTTTTGGGGAAATTGGTCCCCACTGCGGGGATGTTGATTGGGGGAGTGCACAGCGGTTGCAGGCAGTACTGAGGGGGGTGGGGGGGACATGGGGGTGTTGGTGGCTGCCTTTGAGGTGTCTGGGGACATTGTAAGCACAGTACGTGTACAGGTTTCGGAATGGGATGCATGCTCACCCTTGCACTCCAAAGAAGGTCATTCATCTTATGGTACTGCTCTCCGGACTGAGTGGTCAGTGTCCTGGCATTAACTGCAGATGCCGCTGCATATGATGCTTGCTGTGTGACCTCTTGAGCAGCAGTCCTGAGTGGGGTATAGCAGATGTCGCTTCTCCTCCACCACATCCAGTAGGCGTGCCTGCTGAGTCTCCAAAAATCTTGGAGCACTTTTCTTCGGGGCCATGTTTCTGGCGTGACTGCCTGTGTGTCCATCATTGCAGCTTAAATACAGCTCTGGCTTATTAAGAGAGTCCAGGGTGCAGTCAGTCTGGGCCAGCCATGGGCCTGTTAGTTAAATGTCATTGTGGATAATGTACAGGTAACCTGGTTTCAATAGAGGGTGAGGCATCTCCAAAGCTGCTGACTGGGTGAACTCAACAAGGTACTGTGGCCAAGGGGGGAGGAGATGTGTTGGTTCAATGCTCAAGGCTCTCAATCAGCAAGGTACTGTGCCCAGGGGGTGCAATGCTCAAGGCTCTCACTCAATAAGGGGGAATGCTCACAGTCACAGTCAAGGGGTGTGCATGGCAGTACAGTGCTGTGTGTGTGAAGGGAGTAAGAAGTTTAACAACACCAGGTTAAAGTCCAACAGGTTTATTTGGTAGCAAAAGCCACACAAGCTTTCGAGGCTCTGAGCCCCTTCTTCAGGTGAGTGGGAATTCTGTTCACAAACAGAACTTATAAGACACAGACTCAATTTACATGAATAATGGTTGGAATGCGAATACTTACAACTAATCCAGTCTTTAAGAAACAAAACAATGGGAGTGGAGAGAGCATCAAGACAGGCTAAAAAGATGTGTATTCAGAGCCTCGAAAGCTTGTGTGGCTTTTGCTACCAAATAAACCTGTTGGACTTTAACCTGGTGTTGTTAAACTTCTTAATGTGTTTACCCCAGTCCAACGCCGGCATCTCCACAACATGTGTGAAGGGAGACAGAGGGATGAGGAAGCCAGCGATGTCTGGGTCACTTGGGATGGGTAGACTGGTAGGCCAGCATGGTCTGGGTCAGTGGGGATGGGGCGGCCGGAAGTCAGCAAGGTCCATGTCAGTGGGGGATGGGGAGGCCAGCGATGTTCGTCTGGGTCACTGGAGGATGGTGAGGCCAGGATGCCAGCAAGGTCCGGGTCACTGGGGGATGGGAGGCTAGCGATGTTCAGGTCACTGGGGGATGGGGAGGCCAGCGATATCCAGGTCACTGGGGAATAGGAAGGCCAGTGAGGTCCGGGTCACTAGGAGATGGGGAGACCAGCTATGTTTGGGTCAGTGGGAGATGGGGAGACCAGGAAGCCAGCGAAATCCAGGTCACTGGGGGATGGGGAGGCCAACGATGTCCGGAAGGATGGAGAGGTTGGGAGGCCAGTGATTGTCTTGTGGGGGTGAGAGGCCAGTAATGTCCGTGGGGTGGGGGGTGGGGGGAGTGGGAGGCCAGTGATGAGGCCTGCAATGTCCATGGGGAATTGAGAGGCCGGCGATGAGGTCAGCAATGTCTGTGGGGGGAGTAGGAGGCCAGCGATGAGGCCAGCAGTGTCCATGGGAAGTTGAGGCCAGCAATGTCTATGCTGGGAGGAGTCCATTTTTCATGCGAATTTGACACTTAGAATTTTTGGGGGGGGGATTTGCCCCCACAATGTTTTGGCCTAAACTGGCTCTCTGTGATAGCAAATTGCACAAGAAAGAAATTTCTCCTCATCTCAGTGCTAAATTGTTTACCTGTATCCTTAGACTATAACCCCTAGTTCTGGACACCTCCACCATCGGAAACAGTGGCAGAATTGGACAAAATCAGCATGGATTTACGAAAGGGAAATCATGCTTCACAAATCTACTGGAATTCTTTAAAGATTTACCTAGTAGAGTTGATGAGGATGAGCCAGTGGATGTGGTTTCTTTGGACTTTCAGAAGGCTTTCAACAAGGTCCTACATAAGAGATTAGAGTGTAAAAGCACATAAGATTGTATTTAACAAAGAACAGTACAGCACAGGAAACAGGCCCTTCGGCCCTCCAAGCCTGTGCCGCTCCTTGGTCCAACTAGACCAATCGTTTGTATCCCTCCATTCCCAGGCTGCTCATGTGACTATCCAGGTAAGTCTTAAACGATGTCAGCGTGCCTGCCTCCACCACCCTACTTGGCAGCGCATTCCAGGCCCCCACCACCCTCTGTGTAAAAAACGTCCCTCTGATATCTGAGTTATACTTCGCCCCTCTCACCTTGAGCCTGTGACCCCTCGTGATCGTCACCTCCGACCTGGGAAAAAGCTTCCCACTGTTCACCCTATCTATACCCTTCATAATCTTGTACACCTCTATTAGATCTCCCCTCATTCTCCGTCTTTCCAGGGAGAACAACCCCAGTTTACCCAATCTCTCCTCATAGCTAAGACCCTCCATACCAGGCAACATCCTGGTAAACCTTCTCTGCACTCTCTCTAACGCCTCCACGTCCTTCTGGTAGTGCGGTGACATATTTAGTTGGTCAGCCATTTCTTTGTTCCTCACTATAAATTCACCTCTTTCTGACTGTGAGGGATTTGTCTTTACCAATCTTTTTCTCTTCACACATTTCCCTTTATGAATCAATCCCTTTGTCCTCCTTTGCTGAATTACTCCCAATCCTCAGGTCTGTTGCTTTTTCGAGCCAATTTGTACGCCTCTTCCTTAGAGCTAATACTATCGCTAATTTTCCTTGTGGGCGATGGTTTGGCTACCTTTCTCATTTTACTTTAGCGCCAGACAGTAATGAACAATTATTGCAGTTCACCCATGCACGCTTTAACTGTTTGTCATTGCCTACCCACCATTATCCCTTTAAGTAACGTTTCCCAATCCATCATAGCCAACTTGCGCCTCAATCATTGTAGTTTCCTTTATTTAGATTCAGGACCCTAGTCTCAAAATCAAAAGAATCACTCGCCATATTGATGAGGAATTGTATCATATTATGGTTGCTTACCTCCAAGGAACCAATTATTCCTTTCTCTACCCAAGTATAAGAGTAAGCTGCAGGCAACATAAAAACTGACTATAAAAGAATCACTCGCCATATTGTTGAGGAATTCTATCATATTATGGTCGCTTACCTCCAAGGAACCAATTATTCCTTTCTCATTACACTATGCCCAGTCTAGGATGGCTGTTCTCAAGTTGGTTCCTCAATGTATTGGTCCAGAAAACCATCCCGTATGTAATGAGGAATTTCTCCTTTATGGTATTGTGACTAATTTGATTTGCCCAATCTATATGCAGATTAAAATCACTCATAATTGCAGATGTTCCCTGATCACATGCATATCTAATTTCCTGTTTAATGCTATTCCCAAGATCACCACTACAATTTGGGGGTCTATATACAACCCCCACTAACATTGTTTGCCCCTTAGTGTTTCTTAGCCCTACCCATACAAATTCCACATTGTCGGAGCTAATATCTTTCCTCACTATTGCATTAATTTCCTCTCTACCCAGCAATGTAATCCCAACATCTTTTCCTTTTTGTCTGTCCTTCCAAAATACTGGATACCCTGAGATATTCAGTTCCCATCCCTGGTCACCCTACAGCCATGTCTCTGTAGAGTCATAGAAGTTTACAGCACGGAAACAGGCCCTTCGGCCCAACTTGTCCATGCCGCCTTTTTTTTTAAACCCCTAAACTAATCCCAATTGCCTGCATTTGGCTCATATCCCTCTTGTCCACATGTGGATGTCCACAACTGGTGAAATGTGCCCAGCATCATGCAAATTATTAAACTCCAGTGCTCAGCCTGTGAAATGTGCACAAGATCACACAGGTTACTATGCTGCACTCACTCCTCAGCCTATCAAATATGTGTGGGATCACGGAGATGTCTATGTTGCACTCACTCCTCTGACAGTGAAAATGGCCCGAGGTCAGTCGGCTTCCTATGCTGCACTCATTCCTCAACCTGTGAAATGTGCACAAGATCACACAGATCTGCTGCAGTCCTCAGCCTGTGAAATGAGCCCAGAATCACGCAACTTACAAAACTGCAGTGCCCAGTCTGTGAAATGTGCCCAAAATCGCACAGATTACTATGCTGCACTCACTCCTCAGCTAGTAAAATGGGCCTGAGATCACAAGGATTACAAGGCTGCAGTCACACCTCAGCCTGTGAAATGTGCCCAGCATCTTGCAAAATTCCAACTATATCAAACTTATTTACACTTATTTGCACAGTTATTTTATCCACTTCATTGCGAATGCTCCATGTGCTAAGGCTTGTCTTCTTAACATAACTTATCCCATTCCCACTATTTTTCACTGAGACCCAGTTTGATTCTGGCCCTTGGTTTCTCTGCCTATCACTTTTCTTATTCTCCTTTCTGTCTTTGGTTTTTGTCCTTGATTCCCCTTCCTCTGACTCCTTGCATAGGTTCCCATCCCCTTACCATATTAGTTTAAAGCCTCCCCAACCACTCTAGCAAATACTCCCCCGTGGACATAGTCCCAGTCCTGGCAGGAGTAACCCAGTAAGAAGTCTCACAACACCAGGTTAAAGTCCAACAGGTTTATTTGGTAGCAAATACCATAAGCTTTCGGAGCGCTGCCCCTTCGTCAGTTCCCATGGAGTGAAAATCTGTTCTCCAACAGTGCACAGAGACACAACATCAAGTTACAGAATACTAATTAGAATGCAAATCTCTACAGCCAGCCAGGTCTTAAAGGTAGGGAACATTAAACACAGGTTAAAGAGATGTGTATTGTCTCCAGACAGAACAGGTAGTAAGATTCTGCAAGATCAGGAGGCAAGCTGTGGGGGTTACTGATAATGTGACATAAATCCAACATCCCGGTTTAGGCCGTCCTCATGTGTGCGGAACTTGGCTATCAGTTTCTGCTCAGCGACTCTGCGCTGTCGTGTGTCATGAAGGCCGCCTTGGAGAACGCTTACCTGAATGCCCGTGGCTGCTGAAGTGCTCCCCCACAGGAAGAGAACAGTCTTGCCTGGTGATTGTCGAGCGGTGTTCATTCATCCGTTGTCGTAGCGTCCCTGAGTGGCCATTCCCCTCAACAGCATGCAAAATGGTACATCTATTTTGCAGAGGCATAACCATAGGGGTTACCTGCACTGCCTGGCTCGCCCTCTTGCTCTGCCTGGTGGTCAACCATTCCCTTCTTACCTGTGGAGTCCTAGCCTGTATCCATAGAATAGAATCCACAGAATCAATACAGTGCCAGAAGGAGCCATTCGGCCCATCGAGTCTGCACCAACCACAATCCCACCCAGGCCCGATTCCTGTAACCCCACACATTTACCCTGCTAATCCCCTGACACTAGAGTCAATTTAGCATGGCCAATCAGCCTAACTCGCACATCGTTGGAGTGTGGGAGATAAATGGAGCACCCTGAGGAAACCCACGTGGACATGGGGAGAATGTGCAAGTTCCACACAGGCAGTGACCCGAGGCCGGAATTGAACCTAGGTCCCTGGCGCTGTGAGGCAGCAGTGCTAACCACTGTGCTACCGTGCCCCCTCTGAATGGCCATCTCTCTATATGTTCTATCTACAATGCTCTACGTCTCGGGATGAGTGGTTGGGATCTGGAATTCACTGCCTGGAAGTATGGTGGAGGTAGGTTTAATTCAGGTATTCAAGAGAACATGAGATGTTTATTTGAATGGAAAAAATGTGCAGGAGTACAGGGAAAAGGGGAATGGCACTCAGTCATGATGCTCATTTGGAGAGCCAGTGCAGACACAATGGGCCAAATAGCCTCCTCCTGTGTCATAACAATTCTGTGGCCTCACTTGGGCGAGACTGGAAATTCCCACCTGAGGTCAACGGAGATTTCCATTGTCGGACCCTCGCCCACTCCGATTCCGTGGCAAGTGAGGTGGTAGAGTTCCGGCGTGTGTGTTTTGCATATATGCACAGTCAAACTGAACAAACTGTAATTGGCTGAGATATATTGCTGAGTGCATAAACTGGGACAAATGATGGTGCAAAGTAAGATTTGGGTCTACTGAGATTGGAAATGTAACAGGACCTTGGATGAGCTGTTTTGTTTACTGTGTGTGGAGAACTCTGCTGCTTGTCTCAGTTTGCCCTCCTGCTTGCTCTGTCTCCAGGTTTGCCTGCAGCTGGGTTGGAAGCCTGATAGGCGTCGATTCACAGTGTTGCCTTTAGTGTTACAAGTAAATGGTGAGGACCCCGAGCTCTTTGAAATCCCACCTGAACTGATCCTGGAAGTTCCCATACAACACCCACAGTAAGTTAGAAGCAAAAGTGTTTTATTTGTGCTGCTGATGTGAATGACTGTCAGGTCCTCCCTCAGCACCTGCTGCTTTGAGCGTTATGTAAACACAGCCTTTGTTGCTTCAAGCGAGGATTCATCACAAGAAGGTGGAAATGAGGCCTGAAGGTAGACCCAGAGTTGTTGGTGAGACTGAGAGATATGTGCCAGGGCTGAGTGATTCAAAGTTGACACACACCATTCCTCATTGTCGTATGAGGAACAGTTGAGGATTCTGGTCTGTACTCAAGAACAAAACAAAGAACAATACAGCACAGGAACAGGCCCTTCGGCCCTCCAAGCCCGCGTCGCTCCCTGGTCCAAACTAGACCATTCCTTTGTATCCCTCCATTCCCACTCCGTTCATATGGCTGTCTAGATAAGTCTTAAACGTTCCCAGTGTGTCCGCCTCCACCACCTTGCCTGGCAGCGCATTCCAGGCCCCCACCACCCTCTGTGTAAAATATGTCCGCCTGATATCTGTGTTAAACCTCCCCCCCTTCACCTTGAACCTATGACCCCTCGTGAACGTCACCACTGACCTGGGGAAAAGCTTCCCACCATTCACCCTATCTATGCCTTTCATAATTTTATACACCTCTATTAAGTCTCCCCTCATCCTCCGTCTTTCCAGGGAGAACAACCCCAGTTTACCCAATCTCTCCTCATAACTAAGCCCCTCCATACCAGGTAACATCCTGGTAAACCTCCTCTGTACTCTCTCCAAAGCCTCCACGTCCTTCTGGTAGTGTGGCGACCAGAACTGGACGCAGTATTCCAGATGCGGCCGAACCAACGTTCTATACATCTGCAACATCAGACCCCAACTTTTATACTCTGTGCCCTGTCCTATAAAGGCAAGCATGCCATATGCCTTCTTCACCACCTTCTCCACCTGTGACGTCACCTTCAAGGATCTGTGGACTTGCACACCCAGGTCCCTCTGCGTATCTACACCCTTTATGGTTCTGCCATTTATCATATAGTTCCTCCCTACATTATTTCTACCAAATGACATCGTTGGAGTTTAGCAGGATGAGGGGGGATCTTATTGAAACTTGCAGGATACTGCAAGGCCTGGATAGAGTGGACATGGAGAGAATGTTTCCACTCGTAGGAAAAACTAAAACCAGGGGCCACAACCTCAGGCTAAAGGGACAATCTTTTAAAACAGAGATGAGGAGGAATTTCTTCAGCCTGAGAGTGATGAATCTGTGGAACTCTGCCACAGAAGGATGTGGAGGCCAGGTCATTGATTGTCTTTAAGACAGAGATAGATAGGTTCTTGATTAATAAGGGGGTCAGGGGTTATGGAGAAAAGGCAGGAGAATGGGGATGAGAAAAATATCAGCCATGATTGAATAGCGGAGCAGACCCGATGGGCTGAGGATGTCTTATGGTCTTATGGACCGACACCTTTGTGATTCAAGCTCGGCCTGTAGCAGTTGTGATTGAAACCTAGAGTAAGAGTGGTGCAGGCATACTACAAGGATGATTCAGATCTGAAATGAAAACAAAAAATGCTGCATAAACTCAGCACGTCTGGCAGGATCTGTGGAGAGAGAAACAGCATTGATGTTTTGAGTCCAAATGGCTCTTATACAGACTGAAACATGGTGTAGGTGTACTTGATGCCTCGCCTGAGAGGTGTACAGGGCGTGTGCATATACACTTACACCTGGCATGTGTAGGCTTGATACAGACCTCATTTCGGTGTACTTTAAACCTGGTGTCATTCTTAGGATAAGTGTACTTCAAGCCTGATGTGTGTAGGTTTGGTACAGACTGTGTATTGATGTGTTTGAAGCTTCAGGTGAGCTCAGAGTAGCTGTACTTCAGGTCTGTACTGACTGTCCAATGATTCACCATCATTATCTCTCTCTCTCTAGCTCTGAATGGTTCTCAGACCTCGATCTAAAATGGTACGCAATTCCAGCTGTGGCTAACATGCTGCTTGAAATTGGAGGTTTAAAGTTCCCAGCCTCACCCTTCAATGGTTGGTACACAGGCACTGAGATAGGCGTGCGAAATTTCTGTGACTCAACAAGATACGACCTACTCCAGGTAGGGGTTCATTTGTCTTTATCGGGGAATCACAGATCAGACATCGGAAAGTTCCAAATTCAACCATTATTTCACTGGGCAGGTTTTCACCTGAATATTTTACAGTGGGAACAAACTGGACACTTGCGAGGAAAAAAACTGTCCCCCACAAAGCTCATCCCCTTGCACACAACTGGTCTCCTGGTGGAGAGGGAGCAGGTGGGTGGGGGAGGGTGAAAGAGGGTGGAGGGGGAACGAGGTGGGCTGGATGGGATGCAGGAGGATTGAGGGAGGTGGAGAGAGCGTGAGGGGGATAGAGGTGGACAGAGGGGAAGTGAAGGGTGGAGGGCAAGTAATAGAAACAAGAGGCTGGAAGGGGAATGAGGGAGCATGGAGGAGGAGGAGGGCAGAGGGGAAGTGAGGTGGGTTTGAGGGGGAGTGGGTTGACCTGACAGGGATGAAGGAGGAGCAGGTTGGGCCGAGGAGCTGTGAGGGGATGATGGAGGCGGGTGGGGGGGGGGGAGCAAGGGCCGGGTGAGGGACGATGGAATGAGTGACAATGGAGTGAGTGAGGGATGTGGACGTTGTAGAAGATGATGGAGGGGGAGGAGGGGCGTGGAAAGAATAATTTAACAAATAATGGGAGCATGTAAAAAGAATAGAGTAATAATTCTGGGTGACTTTAATCTTCTTGTTAGAAAGGGTGGCTATGACAACAAATTCATAGGGTGTATTAGGGATAGTTTACTAGAGCTATATGTCATGAAGCCAACAGGCTATCTTGGATTTGGAAATGGATAATGAGACAAGTTTAATAAATGATCTCAGAGTAAATGATTCCTTAGGAAGTAGTAATCATAACATGATATAATTTAATATTCAGGTTGAAAGTGAGAAACATGGGTCAAAAGCAATTGTGTTTAACTTAAATAAAGGGGATTACAATGAAGTGAAGAATGAGTTAGCTAAAGTGCACTGGTGAATTAGCAGGAAGGACAGTAAGAAAGGGGCGGAAGACATTTTAAGGAGGTAATTCATGACTCTCAGCAAAATTATATCCCAGAAAGAAAGAAATATTCTAAAAGAGGGATAAACTAACCATATGTTCAGAATCCAGCAAAGGTGGATTAAAAAGATAATAGAGAGAGAAAATAAACTACGAGAACAAACTCATGAAGAATATAAAAACTGACAGCAAGAGTTTCTTTCAATATAAAAAAAAAGACAGAGGCTCTTGAGAAATTTAATCTGGGGAGATAGTTATGGGGAACAAGGAAATGGCAGAGGAGTTAAGCAAACATTTTCCATCAGTCTTTATGGTGGAAGATACTTCAAGCATTCCATTAGTATTAATACTTCACTCACCTGATGAAGGAGCAGCGCTCCGAAAGCCCGTGCTACCAAATAAGCTTGTTGGACTTTAACCTGGTGTTGTGAGAGTTCTTACTGTGCCATTAATACTAAAGAAGACGGGGAAGAAGTAAGTACCATCACCATCACTAAAATATTATGAGACAAACTTAATGGGAAAGGCAGATAAATCCCCTGGCCCAGATGGCTTGCATCCTAGGATTCTACAAGAAGTAGCTGCAAAGACAAAGAACAAAGAAAATTACAGCACAGGAATAGGCCCTTCGGCTCTCCAGGCCTGCACTGACCATGCTGCCCGACTGAACTAAAACCACCTACCCTTCTGGGGACCATATCCCTCTATTCCCATCTCATTCATGTACTTGTCAAGACTTTAGATAATAAACTATTATTTAATCTTAAATAATCTATAAATATATATATCTATATATTATTATCTTTCGGAACGCTGCCCCTTCATCAGGTGAGTGGGAGTTCTGTTCACAAACAGGGCATATAAAGACACAAACTCAATTTACAAAATAATGGTTGGAATGCGAGTCTTTACGGTAATCAAGATACAGATAGTCACACTATCTGTAATCCCACGACTTGCCTGGGCTTGCAAAATCTCACTAACTGTCCTGTCTGGAGACAATACACATCTCTTCAACCTGTGCTTCACCCCCTCTCCACTCATATTGTCTGTACTTTTAAGACTTGATTACCTGTAAAGACTCGCATTCCAACCATTATTTTGTAAATTGAGTTTATGTCTTTATATGCCCTGTTTGAGAACAGAACTCCCACTCCCCTGATGAAGGGGCAGCACTCCGAAAGCTAGTGGCTTGTGCGACCAAATAAACCTGTTGGACTTTAACCTGGTGTTGTGAGACTTCTTACAGGGAAGGTCCCAGAGATTGGAGAATAGCTAATATTGTTCTTTTGTTTAAGAAGGGTAGCAAGAATAATCCAGATAATTACAGGCCGGTGAGCCTTAAGTCAGTGGTAGGGAAATCATTGGAGAGGATTCTTCGAGACAGGATTTACTCCCACTTGGAAATAAGTGGACGTATTAGCGAGAGGCAACATGGTTTTGTGAAATGGAGGTCATGTCTCACTAACTTGATTGAATTTTTCGAGGAAGTGATGAAGATGATTGATGAGGGTAGGCAGTGGATGTTGTCTACATGGACTTCAGTAAGGTCTGTGGCAAGGTCCGAAATGGCAGACTGGAACAGAAGGTGAAGTCGCACGGGGTCAGAGATGAGCTGGCAAGATGGATACAGAACTGGCTCGGTCATAGAAGACAGAGGGTACCAGTGGAAGGGTGCGTTTCTGAATGAAGGGCTGTGACAAGTGGCATCCTTCAGGGATCAGTACTGGGACTTTTGCTGTTTGTAATATATATAAATGATTTGGAGGAAAATATAACTGGTTCGATTAGTAAGTTCGCGGATGACACAAAGGTTGATAGATTTGTGAATAATGATAAGGACCGTTAGAGGATACAGCAGGAGACTTGGGCGGAGAGATGGCAGATGGAGGTTAATCTGGACAAATGTGAGGTAATGGATTTTGGAAGGTCTAATACAGATAGGAAATATACAGTAAATGGCAGAACCCTTCAGAGTATTGGTAGGCAGAGGGATCTGGGCGGACAAGTACACAGGTCACTGAACGTGGCAACGCAGGTGGAGAAGGACGTCAGAAGGCATACAGCATGCTTGTCTTCATCGGCGGGGCATTGAGTTTAGAAATTGGCAAATCATGTTGCAGCTTTATAAAATCTTAGTTCGGCCACACTTGGAATATAGTGTTCAATTCTGGTCGCCACACTACCAGAAAGATGTGGAGGCTTTGGGGAGGGTACAGAAAAGATTTACCAGGATGTTGCCTGTTATGGAGGGCATTAGCTATGAGGAGAGTTTGGAGAAACTTGGTTTGTTCTTAGTGGAACAACGGAGGTTGAGGGGCGACCTGATAAAAGTCTACAAGATTCTGAGGGGATAGACAGAGTGGATAGTCAGAAACTTTTTCCCAGGGTGGAAGAGTCAATTACGAGGGGGCATAGGTTTAAGGTGTGAGGGGCAATGTTTAAAGGAGATGTACGAGGCACGCTTTTTACACAGAGGGTGGTGGGTGCCTGGAACCCGCTGCCGGGGGAGGTAGTGGAAACAGATACATCAGAACATAAGAACAGGAGCAGGAGTAGGCCATCTGGCCCCTCGAGCCTGCTCCGCCATTCACTAAGATCATGGCTGATCTTTTTGTGGACTCAGCTCCGTTTACCCGCCCACTCTCCATAACCCTTAATTCCTTTACTGTTCAAAAATTTATCCATCCTTGCCTTAAAAATATTCAGTGAGGTAGCCTCAACTGCTTCACTGGGCACGGAATTCCACAGATTCACAACCCTTTGTGTGAAGAAGTTCCTCCTTAACTCAGTCCTAAATCTGCTTCCTCTTATTTTGAGGCTATTCCCCCGAGTTCTAGTTTCACCCACCTGTGGAAACAACTTCCCTGTTCAATCTTATCTATTCCCTTCATAATCATTCAATCATAGAATCCCACAGTGCAGAAGGAGGCCATTTGGCCCATCGAGTCTGCACCGACTACTATCCCATCCAGGCCCTATCCCCTAACCACATGCTCTAGTCCCCCTAACACTAAGGGGCAGTTTACCTAACCCGCACATCTTTGGACTGTGGGGTCTTATATGTTTCTATAAGATCTCCCCTCATTCTTCTGAATTCCAACGAGTATAGCCCCAGTCTAATCAGTCTCTCCTCATAAGCCAACCCTCTCAACTCCGGAATCAACCTAGTGAATCTCCTCTGCACCCCCTCCAGTGCCAGTATATCCTATCTCAAGTAAGGAGACCAAAATTGTACACAGTACTCCAGGTGTGGCCTCACCAGCACCCGATACAGCTGCAACATAACTTCACTGTTTTTAAACTCCATCTCTCACGCAATGAAGGACAAAATTCCATTTGCCTTCTTAATTACCTGCTGCACCTGCAAACAAACTCCTTGAGATTCCTGCACAAGGACACCCAGGTCCCTCTGCACAGCAGCATGCTGCAATTTTTTACCATTTAAATAATAGTCCATTTTGCTGTTATTCCGACCAAAATGGATGACCTCACATTTACCAACATTGTACTCCATCTGCCAGACCCTCACCCATTCACTTTGAATATCTATATCCCTTTGCAGACTTTCAGCGTCCTCTGCACACTTTGCTCTGCCACCCATCTTAGTGTCATCTGCGAATTTTGACACACTACACTTGGTCCCCCAACTCCAAATTATCTACGTAAATTGTAAACAATTGTGGTCCCAACACTGATCCCTGAGGCACGTCACTAGTCACTGATCGCCAACTAGAAAAACATCCATTTAGCCCCATTCTTTGATTTCTGTTAGTTAACCAATCCTCTGTCAGGCTAATACATTATCCATAACACTGTGCACCTTTATCTTATGCAGCAGTCTTTGGTGCGGCACCTTGCCTCAGTTCTCGGTTCTCACTTGCCATAGCCTTCCTGTCATCAATTTTTGGCATGTTATTTGTGTCTTCCACTGTGAAGACCGACACAAAATACCTGTTCAATGCCTCAGCCATTTTCTCATTTCCAGTTATTACATCCCCCTTCTCACCCTCTAAAGGAGCAATGTTTACTTTAGCCATTCTTTTTCGTTTTATATATTTGTAGAAACTTTTGCTATCAGTTTTTATATTCTGAGCTAGTTTGCTCTCATAATCCATCTTACTTTTCTTTATAGCTTTTTTTGTGACTTTCTGCTGACCTTTAAAGATTTCCCAATCCTCTCGGTTCCCACTAATCTTTGCCACTTTGTATGCATTTTCTTTCAATTTGATACCCTCCTTTATTTCCTTAGATATCCATGGCTGATTATCTCTTTTTCTACAGTCCTTCCTTATCACTGGTATATTCTTTTGCTGAGCACTGTGAAAGATCACTTTGAAAGTCCTCCACTGTTCCTCAATTGTCCCACCATAAAGCTTTTGCTCCCAGTCTACCTCAGCCAACTCCTCCCTCATCCCTTTGTAATCTCCTTTGTTTAAGCACAAGACGCTGGTATTGGATTTTACTTTGTCACGCTCCATCTGTATTTTAAATTCAACCATACTGTGATCGCTTCTTCCAAGAGGATCCCTAACTGTAAGATCATTAATTATTCCCTTCTCATTACACAGGACCAGATCTAGGATAGCTTGCTCCCTTGTCAGTTCCATTACATACTGTTCAAGGAAGCTGTCGTGGGTTCATTCTATGAACTCCTCCTCAAGGCTGCCTTGATCGACCTGGTTTGACCAATTGATATGTAGATTAAATTCCCCCATGATAATTGCTGTACCATTTTTACATGCATCAGTTATTTCTTTGTTTATTTCTCGCCCCACCATGACGTCATTATTTGGTGGCCTATAGACTACGCCTATCAGTGACTTTTTCTCCTTACTATTTCTAATTTCCACCCAACTGGATTCAACCTTCTTTTCCATAGAACCTATATCATCTCTCACTACCACCCTGATGTCATCCTTAAATATCAGAGCTACACCACCTCCCTTACCTTCCTGTCGGTCCCTCCGAACAGTCTGATACCCCTGGATATTCAACTCCCAGTCATGACCATCCTGCAACCATGTCTCTGTAATGGCCACCAAATCATACTCGTTCGCAATGATTTGTGCTGTCAACTCATTTACCTTGTTTCAAATGCTACGAGCATTCAGATAAAGTGCCTGTATGCTAGTTTTTGTACCTTTTTGAATTCTAACACTTCCATTAATAACATCTCCTGAGTTCTCCTTCCTTTTAACTTTTTTCCTGATTTTTGATTTTCTCCCCACATTTTGTCCTTGCTCCCTCCTTCTCAAAGAACAAAGAACAAAGAACAGTACAGCACAGGAAACAGGCCCTTCGGCCCTCCAAACCTGTGCCGCGCCTTGGTCCAACTAGACCAATCGTTTGTATCCCTCCATTCCCAGGCTGCTCATGTGACTATCCAGGTAAGTCTTAAACGATGTCAGCGTGCCTGCTTCCACCACCCTACTTGGCAGCGCATTCCAGGCCCCCACCACCCTCTGTGTAAAAAACGTCCCTCTGATGTCTGAGTTATACTTCGCCCCTCTCAGCTTGAGCCCGTGACCCCTCGTGATCGTCACCTCCGACCTGGGAAAAAGCTTCCCACTGTTCACCCTATCTATACCCTTCATAATCTTGTACACCTCTATTAGATCTCCCCTCATTCTCCGTCTTTCCAAGGAGAACAACCCCAGTCTACCCAATCTCTCCTCATAGCTAAGACCCTCCATACCAGGCAACATCCTGGTAAACCTTCTCTGCACTCTCTCCAATGCCTCCACGTCCTTCTGGTAGTGCGGCGACCAGAACTGGACGCAGTACTCCAAATGTGGCCTAACCAGCGTCCTATACAGCTGCATCATCAGACTCCAGCTTTTATACTCTATACCCCGTCCTATAAAGGCAAGCATACCATATGCCTTCTTCACCACCTTCTCCACCTGTGTTGCCACCTTCAAGGATTTGTGGACTTGCACACCGAGGTCCCTCTGTGTTTCTATACTCCTGATGACTCTGCCATCTATTGTATAACTCCTCCCTACATTATTTCTTCCAAAATGCATCACTTCGCATTTATCCGGATTAAACTCCATCTGCCACCTCTCCGCCCAATTTTCCAGCCTATCTATATCCTGCTGTATTGCCCGACAATGCTCTTCGCTATCCGCAATTCCAGCCATCTTCGTGTCATCCGCAAACTTGCTGATTACACCAGTTACACCTTCTTCCAAATCATTTATATATATCACAAATAGCAGAGGTCCCAGTACAGAGCCCTGCGGAACACCACTGGTCACAGACCTCCAGCCGGAAAAAGACCCTTCGACCACTACCCTCTGTCTCCTATGGCCAAGCCAATTCTCCACCCATCTAGCCACTTCTCCTTGTATCCCATGAGCCTTAACCTTCTTAACCAACCTGCCATGTGGGACTTTGTCAAATGCCTTACTGAAATCCATATAGACGACATCCACGGCCCTTCCTTCATCAACCGTTTTTGTCACTTCCTCAAAAAACTCCACCAAATTTGTAAGGCACGACCTCCCTCTTACAAAACCATGCTGTCTGTCACTAATGAGATTGTTCCGTTCTAAATGCACATACATCCTGTCTCTAAGAATCCTCTCCAACAACTTCCCTACCACGGACGTCAAGCTCACCGGCCTATAATTTCCTGGGTTATCCCTGCTACCCTTCTTAAACAACGGGACCACATTCGCTATCCTCCAATCCTCAGGGACCTCACCCGTGTCCAAAGAAGCGACAAAGATTTCCGTCAGAGGCCCAGCAATTTCACCTCTCGTCTCCCTGAGCAGTCGAGGATAGATGCCATCAGGCCCTGGGGCTTTGTCAGTTTTAATGTTCCCTAAAAAACCTAACACTTCCTCTCTTGTCATGGAGATTTTCTCTAACAGGTCAACACCTCCCTCCGAGACACTCCCGGTTAACACGCCCCTCTCCTTCGTGAATACCGATGCAAAGTATTCATTTAGGATCTCCCCTATTCCCTTGGGTTCTAAGCATAATTCCCCTCCTTTGTCCCTGAGAGGTCCGATTTTCTCCCTGACAACTCTTTTGTTCCTAACGTATGAATAGAATGCCTTAGGATTCTCCTTAATCCTGCCTGCCAAGAACATCTCGTGACCTCTTTTTGCCCTTCTAACTCCCCGTTTGAGATCTTTCCTACTCTGTATTCCTCCAGAGCTCCATCTGTTTTCAGTTGCCTCCCTTTTCATTTTAATCAGATCCTCAATTTCCCTGGTTATCCACGGCTCTCGAATCCTACCTTTCCTATCTTTCCTTTTTACAGGCACATGCCTATCCTGCAGCCTTATCAATAGTTCCTTAAAAGACTCCCACATGCCAGACGCGGACTTACCCTCGAACATCCTCTCCCAATCAACATCCACCAATTCCTGCCTAATCCGGCTATAGTTAGCCTTCCCCCAATTTAGCACCCTGCCCGTAGGACAGCACTCATCCTTGTCCATTACTATCCTAAAGTTAACAGAGTTGTGGTCACTATTTGCCACATGTTCCCCTACCGAAACTTTGACGACCTGACCGGGCTCATTTCCCAGAACTAGGTCCAGTATAGCCCCCTCTCTAGTCGGGCTATCTACATACTGTTCCAAAGAACCTTCCAGTACGCATTTTACAAATTCCTCCCCGTCCGGACCCCCAGCTCTAAGCACTTTCCAGTCTGTGCCAGGGAAATTAAAGTCCCCCACTACAACAACCCTATGTTTTCTGCACCTATCCAGAATCTCCTGACATATCCTTTCCTCCACTTCCCGTGGGCTGTTGGGTGGTCTGTAGTACACCCCCAGCATAGTGACTGCACCCTTCCTGTTTCTGAGTTCCACCCACAGCGACTCAGTACATGACCCCTCTAAGTTGTCTACCCTCTGCACCGCGGTAATATGCTCCTTAACTAATATCGCTACTCCCCCACCTTTTTTAGCCCCTCCTCTGCCTCGCCTAAAACACTTATACCCCGGAATATTCAGCTGCCAGTCCTGTCCTTTTAACCAAGTTTCCGTCACCCTCGGACCCCTTATATAGGTTAGGTTCCCATCCCCCTGCATATTAGTTTAAACCCTCCCCAACCGCTCTAGCAAACACTCCCCCAGGACATCAATCCCAGTCCTGCCCAGGTGTAACCCATCCAATTTGTATAGGTCCCACCTCCCCCAGAACCGGTCCCAATGCCCCAGGAATCTGAAATCCCTGACACCATTTCTTCAGCCACGTATTTATCGACTCTGACTAGCACGTGGCACCGGTAGTAATCCTGAGATCATTACCTTTGAGGTCCAATTTCTTAACTTTCTTCCTAGCTCCCTGTATTCTGCTTTTAGGACTCATCCCTTTTTTTACCTATGTCATTTGTACCAATGTGTACTACGACCACTGGCTGCTCGCCTTCCCCCTTCAGAATGTCCTGCAGCCGCTTCGAGACATCCTTGATCCTAGCACCAGGAAGGCAACATACTATCCTGGAGTCTTGTTTGCGGCCACAGATAGTGAGTATTAAGGGGCGTCTGGACAAATACATGAATAGAGGGATATGGTCCCCGGAAGGGTCGGGGGTTTTTGTTCAGTCAGGCAGCATGGTCAGTGCAGGCTTGGAGGGCCGAAGGGCCTGTTCCTGTGCTGTAATTTTCTTTGTTCTTTGTTCTCATGGATTGAAGACCTATGAAGATCTGTTATGTATTGATACTGACCCTGCAGATGCTGGTGGGTTGCTTTACTTTCTTGGCACTGTGGCCCATTCGACCAATAATTGTAGCACCTCACATGCTGTTGTCTAGACTGACCTCTGCCTCTTCCTGTGGGAAATATAGAAAACATGGGAGCAGAAGGAGGCCATTCTGTCCTTCGAGCCTGCTCCACCATTCATTATGATCATTGCTGATCATCCAATTCTATTGATCCTGCCTTCCCTCCCATATCCTTTGATCCCCTTCGCCGCAAGTGCTATGTCTAACTGCTTCTTGAAAACGTTCAATGTTTTGGCCGCAACTACCTTCTGTGGTAGCGAATTCTATAGGCTGACCACTGTCTGAGTGAAGAAATTTCTCCTAATCTCTGTCCTAAGTGGTCTATCCTGTATACTCAGACTGTGATCCCTGGTTCTGTATACCCCAGCGTCCCATGTTCTGCATCAAACCTGTCTAGTCCTGTTAGAATTTTATGAGTTTCTATGAGATCCCCCACATTTTTCTGAACTCCAGCGAATACAATCCTAACTGGCTCAATCTCTCCTCATACGTCAGTCCTGCCATCCCAGGAATTAATCTAGTGAAGCATCTCTGCACTCTCTCTAGAGCAAGAACATCCTTCCTTAGATAAGGAGACCAAAACTGCACACAATATTCCAGGTGTGGCCTCACCAAGTCCTTGTATAATTGTAGCAAGATATCCCTGCTCCTGTACTCAAACTCTCCAGCAATTGCTGTACACCCAGGTTTCATTGCACATTTGCCTCTCCTAATGTATGGCCATTCAGATATCAACTGCCCTCCCGTTTTTGCTACCAAAGTGGATACCAAAGCGAATTTAACCAAATTATACTGCATCGGCCAATCATTTGCCCACTCACTCAACTTGTCCAAATCACTGAAGGATCTCTGCATCCTCACAGCTCACCCTCCCACCCTGTGAGGGGATCGATAATTCGAAGGCACAGATGAAAAATAAGGGGTCTCTCTTCAGTCTGAAGACAGAGATAAGGAAAAATGTCTTCTCTGAGGGTTGTTAGTTTTTTAGAATTCTCTTTCACACAGAACTGTGGGCATTAAATACATTCAAGACTGATTTAGACAGATTTTTGATTGTGAAGGGATTCACAGAGTAAAGAATTAAGGCCACACTCAGATCAAGCATGACCTGACTGACTGATGGAGCAAGTCAATGGGCTTAATTGTTCTTCTTTCGCATGATCTTATAATGTTCTGTTTTTCTCCCAAATTCCATCTTTTGGCTTTATCTTTTGCCAGGTAGTTGCAGAGAGGATGGGCTTGGATACCGGGAACATCACATCACTCTGGAAGGACAAGGCCGCTGTGGAACTCACTGTCGCTGTTCTTCATAGTTTCCAGGTAGAGCAGAGTGGGTAAACCTACACCTCCCCCACAACCCTCCACCACAAACACCCCACACAGCACCCTGCCCTTGGCACCCTCCCCACCCCCAACACCCTCCCCACCCCCACACCACACCCCCACACCACACCCCCACCAGAACCCCCATCTCCAAACCAACCACTCTCCCAACCCCCACATCTCCACCACCACATCCACCCAAAACCCCACCCTTCCATACCCCAACACCATCCCCACACACTGTCACCCAATGTCATGCCCACATCCTACCTCTCACCCCACACCTTCTCCAGGCTGGTTGGCTTGGTGATCAGTACACTGGCCTTATTTGAAGCTTGCACTGTGACAGCAATTTGAAACTCCTTTCTTTGCAGCTTGCCAAAGTGACGATTGTTGATCATCATACAATCACTGAGTCCTTTATGAAGCATCTGGAAAATGAGTATCGTATACGTGGTGGATGTCCCACAGACTGGGTTTGGATTGTTCCTCCATTATCTGGGAGTTTAAGTGCTGCATTCCATCAGGAATTTCTCAACTACAATCTCTCACCAGCCTTCTCTTACCAGGTAATAGTTAACAAGAGTACACACCCTGTCACTAATCATCTACACAACTCTTCCTCGTGGGGGTTAGTTTATCTCAGTTGGCTGGACAGCTCGTTCATGATGCAGAGTGATGCCAACAGCATGGGTTCAACTCCTGTACCAGCTGTGGTTATTCATGAAGGCCCCACCTTCTCAACCTTGCCCCTCGCCTGAGATGCGGTGATCCTCAGGTTGAATCATAGAACATAGAACATTACAGCGCAGTACAGGCCCTTCAGCCCTCGATGTTGCGAACCAACCAGTGAAACCAATCTAAAGCCCATCTAACCTACACTATTCCAATATCATCCATATGTTTATCCAACGACCATTTAAATGCCCTTAATGTTCGCAAGTCCACTACTGCTGCAGGCAGGGCATTCCACGCCCTTACTACTCTGTGAGTGAAGAACCTACCTTTGACATCTGTCCTATATCTATCACCCCTCAATTTAAAGCTATGTCCCCTCGTGCTAGCTATCACCATCCGAGGAAAAAGGCTCTCCCTATCCACCCTGTCTAATCCTCTGATCATTTTGTATGCCTCTATTAAGTCACCTCTTAACCTTCTCTCTAACGAAAACAACCTCAAGTCTCTCAGCCTTTCCTCATAAGACCTTCCCACCATACCAGGCAACATCCTGATAAATCTCCTCTGCACCCTTTCCAATGCTTCCACATCCTTCCTATAATGTGGTGACCAGAACTGTACGCAATACTCGAAGTGCGGCCGCACCAGAGTTTTGTACAGCTGCAACATGACCTCCTGGCTCCAAAACTCAATCCCTCTACCAATAAAAGCTAACACTCCGTACGCCTTCTTAACAACCCTATCAACCTGGGTGCCAACTTTCAGGGATCTATACACATGGACACCGAGATCTCTCTGTTCATCCACACTACCAAGTATCTTACCATTAGCCCAGTACTCTGTAATCCTGTTACTCCTTCCAAAGTGAATCACCTCACACTTTTCCGCATTGAACTCCATTTGCCACCTCTCAGCCCAGCTCTGCAGCTTATCTATGTCCCTCTTTAACCTGCAACAACCTTCTGCACCGTCCACAACTCCACCGACTTTAGTGTCATCTGTAAATTTACTAACCCATCCTTCTACGCCCTGATCCAGGTCATTAATAAAAATGACAAACAGCAGTGGCCCCAAAACAGATCCTTGCGGTACACCACTTGTAACTGAACTCCAGGATGAACATTTCCCTTCAACCACCACCCTCTGTCTTCTTACAGCTAGCCAATTCCTGATCCAAACTGCCAGTCACCACCAGTCAGCTCTCCCCCTCAAAGGAGAAAGCACCCTATGGTCATCTGGGACTATGGTGACTTTACCTTACCCACCTCTTCCCCATATCCCTCAAAATTAATGACTTGTTTTCTCCAATTCCCACTCAACCCTCCTTCTTTTCCATAGAACCATAGAATCCCTACAGAGCAGGAGGAGGCCATTTTGCCCATCGAATCAGCACCGACAACAATCCCATCCAGGCCTATCTCTGCAACCCCACATATTTACCCTACTAATCCCCCTGACATTAAGAGGCTATTTTAACATGGCCAATCAACCTAACCCGCACATTTTTGGAGAGTGGGAGGAAACTGAAGCACCCAGAGGAAACACGCAGATACGGGGAGAATGTGAAAACTCTATACAGCCAGCTGAGCCAGAATTGAACCTGAGTCCCTGACGCTGTGAGGCAGCAGTGCTACCACTATGCCACTGTTAATTCTCACAGGTTCCTATCTCCTTTACCACCATCTGCAAATGATTTATTTAGAAACATAGAAAACAGGAACAGGAATAGACCATTCAGCCCCCAAGCCTGTTCCTCCATTCAATGTGACCATGGCTGATCCTCTATCTCAACACTCCCAATCTATCACTATTTAAATAATACTCTGCCATTCTGTTTCTCCATTTTTTTAGGGCGGCACGGTAGCACAGTGGTTAGCACTGCTGCCTCACAGCGCCAGGGACCCAGCTTCAATTCCGGCATGGGTCACTGTCTGTGTGGAGTTTGCACTTTCTCCCCATGTCTGCATGGGTTTCCTCCGGGTACTCCGGTTTCCTCCCACCATCCAAAGATGTGCAGGTTAAGTAGATTGGCCATACTGAATTGACCCTTAAGGTGCAATTTTACTATCAAGTTGCGCCTGTTTTTGGGTGCAAAAACTTGGTAAAGTTGGGCGTAAGGCAAATAGCGCGATCCGCGCCAGCTTCCTCGCTGGTTCCCCCTTTATCAAGGGCTGAAAATGGCCGCTGTCGGGACCACGCCCGAAATGGGCCGATGTCCATTTATATGCATTTGCATGCACTTAAATTGACTTAATGGGCTGCACACCCAAATTTACTGGCACTTACCCCTTTACAACTGCGTTCGCCTGTCCAGATTCGGCGCAAAACAGACATAGTCCACAAAGGTCTGATTCGGGCGCTCCAGCTTCTGAGCAGGTAAGTTCCGAGCTTCTGGCGGCTCTCTGGCTCAGATCTGTGGTGGGGGAGGGGGCGGGGGGGCGGGTAAGATGGCTCTCTGACTCAGATCGGCGGGGGGGGGGAGGTGCGCAGGAATAGGGTTGGGAAGTCTGCTGCCACTCTGCGTGTGATTGGTGGGGGGGGGTGCGGGGGGGAGTGGGGGTCCGCTGCCATTCCAATCTGTTGAAACTGTTCCAGAATCTGTAGAATTTTGGATGATGACAACCAACGTATCCACTATTTTCATGGCCTTTAGAACCCTGGGATGTTGATTATCAGGTCCTGGAGATTTATCAGCTTTCAGTCTTATTAATCTCTACAGCACTAATTTTTCTAATAATACTAATTTCCTTCAATTCCTTCACTAGATCATTGGTTCCTTAGCACTTGTCTTAGGGATATGGACATCGCTGGCAAGGCCAGCATTAATTGCCCATCCCTAATTTCCCTTGCAAAGGTGGTGGTGAGCTGCCTTTTTGAACCGCTGCATTCCCTGAGGTGTAGATACACCCACAGTGCTCTTAGGGAAGAAATTCCAGGATTTTGACCCAGCGACACTGAAGGAACAGCTATATTTCTGAGGCAGGATGGTGAGTGACTTGAAGGTGGTGGCGTTCCAATGTGCCTGCTGCTCTTGCCCTTCTAGGTAGTAGAAGTCTTGAGTTTAGAATGTGCTCTCAAAGGACATAGAAACAAAGAAGATAGGAGGAGGTCATTTGGCCATTCGAGCCCACTCTGCCATTCATTACGATCATGGCTGATCACAACTCAATAGCCTAATCGTCCTTTTTCCCCCATAACCTTTGATCCCATTCATCCAAGTGCTATATCCAGCCGCCTTCTTGAATACATTCAATGTTTTGGTATCAACTACTTCCTGCGATAATGAATACCACAGGCTCACCACTCTTTGGGTGAAGAAATGTCTCCTCATCTCCATCCTAAATGGTCTAACCTGAATCCTCAGACTGTGACCCCTGGTTCTAGACTCCTCCACCATTGGGAATATCCTCCCTGCATCTATCCTATCTAGTCCTGTTAGAATTTTATAAGTTTCTGTGAGATCTCCCCTTATTTGTCTGAACTCCAGCGAAAACAATCCTAACCTAGTCAATCTCTCCTTGTATATCAGTCCCGCCATCCCTGGAATCAGCCTGGTAAACTTTCACTGCACTCCCTCGAGAGCAAGAACCTTCCTCCTCAGAAAAGGAGACCAAAACTGCACACAATACTCTAGATGTGGCCTCAGCAAGGCTCTTCATCACCTTCCTCTGACTGCCTTCACTTACTTATATCGCATAATTCCATCAACATATATAATTCCCGCAACACAATTAACCTAATCACACCCTCACTAATTACTTCCTCACCACACCCTCACTAACTACCTCTTCACCACACCCACACCCTCACTAACTACTTCCTCACCACACCCTCACTAACTACCTCTTCACCACGCTCACACCCTCACTACTTCCTCACCACACCCACACCCTAACTCCTTCCTCATCACACCCACACCCTCACTAACTACCTCTTCACCACACCCACATCCTCACTAACTACCTCCTCTCCATATCCCACACACTCTCAAACTACCTCCTTACACACCCTCACTAAATATCGGTTCACCATATCCCACACCCTCACTAAATACCTACTCACTTTACCCCACCCTCATTAACTACCTACTCACCACACCCAGACATTCACTAACTACCTCCTCACCACACCCACACCCTCACTAATGACCTCCTGACAACACACACTCTCTCAACCTCCCTATCCACCACACCCACAATGTCACTAAATACCTCCTCACCACACCCACACCCTCTTGAACAACCCCCTCAGCATATCCTATACTCAAAAATGACCACCTCACCACACTGACACTTTGTAACTACCTCCTCACTACAGCCACGCCCTCATGAACTGCCTCCTCATCATATCCCACACCTTCCCTAACTACTTCCTGACCACACCCACAGTCTCAATAATCATGGCCTCACCACAAAAACAACCTAATTACCTCCTGACCATATCCCACAACTTCATGAATTTCCTCCTCAGCTCATCCACACCTTCACAAACTTCCTCCTCACCAAATCCCAAACCCACGGTAACTACCTCTTCTCCACACCCTCACTAACAACCTCTTCACCATATCAACGCCATCACTGCCTTCTCACCACATTACACTCTCACTAAATACCTCCTCACCATATCCACACACTCACTATTTGCTCACCATATCCACACCCTCACTAATTATCCCCACACCACACTTTCAATAGCTATTTCCTCATCATATCGCACGTCCTCACTAACTACCTCTTCACCATACCCCATACCAACATTAATTAGCTCCTCACCAAACCCACACTGTCACGAACTAGTGCCTCACCGTATCTCATACCCTAACTATCTACCTTCTCACCACACGCTCAAAACTCAATACCTTCTCACCATATCAGCACTCTCACTAACTAGCCCTTCACCACACTCACACCATCACTAACTACCTCCTTACCACACCCACACTAATTCCCTCGTCACCACAGACAGCCTCACTAACTAGTTCCTTACCACACTTACAGCCTCACTAACTACCTCTGCACGAAATGCATAACCTCACGAACTACCTCCTCACCATATCCCATCATCTCACTATCCACCTACTCACCACACCCACACACTTATTTTTACAGATGCACCATAGAAAGCATTCTTTCTGGTTGTATCACAGCTTGGTATGGTACCTGCTCTGTCCAAGACCAGCAAGAAACTACAAAGGGTCGTGAACGAAGCCCAGTCCATCACGCAAACCAGCCTCCCAGCCATTGACACTGTCTATACTTCCCGCTGCCTCGGGAAAGCAGCCAGCATAATCAAGGACCCCACGCACTCTGGACATGGGGAGGCAATGGCTCAACTATTAATCCAGAAACCCAGATGTTGTTCTGGGGACCTGGGTTCAAATCCCAAGATGTGGAGATGCCGGCGTTGGACTGGGGTAAGTCTCACAACACCAGGTTAAAGTCCAACATGGCTGCCATCGACACCGCAAACTGCCGGCTCCAAGTGGAGAGGATCTCCAAGAAGATCGCGCACATCGACGAACCTGTTGGACTTTAACCTGGTGTTGTGAGACTTCTTACTGTTCAAATCCCATGACAGCAGATGGTGGAATTTGAATTCAGTTAAAAATATCTGGAATTAAGAGCATGAAACTATTGTCGATTGTCGGAAAAACCCATCTGGTTCACTCATGTCCTTTAGGGAAGGAAATCTACCATCCTTACCTGATCTGGCCTGCATGTGACTCCAGAGCCAGAGCAATGTGGTTGACTCTCAACTGCCCTCTGAAATGGCCTAGCAAGCCACTCAGTTGTACCAATCGCTACAAAGTCTCAACAAAGAAGTGAAACCAGATGGACCACCTGGCATTGACCTAGGAAAAGACAATGACAAAACGAACAACCTTGTCGGCCCTGCAAATTCCTCCTTCCTAACATCTGAAGGCTAGTGCCAAATTGGTACAGCTGTCTCACAGACTAGTCAAGCAACAGCCTGACATAGTCATTCTCATGGAATTGTACTGTACAGATAACACCCCAGACACCACCATTACCATCCCTGGATATGTCCTGTCCCACCGCCAGGACAGACCCAGCAGAGGTGGCGGCACAATCAGGAGGGAATTGCCCTGGGAGTCATTAACTTCGACTCCGGACCCCATGAAGTCTCATGGCTTCAGGTTAAACATGGGCAAGGAAACCTCTTCCTGGTTACCACGTACCATCTTCCTTCAACATGAATCAGTATTCCTCCATGCTGAACAACACTTGGAGGAAGCACTGAGGGTGGCAAGGACGCAAAATGCACTCTGGGTGGGGATTTCAATGTCCACCACCAAGGGTGGCTCGGGAACAGCACTACTGATTGAGCTGGTCAGGTCCTAAAGGATATAACTGCTAAACTGGGTCTGCAGCATGTGGTGAAGAAACCAACAAGAGGAAATAACATACTTGACCTCATCCTTACCAATCTGTTGGCTGCAGATGCATCTGCCCATGACAGTATTGGTAAAAGTGACCACTGTACATTCCTTGTGGAGACGAAGTCCCGCCTTCACATTGAGAAATTTTCTTTGTTTTTTGTATAACCTCCATCATGTTGTGTGGCACCGACACCGTGCTAAATGGAAAAAACTTCGAACTGATCTAGCGACTCAAGACTGGGTATTCAGGAGGCGCTGTGGGCCATCAACAGGAGCGCAACTATACTCTGGCACAATCTGCAACCTCATGGCCCGGCATATCCCCACTCAACCGTTACCATCAAGCCAGGGGATCAACCCTGGTTCAATGGAGAGTGCAGGAGGGCATGTCAGGAGCAGCACCAGGCATACCTAAAAATAAGGTGTCAATCTGGTGAAGCTACCAAACAGGACTAGTTGCTTGGCAAATGGGAAAAGGCAGCAAGTGATAGACAGAGCTAAGCGATCCCACAACCAACAATCAGCTCTAAGCTTTACAGTCCTGCCACATTCAGTCATGAATGGTGGTGGGCAATTAAACAACTCACTGGAGGAGGAGGCTCCACAAATATCCCCATCCTCAATGATGGAGGAACCCGGCACATCAGTGCAAAAGATAAGACTGAAGCATTTGCAGCAATCTTCACCCAGAAGTGCCGAGTGGATGATCCAGCTTGGCCTCCTTCAGTGGTCCCCAGCATTTTAGATGCCAGTCTCCAGCCAATTTGATTCACTCCACGTGATATCAAGAAATGGTTGGAGGCACTGGATACTGCAAAGACAATGGGCCCTGATAACATTCCGACAATAGTACTGAAGACTTGGGCTCCAGAACTTGCTGCTCCCCTAGCCAAGCTCTTCCAGTCCAGTTACAACACTGGCATCTACCCAGCAATGTGGAAAATTGCCGAGGTATGTCCTGTACACTAAAAGCAGGACAAATCCAACCCAGCCAATTATTACCCAGTCAGTCTAATCTCGATCATCAGTAAAGTGATGGAAGGAGTCATCAACAATGCTATCAAGCGGCACCTGCTCAGCAATAACCTGCTCAGTGATGCCCAGTTTAGATTTCGCCAGGGTCACTGAGCTCCTGACCTCATTACAGCCTTGGTTCAAACATGGACAAAAGAGCTGAATTCCAGAGGTGAGATGAGAGTGACAGCCCTTGACATCAAAGCCGCATTTGACCGAGTGTGGCATCAAGGAGCCCCAGCAAAACTGGAATCAATATGTATCAGGGGGCAAATAGTCCGTTGGTTGGAGTCATACCTGGTACATGGGAAGATGGTTGTGGTTGTGGAGGGTCAGTCAGGTCAACTCCAGGACATCTCTGCAGGAGTCCCTTAGGGTAGTGTCCACGGCCCAACAATCTTCAGCTGCTTCATCAATGACCTGCCCTCCGTCATAAGGTGAGAAGTGGGGATGTTCACCGATGATTGCACAATGTTCAGCACCATTCAGATACTGAAGCAGTCCATATTCAAATGCAACAGAATCTAGACAATATACCTCCTCACCAAACCCACACACCCACAAACTACCTCCACTCCACACCCTCACTAACTACCTCCTCTCCACACCCACACCCTCACTAACTACCTCCTCTCCACACCCTCACTAACTACCTCCACACCGCACCCACACCCTCATTAACTACCTCACCTTATCCCAATTCCGCACTATCTACCTCCTCAGCATATCAACACTCTCACTAATTATCTCCACACCACACTCCCACTCATGGCCCCCTCACCATACCCACACCCTCCTTACAAAATGCATACCCTTACTAACTGGCTCCTCACCATACCGACAACATCATGAACATTCTCCTCATCACACCTACAACATCATTAACTACCTGCTCACCACACACCACACCCTCACTACCTACCACCTCACCACACTCTCACTGATGACCTCACCTTATCCCACACTCTCACTAACTACCTCCTTACGACCTGCATACCCTCACTAACACAATAGCTCCTCACCACACGTACACCTGCTGTAACTACCTGTTCATCATATCCCATACCCTCACTAAATACTTGCTCACCACATACTTACCAACAACCTCCTCACCAAATGCCACAGCCTCACAAACTACCTCTCACACCAGTCAGCAGGAAACCGAGGGCCACAGAAGCCATGGACTGAGGGTTATAGATTGAGCATCACAGAGGTCATGGACCAAGAGTCATGGGGATCACAGATCAAGGGTCATGGACCTAGAGTCACAGGGGGCTTGGACTGAGGGTCATGGACCGAGGGCCACGGGGGCACAGATCGAGGGTCACAGAGGTCATGGATTGAAGGTCACGAGAAGGGGGAGCACGGGCCGAGGGTCACGGGGAGCACGGGCCGAGGGTATGGGGAGCACGGGCCAAGGGTCGTGGGCAGCACAGGCTGCCTTTACCACACTGGCGATTGTCTAATATCGATCTCCAGCTTCTCTAAAATTCTCAGATGTGAAAAAGGAATACAAACTCACTGATTTATCTATAATTTTGTAGACAGATCCTTGGAAAACCCACATTTGGAAAGAAAGAGAGAAGTTCCTGATGAAACGTCACACAATTGGATTCAAGGGGCTTGCAAAGTAAGAACTAAACATGAGGCTTGACCAAGTGTAGTGCATGCAAGGGGTGTGCCCCAAGGACAGGCAGCAGTGGGTGATGACTCTTTGATGGTTTTCCTGATTTTGCAGGGCAGTGACATTCTCGACAAAGTTGATGGTACAAGCCATGGCCAAACGGATAAAAGTGAAGATTCTCTATGCCTCAGAAACTGGCAAATCAGAGAGTTTCGCCAAGAAATTGTGTGAAATCTTTAAGAAGGCCTTTAATCCAAAGGTAAGAGTTTTTGTTGCAGTAATGAAGAGAGTTAAGATTTATATTGGACTGAAGAATATTTATGAGGGATAATACGATGACAGGAAATATACAGAATAGGACAGCTAGAGTATCATCAGCTACACACAGGTCAAGATGGAGAGAGAGATGGATGTATAAAAGAAGGAATTAAATGATGGATGGAGAGAAGAAGAAATGGAAGTAATGTTTGATTTCAGGAACAAATGGAAGGCATGGACTGTGGAGCGAGGAAAGAAAGAAGCTTTGAAAGACAGATAGAGGGAAGGAAGCAGAAAGGAATTGAGGAGTGTGGGATTTGAAGAAGCTGGGATGATGGTGAGCAGTTGATGAATAAGAAAGGATGAATAGAGAAATGGAGGATAGAGCATGGGATGACTGCATTTAGAGATGGATGGATGAATAGAGTCTGGTGGGAAGGATGCCTGTGCAAACATGGTTTTCTATATGTATCTCACTCAATGTGCGAAATTCTCCCAAAGAAATTCGAAGTGTCGAAATTGTGTGAAAACTAGAGTAATTCATGTTTTTTCAGTGGGAGTTCAGAGAAGAATCTCTCACACTCTGTCCACTGGAAAGGTTGGACCCCAGTCCAACGCCGGCATCTCCACATCATTGCAAAGACTACCAGCGTGAATATTAGTAAATTTCAGGGGGCGGGGCCTATTCCCACTGGAGAGGCTGAAATCAGCATGCTGAATGGGTATTGCGCATACGCTGATCTGTCAGTGCTGAGATTGGCGCATGTGCAGTGGCCCCACGCTGCCATCCTCCCAATTGCTGGCCAACTTGAGCACTGGCCTGTCCCGTGAACCCTGCAACGACGTCTCTCTGGCCCCCACAGCTCGATTGCCGCCCCCCCCCCCCCCACCTCAACTATTCCCAGGCCAGCCCCGAACCCCTTCTTCTCCGCCCGCCCCCCCCCCCCCCCCCCCCCCCATTCCTGGCCAAACCCAATCTCTAGTCCCCCTTCCCCACTGAACCCACCCCCTGACAGTTACCCCCCATTCCCCCGCAGTCCTGAACCTCTCCCCACAGTACCGACCACCCCCCCCTCGCAGTGCTAACCCACCTCGCAGGCTGACCGCTACCCCCCCCCCGGCTTACCCTGCCCCCCCCCCCCCCTCCCCCCCAACCCCTGCCAATCTACACTGATTCCTGGCCTCCCTCCTTCCCCCAATTCCGACTGCAGCGGGACCCCCATCCCCACCAATCGCCCCTTCGGTCCTGACCCCATCAGGCCTCGTTCCCATATGCCCCACCCCCTTTGACCCCACCCCCTTGGCACTGCCCTATGCCAGTGGGCAGTACTAAGGTGATTCCTGGGCATTGGCACTTTGCGCCTTGGGCAGTGCCATGGGGTACAGGTTGGCACTGCCAGGGTACCAATACCCAGGGGGCAGGGCCCCCCGATGCCCGACCCTCTGGGGGGGTCCAATAGATGATGCTAGTGGGCACGGAGACTTCAGTCCCTGGTCCGTTGATCTCATTTAAATTATATTCAAATGATCATGTAAATGGTCTTTGCGCCTCCCCGCCAATTTCCGGCACGGAGCAGACACTGCCAGAAATTCTGTGCTGGGAGATGTTAGTGGGGTGTGAACCCCACAAATCGCCCACTGCGGGATTCTCCCGGCCCGCTGTGTGAATTTTTTAGGAGAATCACCCCCAATGTGTCTGGCTGCCACTCTCGGCACGGCAGGGGCTGCACGGTAGTACAGTGGTTAGCACTGCTGCTTCACAGCTCCAGGGCCCCGGGTTCGATTCCCGGCTCGGGTCACTGTCTGTGTGGAGTTTGCACATTCTCCTCGTGTCTGCGCGGGTTTCCTCCGGGTGCTCCGGTTTCCTCCCACAGTCCAAAGATGTGCGGGTTAGGTTGATTGGCCAGGTTAAAAAAAAAAATTGCCCCTTAGAGTCCTGGGATGCGTAGGTTAGAGGGATTAGTGGGTAAAATATGTGGGGGTAGGGCCTGGGTGGAATTGTGGTCGGTGCAGACTCGATGGGCCGAATGGCCTCCTTCTGCACTGTAGGGTTTCTATGATTTCTCACACACTAGCTGCATCTCACTCTGTCTCTCTGGCTTTCTGATCCGTTGCAGGTCATGTGTACAGATGAGTATGATATCATTAACCTTCAACACGAAACCTTGGTTTTGGTTGTTGCCAGCACGTTTGGAAATGGTGACCCCCCAGAGAATGGACAGGTACGATTCCTTCACATCGCTGCAGAGCTATTATAACTCATTTTCAATCATCAGTCAAAGATATTCCACAATCGATCACGCACTGGTCACTGATTCGTAACAAACCATCACACACTGGGAACACTATCACTGAAACTACACAGTCGATAACAGACTGGTGACGTTGTCACTGATATTCCACAATCGATCAGACACTGGGGACAGTCACTGATATATTACACACTTAGGACACTGTGACTAATATTCCACACTTGATCATAGGAATCATAGAAACCCTACAGTGCAGAAGGAGGCCATTTGGCCCATTGAGTCTGCACTGACAACAATCCCACCTAGGCCCTATCCCTGTAACCCCGCATATTTACCCTGCTAACCTACGCATCCCGGGACACTAAGGGGCAATTTAGCATTAACAATGCACCTAACCCGCATGTCTTTGGGCTGTGGAAGGAAACTGGAGCACCCGGA
Organism: Mustelus asterias; assembly: GCF_964213995.1. Lineage (NCBI taxonomy): Eukaryota > Metazoa > Chordata > Chondrichthyes > Carcharhiniformes > Triakidae > Mustelus > Mustelus asterias. Next base: position 73,132,393 of record NC_135804.1, on the reverse strand, counting down.
GGAAAGGCACACAGACACCGGGAGAACGTGCAAACTCCACACTGTGACCCAAGCCGGGAATCAAACCCAGGTCCGTGGAGTTGTGAGGCAGCAATGCCGCCATAAACTCCAAACCCTAAACTCGATCACACGCTTGAAACACTGTCACTGGTACTACACAATCGATCAGATACTGGTAACAATGTCACTGATGCTCCACAATTGATCATACACTGGGAACAGTGTCATTGATACCCCAAACTCGATTGAACACTGTCACTGATACTCCACAATCGATCACACAGAGGGAAAACTGACACTGATGCTAGACAATCGATCACACATGATGAACACAGTTGCTGACTCACACGTGATCACACACTGTGAACAGTGTCATTAATTCCCTAAACTCAATCACACACAGGGAACACCGTCATTGATGCTCCATAATTAATTGCATACTGGGGATGCTGTCTCTGGGATAATCTACAATCGATCAACGCACAGTGGAAACTATCCCTGATACTTCACAATCGATCACATACGGGGAACAAGGTCATTAATATCCCAAACTCGATCACATACTAGGGACACTGTCATTGATTTTCCACAATTGATCATACGCTGGGAACGCTGTCACTGATACTCCACAATCGATCACACTCCGGGAACACTGGCTCTGATACCCAGAATTGATCAAACACTGGGGACACTTGCCCTGATTTTCCACAATCGATCACACACAAGCAACACTGCCACTGACACTCACACGCGATCACACACTGGGACACTGTCACTGATATACCGCGCTCGATCACACACTGGGAATGCTGTCACTGATACTCCACACTTGATTACACTCAGGGAACACTATCTCTGATACTACACGACCAATCAAACACGGGGGACACTTTCCCTGATTCTCTCCAATCGATCACATACTGTGGACACTGTCTCTGATAACCACAATTGATCACACACTTGGAACACATTTAGTGATACTCCACACTCGATTACACACTGGGAACACTGTCACTGATACTCCACAATCAATCACACATAGTGGACACTGTCCCTGATACATAACAATCGATCACACACTGGCGACGCTGTCACTCATACTCCACAATCAATAAAACTCAGGACAATTTCACTAATACTCCACAATCGATCACGCATTGGGTACAGGGTCACTAATACTCCACAATCGATCTCACAGTGGGGACACTGATATTGCACACTCGATCTCACAGAGTGAATATTGTCTTTGATACCACAAACAGGATCGCACACTGGGTAATATGCCACTGATTTTCCACAATCAATCACACAATGGGAAAACTGGCACTGATACACCACAATCCATCATACACTGGGAGTGCTATCACTAATTCTCCACAATTGATCACACACTGGGAACACTACTACTGATACTCCAAAATTGATTGTGCACTGGGAACACTGTCACTGATAACCCACAACTGATCACAAACTGGGAGCACTGTCACTGATACATCAAACTTGACACACACTGAGGACGCTGTCACTGATACCCCAAGCTCGATCAGATACTAGGAACACTTTCACTGATACTGCATATGTGATTCCAGACTGGGGACACTGCCACTTATACTCCACAATCACTCACACACTGGGAACACTGTCACCGATACTCTACAATTGATCACATACAAGGAACAAGGTCATTGATACCACAAGTTCAAAACACACACTGGGGACATTGTCACTGAAACTCCACAATCCATCACACACTGGGAACGGTGTCACTAATTCTCCACACTCACTCACACACTCTGATCACAGTCTCTGATGCTCCACACTCACTCACACAAAGGGAATATTGTCTTTGATACAGCACTGTCATTAATTCACCCAAATCGATCACACACAGGGAATAGTGTCACTGATACTCCAGACGCGATTCCAGACTGGGGACACTGTCACTGATAGTCCACAATTGATCACACACTGGGGTCACTGTTAGTGATACTCCACATTCACTTACACATTGGGTAACGATTTTTGATATTCCACACTCGATACACACAGGAAATATTGTCAGAAACTGGATCACACACTGGCGACAATGTCACTGATACTCCACACTCGATCACACAGTGGGGACACTGTCATTAATTCTCCATGATCGATCACACGTTGGGAACCCTGTCCGTGATACTCCACACTCGACCGCACACTGGGAACCCTGTCCATGATAATCCACAATTGTTCACACACTGGGAACACTGTCAATCATATTCCACAATTGCATAAATACAGTGGACACTGTCACTGATAACCCACAATCCATCACACACAAGGAATACTGTCACTGATCACACACTGTCACTGATACTCCTCAATTCAACATGTGATTGTGGGCAACTTTAATCTGGATATAGATTGAGAGAGTCAAGTTAGTCACGGTACAATAGAGGAGGAATTTCTGGAGTGCATACGGGATGGTTTTCTGGGGCAATACATTGAAGAACCAACAAGGTAGCATGCCACATTGGACTGGGCATGTGCAATGAGAAAGGATTAGTTGGCAAGCTAGTTATGAGAGAACCCTTGGGGACGAGTGACCATAATATTGGAGAATTCTTTGTTAAGGTTAATAATGGCATGGTTGATTCTGAGACCAGAGTCCTGCATCTCAATAAAGGTAACTATGATGGTATGAGGCATGAATTGGCCATGCTGGACTGGGAAACATTACTGAAAAGAAAGACAGTGGACAGGCTATGGCAGGCTTTTAAAGAACTCCAGAACAAGTGTGAGATATTGCACTTTGGAAGAACAAACCAAAGTAGAACGTACAGGGTAAATGTTAGGACTCTGAAGAGTGCAGTTGAACAGAGGGATCTGGGAATACAGGTACAGAATTCCCTAAAAGTGACGTCACAGGTGGATAGGGTCGTAAAGAGTGCCTTTGGTACATTGGCCTTTATAAATCGGAGTATCGAGTATAAAAGTTGGAGTGTTATGGTAAGGTTATACAAGGCATTGGTGAGGCCGAGTTTGGAGTATTGTGTACAGTTTTGGTCACCTAGTGACAGGAAGGATGTAAATAATATTGAAAGAGTGCAGAGAAGGTTCACAAGGATGTTGCCGGGACTTGAGAAGCTGAGTTACAGAGAGAGATTGAATAGGTTGGGACTTTATTCCCTGGAGCGTAGAAGATTGAGGGGAGATTTGATAGAGGTGTATAAGATTTTGATGGGTATAGATAGAGTGAATGCAAGCAGGCTTTTTCCGCTGAGGCGAGGGGAGAAAAAAACCAGAGGGCATGGGTTAAGGGTGAAAGGAGAAAAGTTTAAAGGGAATATTAGGGGGGGCTTCTTCACGCAGAGAGTGGTGGGAGTGTGGAATGAGCTGCCGGATAAAGTGGTAAATGCTTTTATCATTTAAGAAAAACTTGGACGGGTTCATGGATGAGAGGGGTGTGGAGGGATATGGTCCAAGTGCAGGTCAGTGGGACTAGGCATAAAATGGTTCGGCACAGACAAGAAGGGCCAAAAGGCCTGTTTCTGAGCTGTAATTTTCTATGGTTCTATGTTTAGAAATCATAGAAGAAATCATAGAAACCCTACAGTGCAGAAGGAGGCCATTCGGCCCATCGAGTCTGCACCGACCACAATCCCACCCAGGCCCTACCCCCACATATTTTACCCGCTAATCCCTCTAATCTACACATCCCAGGACTCTAAGGGGCAATTTTTTAACCTGGCCAATCAACCTGACCCGCACATCTTTGGACTGTGGGAGGAAACCGGAGCACCCGGAGGAAACCCACGCAGACACGAGGGGAATGTGCAAACTCCACACAGACAGTGACCCGAGCCGGGAATCGAACCCGGGATCCTGGAGCTGTGAAGCAGCAGTGCTAACCACTGTGCTACTGTGCCGCCCTAAGTTGTTCTAAGTTGTTTATTCCTGTTTGGCACAAGGGTTGTAAAGGAATTGTGGCCATACCATGGCTTACAAGGGAAATTAGAGATAGTATCAGATTCAAAGAAGAAGCATACAAATTGGCAAGAAAAAGCAATAGACCTGAGGATTGGGAGCAGTTTAAAATTCAGCAAAGGAGGACCATGTGATTGATTAAGAAGGGAAAAATTGAGTATGAAAGTAAGCCAGCGGGGAACATAAAAACTGACTGTAAAAGTTTCTGTAGATATGTAAAGAGAAAAAGATTGACAAAAACAAATGTAGGCCCCTTATAGTCAGAGAATTCAAAACGGGCAATAAAGAAATGGCTGAGGAATTAAATTTGTATTTCGCTTCAATCTTCACAAAGGAAGACATGAATAATGTGTCAGAAGTGCTGAGAGAAACATGTTTTAGTGAGGAGCTGAAGGAAATCAGCATTAGTAGAAAAATGGCTTTGGGAAAATTGATGAGATTGAAGGTGGATAAATCTCCAGGTCCTGATAATCTTCATCCCAGGGTACTTAAGGAAGTGGCCCTGGAAATTGTAGATCCATTGTTGGTTATTTTCCAAAATTCTTTGGACTCTGGACTGGCTCCTACAGATTGGAGGGTAGCTAATGTAAGCCCGCTTTTCAAAAAGGGAGGTAGAGAGAAAACAGGGAACTATAGACCAGTGAGCCTAACTTCGGAACTGGGGAAGTTGCAAGAGTCTATTATCAAAGGTTTCATAACTCGACATTTGGAAGGCAGTAGTATAATCTGACAAAGTCAGCATGGATTTGCAAAGGGAAAATTATTCTTGACGAATCTATTGGAATTTTTTTGGGATGTAACTAGTAGAGTTGATCAAGGAGAACCAGTGGATATGGTTTATTTAGACTTTCAGAGGCTCTCGACAGCATCTCACAAAACAGACTCCTAAGTAAAGTTAAAGCACATGGGATTGCAGGTAATGTCTTGGGATGGATAGAAAGCTGGTTAGCAGATAGGAAGCAAAGGGTTATGTTACAAGTCAGGTTGGAGACTTCAAGGTATTCCACGAAGCTTGCCTGACCTGTAATATTTTAACATTGAATTTGGCTCGGATGAGCATGAGAGGTTTCACCTTAGGTGTGATTCAACTGACCCATGAGGAGCTTTTATCAAAAACAACCTTTAATTAAGAATATTGTTGACATGAATAATAAGACAATTAACAAGAACTTTTAACAATTACAAACAAGAAACACTTATGGTCCAAAGATTAGGTTACAAAGGGTTCGGTTGATTGGCCGTGCTAAAATTACCCCTGAGTGTCCTTAGATGCGTAGGTTAGAGGGATTAGCGGGTAAATGTGTGGGGATGTGGGGATAGGGCCTGGGTGGGATTGTGGCCGGTGCAGACTCGATGGGCCCAGTGGCCTCTTTCTGCACTGTAGGGTTTTTATGATTCTATGAAACACAACAACCGTGATATTCATAGAATCATAGAATCCTGCAGTGCAGAAAGAGGCCATTCAGCCCATCGAGTCTGCATCAACCACAATCCCACCCAGGCCCTATCCACATATCCCGACATATTTACCCACTAACCCCTCTAAACCTATGCATCCCGGGACACTAAGGGGCAATTTAGAATGGCCAATCAACCTAGCCCGCACATCTTTGGACTGTGGGAGGAAACCGGAGCACCCGGAGGAAACCCATGCAGACACGGGGAGAATGTGCAAACTCCACACAGACAGTGACCTGAGCCGGGATTCGAACCCAGGTCCCTGGAGCTGTGAAGCAGCAGCGTTAACCACTGTGCTACCGTTCCGCCCTTCTTAAGGAATATCTCTATTGAGTTCCAACCAAAGCCAACATCCAATACACAACATCCTCCAAATAAGCAGAATACAGCATAGGTTAATGCCCACTTGTTATAAGAATCCAGCCTCCTGGGTTGAATGCTGAAAATCCCTTGTGAAGAAACTCAGAAGAGGTTGTAATCGAATCTGTTTTCCAAAACACAGTTTGTTTAAGGCAGGATAGCAGTAAGCCTCTGCTTTAGCAAGCTGATAATAGTTTCAGAACCAAACAAAGAGAGGAACAGGGAGAGAAAGAGAGACTGCTTCTTAGCTTGCTGTTAAACTGCTTCCAACACGCTCCCCAAAACAAAACTGAAAACCCAAAGGAAAAAACCCCTATCACCTGACTGCCACAAACGAAACTGAAAGCCCTATCACCTGACTGCCACAGCTTAGCTCCACCCCCAATGACATCGCTGAAGTTATAAACTGCATGATTGTTTTAAAAAAACTTTCTTAAAGGTACACTCAGATTATAGTTGGCATAAATGGGTCTTTTTCTGATTGGCAGTCAGTGACGCAGGGATCTGTGCCAGGACCCCAACTGTTCACATTATATATTAATGATTTGGAAGAGGGAACTGAATGTATTATCTCCAAATTTGCAGATGATACAAAGTTGGATGGGAGGGTGAGCTGTGAGGAGGATGCAGAGATGCTTCAGCATGATTTAGATAGGCTGAGTGTGTGGGCATGTGCATGGCAGATGCAGTACAATATGGATAAATGTGAGGTTATACACTTTGGTAGCAATGGGAGACAGATTATTACTTGAATGGGTGTAAATTAAGAGAGGTGGATGCTCAACGAGACCTTGCAGTCGTTGTGAGTCAGTCGCTAAAAGTAAGCGCGCAGGTGCATCAGGCCTTCATAGCGAGAGGATTTGAGTACATGGATAGGGATGTTTTGCTGCAATTGTGCAGAGAGTTGGTGAGGTCACACCTGGAGTATTGTGTGCAGTTTTGGTGTCCTTATCTGAGGAAGGATGCCCTTGCTATAGAGGGAGTACAGCGAAGGTTTACCAGACTGATTTCTGGGATGGCAGGTTTGTCATATGAGGAGAGACTAAGTCAGTTAGGATTATATTCACTGGAGTTTAGAAGAGAGAGAAGGAATCTCATAGAAACTTACAAAATTCTGACAGGGTTAGACAAGGGTAGATTCAGAAAGAATGCTCCCAATGGTGGGGGAATCCAGAACCAGGAGCTATAGTTTGAGGATAAGAGGTAAACCTTTTAGAGCTGAGGTGAGGAGAAGTTTCTTCACCCAAACGTGAGCAGATATCCACTCCATCTGACAAAGCAGCGCTCTGAAAGCTAATGGCATTTGCTACCAAATAAACCTGTTGGACTTTAACCTGGTGTTGTTAAAACTCTTACTGTGTTTACTCCAGACTTAGAACATAGAAAAAATACACTTCGGCCCACAAGTTGCGCCGGTTATGCCCCTACCCACCTAGGCTTATATATAGGCTTACCTATAACCCTCAATCCTATTAAGTCCCATGTACTCATCCAGAGGTCTCTTAAAAGACCCTATTGTGTTTGCCTCCACCACCACTAACGGCAGCTGATTCCACTCACCCACCACCCTCTGAGTGAAAAACTTACCCCTGACATCTCCTCTGTACCTACTCCCCAGCACCTTAAACCTGTGTCCGCTCGTAGCAGCCATTTCAGCCCTGGGAAAAAGCCTCCGAGAATCCATCCGATCTATACCTCTCAACATCTTGTACACCTCTATCAGGTCACCTCTCATCCTTCGTCTCTCCAAGGAGAAAAGACCGAGCTCCCTCAGCCTATCCTCATAAGGCATGCCAACCAATCCAGGCAACATCCTTGTAAATCTTCTCTGCACCCTTTCAATCATTTCCACATCCCTCCTGTAATGAGGCGACCAGAACTGAGCACAGTACTCCAAGTGGGGTCTGACGAGGGTCTTATAAAGCTGCATCATTATCTCCCGACTCCTAAACTCAATCCCTCGATTGATGAAGGCCAGCACACCATATGCCTTCTTAACCACCTCCTCTACCTGCAAGGCCGATTTAAGAGTCCTATGGACTCGGACCCCAAGGTTCTTCTGATCCTCTACACTGCTAAGAGTCTTACCCTTGATATTATACTCCTTCATCCCATTTGACCTGCCAAAATGGACCACTACACATTTATCCGGGCTGAAGTCCATCTGCCACTTCTCCGCCCAGTCTTACATCCTATCTATGTCACGCTGCAGCTTCTGACATCCCTCCAACCTATCCACAACGCCACCAATCTTCGTGTCGTCGGCAAATTTGCCAACCCATCCTTCCACTTCCTCATCCAGGTCATTTATGAAAACGACAAACAGCAAGGGTCCCAGAACAGATCCCTGGGGCACTCCACTGATGACCGACCTCCATTCAGAAAAAAACCCTTCTACAACCACTCTCTGCCTTCTGCAGGCAAGCCAGTTCTGAATCCACAAGGCAACAGCCCCTTCGATCCCATGCCCTCTCACTTTCTCGAGAAGCCTTGCATGGGGGATCTTATCGAACGCCTTGCTGAAGTCCATGTAAACCACATCTACCGCCTTTCCTTCGTCAATGTGTTTAGTCACATTTTCAAAGAACTCCACCAGGCTCATAAGGCACGATTTGCCTTTGACAAAGCCGTGCTGACTACTTTTGAGCATACTAAACTTCGCTAAATGTTCATAAATCCTGTCCCTCGGGATCTTCTTTATCAACTTACCAACCACTGAGGTTCTTCTCACTGTTCGGTAATTTCCTGGGCTGTCCCTATTCCCTTTCTTCAATACAGGAACCACATCCGCAATCCTCCGGAACCTCTCCCGTCTCCATCGACGATGCAAAGATCATCGCCAGAGGCTCTGCAATCTCTTCTCTCACCTCCCACAGTAACCTGGGGTACATCCCATCTGGTCCTGACGACTTATCTATCTTGATGGTATTCAAAATATCCAACCCATCCTCTTTCTTAATGTCCACATACTCAATCTTTTCAGTCCACCTCAATCTTAGAAATCATAGAAACCCTACAGTGCAGAAACAGGCAATTCGGCCCATCGAGTCTGCACCGACCACAATCCCACCCAGGCCCTACCCCCATATCCCTACACATTTACCCGCTAATCCCTCTAACCTACACATCTCAGGACACTAAGGGGCAATTTTAGCATGGCCAATCAACCTAACCCGCACATCTTTGGACTGTGGGAGGAAACCGGAGCACCCGGAGGAAACCCACGGAGACACGAGGAGAATGTGCAAACTCCACACAGACAGTGACCCAAGCCGGGAATCGAACCCAAGTCCCTGGAGCTGTGAAGCACCAGTGCTAACCACTGTGCTACCGTGCCGCCCATAGTAATCCTGCAGTACAACCACCCAGGTCTTTTTCCACTGTGAATACCGAGGTAAAATATTCATTAAGCACCTCTGCTATTTCTTCCGGTTCTGTACAGACTTTCTCATCTTCACCTTTTATAGGTCCTGTTCCTTCACATCTCATCCTTTTACCCTTCATATATTTATAGAACGCCTTAGGGTTCTCCTTAATCTTACCTGCCAAGGCCTTCTCGTGACCCTTTCTGGCTCTCCTAATTTCTTTCTTAAGTCCCTTCCGACAAGCCGTATACTCATCTAGATCCCTATCATCGCCTAGCTCTCTGAACCTTTTGTACGCTTTCCTTTTCTTTTTGACTAGGTTCAGCGCAGCTTTCGTGCACCACGGTTCCCGTAACCTACCAACACCTCCCTGTCTCATTCAAACGTTGTCACGCAGAACTCCAGACAAACATTCCTTGAACATCTGCCACCTTACTTCAGTACTTTTCCTCGAGAATGCCTCCTTCCAATTTACGCCTCTAATCTCCTGCCTGATAGAACATAGAACATTACAGCGCAGAACAGGCCCTTCGGCCCACGATGTTGCACCGACCAGTTAAAAAAAAACTGTGACCCTCCAACCTAAACCAATTTCTTTTCGTCCATGAACCTATCTACGGATCTCTTAAACGCCCCCAAACTAGGCGCATTTACTACTGATGCTGGCAGGGCATTCCAATCCCTCACCACCCTCTGGGTAAAGAACCTACCCCTGACATCGGTTCTATAACTACCCCCCCTCAATTTAAAGCCATGCCCCCTCGTGCTGGATTTCTCCATCAGAGGAAAAAGGCTATCACTATCCACCCTATCTAAACCTCTAATCATCTTATATGTTTCAATAAGATCCCCTCTTAGCCGCCGCCTTTCCAGCGAAAACAATCCCAAATCCCTCAGCCTCTCCTCATAGGATCTCCCCTCCATACCAGGCAACATCCTGGTAAACCTCCTCTGCACCCTCTCCAAAGCCTCCACATCCTTCCTGTAATGTGGGGACCAGAACTGCACACAGTACTCCAAGTGCGGCCGCACCAGAGTTGTGTACAGTTGCAACATAACGCTACGACTCCTAAATTCAATCCCCCTACCAATAAACGCCAAGACACCATATGCCTTCTTAACAACCTTATCTACTTGATTCCCAACTTTCAGGGATCTATGCACACATACACCTAGATCCCTCTGCTCCTCCACACTATTCAAAGTCCTCCCGTTAGCCCTATACTCAACACATCTGTTATTCCTACCAAAGTGAATTACCTCACACTTCTCCGCATTAAACTCCATCCGCCACCTCTCGGCCCAACTTTGCAACCTGTCTAAGTCTTCCTGCAAACTACGACACCCTTCCTCACTGTCTACCACACCACCGACTTTGGTGTCATCAGCAAATTTGCTAATCCACCCAACTATACCCTCATCCAGATCATTAATAAATATTACAAACAGCAGTGGCCCCAAAACAGATCCCTGAGGTACACCACTTGTAACCGCACTCCATGATGAATATTTACTATCAACCACCACCCTCTGTTTCCTATCCGCTAGCCAATTCCTGATCCAATTTCCAATGATGGCTTCATATTTCCCCTTACTCCAGATGAACACTTTCCTAGCTTGCCTGATCCTATCTCTTTCCAATGCTAGCGTAAAGGAGATAGAGTTATGATCACTATCCCCAAGATGCTCTCCCACTGAGAGATCCAACATCTGTCCAGGCTCATTTGCCAGTACCAGATCGAGTACAGCCTCTCCTCTTGTAGGCTTATCCACATGCTGTGTCAGGAAACCCTCCTGAACACACCTAACAAACTCCTCCCCATCCAAACCCCTTACCCTAGGGATATTCCAATCGATGTTTGGGAAATTAAAGTCTCCCATCACGACAACCCTGTTATTCCTACACCTCTCCAGGATCTGTTTCCCTATCTGCTCCTCAACATCCCTGTTACTATTGGGCGGCCTGTAGAAAACACCCAGCAAAGTTATCGACCCCTTCCCGCTCCGAACTTCCACCCACAGAGACTCCGTAGACAATCCCTCCACGGCTTCCACCTTCTCTACAACTGTGACACTATCCCTGATCAGCAGTGCCACTTCCCCCCCCCCCCCCCCCCCCCCCCCCTCTTTTGCCTCCCTCTCTGTCCTTTCTGAAACATCTGAAACCCGGCACCTGAAGTATCCAGTCCTGTCCCTGTCCCCAAGTCTCTGTAATGGCCACCACATCACTCTTCCAAGCATCGATCCACACTCGAAGCTCATCCACTTTATTCACTACACTCCTGGCGTTAAAATAGACACATCTCAAACCTTTGGTCTGAGCACTCCCCTTCTCCATCACCTGTCTATTCTCCCTCTTACACTGTGTACAATCCTTCTCTATTTGTGGGCTAACCTCCTCGCTCTCAGTCACCTCATCGCGATTCCCTCCCCCCAACCTTTCTAGTTTAAAGTCTCCCCAGTAGCCTCAGCCAACCTTCCTGCCAGGATATTGGTCCCCCTGGGATTCATACAGTGAGGACAATGTCATTGATTCTCTACAATCGATCACACATTGGGAACACTGTCTGTGATACTCCACAATCGATCACACACAATGAACATTATCACTGATAATCCACAATTCAACAAACACAGTGGACACTGTCACTGATAACCTACGATCCATTGCACACGAGGAACACTGTCACTGACACTTAAATGCGATCACACACTGGGAAGACTGTCACTGATACCCCAAGCTCAATTAGGCACTGAAGACACTGTCACTGATACTCCACAATCGATCATACACTGAGAACAAAGTCATTGATACCCCAAATTCAAACACACACTGGGAACACTGTCACTGAGACTCCAGAATCGATAACACACTGGGAACACTATCACTGATGCTCCACAATCGATCATACACTGAGAACAAGGTTGTTGATACCCCAAATTTTTAACACACACTTGGAAAACTGTCACTGGTACTTCAGATGCGATTCCAGACTGGGAACACTGTCACTGATATTCAACACTCACTCAGATACTGGGGTCACAGTCTGATATTCCACACACGATCACAGACAGGAAATAATGTCATTGATACCAGAAACTCAATCACACACTGGCGACAATGTCACACACAGTGGGAACACTGTCATTTATTCTCCACAATCGATCACGTATCAGAAACACTGTCCGTGATACTCCACACTCGATCATTCATTGGGAACATTGTCATTGATATTCCACAATCGATCACACTTTCGACACTATCACTGATCCTTCACAATTGAACAAACACATTGGACACTGTCATTGATAATACACAATCCATCACATACGAAGAACACTGTCACTGAATCTCAAACGCAATCACACACTGGGAACACTGTCACTGATAGCCAAACTTGATCACACACTGGGAACACTGTCACTGATAGCCAAACTTGATCACACACTGGGAACACTGTCACTGATAGCCAAACTTGATCAGACACCAACTCCACATCAACTCCACACTGAATTGTACACTGGGGACATTGTCACTAGTAATCTACAATTGATCAAACACAGAGGACACTTTCACTGATACCCCACAATTGATCACACACTATGAACACTGTCGCTGACACTCACACTTGATCACGCACTGGGAACACTATCATTGATACTCCAAACTCGATTACACAATGGGGACACCATCACTGATACTCCATAATCGATCACGCACTGGGGATATTGTCACTGATATGTCACAATTAATCACAAACTGGAGACACTGTCAATGATTCTCTACAATATATCAGACTGGGAACATTGTCACTGAAACCGGAAACTTGATCACGTACTGGGAAAAATGGCACTAATATTCTACCATCGATTACATACAGGGAACAAGGTCATTGGTACTCCAAGCTTGAACACACACTGGGGACAGCGTCACTGAGACGCCACAATTGATCACACACTGGGAACACAACCACTGATACCCCAAAATCGATCTCACATTGGGAACACTGTCACTGATATCCACAATCGATCACACATTGGTGGCACCCTCTGATACACCACAATCAGTCACACAGTGGGGCACATTCAATAATACTGCACACTCGATCACTCACAGGGGATGCTTTCCCTGAAACACCACATTTGATCACATACTGGGAACCATGTCATTGATATCCAAACTCGATCACATGCAGGGAATGCTGTCACTGATACTGCACATTGATCAAACCCTGGCAATACCGTCACTGCTATTCCAAAATCGATCACACGGGGGACACTGTCAGTGATACTGTACAATTGATCACACGCAGGGAACACTGTCACTGGAACTCCACAATCAATCACACACTGGGGACACTATCACCAATACTCCACAATTGACAGTGTTGATCACCAAACTCGATCAACACTGAGTGACAGTGTTGTCACTCATACTCCACAATCGATCGCACACTGGGAAGACTGTCACAGACACCCCATAATCAATCACATACTGAGGGCACTGTCACTGATACCACAAACCTGATCACACACAGGGAACACTATATCTGATACTCCACAAAAGGTCCCACACTGGGGACACTGTCACTGAGTCTCTACAATTGATCTCACATTTGGGATACTGTCAACCAGCCAGACGAAATTAAAGTCAGACTCACTTTTCAAAGAGAACTGAGGGACTGCTGTGTGCTCTGTTTCATGGAGACATGACTCGCTCCTGCTTCACCAGACTGTGCTGTACAACCAGAGGGCTTCTCAATCCACTGAATAGACTGTACAAGGTCCTCGGGCAAGGCTAGTGGACATGGGGTCTGCTTCCTAATCAACACCTCATGGTGCCTAGATGTAGCAACACTGGCGAGTTTCTGCTCCCCAGACCTAGAATACCTGACGCTAAAATGCCGCCCCATTATCTTCCGTGGGAGTTCACCTCCGTTATTCTGACAGCAGTTTACATCCCACCCCATCCCACGCCATGCAGGACATGAAGAAATATACTCCACCACAAATAGTCTTGAGTTGAAACATCCCGAGGCCTTGTTCATAGTGGCCAGGGACTTCAATCAGGCCAAGCTCAAGAGTGTCCTACCAAGATACCATCGACACATCTCCTGTTCCACTAGAGGCCCAAACATCCTGGACCACTGCTACACAAATATCAAACATGTCTACCACTCTATCATCCACCCACACTTTGGCAAATCAGACCACAAGACTGTGTTCCTGCTCCTGATGACCCTCCAGGATGACCCTCCAGGGGTAAGCCACGAGGACCAGATCACCTACACAGAGACAGGCTCAGAGGCCCAGAAGGGAAAGAAGGGGATTAGGAGAGAAATAGTGGTGGGGGATGCAATCATCAGAGGCACGGACAGGCGGTTCTGTGGGCGCGAACGAGACTCCAGGATAGTAGTCTGCCTCCCTGGTGCCGGGGTACGGGATGTCTCCGAGAGGGTAGGAAGCATATTAAAAAGGGAAGGTAATCAAACAGATGTAATTGTACACATTGGTGAAAATGACGTAGGTAGAAAGAGCAGGGGGGGTCATACGAGAGCAATTCAGGGAGATGGGTGCTAGGCTAAAAAATAAGGCCTCTGGGGTAGCAATCTCTGGACTGCTCCCAGTGCCTAGTGCTCATGAGGCCAGGAACAGGGAGATTCTACAATTGAACACGTGGCTAAAGGACTGGTGCAAGAGGGAGGGTTTCAAATTCATTGATCATTGGAAAGTCTTCAAGAGAGGATGGCACCTGTACGGAAAGAATGGGTTACACCTTAACTGGAAGGGCACAAATATCCTGGCTGTGAGTTTTGCTAGAATATTTCGGCAGGGTTTAAACTAGTGTGGCGGGGGGTGGGGATCAAAACAGTAGGTCAGTAAGTACTGAGGCTGGGGTCGAGCTGGGAGCCAGGGCAAGGCTAGCTAAGAAGAAGAGCATTCTGGAGCAGGATGACCTGAGTGGGTCTGGAGTGCATCTGCTTCAATGCGAGGAGCGTAACGGGTAAGACAGACGAACTTAGGGCTTTAATGCTTACGTGGAATTTGGATGTGGTTGCGGTGACGGAGACGTGGTTAAAAGAAGGACAGGACTGGCAGCTGAATATTCTGGGGTATAAGTGTTCTAGGCGAGACAGAGGAAGGGCTAAAAAAGGTGGGGGAGTAGCATTATTAGTTAGGGAGCATATTACAGCGGTGCAGAGGGTGGACAATTTAGAGGGGTCATGTAATGAGTCGCTGTGGGTGGAGCTCAGAAACAGGAAAGGTGCAATCACTATGCTGGGGGTATACTACAGGCCACCCAACAGCCCACGGGAAGTGGAAGAACGGATATGTCAGGAGATTCTGGATATGTGCAGAAAAAATAGGGTTGTTGTAGTGGGAGACTTCAATTTCCCTGGTATAGACTGGAAAGTGCTTAGGGCTGGGGGTCTGGAAGGGGAGGAATTTGTAAAATGCGTACTGGAAGGTTCTTTGGAACAGTATGTAGATAGCCCAACTAGAGAGGGGGCTATACTGGATCTAGTTCTGGGAAATGAGCCCGGTCAGGTCGTCAAAGTTTCGGTAGGGGAACATGTGGCAAATAGTGACCACAACTCTGTTAATTCTAGGATAGTAATGGACAAGGACGAGTGTTGTCCTAAGGGTAGGGTGCTAAATTGGGGGAAGGCTAACTATAGCCGGATTCGAGAGCCGTGGATAACCAGGGAAATTGAGGATCTGATCAAAAAGAAAAGAGAGGCGTACGTTAGGTCCAGGCAACTGAAAACAGATGGAGCTCTGGAGGAATACAGAGAGAGTAGGAAAGAACTCAAACAGGGAGTTAGAAGGGCAAAAAGAGGTCACGAAATGTTCTTGGCAGACAGGATTAAGGAGAATCCTCAGGCATTTTATTCATATGTTAGGAACAAAAGAGTTGTCAGGGAAAAGGTCGGACCTCTCGGGGACAAAGGAGGGGAATTATGCTTAGAACCCAAGGGAATAGGGGAGATCCTAAATGAATACTTTGCATCGGTATTCACAAAGAAGAGGGACTTGTTGACTGGGAGTGTCTCAGAGGGAGGTGTTGACCCATTAGAGAGAATCTCCATTACAAGGGAGGAAGTGTTAGGTTTTTTAGGTAACATTAAAACTGACAAATCCCCAGGGCCTGATGGCATCTATCCTAGACTGCTCAGGGAGGCAAGAGATGTAATTGCTGGGCCTCTGACGGAAATCTTTGTCTCTTCATTGGACACGGGTGAGGTCCCTGAGGATTGGAGGATAGCGAATGTGGTCCCGTTATTTAAGAAGGGTAGCAGGGATAACCCATGTAATTATAGGCCAGTGAGCTTGACGTCCGTGGTAGGGAAGTTGTTGGAGAGGATTCTTAGAGACAGGATGTATGCGCATTTAGAACAGAACAATCTCATTAGTGACAGACAGCATGGTTTTGTAAGAGGGAGGTTGTGCCTTACAAATTTGGTTGGAGGTTTTTGAGGAAGTGACAAAAACGGTTGACGAAGGAAGGGCCGTGGATGTTGTCTATATGGATTTCAGTAAGGCATTTGGCAAAGTCCCTCCTGGCAGGTTGGTTAAGAAGGTTAAGGCTCATGGGATACAAGGAGAGGTGGCGAGATGGGTAGAGAACTGGCTTGGCCACAGGAGACAGAGGGTAACAGTCGAAGGGTCTTTTTCCGGCTGGAGGTCTGTGACCAGTGGTGTTCCGCAAGGCTCTGTATTGGGACCTCAGCTATTTGTGATATATATAAATGATTTGGAAGAAGGTGTAACTGGTGTTATCAGCAAGTTTGCGGATGACACGAAGATAGCTGGACTTGCGGATAGCGATGAACATTGTCGGACAATACAGCAGGATATAGATAGGCTGGAAAATTGGGCGGAGAGGTGGCAGATGGAGTTTAATCCAGATAAATGCGAAGTGATGCATTTTGGAAGAACTAATGTAGGGGGGAGTTATACAATAAATGGCAGAGCCATCAGGAGTATAGAAACACAGAGGGACCTTGGTGTGCAAGTCCACAAATCTTTGAAGGTGGCAGCACAGGTGGAGAAGGTGGTGAAGAAGGCATATGGTATGCTTGCCTTTATAGGACTGGGTATAGAGTATAAAAGCTGGAGTATGATGTTGCAGTTGTATAGAATGCTGGTTAGGCCACATTTGGAGTACTGCGTCCAGTTCTGGTCGCCGCACTACCAGAAGGACGTGGAGGCGTTAGAGAGAGTGCAGAGAGGGTTTACCAGGATGTTGCCTGGTATGGAGGGTCTTAGCTATGAGGAGAGATTGGGTAAACTGGGGTTGTTCTCCCTGGAAAGACGGAGAATGAGGGGAGATCTAATAGAGGTGTACGAAATTATGAAGAGTATAGATAGGAAGCTTTTTCCCAGGTCGGAGGTGACGATCACGAGGGGTCACGGGCTCAAGGTGAGAGGGGCGAAGTATAACTCCGATATCAGAGGGACATTTTTTACACAGAGAGTGGTGGGGGCCTGGAATGCGCTGCCAAGTAGGGTTGTGGAGGCAGACACGCTGGCATCGTTTAAGACTTACCTGGATAGTCACATGAGCAGTCTGGGAATGGAGGGATACAAACGAATGGTCTAGTTGGACCAATGAGCGGCACAGGCTTGGAGGGCCGAAGGGCCTGTTTCCTGTGCTGTACTGTTCTTTGTTCTTTGTTCTGGCTTACAAGCCAGTCAAAGAAATCAGTCAAAGTAAGTCATGCAATGTTGGTCTGAGGAATCGGATGATCTCCTACGGGACTGCTGAGAGTCAGTGGACTAGTCAGTATTTAAAAACTCGGCAACCAGCCTGAACGAGTAAGCCACATCAGTAAGTGTGTAGAGGACTGTGTGCCAAAGAAGCAAATCTACTTGTTTCTCAACCGGAAACCATGGATGAACAGGGATATCCACTGCTTGCTAAAGTCTAGATCTGAGGCGTTCAAGTCAGACGACCCTGACCTATACAAGAAAGGAAGAAGTTTAACAACACCAGGTTAAAGTCCAACAGGTTCATTTGGTAGCAAAAGCCACAAGCTTTCGGAGCCTTAAGCTCCTTCTTCAGGTGAGTGGGAATTCTGTTTACAAACAGGGCATATAAAGACACAAACTCAATTTACAGAATAATGGTTGGAATGCGAATACTTACAGCTAATCAAGTCTTAAAGGTACAAACAATGAGTGGAGAGAGCATTAAGACAGGTTAAAGAGATGTGTATTGTCTCCAGATAGGACAGCTAGTGAGACTCTGCAAGTCCAGGCAAGTTGTGGGGATTACAGATAGTGTGACATGAACCCAATATCCTGTTGAGGCTGTCCTCATGTGTCCGGAACTTGGCTATCAGTTTCTGCTCAGCTCTTTAACTTGTCTTAATGCTCTCTCCACTCACATTGTTTGTATCTTTAAGACTTGATTATCATAGAAATCATAGAAACCCTACAGTACAGAAAGAGGCCATTCGGCCCATCGAGTCTGCACCGACCACAAGCCCACCCAGGCCCTACCCCCATATCCCTACATATTTTACCCGCTAATCCCTCTAATCTACGCATCCCAGGACACTAAGAGGCAATTTTAGCATGGCCAATCATCCTAACCCGCACATCTTTGGACTGTGGGAGGAAACCGGAGCACCCGGAGGAAACCCACGCAGACACGAGGAGAATGTGCAAACTCCACACAGACAGTGACCCAAGCCAGGAATCAAACCCAAGTCCCTGGAGCTGTAAAGCAGCAGTGCTACCATGCTAATTGGGGCGGAACTGTGCTACCGTGCCGCCCCAATTAGCTTTGTTTTGGGATGCCATATCCGGGCAGGGAATAGCGAAGGGGAAACGTGAATATTCGTCAATGACGTTGAGGAAGTATATGTTGCGGTCAGAAGAGGGGAGGGGGCCCTTGAAGTCGACACTTAGGCGTTCGAAAGGGCGGATGGCTTTTATGAGGTGTGCTCTGTCTGGCCGATAGAACTGCGGCTTGCACTCTGTGCAGACCTGGCAGTGTCTGGTTATAAACCTGACTTCCTCAATGAAGTAGGGCAGGTTACGGGCTTTAATGAAATGAAAAAACCTGGTGGCCCCCGGGTGGCAGAGGTCGTTGTGGAGAGCCTGCAATTGGTCTATTTGTGCGCTGGCACATATTCCCCGGGACAGGGCGTCTGGGGGCTCATTGAGCTTCCCGGGCCGGTATAAGATGTCGTAATTGTAGGTGGAAAGCTCGATCCTCCACCTCAATATTTTATCATTTTTGATCTTGCCCTGCTGTGTGTTATTAAACATGAATGCAACTGACCGTTGGTCTGTGAGTAGGGTGAATCGTTTACCAGCTAAGTAGTGGCGCCAGTGCCGTACAGCTTCCACTATGGCTTGGGCCTCCTTTTCGACAGAGGAGTGTCGAATTTCAGGGCCTTGGAGGGTTCGTGATAAGGAGGCCACGGGTCTGGCCGCCTGGTTAAGGGTGGCGGCTAGGGCAAAGTCAGACGCACCACTCTCCACCTGGAACGGGATGGATTAGTCTACAGCGTGCATCGTGGCCTTCGCGATATCTGCTTTGATGCGGTCGAAGGCCAGGCGGGCCTCTGCCGTCAGGGGAAAAGAGGTGGATTTGATGAGCGGACGGGCTTTATCCGCATAATTGGGGACCCACTGGGCGTAATACGAGAAGAAGTCCAGGCATCTCCTGAGTGCTTTGAGGCTGGTGGGGAGGGGGAGTTCCAGGAGGGGACGCATGCGGTCGGGATCGGGACCGATGACCCCGTTTTCCACAACACAATCAAGGATGGCGAGGCGCCGTGTGCGGAATACACACTTCTCCTTATTATAGGTCAGATTCAGGAGTGTGGCGGTGTGGAGGAATTTGTGGAGGTTGGCGTCGTGGTCCTGCTGATCATGGCCGCAGATGGTGACATTATCCAGGTATGGGAAGGTGGCCCGCAGCCCGTTCTGGTCTACCATTCGGTCCATCTCACGCTGGAAAACCGAGACCCCGTTGGTGACGCCGAAGGGGACCCGAAGGAAGTGTTAGAGGCGGCCGTCCGCCTCGAAGGCAGTATATTGGCGGTCTTCCGGGCAGATAGGGAGCTGGTGGTATGCAGACTTTAAGTCGATGGTGGAGAACACCCGATATTGCGCAATCTGATCAACCATGTCAGATATGCGGGGGGTACGCATCCAGCTGTGTGTATCGGTTAATGGTCTGACTGTCGTCAATGACCATGCGATGTTTCTCCCCAGTTTTAACAACTACTACTTGGGCTCTCCAGGGGCTGGTACTGGCCTCAATGACCCCCTCCCCTAGGACCCGTTGCAATTCGGACCTGATAAAAGCTCTGTCTCCAGCGCTGTACTGTCTGCTCTCGGTGGCGATGGGCTTGCAATCGGGGGTGAGGTTTTCAAACAGTGAGGGAGGGGCGACTCTAAGGGTCGAGAGGCCGCAGGTGGTGCACGGTGGGCGATCTAAGAACTGGTGATTGCAAACGGAGAGCGGGGAAAAGGCCCATTATACTCAATGGTGATGCTCTTAAGGTGACTCAGGAAATCTAGCCCCAGGAGTACGGCAGCGCAGAGTTGTGGCAGCACGAGGAGCCTGAAATTTTTGTACACTGTGCCCCGTACAGTCAGGATCGCCACGCAGTACCCGAGGACATCCACCGAGTGGGACTTTGAAGCCATGGAGATCGTTTGCTTCACTGGCAGTACTGAAAGGGCGCAGCGACTCACTGTGTTAGGGTGAATAAAGCTCTCCGTACTCCCACAGTCAAATAAACAGTTGGTAATGTGACCGTTCACCTCGATGTCCATCATGGACAGGGCGAGTTGGTGAGACCTGGATTGGTCCAGCGTAATCGAAGCCACCGTTGGATTTTGCGGGTAGTCACACGCAGCTGATGGCGTCCAAGATGGCGGCCAGCACGGCTCACACGCGGCTGATGGCATCCAAGATGTCGGCCCACACGTGGCAGATGGCGTCCAAGATGGCGGCCCGCACGGCTCACACGCAGCTGGTGGCGTCCAACATGGTGGCCCGCACGGCTCACACGTGGCTGATGGCGTCCAAGATGGCGGCTCACACGCGGCTACCGGCGCCCAAGATGGTGGCCCCCGCGGGTCGCACATGGCGCTACTGGGCTTGGAGGTCGATTTCGCTCTGCATACCTTCACGTAATGGCCCTTCTTTCCACATCCAGAGCAGATCGCATCCTTCGCTGGGCAGCGTTGTCGGGGGTGCCTCTCCAGGCCGCAGAAGTAGCACTTCGGGCGTCCGGAGACTGCCGCAGCGGTTGGGTCATTGGTGGGACGTGGCGTGGTGTAGGCCTGCGGCCCTCCCGAGTACAGAGGTGGCGGTGACCGCGGTGTCCACGATGCGCCCCCTTGGTCGGGGGTGTAGGCCTCGAGATTATGGAAGGCCACCTCTAACGAGTCGGCAAGCGCCACAGTCTTTTGTAGGTCCAGGCCACCCTGTTCCAGCAGTCGTTGTCAGATATAGTTTGACCTGATACCCGTGACACAGGCATCTCTGATTAAGTCCTCAGTGTTTTGGGCGGCTGTTACAGCCTTGCAGTTGCAGGCCCTGCCAAGTGCTCGCAACGCACGCAGGAATTCATCGCCCGATTCTCCTGGCTGCTGTCTGTGAGTAGCCAGAAGATGTCTGGCGTAGATTTCATTTGACTGTTTGTTGTACTGGCCTTTTAAAAGTTCGATCGTATCCTTGTAAGTTTCAGCGCCTCTAATCATCGAGAATACTTGATCGCTTACCCGGGTATGGAGCACGTGTAGCTTGTCAGTTTCGGTCCGGACGACGGAGGCGGAGGCGGTGAGGAAAGTTTTGAAACATCGCAGCCAGTGATCAAAGCTGTTGGAGGCTCCTAGCGCTTGAGGGTCCAGTTCTAGTTTATCGGGTTTTAGTATCTGCTCCATCCCAAAACTTTGGTATGGGCATTGTATGGGTCCAACTAGACCATTCGTTTGTATCCCTCCATTCCCAGACTGCTCATGTGACTATCCAGGTAAGTCTTAAACGATGCCAGCGTGTCTGCCTCCACCACCCTACTTGGCAGCGCATTCCAGGCCCCCACCACTCTCTGTGTAAAAAAACGTCCCTCTGATATCTGAGTTATACCTCGCCCCTCTCACCTTGAGCCCGTGACCCCTCGTGATAGTCACCTCCGTCCTGGGAAAAAGCTTCCCACTGTTCACCCTATCTATGCCCTTTGGAATGCGAACCATTAGCTGTAAGTATTCGCATTCCAACCATTATTCTGTAAATTGAGTTTGTGTCTTTATATGCCCTGTTTGTGAACAGAATTCCCACTCACCTGAAGAAGGAGCTTAAGGCTCCGAAAGCTTGTGGCTTTTGCTACCAAATAAACCTGTTGGACTTTAACCTGGTGTTGTTAAACTTAGTAAGAAGTTTAACAACACCAGGTTAAAGTCCAACAGGTTTATTTGGTAGCAGAAGCCACACAAGCTTTCGAGGCTCTGAGCCCCTTCTTCAGGTGAGTGGGAATTCTGTTCACAAACAGAACTTATAAGACACAGACTCAATTTACATGAATAATGGTTGGAATGCGAATACTTACAACTAATCCAGTCTTTAAGAAACAAAACAATGGGAGTGGAGAGAGCATCAAGACAGGCTAAAAAGATGTGTATTGTCTCCAGACAAGACAGCCAGTGAAACTCTGCAGGTCCACGCAACTGTGGGAGTTACAAATAGTGTGACATAAATTCTGATTCTAGGATCGCATGATAAAGACTCAGGAGGAAAAAAGCAGAAATATTTATGTGAAATAGTGTGACATAAACCCAATATCCCGGTTGAGGCCGTCCTTGTGTGTGCGGAACCTGGCTATCAGTTTCTGCTCCGCGACTCTGCGCTGTCGTGTGTCGCGAAGGCCGCCTTGGAGAACGCTTACCCGAATATCAGAGGCCGAATGCCCGTGACCGCTGAAGTGCTCCCCAACAGGAAGAGAACAGTCTTGCCTGGTGATTGTCGAGCGGTGTTCATTCATCCGTTGTCGCAGCGTCTGCATAGTTTCCCCAATGTACCATGCCTCGGGACATCCTTTCTTGCAGCGTATCAGGTAGACAACGTTGGCCGAGTTGCAAGAGTATGTACCGTGTACCTGGTGGATGGTGTTCTCACGTGAGATGATGGCATCTGTGTCGATGATCCGGCACGTCTTGCAGAGGTTGCTGTGGCAGGGTTGTGTGGTGTCTTGGTCACTGTTCTCCTGAAGGCTGGGTAGTTTGCTGCGGACAATGGTCTGTTTGAGGTTGTGCGGTTGTTTGAAGGCAAGAAGTGGGGGTGTGGGGATGGCCTTCTTACTGTGTTTACTTCTTACTGTGTTTACCCCAGTCCAACGCTGGCATCTCCACATCTATACAAGAAGGCCAGATATGATCCAAGGAGATCCATCAAAGATACCAAAAGTACCAGAACAAGCTCGAGTCCCAGGCTAGCCACAGGGACCCCTGCTGACGATGGAAAGGTCTGCAAGACATAACAGGCGACAGGATAAAGGCATGTCAATTCGCTGGCACCAACACACCCCTCCCTGATGAGGTGAATGCATTCTATGTCCATTTTGAGCAAGAGGTCAGCGAGAACATGCCCTCTACCATGGAAGCCTCGGATGAATCTGTATCTGAGGTCACCATTGCAGATGTCAGAGCAGCCTTCTCGAAGGTCAACCCACGGAAAGCGACTGACCTGGATGGGGTACCCGGATGAGAATTCAGATCCTATGCAGATCAGCTAGCAGGGGCATTCACGGACATCTTCAACCTCTCTTTACAACAATCTGAGGTCCCTATCTGCTTCAAGAAAACAACCATCATCCCGGTACCTAAGAAAAGCCAAGCAGCGTGCCTTAATGACTATCGTCCGGTTGTTCTGACATCCATCATTATGAAGTGCTTCGAAAGGTTAGTCATGGCACGAATCAATTCCAGCCTCCCGGAATGTCTGGATCCACTACAGTTCACCTACTGCAGCAACAGGTCCACAGCAGATGCCATCTCCCTGGCCATGCACTCAACCCTGGAGCACCTGGAAAACAAAGACACCTATGTCAGACTCCTATTTATTGACTACAGCTCAGCCTTCAACACCACTATTCTTATGAAATCCATCTCCAAACTCTGTGGCCCGGGGCTCGGCTCCTCCCTCTGCAAATGGATCCTGAACTTCCTAACCACAGACCGCAATCAGTAAGGATATTCAACAACACCTCCTTCACGATCATTCTCAACACCGGTGCCCCCAAGGCTGTGTCCTCAGCCCCCGACTACTCCTCATACACCTATGATTGTGTGGTTAAATTCCCCTCCGATTTTCAAGTTTGCTGATGATGGGTCGGATCTCAAACAGTGACGAGTCGGACTACAGGAATGAGATAGAGAATCTGGTGAACTGGTGCGACAACAGTAATCTCTCCCTCAATGTCAACAAAACAAAGGAGATAGTCATTGACTTCAGAAAGCGTAGTGGAGAACATGCCCCTGTCTACATTAATGGGAATGAAGTAGAAATGGTTGAGAGTTCAAGTTTTTAGGTATCCAGATCACCAACAATCTGTCCTGGTCCCCCCATGCCAACACTATATTTAAGAAAGCCCACCAATGCCTCTACTTTCTCAGGAGACCAAGGAATTGTGGCATGCCCACTACGACTCTCACCAACTTTTCAGATGCACCATAGAAAGCATTCATTCTGGTTGTATCACAGCTTGATATGGCTCCTGTTCTGCCCAAGTCCGCAAGAAACTACAAAGGGTCATGAATGAAGCCCAGTCCATCATGAAAACCAGCCTCCCATCCATTGACTCAGTCTACACTTCCCGCTGCCTCGGAAAATCAGCCAGCATAATCAAGGACCCCATGTACCCCAGACATACTCTCTTCCACCTCCTTCCATCGGAAAAGAGATACAAAAGTCTGAGGTCACATACCAACTGACTCAAGAACAGCTTCTTCTTTGCTGCCATCTCACTTTTTAATGGACCTACCTCGCACTAAATTGATCTTTCTCTGCATTTTAGCTCTGACTGTAACACTACATTTTGCACTCTCTCCTTTCCTTCTCTATGAATGGTATGCCTTGTCTGTATGGCATGCAAAAAACAATACTTTACTTATACATGTGACAATAATAAATCAAATCAAATCAAACTGTCACTGATATCCTAAACTGGATCACACGCAGGGAACACTGTATCTGATACTCCACACGAGGTCACACAACTGGGGACATTCACTGATAATCCACAATGTATCACACACTGAGGGTACTGTCACTGGTACCCCAAAGTCGATCACACACTGGAGGCACTGCCGCTGACACTCCACAGTTGATCACACACAGGGAACACTGCCATCGATACCCCACAATTGATCACACAGTGGGAACACTCACTGATGCTTCTCAATTGATCAAACACAGGGAGCACTATCACTGATACCCAAAACTCAATGACACACTGAGAGCACTGGAACTGATATTCCACATTCGATCACACACTAGGGACATTGTAACTGATACTGCACAATCGATCAAACACAGGGGACACTTTCGCAGATTGTCCACAATTGATCACGTACTTTGGACACAGTAAATGATGCTCCACAATTGATCTCACACAGTGAACGCTGTCATTGATACTCCTCACTTGATCACATACTGGGGACATCGTCACTGATACTTCACATTTGATCTCACATTGGGGACCCGATCACTAATACCCCAAACTCAATCACCCAATGAGGACACTGTCATTGATATTACACAATTGATCACACACTGGGGATACTATCACAGACACTCCACAATCAATCGCACTGGGGGCACTGTCACCGATACCCTTATCTCGATCACTCACAGGGTGTATCTGATACTCCACACTCGATCACACACTCGGGACACTGTCACTGATACCCTAAATTCGATCACAGACAGGGAACACTATCTCTGATACTACTCAATTGATTGAACACCAGGGACTCTTTCACTGATTCTCCACAATTGACCACACACTTTAGAACATAGAAACATAGAAAAACTACAGCACAAAACAGGCCCTTCAGCCCCACAAGTTGTGCCGAACATATCCCTACCTTTTAGGCCGACCTATAACCCTCCATCCTAATAAGTCCCATGTACTCATCCAGGAGTCTCTTAAAAGACCCCATTGAGTTTGCCTCCACCACCACTGACGGCAGCCGATTCCACTTGCCCACCACTCTGCGTGTGAAAATCTTCCCCCGAACATTTCCCCTGTACCTACCCCCCAGCAGCTTAAACCTGTCTCCTCTCGTAGCAGCCATTTCCACCCTGGGGAAAAGCCTCTGAGAGTCCACCCGATCTATGCCTCTCAACATCTTATATACCTCTATTACGTCTCCTCTCATCCTATGTCTCTCCAAGGAGAAAAGACCGAGCTCCCTCAGCCTATCCTCATAAGGCATGCCACTCAATCCAGGCAACATCCTTGTAAATCGCCTCTGCACCCTTTCAATCTTTTCCACATCCTTCCTGTAATGAGGCGACCAGAACTGAGCACAGTACTCCAAGTGGGGTCTGACGAGGGTCTTATATAGCTGCATCATTATCCCCGGACTCCTAAACTCAATCCCTCAATTGATAAAGGCCAGCACACCATACGCCTTCTTAACCACCTCCTCCACCTGCAGGGCCTGTTTTAGAGTCCTATGGACCCGGACCCCAAGGTCCTTCTGATCCTCGACAGTACTAAGAGTCTTTCCCTTTATATTGTACTCCTTCATCCCATTTGACCTGCCAAAATGGACCACTGCGCATTTATCTGGGTTGAAGTCCATCTGCCACTTCTCCGCCCAGTCTTGCATCCTATCTATGTCCCTCTGTAACTTCTGACATCCCTCCAGACTATCCACAACCCCACCAACCTTCGTGTCGTCGGCAAACTTACCAACCCATCCCTCTTTGAACACTATCACTGAATCTCTCCACTCAATCACACACTGGGAACACTGTCTTGATGCCACAAACCCGATCTCACAGTGGGGACATCACTGATGCTCCACAATCGATCATACATGACTGGATAAATATTGGAGCTCTCTAACCTCTGCCCTTTTCAGAGACTTGATGAGATTTTGTTAATTGTTAATGAAGCTTTCTTCATGTAATCTGTCAACTCAGTGCCCGATTTTTGTTACAGATTTTTGCAGATCTTTTGATGGGAATGACACATCCGAGCTCCACTGTCATCCTGACACAGTGAGTAAAGCAGACTCTGAGCTGTGCAGGTCTAGGTGCAGTGTTGAACAGCTTACAGACATCTTCCAGATCACAGCATCACAAATACATCAATCCACAGCAGACTGCTGTCTGCAATCTAACTGCAGAGATATTAATCAGCTCCCCAGCAGAGTTCCTCCACAGGCAACTCCTGCCTCACTCCCTCATCATTCCATCACCGTCAATTCCCTCACTGCATGACAGCGAACTCCCTCACTCGGAACTCCCTCACCAGGATTAACCTTACTGTGAACTCCTCGCTGGGAACTCCCTCACTCCCATCACGGTGAATTCTGTCACTCCAGGACTGGGAAATCCCTCTCTCCATGACTGGGAACTCCCTCACCATGAGCTCCCACACTCCATCACCAGGAGCTCCCACACTCCCTCACCGAGAATCCCAAACTAAAAACACCCTCACTGGGAATACCTTCACTCCCTCACCGGAAATACCCTCATTCCCTCACTCCTATCCCAGAACTCCTTCATTCCCTCACTGAGAATACCCTCACTCCCCCACTCTTTTCCCGGTAACTCCCTCACTCCATCACTGGGAACTCCAACACCGAGTACTCCCTCACGCCATCATCGGAGCTCTCACGCTCCATCACCGGGGGCACCCACCCTCCGTCACCGGGAGCTCCCACTCTCCGTCACCGGGAGCTACCATGCTCCGTCACCAGAAGCTCCCACCCTCTGTCACTGGGAGCTCCCACGCTCCGTCACCAAGAGCTCCCACCTCTGTCACCGGGAGCTCCCGCGCTCCGTCACCGGGAGCTCCCACCTCTGTCACTGGGAGCTCCCACGCTCCGTCACCAAGAGCTCCCACCTCTGTCACCGGGAGCTCCCGCGCTCCGTCACCGGGAGCTCCCGCGCTCCGTCACCGGGAGCTCCCGCGCTCCGTCACCGGGAGCTCCCGCGCTCCGTCACCGGGAGCTCCCGCGCTCCGTCACCGGGAGCTCCCGCGCTCCGTCACCGGGAGCTCCCGCGCTCCGTCACCGGGAGCTCCCGCGCTCCGTCACCGGGAGCTCCCGCGCTCCGTCACCGGGAGCTCCGTCACCGGGAGCTCCCACTCCCACAGTGGCTCAGTGGTTAGTACTGCTGCCTCACAGCGCCAGAGACCCGGGTTCAATTCCAGCCTCGGTTGCTATCTGTGTGGAGTTTGCACATTCTCCCCGTGTCTGCGTGGGTTTCCTCCGGGTGCTCCGGTTTCCTTCCACAGTCCAAAGATGTGCGGGTTAGGTTGATTGGCCATGCTAAATTGACCCTTATTGTCAGGGGGATAAGCAGGGTAATATTCAAGAAGAAATATGTTTACAGAGAATATTCCACCAGGTGGAAGGGTTAGCAATAGTAGTAGCAGGGTTACAGGAATAGGGCC
Organism: Mustelus asterias; assembly: GCF_964213995.1. Classification (NCBI taxonomy): domain Eukaryota; kingdom Metazoa; phylum Chordata; class Chondrichthyes; order Carcharhiniformes; family Triakidae; genus Mustelus; species Mustelus asterias. Next base: position 73,103,583 of record NC_135804.1, on the reverse strand, counting down.
TGGGTGGGATTGTGGAAGGTACAGACTCAATGGGCCGAATGGCCTCCTTCTATCCTGTAGGGATTCTATGATTCAAAGAACTCTCTCACTCCATCACCAAGAACTCTCTCACCGGGAGCTCCCGTACTCCCTGACTGGGAAAACACTCACTCCTTCACTGGGAAGTCCCTCACTCTTTCATCCACACCACCCTCACTGGGAGCTCCCTCACTCCTTCACCCAGAACTCCCTCACCCATTACCGAAAACTCGTTTACACACTCACCGTGAACGTCCTCACTTCATTACCGAGAACCCTGCTCACCGGAAACTCCCTTATTCCCTCAACTATAACTCCCCCACTCTCACACCATGAACTCCTTCACTCTCTCACTAGGAACTCCTTCATTCCCTCACCGGGAACTCCTTTACTCCCTCACCGAAACTCCCTCAACCGAAACCTACTCACCAGAAACTCCCTCACTCCTTCACTGGAAACTCCCTCACTGGAAGCCTCCCCCTCTCTGTCATCACAATCTCCCTCATTGGTAATTCCCTCACTCACGCACCGTGAACTCCCTCACTGGGAACTCCCTCATTCCCTCGCTGGGACCTCCCTCATTCCCTCACTGGGACCTCTCTCACTAAGAACTCCCTCACCAAAAACTCCCTCACCAGAAATACCCTCACTCTCTCACTTCTTTCCCGGTAACTCCCTCACTTCATCACCAAGAACTCCCTAACTCCATCAGCAGGGACTCAGTCACTCCTTTACAGCGAGCGAACTCAGTCTCTCACTGGGACCTCCCTCACCCTATCACTGGGAACTCCATCACTCACTCAGCGAGAACTCACTCACTCCCTCACCGTGAACTCTTCACCGGGAACTCCCCCACTTCATCATCATGAATTTTCTCACTCCATCACTGTGAATTCCCTCACTCCATCCCCATGAATTCCCTCACTCCATGCCCAGGAATTCCCCCACTACCTCACTGGGAATTCCCTCAACAAGAACTCCCTCACTCCCTCATCAAGAACTCCTTCACTCCCTCACCAGGAAAACCCTCACTCCCTCACCGGGAAAACCCTCACTCCCTCCCTCACAGGAAAGTCCCTCATTCCCTCATGCAAGACTGGGCGGAGAAGTGGCAGATGGACTTCAACCCAGATAAGTGTGTGGTGGTTCATTTTTGCAGGTCAAATAGGATGGAAGAATATAATATTAAGGGTAAGACGTTTGGCAGTGTGGAAGAACAGAGGGATCTTGGGGTCTGGGTTCAAAGCAGCATCGCAGGTAGAGGCTGTGGTTAAGAAGGCGTATGGAATACTGGCCTTCATCAATAGAGGAATTGAGTTTAGAAATCGGCAGATAATGCTGCAGCTGTATAGGACCCTGGTCAGACTCCACCTGGAGTACTGTGCCCAGTTCTGGTCGCCTCATTACAGAAAGGATGTGAAAGCCTTAGAACGGGTGCAGAGGAGATTTACGAGGATGTTGCCGGGATTAAATGGTATGCCTTATGAGGATAGGTTGAGAGAGCTAGGTCTATTCTCCTTGGAGAGGCGAAGGATGAGAGGTGACCTGATAGAGGTGTATAAGATGTTGAGAGGTATTGATAGAGTGGATTCTCGGAGGCTTTTACCCAGGGCTGAAATGGTTGTCACGAGAGGCCACAGGTTTAGGGTGCTGGGGAGTAGGGACAGAGGAGATGTTAGGGGTAAGTTTTTCACTCAGAGGGTGGTGGGTGCGTGGAATCGGCTGCCGGTAGTGGTGGTGGAAGCGGATTCGATTGAGTCTTTGAAGAGACTTTTGGATAGGTTCATGGAGGTTAGTAAGATAGAGGGTTATAAATGAGCCTAGAAGGTAAGGAAATTGTTCGGCGCAACTTGTTCGGCGCAACCTGTGCTGTCGCTTTTCTATGTTCTATGTTCTATTCCATTACCGGGAACACCCTCACTCCATCACTGGGAACTCTCTCACTCCATCACCATGAATTCTGTCATTCCAAGACCAGGAACTCCTTCACTCCATCACCAAGAACTCCCTCACTGGGAGTACCCTCACTCCCTCACTCCTTTCCTGGCAATTCCCTCCATCCATCACCGAAAACTCATCAACTCCCTCACCCAGAACTCCCTCACTCCCTCATCTGGAACTCTCTCACTCCATCACCGGGAGTACCCTCACTCCTTTCCTGGCAACTCTCACCCCACATCACTGAGAACTCACTAACTCCTTCACCTGGAACTCCCTAAATGGGAAACTCCCTCACCTGAAACTCCCCCACTCCATCACCTCAAACACTTCATCACCGTGACCTTGCTCACTCTCTCATCCGGACCTCCCTCACCTCATCACAGGGAACTCCGTCACTCGCTCAGTAAGAACTCATTCACTCCCTCACCCTGAACTCCTCACCGTGAAATCCCTTACTCCATCACTGTGAATTCCCTCACTCCATGGTCAGAAACTCCCTCATTACCTGACTGGGAACTCTCTCACTCTTTTCCCAGGAACTCCCTCACTCCTTCACTGGGCACTCCCTCACTGGGAACTCCCTCACTAGGAACTCACTCACTCACCGTGAACTCCCTCACTCATCACTCACCATAAACTCCCTCTCTCACTCACCGTGAGTTCTCTCACTTACCGTGACCTCCCAGACCTCATCACTGGGAACTCCGTCACTCGCTCAGCGAGAACTCACTCACTCCATCACCGGGAGTACCCTCACTCCTTTCCTGACAACTCCCTCCTTCCATCATCGAGAACTCACTAACTCCCTGGAACACCTTCACTTCCTCACCCTGAACTCCTCACCAGGAATTCCCTCACTCCATCGCCGTGAATTCTCTCACTCCATGTCTGGAAACTCCCTCATTACCTCATCGGGAACTCCCTCACACTTTTCCCGGGAGCTCCCTCACAGGCACTCCCTCACCGGGAACTCCCCACCAGGACTCCCTCACCAGGAACTCAGTCACTGTGAACTCCCTCATTCACTCACCGTGAACTCCCTCACTCACTCACTCACTATGAACTCCCTCACTCACTCACCATGAACCCCCTCACTCACTCTACAAGAACTCCTTCACTCCATCACCGAAAACTCCCTCACTCCATCACCGAGAACTCCTTCACTCCATCACCGAGAACTCCCTCACTCCATCACCGAGAATTTCCTCACTGAAAATCCCTCACACCCTTCTCTGGCAACTCCCTCCATCCTTGACCGAGAACTTCCGAACTCCATCAGCAGGAACTCCCTCACCCGGAACTCTCTCACTTGGACTTCCCTCACCCCATCACCAGGAACTCCGTCACTTGCTCAGCGATAACTCACTCCCTCACCCTGAACTCCTCACCGGGAATTCCCACACTCGATCACTGTGAATTTCCTCACTCCATCACCATTAATTCCCTCACTCCATGGTCTGAAACTCCCTCACTACCTCACCGGGAAGTCCCTCACTCTTTTCCCAGAAACTCCCTCACCGGGCACTCCCTCACTGGGAACTCCCTCACTCCATTCCTGAAATCTCACGCACCATGAACTCCTTCACTAAGAACTCCCTCACCAGAAATACCCTCACTCCCTCACATGTTTCTTGGGAACTCACTAACTCCATCAGCAGGAACTACTTCACTCCATTACTGAAAACTCCTTAACTCCATCACTGGAAATTCCCTCACTCCATCACCAACGGCTCCCTCACTGACAGCTCCTTCACCGACAGCTCCCTCATCGACAACCCCCTCACTCCATCACCGAGAACTCCCTCATTCATACGCCATGAACTCTCTCACTGAGAACTCCCTCAGTAGGAACTTCCCCACTGAGAACTCCCTCACCGGGAATTCCCTCATTCCCTCACCAGGAACACGCTCACTCACTCCCGTGAACTCACTCACTCACCGTGACTTCACTCACTCACCGTGACTTTGCTCACTCCAGCACCGTAACCTCACTCACTCCATCACTGTGACCTTGCTCACTCCATCACACGAACCTCCCACACCCCATCACTGGGAACTCTGTCAGTCGCTCAGTGGGAACTCACTCGCTCCATCACCGGGGGTATCTTCACTCCTTCCCTGACAACTCCCTCCATCCATCACCGAGAACTCACTAACTCCCTCACCTGGAACACCCTCACTTCTTCACCCTGAACGCCTCACCGGGAATTCCCTCACTCCATCACTGGGAATTCCCTCACTCCATGGTTGGAAACTCCGTCATTACCTCTTCGGGAACTCCCTCACCGGGAACTCCCTCACTCACTCACCATGAACTCCTTCACCGTGAGCTCCCTCACTCACTAACCGAGAACTCTCTCACTCCATCACTGACAGCTCCCTCACTCCCTTACCGACAACTGCCTCACCGACAGTTCCCTCACCGACAGCTCCCTCACTGACAACTCCCTCACTCCATTACTGACAACTCCCTCACCGAAAACTCCCTCACCGAAAACTCCCTCACCGACAAGTCCCCCACTGAGAGGTCCCCCACTCCCTCACCAGGCACTCACTCACTCACTCACTGTGAGCTCCCTCACTCACTCACCGTGAGCTCCCTCACTCACTCACCATGAGCTCCCTCACTCACTCACCGTGAGCTCCCTCACTCACTCACCGTGAGCTCCCTCACTCACTCACCGTGAGCTCCCTCACTCACTCACCGTGAGCTCCCTCACTCACTCACCGTGAGCTCCCTCGCTCACTCACCGTGAGCTCCCTCGCTCACTCACCGTGAGTTCCCTCGCTCACTCACCGTGAGCTCCCTTGCTCACTCACTGTGAGCTCCCTCACTCACTCACTGTGAGCTCCCTCACTCACTCACTGTGAGTTCCCTCACTCACTCACTGTGAGTTCCCTCACTCACTCACTGTGAGTTCCCTCACTCACTCACTGTGAGCTCCCTCACTCACTCACTATGAACTCCCTCACTCACTCACTGTGAATTCCCTCACTTGCTCACTGTGAACTCCCTCGCTCACTCAGCGTGAACTATGTCACTCACTCACCGTAAGTTCCCTCACTCACGCACTGTGAGTTCCCTCATTTAGTCACCGTGAACGACCTCACTCACTCACTGTGAATTCCCTCCTTCGCTCACTGTGAATTCCCTCCTTCGCTCACTGTGAATTCCCTCCTTCGCTCACTGTGAATTCCCTCCTTCGCTCACTGTGAACTCCTTCTCTCACTCACCGTGATCTCCCTCTCACTCACCGCGAACTCCCTCACAGGAACTTCCTCATTCACTCACCGTGAACTCCCTCCTCACTAACCATGAACTCCCTCACTCTTTTTTCGGGAACTCCATCACTCCTGCTGCCGCAATACCCTTACTCCCTCACCAGTAACTCACTCACTTCCTCACAGGCAACTCGCTCATTTCCTCACTGGGAACTCCCTCACTCGCTAACCATGAACTCCCTCATTCCCTCACCGAGAACTCCATCACTGATAAATCCATCATTCCATCACCAGAAACTCCCTCACCAGGAATTGCCTATCTCAATCACCGTGAACTCCCTCACTCCATCACCGAGAACTCACCAGGTACTGAATTGCCCCATATTGTCAGAGGGACTGGCCGAGTAAATATGTGGCGTTATGGAGATAGGACCTCTGTGGGATTGTAGTCGGTGCATGCTCGGGATAGTTTCCTTGAACAGCATGTTACGGAACCGACGAGGGAACGAGCTATTTTGGATCTGGTATTGTGTAACGAGGTAGGTAGAATTAAGGATCTTATTGTGAAGGACCCTCTTGGGTCTAGTGACCACAATATGGTCGAATTTCTGATTCAGATGGAAGAGGAGAAAGTTTGGTCCCAAACCAGTGTCCTCTGTTTGAACAGAGGGAAATATGATAGGATGAGGGATGAATTGGCTAAGGTAGACTGGGAGAGCAGGCTGGCAGGTAGGATAGCTGAGGAACAGTGGAGGATTTTTAAGGAGATCCTTTTCAGTTCTCAGCAAAAATATATTCCAGCAAAAAACAAGGATTGTAAGAAAAGGGAGAACCAGCCGTGGATAACGAAGGAAATAAAGGAGAGTATTAAAATAAAAACAGCTGCGTACAGAGTGGCCAAAAATAGTGGAGAAACAAGTGATTGGGAAAAATTTAAGAAACAACAAAGAGAGACTAAGAAAGCGATAAAGAAAGGAAGGATAGACTATGAAGCTAGGCTAGCAATTAATATAAAAAATGATAGTAAAAGTTTTTATAAATATATAAAAAGGAATAGAGTGGCTAGAGTGAATGTTGGACCCTTGGAGGACGAGAGGGGGGAGTTAATAGTGGGAAATGAGGATATGGCTGAGTCTTTAAATAAGTTTTTTGTGTCGGTCTTCACGGTGGAGGACACAAATAGTTTGCCAAATATTAACGATAGAGGGTTGGCAGCAGGAGAAATACTTAATACAATTAATGTTACCAGAGAGGCAGTGCTGGGTAGACTAATGGGACTGAAGGTGGACAAGTCCCCGGGTCCGGATGGAATGCATCCCAGGGTATTGAAAGAAATGTCAGAGGTAATAGTGGATGCGTTAGTGATTATTTATCAAAACTCGTTGCATTCTGGGGTAGTGCCGGTTGATTGGAAAACGGCTAATGTTACGCCGCTGTTTAAAAAAAGAAGGAGACAAAAGGCGGGTAACTATAGGCCGGTCAGCTTAACGTCTGTAGTAGGGAAAATGCTGGAATCCATTATTAAAGAGGAGATAGCAGGGCATCTGGATAGAAATGGTTCGATCAATCAGACGCAGCATGGATTCATGAGGGGAAAGTCGTGCTTGACGAACATGTTTGATTTTTATGAAGATGTGACTAGGGCGGTTGATGGAGGAGAACCGGTGGATGCGGTGTTTTTGGATTTCCAAAAGGCGTTTGATAAGGTGCCTCATAAAAGGCTGCTGAAGAAGATTAGGGCACACGGAGTTGGGGGTAGTGTGTTAAAGTGGATTGGGGACTGGCTATCCGACAGGAAGCAAAGAGTCGGAATAAATGGGTGTTTTTCCGGTTGGAGGAAGGTAACTAGTGGCGTGCCGCAGGGATCGGTACTCGGGCCGCAACTGTTTACCATTTATATAGATGATCTGGAGGAGGGGACGGAGTGTAGGGTAACGAAGTTTGCAGACGACACAAAGATAAGTGGAAAAGTGAATCGTGTGGAGGACGGAGAAGATCTGCAGAGAGATTTGGACAGGCTGAGTGAGTGGGCGAGGATATGGCAAATGGAGTATAACGTTGAGAAATGCGAGGTTATCCACTTTGGAGGAAATAATAACAAATGGGATTACTATCTCAATGGAAACAAATTAAAACATGCTACCGTGCAAAGGGACCTGGGGGTCCTTGTGCATGAGACGCAAAAGCCCAGTCTGCAGGTACAACAGGTGATCAAGAAGGCAAATGGGATGTTGGCCTATATTGCGAGGGGGATAGAATATAAAAGCAGGGATGTCTTGATGCACCTGTACAGGGCATTGGTGAGGCCGCAGCTGGAATACTGTGTGCAGTATTGGTCCCCTTATATGAGGAAGGATATATTGGCATTGGAGGGAGTGCAGAGAAGGTTCACCAGGTTGATACCGGAGACGAGGGGTTTGGATTATGAGGAGAGGCTGAGGAGATTGGGTTTGTACTCGTTGGAGTTTAGAAGGATGAGGGGGGATCTTATGGAGACTTATAAGATAATGCGGGGGCTGGATAGGGTGGAGGCGGAGAGATTCTTTCCACTTAGTAAGGAAGTTAAAACTAGAGGACACAGCCTCAAAATAAAGGGGGGTCGGTTTAAGACAGAGTTGAGGAGGAACTTCTTCTCCCAGAGGGTGGTGAATCTCTGGAATTCTCTGCCCACTGAGGTGGTGGAAGCTACCTCGCTGAATATGTTTAAAGCGCGGATGGATGGATTCCTGATCGGTAAGGGAATGAAGGGTTATGGGGATCAGGCGGGTAAGTGGTACTGATCCACGTCAGATCAGCCATGATCTTATTGAATGGCGGGGCAGGCTCGAGGGGCTAGATGGCCTACTCCTGCTCCTATTTCTTATGTTCTTATGCTCGATGGGCAGAATGGCCTCCATCTGCACTGTAGGGATTCTATGATTCTAACTCCCTAACTCCACCAGCAGGAACTCCATCACTCCCTCATCCAGAATCCCTTCCTCACTGGGAACTCCCTCACTCCATTGCCGTGACCACACTCCATAAAGCAGAAGTCACTCATTCCCTGACCGGAACCTCCTTCACCCCATCACCGAGAGCTCCGTCACTCCCAGAGTGAGAACTCCCTCACCAGGAACTTCTCAACGGGAACTCCATGACTTGGAATTCCCTCACTCCATGACTGGGAACTTCCTCACTCCATGACTGGGAACTCCATCATTGAGAAATCCCTCACTCCCTCACTGGGTACTCCCTCACTGAGAAATCCCTCACTCCCTCACTGGGAAATTCCTCACTTCCTCACCGGGAACTCCCTGATTTCCTCATGAACAACTCTCTCACTCCGTCACTGAGCACTTCTCACCGTGAAGTCCCTCTCTCCCTCACCGGGAATTCCCTCACTCACTCTGCGGGAACTGCCTCACTCCCATCACTGGAAGCTCTCTCACTCCCATCACCGGGAATTCCCTCACTGAGAAATCCCTCACTCCCTCACCGGAAACTCCCTCATCAGGAATTCCCTCACTCCCTCTGCGGTAACTGCTTCATTCCCTCACCAGGAGCTCCGTCAACCTTTCACTGAGAACTCCCTCACCGGGAGCTCCCTTACCCCATCACCAGGAGCTCCCTCAATCCCTCACCGGGAACTCCCTCACTGGGAACTGGTGGGATATCTTTGAAAGCTGAAGCCAAATCAGTTTCTGGAACTCTGTCCATTTGATAGTTGTAAGTCCAGGTAGCTGTGTCCAAATGTGTGTGATCACGGAACCATAGAATCTCCACAGTGCAGACAGAGTCATTCAGCCCATCGTGACTGCACTGACAACAATCCCACCCAGGCCCTATCAACGTACTCTCACATATTTACCCTACTAATCTCCCTGACACTAAGGGGCAATTGAGCATGGCCAATCAACCTAACCCGCACATCTTTGGACTGTGGGAGGAAACTGGAGCACCCGGAGGAAACCCACACAGTCAGTCACCTGAGGCCGGAATTGAACCAGAGTCCCTGGAAGCAGTGCTTTCCGCCGTACCGCCAAGATGTTTGCGTGCACAAATTGTTCATCATAGTTAATTCTGCTACCCGGTTTTCATTGTGTACTCTCTCTTTCAGGAGTTATAAAGCACGATTTAACAGTTTATCTGATGACAATTTCGACCCATGTGGTGGAACAGTATCTGAGGAGAATTGTTTTGAGAGCGCAGGAACATTGGCCAGTATGCGGTAAGGAGAATAAAAATCTGTTTAGATTTCAGGTTATTTGGAGGTCAGTTGGTACCAAACTCCCTTCTCAGTCTCAGAGATTTGGGTTTCAGTCCCACTCCAGGAAAAAATAAGTTTAACACTCAGGTACAATACTGAGGGTGTGCTGTAACACTGGAGAATAATGTCTTTAAATGTGAAATTAAACTGAGACCCAACCTGCCTCCTCTCCATTTCAAATAAGAACAGGGGAATTCTCCCTGGTGTCTTGGTCAAAATTTATCAAAGAAAATTACAGCACAGGATCAGGCCCTTTGGCCCTCCAATCCTGCAACGACCATGCTGCCCGACTGAACTAAAAACCCCTAACCTTCCGGGGACCATATCCCTCTATTCCCATCTCATTCATGTACTTGTCAAGACGCCCCTTAAAAGTCACTACCGTATCCGCTTCCATTACCTCCCCCGGCAACGAGTTCCAGGCACTCACTACTCTCTGTGTAAAAAATCTGCCTCGTACATCTCTTTTAAAACTTGCCCCCCACACCTTAAACCTATGCCCCCTAGGAATTGACTCTTCTACCCTGGGAAAAAGCTTCTGACTATCCACTCTGTCCATGCCTCTCATAATCTTGTAGACTTCTATCAGATTTCCCCTCAACCTCTGTCGCTCCAGTGAGAACTGTGAGAAACAAAGCTCACTTTGCAAATAATTTACTCCAAGTCAAATTCTGAAGTAACAAAAACTTTTATTTAACGGTCTTGCAAGAACGGGTGGCTAGCAAATAGGCACACCCTGGAGCATATTTCATATACTTTTATATAATTTCTTTGTGTCTCTCAATCCCTCCCCTTCCTCACAGTTGGTGTTCGTGTTATCGATATCACCTATCATAAGCCCTAGGTTTACTCCGCCTTTGTTTACTGCCCTTGCTATCCAATTTGGCAGTCCCCGTCCATGTTTACTTTGTCCCTTATTTGGCTGTTCCCTCCCATCCTTATCTCCCATCTTCACGCCACTTTCTGTGTGAACACCCACAGTGTACGTGACAAGCTGCAGTCCTGGCTTTCCTTTGTCCCAGCCAGTTTATCCCTATCCATACCTTATCAGTTGTCTTGTGATTCTCCTGCAGAAGCAACATTCTTATCTGTTTTTGACAGTCCCCCCTTTTTCTTTTCTGGTTCACACTTGTTGCCTTCTGCATACAAGCGGGAAGTATCACAGGCTGCCTCAAACTTCTCAAGCATTATCCCGGCAGCCTCATTCAATTTTGTAATTTCATCTCTGCCATCTAACAAGTACACACCTTCCACTTTATCATTCTTTAGGGACATTTGTTTTGTCAGAGCTGTCTCAATTAGTCGCTGAATCAGCCCTCGTACACAGGGTATAATACAGCATCCCACCGTTATCAGCAGTCCGGTCACCACTATCAGGGAGGTGAAAATTGAGGCCACTATGTTTTTCCATTTCCCGAACCACGTGTCCAACCACCCAGTGATTGATGTGTCTACTCCTGAATTTTTGGCCATTTCTTCCGCAAGGGTAGTTAATTCCCGCAAAGCCCGAGTGATTGTCCCATCAGGTGCCATGTTGTTCGGGATAAAAGTGCAACAATTTCCTCCCAGCATCACACACACACCTCCTTTCTCAGCCAATATCATATCTAAAGCCATTCTATTCTCCCAAGCCATCCTGCTGGTGGCATCTAGTTGTTCGGCTATGCCTTTTACTGCATCCCTGGTATAATTAATAAACCTCTGCTGGTTATAGTAAATATAGTTTATCCAATCTACATTTTTGTTGATCGTAACCCACCAAAAGAGAGAGGACTCGAAACCCGCCGCAATCTGGTTGCGAGCCTTAAATTCATCAGGTACTCCCCTTGGTATACCCAAAGAGTCTAGATATATACGATCATCAAAAGATATTTCCCTTTTATTCCTCCCTTCTATTACCTTCTCTTTTTCAAACGCCAGGGTAAATGGGATGGCCAATTGTACAATGGCACACGTCCCCCTCCACTTTGGGGATAAGGTAGGTCTTAATACCTTTCCTCCGCAGTACCACCATAAGTCTGCTCTAGGAACGTTCAACGATGAATAGTTCCCTCCCTTGTCCGTTCCAGTCACATTCTCGATTTTCGTGCAGGATTTCAGTTCCCCCAAGTCTCAAATTAGACTTGCACCCTGCCGGCTCACACATGATGTGTGGTTTCCTACTGCAATAGAAAATACAGGAGGATTCTTTAAATCTTTCTCTCTCAAGGGAGGGAACATTAATGACAAGGACGTGCAGCTGCTATTATCCCAGGCAGTCTTGTCCTGATACAGCGCCATCATACACTCCATACCCTTCCGGTCACATTCCCATCCAAGCGGAAAGAGTACTATTTGAGCTACCGGCCTGCCAGAGGCGCAAGCATAGCAATTGCTTTTTACAGTATACTTTATCCATTCTTTCCTTTGATCTTTGGGTCCTCGCTGTCCACGGGGATGGTGCCAGAGGACTGGAGAATGGCGAATGTTGTTCCTCTGTTTAAGAAAGGGAATAGAAATGACCCTGGTACTTATGGACCGGTTAGTCTTACTTCGGTGGTTGGTAAATTGATGGAAAAGGTCCTTAGGGATGGGATTTACGACCATTTAGAAAGATGCGGATTAATCCGGGATAGTCAGCACGGATTCGTGAAGGGCAAGTCGTGTCTCACAAATTTGATTGAATTTTTTGAGGAGGTAACTAAGTGTGTTGATGAAGGTAGGGCAGTTGATGTCATATACATGGATTTTAGTAAGGCGTTTGATAAGGTCCCCCATGGTCGGCTTATGATGAAAGTGAGGAGGTGTGGGATAGAGGGAAAGTTGGCCGATTGGATCGGTAACTGGCTGTCTGATCGAAGATAGAGGGTGGTGGTGGATGAAAAATTTTTGGATTGGAGGCAGGTTGCTAGCGGAGTGCCACAGGGATCAGTGCTTGGTCCTCTGCTCTTTGTGATTTTTATTAATGACTTGGAGGAGGGGGCTGAAGGGTGGATCAGTAAATTTGCTGATGACACCAAGATTGGTGGAGTAGTGGATGAGGTGGAGGGCTGTTGTAGGCTGCAAAGAGACATGGATAGGATGCAAAGCTGGGCTGAAAAATGGCAAATGGAGTTTAACCCTGATAAATGTGAGGTGATTCATTTTGGTAGGACTAATTTAAATGTGGATTACAGGGTCAAAGGTAGGGTTCTGAAGACTGTGGAGGAACAGAGAGATCTTGGGGTCCATATCCACAGATCTCTAAAGGTTGCCACTCAAGTGGATAGAGCTGTGAAGAAGGCCTATAGTGTGTTAGCTTTTATTAACAGGGGGTTTGAGTTTAAGAGCCGTGGGGTTATGCTGCAATTGTACAGGACCTTGGTGAGACCACATTTGGAATATTGTGTGCAGTTCTGGTCACCTCACTATAAGAAGGATGTGGAAGCACTGGAAAGAGTGCAGTGGAGATTTACCAGGATGCTGCCTGGTTTGGAGGGTAGGTCTTCTGAGGAAAGGTTGAGGGAGCTAGGGCTGTTCTCTCTGGAGCGGAGGAGGCTGAGGGGAGACTTAATAGAGGTTTATAAAATGATGAAGGGGATAGATAGAGTGAATGTTCAAAGACTATTTCCTCGGGTGGATGGAGCTATTACAAGGGGGCATAACTATAGGGTTCGTGGTGGGAGATATAGGAAGGATATCAGAGGTAGGTTCTTTACGCAGAGAGTGGTTGGGGTGTGGAATGGACTGCCTGCAGTGATAGTGGAGTCAGACACTTTAGGAACATTTAAGCAGTTATTGGATAGGCACATGGAGCACACCAGGATGATAGGGAGTGGGATAGCTTGATCTTGGTTTCAGATAAAGCTCGGCACAACATCGTGGGCCGAAGGGCCTGTTCTGTGCTGTACTGTTCTATGTTCTATGTTCATTCAACCCAGGCGTTTGTATCCCCATATCCGGTTTCTATCTCGATGGTTTGTGCTAGGTCTTTAACCTCCATTACCCTCACTACCTCAGGGTCATTGGGAGGAACGAAGGGTCGTATTAGTGGCATTCGGGTAGCCCTACTGCCTGTTTTATTGGCTGATCCGCCCCCTTCTACCTTTATTCGGAAACAACACCCTTGGAAATCTTGCCCATCCGTTTTTATCCCTATTCCAAACACCTTGTTGTTCATTTCCCCACAGTATACCCCTCCAACAGTTGTTTTTCTAACCTCCCCCTCTTTGGTTTTCCAGATTTTCCTTTTTTTCAAACACCTCTTGTCATTTTGTACATTTGATTGTTAGATATATCGGGTTACATCTCTTATCAGGACAATACGGACCCGGTTGAATGGGGCTTCGGAGAATTGTAATTTTTTTTCATTTCTGATGAGTCACTCCTCACCCAGGCTCCAGCTTCAGTTTTTACCCAGGTGCTTCCTTCCCTAGTGAGGTACTTTTCCGAGGCACTATATTCGCTCTGACTTTCTACATCTCCGCAGTCTACCAGGCTACAAGCATCTGTCTCTATCACCTGCGGGTTGGAGCTTTCAGGGATCTTTACCGTGAATGTCTTAGATTCTTCCCATTCCTGATCAATAGGGGTGTAGTCCCACCCCATCACCAAGGAAATTAACATCACATACCACAACCCCCACTTCATTCTAACCTGGTCCTAGTTTGTTAAAGAGAGAGAGACCCAATATACAAACTTTTACAGACTATTTTTCCCGTGCTTGCGCCGTCACTGTATAAACAGTAACTCAAAGTCTTTTTAGTTTCAGCTTCAAAGGTTCCTCCGTCGGTTCGGCTGTCCAAGTTCCTGCTCTGACCGGGGGTTTCACGGGTCCCTTGATTCTTGTGTCGTGAGTCCAACCTCTTTCCACCATTCTTATGGCCGTCTCAGTGGTCAGGAGAGTCTGGTATGGTCCCTCCCAATCCGGTTGTAGTTTGGTCTCCTTCCACGATTTTACCAGGACCCAGTCTCCTGGCTGGATTCGATGGACGGCAAATTCGAGAGGTGGGGTCGGTGCCAATAGTCTCTGTCTCCTGAGGAAGGACAAAGAGGAGGTCAGGCCCAGTATATACTTCTTTAAAAACAGATCCTCAGTCTCGAGGACAGGTAAATCCCCCTTCGTTCCCATATATGGCAGATCCTTTCGTGGTGCCGTCCGAACTCTTAGCAGGGCTATTGGTAGACACCGAGTCCAGGGCAATTTGGTTTCTACCACTAATTTGGACAACTGCCTTTTTAGGGTCTGATTCATTCGTGCGACCCTCCCAGAGGAGGGAGGGTGCCAGGGGGTGTGAAACTCCCAAGAGATTTCCAGTCCTTTCATTATTCCTTGTAAGACTTTAGAGGTGAAATGGCTTCCTTGGTCTGAATCTGTGCACTCTACCATTCCATATCGGGGAATTACGTGTTCAAGCACTATCTTGGACACCCCGCCTGCTGTTGCTGTAGCTAGAGGATACGACTCCACCCAAACAGTTAAATGGTCTACTATAACTAACAGGTACTTCAACCTTCCCACCTGAGGCAATTCGGTATAGTCTACCTGTAGACTCTGGAATGGTCTTAAACCAGGTTCCCTTCCTCCCGGCACTTGTCACCTCAACACCTTTTTGTTAACTTTTCTGCATGTTATACACCCCTCACATATTTGTTTAGCTACGGTGTATATGCCCTTGCATCCGTACTTTCTCAAAACCAGGTCACACATTGCTTGTACGCCCCAATGACTCCCCTGATGTAAGACTGCCATGATCTCCCTCATCAGCATTTTGTTTAGCATTTCTCGGCCATCAGGTAACATCCATCGCCCTTCGGTCGTCTTTCTTTCTCTTGTTCTTCCGTTAGCACAGCCATTTGTATCACTACCCTTTGATCGTGTACTCCAATTCCCAGTCCCAACATTATTATTAAGTCTCTCCCCAGTAGGTTACTCCCTATGTCCGGAATGTACAACAATTGTCCCCTGACTTCTCCTCCATCGTATCTAATTGTCATAATCTCAAACACAGGCACTGCAAACCCTTCTCCCTTTACTCCAGACACTGTTAATTTCCGTTATGTAAATCGTACTTCCCGGGGTATAAAATTTAAAGACGATCTAGATGCCCCCATGTCCACTAAGAAAACTGCATCTTCCATATCTGGTCCCACCTCTAAATTTATCAAGGGTTCCCGGTGGGTTCCCGGGGGCAGGAACCCCTGACCCCCCCTAGTCTTCTTCAAAACGCATGAGCGGCACTGCCCGCTCTTCCCTCCTTAGTTCGGGACACTCCCGCTTAAAATGTCCCATTCTCCCACAGTGATAACATCCCGCTTGTTGGGGTCCCCATTCCTGTCCTTGTCCCTGTCTATAGGACCCCTTTCGAGGTCGTCCCCTTCCTCTTCCCCTATTATTTACATGCTGCCACTCTCTGTTTTGGCCCTTGGTGGTCGGTTCCACCCTTTTCTTCACTATTTCATCTACAGTAGCCACCATCATTTTTGCCTTCTGCTTCTCTTTTTCATCCTCTCTCCTTACAAACACTTTCTGTGCCTCTCTTAATAACTCGTCAAGCGGTTTCTCACTCCACCCCTCTATCCTCTGAATTTTCTTTTGAATATCCGGCCATGCTTTGGTGACAAAGTGTACTTTTAGAAGTCCCTGCGCTACCGGGCCGTCAGGATCCATTCCTGAATATTTCCTCATGGTGTCCTGTAACTTTTGTAAAACGGCTGAGGGTGCCTCATCTTTCTCCTGGTGAACTTCAAAAGCTTTAGCTAGATTCTGTGACTTGGGGACCGCCTCCCTAATGCCCTTCACTATCAGGTCCCTTAAGACTTTCATACGCCTCCGATCATTCCCGTCGTTATTATAACATCCCAAGAGGGTGGCGGGACAGAGGACTGCTTCTCGTCCTCTTTTTCCCTCACTGTATTCAGGGGGTATAATCTGTGTCCATCAGGTCTCCAACAGGAGGCGTACTCAGATTCTTCTTGGTTATGTGGTTGTTTTTGGCTGACATAAATATTTAAAATCTGACAAACCCAATCCTCGTCCGATCCGTATTTTGGCCAGAAAACGGACGGAGCTTGGATAGGTTCCTTTGTCCACGTAAAGCAACAATATCTTATCATCATTTTCTGGTCTTTTTAGTACTTTCATTGTTTTCCCAATCACTCAACATCCGTCCCAAAGGATTTTCTGGAGGCTGTTTCCCGGGGCCCCATTCATCTTCTCCTTTTTCCCGGGGGACTCACTCTTAGCCCCCCTATTTCCTATTGTGGCTACTATGTCAGTCTTGTTTACACAATCCCTACAACGAGTAAACCACCCCAGTCACCAAGGCAGTACTTAAAAGTCAATTTTCTTACCTTGGTCCGTGCACGGAGTTACCTGACTGCAGCTGTGCCTATTGTCCTTCCCTTGCTCGTTCAGAATGACTTCCCTAAGATCTCTGTCAGTCAGCCGGGAGGGGTGTTCATCGACGAGAAACACGAGACCGTTCTAAAGGAACGGGACGCGTCTTCCCGGTCGTCGACGGTGACCACTCCGCCGGAGATGACTCGATCCCGGACAAGCCCCCAATTGTGAGAAACGAAGCTCACTTTGCAAATAATTTACTCCAAGTCAAATTCTGAAGTAGCAAAAACTTTTATTTAACGGTCTTGCAAGAACGGGTGGCTAGCAAATAGGCACACCCTGGAGCATATTTCATATAGTTTTATATAATTTCTTTGTGTCTCTCAATCCCTCCCCTTCCTCACAGTATGGTGTTCGATATCACCTATCATAAGCCCTAGGTTTACTCTGCATTTGTTTACTGCCCTTGCTATCCAATTTGGCAGTCCCCGTCCATGTTTACTTTGTCCCTTATTTGGCTGTTCCCTCCCATCCTTATCTCCCATTTTCACGCCACTTTCTGTGTGAACGCCCACAGTGTACGTGACAAGCTGCAGTCCTGGCTTTCCTTTGTCCCAGCCAGTTTAACCCTATCCATACCTTATCAGTCGTCTTGTGATTCTCCTGCAGAAGCAACATTCTTATCTGTTTTTCACAGAACAAACCAAGTTTCTCCAACCTCTCCTCATAGCTAATGCCCTCCATACCAGGCAACATCCTGTACTCTCTCCAAAGTCTCCACATCCTTCTGGTACTGTGGCGACCAGAATTGAACACCATATTCCAAGTGCAGCCTAACGAAAGTTCTATAAAGCTGTAACATGACTTGCCAATTTTCAAACTCAATGCCCTGGCCGCTGAAGGCAAGCGTGCCGTATGCCGCCTTAACTACCTTCTCCACCTTCAGTCAATATAAATGTGAACAGAGGGCGGAGCTGAACGTAACTGAGTATAAAACTAACTTACCGGGGAAGGTGATTGGCGGTTGCAGGTCATATTTGCATAAGTGCAGTCACTGTGACCAGAAGGTGGGTTTGTGGAGGAGCTGCTGTGAAGGGACAGTTAAACCCCAAAAACTACTTTAGTATTGCCCTCCCCCCTCCTCCTCTCACCAAAAAAAAAGTCGGCAGGAGGACCACAAGCAAAGGAGAGGTGAGTTGCAATTTCTTTTATCATATAAGGGCAAAAGGGCAGTTAGGGCAGTGGCATGCTCCTCTTGCCAGATGTGGGCAATAAGGGAACAATCTAGTTTCCCTGACAACTTTGTCTGCAGGAAGTGTGTCCAGTTGCAGCTCCTCACAGACCACATTGTTCAGTTGGAGCGGCAGGTGGATGCACTGCGGCACATACAGGAGGCAGAGTGTGTGACAGACACTAGTTACAGGGAGGTTGTCACACCACAGGTTCAGACAGGTAGATGGGTGACTGCTAGGAGAGGCAGGCAGGTGGTGCAGGAGTCTCCTGTGCCTATTTCCCTTTCAAACAGGTATATCATTTTGGAAGCTGTTGAGGGGAATAGCCTGTCAGGGGGAGATACCAGCAGTAGCCAGGCCTGTGACACCACAGTTGGTTCTGCTGTGGGAAAGGGTCAGGCAAAGAGCAAGCGAGCAGTAGTAATAGGGCACTCGCTAGTTAGAGGCACCGACAGCCATTTCTGTGGCTGCAATCGAGACTCCAGGATGGTGTGTTGCCTCCCTGGTGCCAGGGTCAAGGACGTCTCTGAGCGATTGCAGGACATTCTTAAGGGGGAGGGTGAGCAGCCAGAGGTCATTGTACATATTGGTACCAACGACATACATGGGAAAAGGGATGAGGTCCTGAAATGTGAATATAGAGAGTTAGGCAGAAGGCTAACGTGCAGGACCTCGAAGGTAGTAATTTCAGGACTACTGTCGCTGCCACGACCTAGTGAGAGTATGAATAGGAGGATTAGGCAGATGAATGCTTGGCTTGAGAGCTGGTGCAGGGGGCAGTGATTTAGATTTTTGGATCATTGGGATCTTTTCTGGGGAAGGGCTGACCTGTTCAAGAGGGATGGGTTACATTTGAACTGGAGGGGAACTAACATCCTGGCGGGGAGATTTGCTAGAGCCACTCGGGAGGGTTTAAACTAGTTTTGCAGGGGGGGTGGGATCCACAGCAGTAGGGAGATGGAAGAAAAGTTTGAGGATAGCACGGAAGTTAAAGAGAGCACATTAATTCATAAAGGCAGTGTCAGTAATCCGAGTACCAGACAGATCAGACAGAAGCAAGACAGAGGGCAAGGGAAGTCCAGATTAAACTGCATTTATTTCCATGCAAGAGGCCTGACGGGCAAGGCAGGTAAACTCAGGGCATGGATGGGTATGTGGGACTGGGATATTATAGCAATTACTGAAACATGGCTAAGGGAGGGACAGACTGGCAACTTAATGTTCCAGGGTACAGATGCGATAGGAAAGATAGAACAGGAGGTAAGAGAGGAGGGGGAGTTGCACTTTTGATTAGAGAAAGCACCACGGCCGTACTGAGAGGGGATATATCCGAGGGTTCGGCCACTGAGTCTATATGGGTAGAACTGAGAAATAAGAAAGGGGAAATCCCTTTGACAAGGTTATACTATAGGCCCCCAAATAGTCGGCGGGAAATTGAGGAGCAAATATGTAAGGAGATTACAGATAGCTCCAAGAAAAATAGGGTGGCAATAGTCGGAGATTTTAATTTTGCCAACATTGACTGGGACAGCCATAGTATTAGAGGGTTGGATGGAGAGAAATTTGTTGCGTGTATTCAGGAGGAATTTCTCATTCAGAAATGGACAGGTGTCAGATCTCTCAGTGGGAGAGCATCTTGGGGATAGCGATCATAACTCTATCTCTTTTATGCTTGCATTGGAAAAAGAGAGGATCAGGCAAGCTAGGAAAGTGTTTATATGGAGTAAGGGGAAATATGAAGACATAAGGCAGCAAATTAGAGGAGTAAGTTGGAAGGAGGTATTCTCGGGGAAATGTACTGAAGAGAGGTGGCAGTTTTTCAAGGAATGTCTGTCTAGAGTTCAGTAAGAGTTTTAACAACACCAGGTTAAAGTCCAACAGGTTTATTTGGTAGCAAGAAAGCTAATGGTATTTGCTACCAAATAAACCTGTTGGACTTTAACCTGGTGTTGTTAAAACTCTTACTGTGTTCACCCCAGTCCAACGCCGGCATCTCCACATCATGTCCAGAGTTCTACAGGACAACGTTCTGAGCAGACAGGGAGGTGTTAGTAGGTTAAAGGAACTGTGGTGCACGAAAGCTGCGCAGGACCTAATCGCGAAGAAAAGGAAAGCGTACAAAAGGTTCAGAGAGCTTGACGAAGATAGCGATCTAGATGAGTATACGGCTTGTAGGAAGGGACTAAAGAAGGAAATTAGGAGAGCCAGAAGAAGTCACGAGAAGGCCTTGGCAGGTAGGATTAAGGAGAACCCTAAGGTGTTCTATAAATATGTGAAAAGTGAAAGGATGAGACGTGAAGGAATAGGGCCTATAAAAGGTGAAGGTGGGAAAGTCTGTATGGGACCAGTAGAAATGGCAGAGGTGCTCAATGAGTATTTTGCCTCAGTTTTCACAGAGGAAAAGGACCTGGGTGGATGTACTGTAGGCTTTTGGTGGACTGAAAAGATTGAGTATGTGGACTTTAAGAAAGAGGTTGTGCTGGAATCTTTGAATGGCATCAAGATAGATAAGTCGCCGTGTCTGGATTGGATGTACCCCAGGTTACTGTGGGAGGCAAGGGAAGAGATTGCAGAGCCACTGGCGATGATCTTTGTGTCGTCGATGGAGACAGGAGAGGTGCTGGAGGATTGCGGACGTGGTTCCTATTTTCAAGAAGGGGAATAGGGATAGCCCAGGAAATTACCGACCAGTGAGTCTAACCTCTGTGGTTGATAAGCTGATGGAGAAGATCCTGAGGGACAGGATTTATGAGCATTTAGAGAGGTTTAGTATGCTCAAGAATACTCAGCACGGTTTTGTCAAAGGCAGATCGTGCCTTACGAGCCTGGTGGAGTTCTTCGAAAATGTGACTGAACACATTGACGAAGGGAAAGCAGTAGATGTGGTTTATATGGATTTTAGCAAGGCGTTCGATCAGGTCCCCCATGCAAGGCTTCTAGAAAAAGTGAGAGGGCATGGGATCCAAGGTGCTGCTGCCCTGTGGATCCAGAACTGGCTTGCCCAAAGGAGGCAGAGAGTGTGTATAGATGAGTTTTTTTCTAAATGGAGGTCGGTCCCCAGTGTTGTGCCCCAGGGATCTGTTCTGGGACCCTTGCTGTTTGTCATTTTCATAAATGACCTGGATGAGGAAGTGGAGGGATGGGTTGGTAAGTTTGCCGACGACACGAAGATTGGTGGGGTTGTGGATAGCCTGGAGGGATGTCAGAAGTTACAGAGGGACATAGATAGGATGCAAGACTGGGCGGAGAAGTGGCAGATGGACTTCAACCCAGATAAATGCGTAGTGGCCCATTTTGGCAGGTCAAATGGGATGAAGGAGTACAATATAAAGGGAAAGACTCTTAGGACTGTAGAGGATCAGAAGGACCTTGGGGTCCGGGTCCATAGGACTCTAAAACAGGCCCTGCAGGTGGAACAAACATAGAAAACATAGAAACCCTACAGTGCAGAAGGAGGCCATTCGGCCCATCGAGTCTGCACCGACCACAATCCCACCCAGGCCCTACCCCCACATATTTTACCCGCTAATCCCTCTAACCTACGCATCCCAGGACTCTAAGGGACAATTTTTAACCTGGCCAATCAACCTAACCCGCACATCTTTGGACTGTGGGAGGAAACCGGAGCACCCGGAGGAAACCCACGCAAACACGAGGAGAATGTGCAAACTCCACACAGACAGTGACCCGAGCCGGGAATCGAACCCGGGACCCTGGAGCTGTGAAGCAGCAGTGCTAACCACTGTGCTACCGTGCCACCTACCGAGGTGGTTAAGAAGGCGTATGGTGTGCTGGCCTTTATCAATCGAGGGATTGGGTTCGGAGTCCGGGGATAATGATGCAGCTGTATAAAACCCTCGTCAGACCCCACTTGGAGTACTGTGCTCAGTTCTGGTCGCCTCATTACAGGAAGGATGTGGAAAAGATTGAAAGGGTTCAGAGGAGATTTACAAGGATGTTGCCTGGATTGAGTGGCATGCCTTATGAGGATAGACTGAGGGAGCTCAGTCTTTTCTCCTTGGAGGGACGTAGGATGAGAGGAGACCTAATAGAGGTATAGAAGATGTTGAGAGGCATAGATCGGGTGGACTCTCAGAGGCTTTTTCCCAGGGTGGAAACGGCTGCTACGAGAGGACACAGGTTTAAGGTGCTGGGGTGTAGGTACAGGGGAAATGTTAGGGGGAAGTTTTTCACACGCAGGGTTGTGGGCGAGTGGAATCGGCTGCCGTCAGTGGTGGTGGAGGCAAACTCAATAGGGTCTTTTAAGAGACTCCTGGATGAGTACATGGGACTTAATAGGATGGAGGGTTATAGGTAGGTCTAGAAGGTAGGGATATGTTCGGCACAACTTGTGGGGCCGAAAGGCCTGTTTGTGCTGTAGTTTTTCTATGTTTCTATGTTTTTAATGTGGATGGCCCGACTAGAGAGGGGGCAAAACTTGACCTCCTCTTGGGAAATAAGGAAGAGCAGGTGACAGAAGTGTTAGTGAGGGATCACTTTGGGACCAGTGACCATAGTTCTATTAGTTTTAAGATAGCTACGGAGAATGATAGGTCTGTCCCAAAAGTTAATATTCTAAATTGGGGCAAGGCCAATTTAGATGGTATCAGGCAGGAACTTTCAAAAGTTAATTGGGGGAGTCTGTGGGAAAGAAAAGGGATGTCAGGGAAGTGGCATGCTTTCAAAAGTGTGTTAACCAGGGTTCAGGGCAAACACATTCCTCTTAGAGTGAAGGGCAAGGCTGGCAGAAGTCGGGAACCCTGGATGACTCGGGATATTGAGGCCCTGGTCAAGAAGAAGAAAGAGGCACATGACGTGCATAGGCAGCTGGGATCAAGTGCATCTCTTGAAGAGTATAGGGGGTGTAGGAGTAGTGTTAAGAGAGAAATCAGGAGGGCAAAAAGGGGACACAAAATTGTTTTGGCAGATAAGGCAAAGGAGAATCCAAAGAGTTGCTACAAATACATAAAGGGCAAAAGAGTAACAAGGGAGAGAGTAGGGCCTCTTAGGGATCAACAAGGTAATCTTTGTGCGGATCCACAAGAGATGGGTGAGATCCTAAATGAATATTTCTCATCGGTATTTACTGTTGAGAAAAGCATGGATGTTAGGGAACTTGGGGAATTACATACTGATGTCTTGAGGAGTGTACATATTACAGAGAAGGAGGTGCTGGAAGTCTTAAAGCGCATCCAGGTAGATAAATCTGCAGGACCTGATAAGGTATATCCCAGGACGTTGTGGGAGGCTAGGGGGGAAATTGCGGGTCCCCTAGCCGGGATATTTGAATCATCAATAGTAACGGGTGAGGTGCCTGACGATTGGAGAGTGGCAAATGTTGTGTCTTTGTTGAAAAAGGGCTGCAGGGAAAAGCCTGGGAACTACAGGCCAGTTAGCCTCACATCTGTGGTGGGTAAATTGTTGGAAGGTATTTTGAGAGACAGGATCTGCAAGCATTTAGAGATGCAAGGACTGATTAGGGACAGTCAGCATGGCTTTGTGAGTCTCACAAATTTAATTGAGTATTTTTGAAGGGGTAACCAAGAAGGTAGATGAGGGCAGTGCAGTTGATGTTGTCTACATGGACTTTAGCAAGGCCTTTGACAAGGTACCGCATGGTAGATTGTTGCATAAAGTTAAATCTCACAGGATCCAGGGTGAGGTATCTAAATGGATACAAAATTGGCTTCTTGACAGAAGCCAGAGGGTGGTCGTGGAGAGTTGTTTTTCAAACTGGAGGCCTGTGACCAGCGGTGTGCCTCAGGGATCAGTGCTGGGCCCACTGTTATTTGTCATTTATATTAATGATTTGGATGAGAATATAAGGGGCATGGTTAGTAAGGTTGCAGATGACACCAAGATTGGTGGCATGGTGGACAGTGAGGAAGGTTATCTTCAATTGCAGCGGGATCTTGATCAATTGGGCCAGTGGGCTGACGAATGGCAGATGGAGTTTAATTTAGACAAATGCGAGGTCATGCATTTTGGTAGATTGAACCAGGGCAGGACTTATTCAGTTAATGATAGGGCATTGGGGAGAGTTACAGAACAAAGAGATCTGGGGGTGCATGTTCATAGCTCCTTGAAATGGAGTCACAGGTGACAGAGTGGTGAAGAAGGCATTCGGCATGCTTGGTTTCATCGGTCAGAACATTGAATACAGGAGTTGGGACGTATTGTTGAAGTTGTACAAGGCCACACTTGGAATACTGTGTGCAATTCTGGTCACCCTATTATAGAAAGGATATAATTAAACTAGAAAGAGTGCAGAAAAGATTTACTAGGATGCTACCGGGACTTGATGGATTGAGTTATAAGGAGAGGCTGAATAGACTGGGACTTTTTCCTCTGGAGCGTAGGAGGCTGAGGGGTGACCTACTAGAGGTCTATAAAATAATGAGGGGCATAGACAAGGTAGATAGTCAATATCCTTTCCCAAAGGTAGGGGAGTCTAAAACTAGAGGGCATAGGTTTGAGGTGAGAGGGGAGAGATACAAAAGTGTCCAGAGGGGCAATTTTTTCACACAGAGGGTGGTGAGTGTCTGGAACAAGGTGCCAGAGGTAGTAGTAGAGGCGGTGTTGTAGGTAAATAATACCTCTGAGACTAGTCGTGAGTCAAAGTACAGTGGTTTATTTTCACAACCGTGTGGGAGAAGTCCAATCCCTAACGCAGTCTCTAGACTTCTCGCCGAATACAAGTTAAGAGCAAATATTTATACATATATTTTCGCCCCTGGTCATGTCCGCATTTTCTCCCGATTATTGCTGCCTCGGCGGTTCCGTCCTTCACGTAGTTCATGTAATCATAGCCATCTCAAGGCTGTCTGTTCTGTCACCTCTATGTGGCGGACATCTGTGGTTTGTTTATCCAGCATACAAGATTATAAGTTTGCACAAGTTAACTGAAGTACAAGGGCCTATATAATGAATATGTATGAATCTATTATCATACAATCACAGAAAGCATACATGTAAGCTCCACTGTGGAGAAGTACATAATATAAAAGAACACAAAATGGATTCCAGCTGGATTAGCCATATTCCTGAACACAACTCGCTGGGAAAATCATAAATTTGTGTACAACAGCAGGTTAAAGTCCAACAGGATGTTTTGGTAGCAAATGCCATTAGTTTTCGGAGCGCTGCTCCTTCGTCAGATGGAGTGGATATCTGCTCACAAATAAGGCACACAGAGACACAAAATCAAGTTACAGAATACTGATTAGAATGTGAATCTTTACAGCTAATCAAGTCTTAAAGATACAGACAATGTGAGTGGAGGGAGCATTAGGCACAGGCTAAAGAAATGTGTATTGCCTCCCGACAGGACAGCCAGTGAGATTCTGCAAGTCCAGGAGGCAAGCTGTGTGGGTTACAGATAGTGTGTCATGAACCCAAGATCCCGGTTTCGGCCGTCCTCATGTGTGCGGAACTTGGCTATCAGTTTCTGCTCAGCGACTCTGCGCTTTCGTGTGTCGTGAAGGGCGCCTTGGAGAACGCTTACCCAAAGATCAGAGACCAAATGCCCGTGACTGCTGAAGTGCTCCCCCACAGGAAGAGAACAGTCTTGCCTGGTGATTGCGTGGTGATTGGTCATTATCTCACGTGAGAACACCATCTACCAGGTACACGGTACCTACTCTTGCAACTCACCCAACGTTGTCTACCTGATACGCTGCAGGAAAGGATGTCCCGAGGCATGGTACATTGGGGAAACCATGCAGATGTTACGACAACAGATGAATGAACACCGCTCGACAATCACCAGGCAAGACTGTTCTCTTCCTGTTGGGGAACACTTCAGCGGTCACGGGCATTCAGCCTCTGATCTTCGGGTAAGCGTTCTCCAAGGCGCCCTTCACGACAAACGACAGAGCAGAGTCGCTGAGCAGAAACTGATAGCCAAGTTCCGCACACATGAGGATGGCCTAAACCGGGATCTTGGGTTCATGTCACACTATCAGTAACCCCCACAGCTTGCCTCCTGGACTTGCAGAGTCTCACTGGCTATCCTGTCTGGAGACAATACACATCTCTTTAACCTGTGCTTAATGCTCCCTCCACTCACATTGTCTGTATCTTTAAGACTTGATTAGCTGTAAAGATTCGCATTCTAATCAGTATTCTGTAACTTGATTTTGTGTCTCTGTGTGCCCTGTTTGTGAGCAGATATCCACTCCATCTGACGAAGGAACAGGGCTCCAAAAGGTAATGGCATTTGCTACCAAGTAAACCTGTTCGACTTTAACCTGCTGTTGTTAAAACTCTTACTGTTGTTGTAGGGAAAAATCCCTTGTACCGGTGCATTCAAGGAAGTCGAGTCGCAAGGCAATGTTCAAAGCGTTTTTCTTTATTGTACAATTACTGGGAACCCAGGGAGACCCCCGTAGCCAGCTTAGAAACAGTGCTTGGCCACGTTGATCTCAATAGTTATACATTTGCTCTGGATATTTATAGGAATCCAAATTCGAGCGCGAACATTTGCTCATACATTTTTACAATACTTATAAAGTGGCCTGTCTGGTCAGGAAGTTCCCTGAGAGACTTTTCAATTTGCATCTGTATGGTGTGTGTCCGTGTTAATGGGACTGCCTGTTCTTGCCCCGGTGTTTTAATGTGTTTCCCATTATCCTCTCGATGTGTCCCCTTATCTAAATCGACCTCTACTGTTTTGTGTCTGTATTCTATGCTTGCGAGATTAGGTGTGAATGTCATTTTGTCCTGCTGTGTGTAGGGGGATTTAATCTAATCTTTTATTCTTTTTATCCTAGTTTATTAAGTTTCTTTGCCTGCTTTGGCCATTTTATTTCTGTAATATTTTATTGACAGTCCGGTTATGCCATATAACCCACTCCAGGTCTTGAGTCGCAGATCTCCCGATCTTCTAGCCAAAGGCCGGTTTAAAATGCAGCTTCGTGCTGTTGCTGGGCAGAATAAGGATCTTTTGTCGGCTTTGAAATTAAAGGTCTCTCAGCTGTGCAGAGGGGGATTTAAACGAATGTCCACTCGGGTGTTCCCCTCTGCATTGTGGGCACGTTATGAATGGTGCCAATCAGTCCAATAAATGAATATGTTTAATGAGGTGAATATTGATGAGATAATAAAAATATGGCTTTTGGAAAATGACCTACTTCACTGTATTTACCCCAGTCCAACGCCGGCATCTCCATATTACAACATCAGGGACAGCTGTTTCTCTTATCTGTTTTGGATACACGAAACCAAGTTCTACAATGCTTTTTACAAATCTCTACATATTACAAAGTTCATTAACCCGTTCCCTTCTTCATTCCCCCCTTTTGGTCAGGGCCGGGCCCAAGCATGGCCCCATGACCAATTTAGAACCAAATGTCACCAGCATATGGGCCCTTCTCCTTTGTCAGGAGGTCTGCCCCTTCTGCCTGTACACTTGCGCCTGGCATAATCCGCGCTGTTACTGTTTTACAACAGGCGTTCAATAATGCTATACAAACACAGCAAACGATTACAATTAATACAATCAATCCATGCATCAGATATGAACCCCACGACCCGAACCATTGCCCCAGCCAGCCCGGGCCCGGGGCTATAATTACGATATTGGTTCCCCTCATCTTGTATTGTCTTCGCCACGTGTTTAATATGATCTGCCAAGCGAGTTATATTCTCTGAAGCATCTGGAATATACGTACAGCATTCGGAGCCAACTATAGCGCATGTTCCTCCTAGCACATAATCAAGTGCCAATCGGTTCTGTAACGCAGTGGTCCGAATAGCTACAACCTCTGCTGATATCTCAGATATGGCCGTGCTCACCTCTTTGAACCCATCTCTAGTCTCATTTGCAATTCTCTCTCGGGTCGAGGCCATTCGTATAAGTTCCTGTGCTGCCTTTGCCATCTCGTAAGGTGGGTAGGCCATCATGAAGACCTGTTCTGTCCCACTAATAGCTCGCTTGGCCCTGAGCAGGTGTATCTCGGGGTGGTCTCGTAAGTCAGTGTAATGGTGAATATAGGGCACCACATATGCCAAATAACACGATCCTGCCCAACTCCAGGGAAGCCACGGGTAGGCATTGTTTCCACAGACAAAATAGGTACCATTATATGCAGTCATCCCGCTTATATAAGCGGAGGAGAGGCTAATCAGGACAGTGGCTGTGGGGCACTGGATTGTGACCTGTTGTACTATGGCCCAAGCGTCATTAGTGACATTAATCTGCTGTATACAGTCGCTACGGCCAACAGGTATGGTTCCATTTCTTGTCGGGCAGATTTCTTTTCACAACGAAGTAGGGTGGGGAATCTGATCTGTCATAGCTGGGTTGGTAATGTTTCTTAAAGGTCGATAAAGTACACCCTCTGCCCCCTCGCCCTAAAACAACATCACTGTTGCTGAGATTAAACGTACCCTGCATGGTGGTACCTGATGGAGTTTTGAATGTCAGTTTCCTTGTCCCTTCCTGGGTTCCATACTGATTTAAAATCTATTCTATCATTTCCGGAGCTGATAAAGGGATGGGGAATAAAGGATTTCCTCCCTTTCCTCCGTGCGTGGGAATGTGTGAACAGACCCAGCACTTGCTCAGATTTGATCGTGATGAAGACATATACACAAAGGTGTTTCTAGAGGACTGGTGCAATGACTGCGTAGATCGGTCAAGTCTCTTGCTGAGGTACCCATCCTCCTGAATCCTCTGCCTTTGTTGGGCACAGGTCCCCCCTGGTTCCTCAATTAAGCACTGGAAACTCCAGCTGCACCAGGTTACATTGCATGGAAGTTCCCAATCACCTCGCCCCTCCAACAGGGTTGGCAACATGGTACGGTTAAGGGATCCTGAGCAACGGTCCCTACGGGTTACCTCCCAGGGGTCTATCCCATGTGTCGGGTGGTTACAATAGACAAAGTCATAGTTCCAAAGATGTTTACGGTAGTTCGTCCCTAAATCCTCACAATTCCATCTATACTTTCTCTCAGTGGCTGACAGGGGCAGGGTCATGAGAAGCAGCAAAAGAAGCATCCGATCACTTAATAATAACCCGCACGACCGTTATACAGTGGTTCAAAGGCTGTACCGCCTGCGCGCAACTTTACCGCGCACCCGATCAGCTTGCTTGGAGGTCAGTCGTTGTCTGTTTATAACTGCATTTGGAGTATATCACATATTTTTCCAATTAGTTCCAGCATATTCTTTCAACTGAGTCCAATCCAGACGCCCCTGCC
Organism: Mustelus asterias; assembly: GCF_964213995.1. Classification (NCBI taxonomy): domain Eukaryota; kingdom Metazoa; phylum Chordata; class Chondrichthyes; order Carcharhiniformes; family Triakidae; genus Mustelus; species Mustelus asterias. The sequence continues at coordinate 73,074,422 of NC_135804.1, read as the reverse complement.
TTGCATATCTATGCAGGCACAGATGTCTCCGCTGATGATAACCTCATAGGGGCCATTCCATTTGAGGGCGAACCTAGGTTTCCACTAGGATGCGACTTCCCGCTGTTGGGACATCAGGGAGCATTTCAAGCTCTCTCTCCGGGTCTCTTATTTCCTGATTGTCTTTTACCAATTTGCGCATCCCTTTTAGTTGGGTGCTTAGTTCCAAAACATATCTCCTGATTTTATCTTTTAGTGGACCTCCATCGGTCCCACCTGTTCTGATGCTTTCGGGTAATTGCATCGCCCGTCCTGTCATTAGTTCGTAAGGGGTTAATCCGGTTGTCTGGTTTGTGGTAGCCCTTAATCTCATTAGTATAGTGGGCAATACCTATATCCACATTTTTCCCGATGTTTGTATAGCTTTAGCGAGTGCATTATACATTTAATTACATATCCCCCTTCCATAGAAAGCTTAGTGTGAATCAAATAACACTTTGCACTGACTTTTTGGCTGCAGTTGGACATCCATTCATTTGTATATAATCTGACCAAAAGACATTGCTTTCCCCATTAAAATCACATGCCCTACAGCTCCGATCTTTATATGATGTACTCTCCCATTATATCTAATTTGATCATTTGTTTGCGTGCAAGCGCCACATTACAGCACTTCACAAAATGCCACTCCCTACCTACAAAGAAGTGCATTCAAATGCCCTAGCACCAACATTTAGCTTGGAATAAATAGCCTTTTCTCCTCCAGAATTATGTTTGTATCAATACACAATATATATGATATAAAATTGGTTAAGGCTTTTCAGGATTTGATTTTATTCTCGGGTCTATATGGCAGTGCTTATACTGTATAATAATCGAGTGGCAGTTGTATCATGCTGCTTTACACGTCATAACTTACACAGTGGAAAAGGATCTTGGTAGTTGCAGTGCAGATTTGCAGTGGACCGAGAAGATTGAGCATGTGGACATTAGGAAAGAGGATGTGTTGAAGCTTTTGAAAAGCATCAAGTTAGATAAATCGCCGGGACCAGATGGGATGTACCCCAGGTTACTGTGGGAGGCGAGGGAAGAGATTGCTGAGCCTCTGGCGATGATCTTTGCGTCGTCCATGGAGACGGGAGAGGTTCCGGAGGATTGGAGGATTGCGGATGTGGTTCCGTTATTCAAGGAAGGGAGAAGAGATAGCCCAGGAAATTATAGACCAGTGAGTCTAACCTCAGTGGTTGGTAAGTTGATGGAGAAGATCCTGAGAGGCAGGATTTATGAACATCTGGCGAGAAATAGTATGATCAGAAATAGCCAGTACAGCTTTGTCCAAGGCAGATCATGCCTGACGAGCCAAATTGAATTTTTTGAAGATGTAACTAGACACAGAGACGAGGGAAGAGCGGTAGATGTAGTTTATATGGATTTCAGCAAGGTGTTTGATAAGGTGCCCCATGCAAGGCTCATTGAGAAAGTGAAGGGGCATGGGATACAAGGGGACATTGCTTTGTGGATTCAGAACTGGCTTGCCCACAGAAGACAAAGAGTGGTTGTAGATGGGCCTTTTTCAGCATGGAGGTCGGTCACCAGTGGAGTGCCCCAGGGATCTGTTCTGGGACCCTTGCTCTTTGTCATTTTTATAAATGACCTGGATGAGGAAGTGGAAGGATGGGTTGGCAAGTTTGCTGATGACACAAAGATTGGTGGTGTTGTGGATAGTGTAGAGGGATGTCAGCAGTTGCAACGAGACATAGATAAGATGCAAGACTGGGCAGAGAAGTGGCAGATGGACTTCAACCCAGATAAGTGTGTGGTGGTTCATTTTGGCAGGTCGAATAGGATGAAAGAATATAATATTAAGGGTAAGACGCTTGGCAGTGTGGAAGATCAGAAGGATCTTGGGGTCCAGGTTCATCGGATGCTCAAAGCAGCGTCGCAGGTGGAGGCTGTGGTTAAGAAGGCGTATGGAATACTGGCCTTCATCAATAGAGGAATTGAATTTAGAAATCGGGAGATAATGCTGCAGCAGTATAGGACCCTGGTCAGACCCCACCTGGAGTACTGTGCCCAGTTCTGGTTGCCTCATTACAGAAAGGATGTGGAAGCCATAGGAAGGGTGCAGAGGAGATTTACAAGGATGTTGTCTGGATTAGGTAGCATGCCTTCTGAGGATAGGTTGAGAGAGCTCGGTCTTTTCTCCTTGGAGAGGCGAAGGATGAGAGGTGACCTGATAGAGGTGTATAAGATGTTGAAGGGTATTGATAGAGTGAATTCTAAGAGGCTTTTACCCAGGGCTGAAATGGTTGCCACAAGAGGTCACAGGTTTAGGGTGCTGGGGAGTAGGTACAGAGGAGACGGTAGGGGTACGTTTTTCACTCAGAGGGTGGTGGGTGTGTGGAATCGGCTGCCGGTAGTGGTGGTGGAGGCGGCTTCGATAGGGTCTTTTCAGAGACTTTTGGATAAGTTCATGGAAGTTTGTAAGATAGAGGGTTATAGGTAAGCCTCGTAGATAGGGACATGTTCGACGCAACTTGTGGGCCGAAGGGCCTGTTTGTACTGTAGCTTTTCTATGTTCTATAACTGTGATATCCAAACCCTTTTAATTTAAGTTGTTTCTGTTTTTAAACTGAGCTCCAGATCAAATCCCCCGCACTCTAGGAAAATAACATGCGCCAAATCAAAATCAAAGTAGGTACAATACATACTAGTTAATTGATTAGAAACGTTTCAGTTGGTTTTTTAACTAGCCAGATTTTAAGCTTTGCAGTGTTTTTATATTTGGCAAACCTTGAACAATAGATGGCACATGAAATTCCAACGGCAGTACATAATTTTAACCAGTTACAGAATACCAAGCTATCAGACGTTCGTAAATCACTATATTATGTGGACCTTAATATTGCATTCTAACTGGGCAATTTGTATTGGTGTTGGTCTCCAGAAGTTAGTACAGTAGTCAGGTTTTCCTTTGGATGGGCGAGTCAGAACTATCATCAATGTTAGACGATGTAATTTGTTGCATGTTAACGAAACAACATAATACAAGCCTTGAATTTCATATTGGTCCAAATGTTAGTTGAAACTCGTAAAAGGACTGATGGCCAGTTGATGGCAACACAAGTTCCAACAATTCATGGTGTTACAAAGTTTAGCAATGTTTGGCAACAAATGCAGATTTAAAATACTTAACGACAACATCGTTATCTGCATTAACTACTGAGGTTTTAATTGATTAATCTCCTGCTGGAACTTGGAGTAATCAGAACTATGATTAATTTCATCAACTTGATATACTTTAAACTGACTCATAGACAGTATATTTACCTCATTCTTTTGTTCCTGCTTTTCGACTTCTCCACAAAATTACTTATTTTCTTCTCTTAACTTCTCAACTAACTCTCTTATAATTTCTACTTCAAGACAAAGGAAAGAGCACATGGTTCCTTCCAAGGTTTAAATCTTTTCTGAACATTAAAACATTAAAGAAAGTAAAACATTCAAAGAGAATACAGAATGTTGATTAAGACGGTCACTTTAATTCTTCTTTCTTCCAAACTGTAATTAAACTCAAAACAGAAGTAAATTCAAGAAATCTTATCACTTTCATCTTTAACAGTTTTAACACTTCCCCGGCCCCCCGAGGCTAAACCAAGATGCAAAGCACTGCATCCACTGCCTGTAACAAACACTCCACAAGAACAAACAGGCTTCAACAGCCCCTGCTCTCAATCGCACTATCGTAAAATTTCAACTGGGGGAAAGTAATTTATTAAACTCGCACACAGAGAAGCAATTCACTTTGATCTGCTGTACCCTATTCCACCACATGAGGCTCTCGATCACACAATTACATCCTCTCTCTTTCTCTGCCATACAGAGCCAGTGCCTGCTTGTTTCTTTTAACCCTTTACTCCCCTCTTTGGTCTATCACACTGCAGACCAACCAATTTAACCTGATTTGAGTCCCTTCTGTCTTTGCAGCGACACTGGGTCTATTCCACCAATCCTGCTCCTCCTGTTCATCCCTATCGGTATTTTGGAACAACATTGGCAAGCCAGATACCTCCGGTTTTTTATCTTTCCTTTGTTCGGCTTGCCGTTCTAATCCTTTTTCTCGGTCTCGCCTTTTCCTTTGCAGTCTCTCTTGTTCTGCTCTCTCTTTTGTCCTTCTCATACTTCTCGCATTCCCACTTCAACATTTCCCAAGTTTTAGGGTTTCCCTCATTATCGCATTCACTGATCCCTCTCCTACGTGCATTATTCCCCTCATAACTGTTTTGTTGTGGTAATTCTGCTCCAGTTAGTGGGAGCATTCCCTAATATCCTCTGAATCTCTGCTTTAAACTGGGTGAAGGGTGCCTGTTGGGCATCTATCTCCGATGTTAGGGCGACTACATGTGTCCACCGTCCCCCACTATAATCCTGTGCTGGAGGAGCGACAGGTCCACCTGCTACCTGCCTCCACTTATCCGCTGGACAGGCTGCCCTGACCAGCTGGTGTACGTCTCTCAGGTGTAATTGGTGTCCTACCCAGATTGTATCCAATTCTTCCCAGAATTTAGTGTTTGCGCTTCTAGGTTGTAATTTACCCAGGGAAGCCATTATTTGCTGTCTCTCACCTGGGGTGAAGGGTTTATAATTTGCCTTTGGCTGCGCATCTGTTCCCCCTTAGGTTACTGGCACTAAGTTGTGTTCTAGTGCTTCCCATTCCTCTGGAGGAGCGGTTGGTCCCTGTTGTGTGGACTCAAAAGGAGGTAGAGGAACAGTTTCCCCTCTCCATTGCTTTTCTTCTCTCAGATGATTTTGTTTCTCCAGTTCCCTTACTCTGGATTCTAATTCTCTAATCTTTTCTTTATCTTCACTCCACTATATAGTAGAGGCGACTACTTGCTCAATTAGTCCAGCTAACTGATGTATTAACAATACTTCTTTCTTCTTTGTTAAACACACACAGACACACATGGAAGCTTCCAACATTTTAATTTTTGCTTTGTCATCAACCCATTTCTTACCCAAGACTGAGACCTGTTCAGTTAATCCGGCCAATTGGTAAACTAAGAGTCCTCCAATTTTCTTAGTTCTGTCTTTCTTTTCCTTTTTCAACCATTTTTGTTGTTGGTCTAGCGGGTGGGCTGAATCCCACCCCCCTTTGCTCATCTGTTTAATGAGTTCGTCCCTCTTAGTCATATATTCGTTTATCAGGGACCCCGGGGGTCCCCACTGTCCTTGTCCCGCCATAACACCGATAAGTTTATACTCACTACCTGGAGTCTTCAATTCTCCCTTCTCGCTCTCCCCTCCTAGATCGCTCTTATCAGAATCCGGCAACACCGGTCTTGGGGTTGGATCAGAATCCCCCAGTGTCCCGCTTACACCATTAAGCCAGCTTTTACATGAAGGCTTTTCCTTCTACTCCGGCGATCACTCACACAGTCTCTTTCTCACTCATGTCTGAACATCACGCCTCAGGCAACCTTTTTCCAGACTCTACACCCACTTCAATTGCCTGACCATCGCGTGGGGGATTTCCCCTCTTAACAACCGGTCTAAGGCTGCGTGTTAAAGTCAATTGCCTCCTTGTCCGTATGTGCTCAGTTCAGACGTCTTTCATTCTCACACTCTCTCACCACAGATGATCACCCACTGTATTTTGACCCACCCTATTAAGTTCGCTATTCTATTCCGGTGTCCCAGTCTTGGCCATTCGGCCGGTCCCGTAAACAGATCCCGGGTTTTGGCACCAATTTGTTGGAGGTAAATAATACCTCTGAGACTAGTCGTGGTTCAAAGTACAGTGGTTTATTTTCACAAGCTTGTGGGAGAAGTCCGATCCCTAACGCGGTCTCCAGACTTCTCACCAAATACAAGTTAAGAGCAAATATTTATACATATATTTTCGCCCTGGTCACGTCCGCATTTTCTCACAATTATTGCTGCCTCGACGGTTCCGTCTTTCGAGTAGTTCATGTAATTGTAGCCATCTCAAGGCTGTCTGTTCTGTCGCCTCTATGTGGCGGACATCTGTGGTTTGTTTATCCAGCATACAAGATTATAAGTTTGCACAAACAAGTTAACTGAAGTACAGGGGCCTATATAATGAATATATATGAATCTATTATCATACAATCAGAGAAAGCTCCACCGTGTTCAACAGAAGTACATAATATAAAAGAACACAAAATGGATTCTAGCTGGGTTAGCCACATTCCTGAGCACAACGAGCTGGGAAAATCATAAGTTTGTGTACAACAACAGGGACAGCTGTTCCTCTCATCTGTTTTGGATACACGAAAACAAGTTCTACAATGCTTTTTACAAATCTCTACGTATTACAAAGTTCATTAACCCGTTCCCTTCTTCAGGCGGGTACAATTTTATCTTTTAAAAAGCATTTAGATAGTTACATGGGTACGATGGGTATAGAGGGATATAGGCCAAATGTGGGCAATTGGGATTAGTTTAGGGGTTTTAAAAAAAAGGGTGGCATGGACAAGTTGGGCCGAAGGGCCTGTTTCCATGCTGTAAACCTCTATGACTCTATGAGATTATCTGCTCATTATCACATTACTGTTTGTGGGATCTTGCTGTGTTAAAATTGGCTGCTGCATTTCCGACATCACAATGCCTTCTGTAGTAGTGAATTCCACATGTTCACCGCCCTCTGAGTGAAGAAATTTCTCCTTATCTCAGTCCTAAATGTCCTATCGTGCATCCTGGGACTGTGACCCCTTGTTCGAGACACCTCCAGTCGGAGAAAGCAACATTCCTGCATCCAATCTGTCCAGCCCTGTCAGAATTTTATCCATTTCAATTATATCTCTTATTCTTCTGAATTCAGCAAGTACAAGCCCAATCAACCCAATCTCTCCTCATACGACAATCCTGCCATTCCACAGTCTGGTGAACCTTCGCCGCATTCCCTCTATGGCAAGGATATCCTTTGTTAGATAAGGAGACCAAAACTGACCACAATATTCCAGGTGTAATCTCACCAAGGACCTGTCCAACTGCAGTCAGACATCCATGCTCCTGTACTCAAGTCTTCTTGCAATGAATACCAACATACTATTTGTGTTCCTGCTTGCTTTACCTCCATGCATGCTCTCAGTGATTAGTGTACTATGACACCCAAGCCCCTTTATATATCAACATTTCCCAATCTATCACCATTTAAATAGTACCCTGCTGTTCTGTTTCTCCATCCAAAGTGAATAACATTTACCCACATTATACTGCATATGTCATGTATTTGCCCACTCGGTCAACTTGCCTAAATCACCTTGAAGTCTCTTCATCTCACCACTCACATTCCGACCAAGTTTGGGGTTTGAAGAAGAGGTGGGGTTTGGGTTTGAAGCGGAGGCGGGGTTTGGGTTTGAAGCGGAGGCGGGGTTTGGGTTTGAAGCGGAGGCGGGGTTTGGGTTTGAAGCGGAGGCGGGGTTTGGGTTTGAAGCGGAGGCGGGGTTTGGGTTTGAAGCGGAGGCGGAGGGCCCAGTTTGGATTCTTTGAGGAGAGGGGGAATGGGAGCAGAATTAAAAGAGAGAAGCAACACCTGAAGAGTGAGAACTGTTAACAGTATCAGCTAACATGGAAATGATTGCCGTCTCCATCTGTGTCTCATTGATTAATGCACCTGAGGTAGAGAGTTATCGTGTGATTTTGATTTCTGCAGGTTTGCAGTCTTTGGCCTGGGTTCACGTGCGTATCCACATTTCTGCGCCTTTGCCCGTGCCATTGACACAAGACTTGAGGAGCTCGGGGCAGAAAGAATCCTACCAATGGGGGAAGGAGACGAGCTGTGTGGGCAAGAGGATCTCTTCTGTGTCTGGTCCAAGAACATTTTCAAGGTTTGAGTGAATGACTGACAGCCTCTCTATTTGACAATTTATTCTATCAGTCACATCTCATGTTACCTGTCTTCCTGTGCATATTCTTTTCAAAGGCCACCTTGTCTCATGGATAAATCTTACATTTTTTTATTATTCTTGGGTGAGAATGATGATGTTAAAAGAGAGGTGAAATGGGTGGAACGAGGTGGAATCTTCAAAGAGGAGGAAGTGCCAGAGGTGACACAGTGGTTACTAGTGCTGACTCAAAGTGCCAGGGACCCGGGTTCAATTCCGACCTTGGGTATCTGTGGAGTTTGCATGCTTTCCCCGTGACTGTGTGTGTTTTCTCCAGGTGTTCCCACAGTCTCAAGATGTGCAGGTTAGGTGGATTAGCCATGGTAAATGTGTGGGGATAGGGTGGGTGGGTGGGTTTGGGAGAGTCAGTGCAGACCTGATGGGCCACATGACCTCTTTCTGCGCCGAAGGGTACTGTGGTTCTAGGGGTAGGGGGTCAAGCCAAGTTGTGATCTCGTGATGAGTGCCACGTCGTCATGTCAGTCTTGACGGGGTCGAGTGGTGGAAGCTGTAGCCAAGTGAGAGACTTCATTAAAAAGGAAGATGTCACTGCTCAGCCAGTTTCCCAGTAAGGCCGTGATGTCAATTCAATCATCCTTAATAAGATCATGGATGGCAAGATGTTCACAGGTGAATGGAGTAACAGAACTATAGGTGATCCAAAAAGAGGAAACAGCAGGGAAATGAATGTCAGGGCTCCTGGAACGACATGAGAGATAGAAATAAAACAAACCTTCTCCCCATAACTGCACATTCTTCATTTTCAGATGATCATCCAACTCCCTCAAAGCGTTGATTGACTCTGCCCCCACCACACTCTGTCAGTGCATTCCAGGTCCTAGCCACTCAGTGTGAGAAGGAGTTTCTTATTGTGTTGCTGTTGCCAATTACCTTAAATATGTGTCCTCTGATTCTCAGTCCTTCTCCAATGGGAATAGTTTCTCCCCATCTACTCCCCTTCATAATTTTGAACACTTCTATCAAATCTCCTCTCAACCTTCTCCAAGGAGAACCATCCCAACTTCTCCAATCTATCTTTAAAACTGAAGTTTCTCATCTCTGGAACCAGCTTTGCGAATATTTTCTGCACTCTTTCTAATGTCGCCACCTCTGTCCTGAAGTCTGACACCGAGAACTGGACACAATGTTCCAGTTGAGGCTGAACCAGAGTTTTATACAGGTTAACGTGAGCTTCTTGTCCTTCTTAAAACCTCAGATACTGTATGCTGTATCAACCTGTCCTGGAACCTTTAATGATTTGTTATATGTACACCCAGATCCATCTGCTCCTGCAACCCCTTTAGAATTATTTGATATTGTCTCTTTATCTTCAACGAATCCATGTTCGCTTTCCTTAATTAATATGCATCTGCCTAAGTGACTGTTATTCTTTTTCCCGAATTATCCTTTCGAGAAGCTCCCCACCACTGAGGCTAAGCTGACATAGAAACATGGAAACATGAAAAATAGAAGCAGAGTCGACCATTCAGCCCTTTGAACCTGCTCCGCCATTCATTTTGATCATGGCTGATCATCAAAATCAATGTCCTGATGTCGCCTTCCCCTTATTCCTTGATCCCTTCAGCCCCAAGATCTATATCTAATTTCTTCTTGAAATCACACAATCTTTTGGCTTCAGCTACTTTCTGTGGTCGTGAATTCCACACAGTCACCACTCTCTGGGTTTTCCCCCTTATTCTCAAACTATGACTCCTACCAATGGGAACATTCTTTCTGAATCTACCCTGTTTAATCCTGATAGAATTTTATAAGTTTTGATGAGATCCCCTCTCATTCTTCTAAGTGAATACATTTGGATACAGTGCAGAAGGAGGCCATTCGGCCCATCGAGCCTGCACCGACAACAATCCCACCCAGGCCTTATCTGCTCAATGAATACAATCTGAACCAATTTAGTCTCTCCTCAGATGACAGACCTGCCATCCTAGTAATCAGCCTGGTAAACCTTCGCTGCGCATCCTTCCTCAGATAAGGACAACAAAAGTGCACACACTGCTCCAAGTGTGGCTTTAGCAATGCCCTGTACAATTGCTGTAAAACATCACTCTTTCTATACTCAAATGCCCTTGGTATAAAGGCCAACATACTATTCCAGCATCCACAGTAATTTGCTTTTACAACATAACATTTGCCTTCTTTACTGCCTGTTGTACTTAGTGCACTTACTTTCAGTGACTGTCGCACGAGAACACCAAGGTCTTTCTGAGTATCCACCTCTCTCAATTTACACCAATTCAAATAATAATCTGCCTTCCTATTATTCCTGCCAAATATGCCCACTCAGCCTGTCTCATCCTCCCATCCAACTTTGAATCATCTGCAAATTTGGAGATCAATTTACGTCCCTCTTCCAAATCATTCATCAATAATGTGAACAGTTGGGGTCCTAGCACAGATCCCTGAGATACCCCAATCGTCACTGTCTGCCAATCGGACAAATGCCCACTTATGCCAACTCTTTGCTTCCTATCTGCTGACCAGCTTTCGATCCAAATAAAGACACTACCACAATCCCATGCGCTTTAACTTTACATAGTTGTCTACAATGTGAGACCTTGTCGAAATCCTTCTGAATCATTGAATCCCTACAGTGCAGAAGGAAGCCATTCGGCCCATCGAGCCTGCACCGACAACAATCCCATCCAAACCTTACCCCTTTAACCTCATATATTGCCCTGCTAATCCCCCTGACACTCAGGGACAATTTAGCATGGCCAACCAACCTGACCCGCACATCTTTGGAGCACCCGGAGGAAACCCACGCAGACACGGAGAATGTGCAAACTCCACACAGATAGTGACCCGAGGCTGGAGTTGAACCCGGGTCCCTGGTGCTGTGAGGCAGCAGTGCTAACCACTGTGCCAGCGTGCCGACCCAGAAACATTGCTCACACTTAGCTGTGAATCAGTCCTGGTGTCATCCTTGATGGAAAGGAGGACGTGTTCAAGGGACAGTTCCTAGTCAGTGACAATATGCTCTGTTTAGCCTGAAAGATAAGAACTAAAAACCATTTTGCCAATCCTAAAGCCACCCCACAAACCACATGTGAACTCCAGGCTTAAAGCCCAAATTCCGGTCCCCCGACCCGAGGCATAAAGCCTAAATTCCAGTCCCATGGCCCCACAGGCATAAAGCCCTCAATCCCACATTAGAAATATCCCTCACTTTCTATGCTTTTTAGCTTTGACAAAGGATCATCTGGACTAAAAACTCTCCTAACAGATGCTGCCTGACATGCTGAGATTTTCCAGCATTCCTGCATCAACCCTGGCTAGTTGTGCAAGAATTTTATATGTTTCTATGAAACTCCCTCCTCATACTTCTGAAATCCAGCGAACATAATCCTAACCAACTAAATCTCTCCTCATATGTCAGTCCTACCATCCCTGGAATCAGTCTGGTAAACCTTCTCTACACTCCCTCTATTGTAAGAAATTCTTCCACAGAGAAAGATATCAGATAAAGATATCAAACCTGCACAGTTGTGGTCTCCCCAAGGCCCTGTATAATTGCAGCAAGACATCCCTTCCCCTCTACTTGAAGTCTCTTCCTCTGAAGACCAACAAGTTGAGCCGAAGGGCCTGTTTCCATGCTGTAAACCTCTACAACTCGATGACCATACCTATAACATATTTGCCTTTTTTACCACCTGGTGTATCTGCATGCTTTCGTTCAGTGACTGGTGTATGAGAACACCCAGGTCTTGTTGCCCTCTTTCAATTTGTAGCCATTTAGATAGTCGTCTGCCGCCTTGTTTTTCTACCTAAGTGGATAATCTCACATTTAGCCACATTATACTGTATCTGCCGTGTATTTGCCCACTAACTTAGCTTGGCCACACTGAAGGATCTCTGCATCCTCCTCACAGTTCACTCGCCCATCCAGCTTGATGTCATCTGTAAATTTGAAGACATTACATTAAATATAGGTTGGTCCAGGGTGTAATGCTGGTGAACAGGAATGTAACATTTGCAATTCTCCAGACCACTGGCACTACCCTGGAGTCTAAGGAACAACGAACAGTACAGTTTGGGAACAGGCCTTTTGACCCACCAAGCCTGTGTCGGCACATAACGCCATCCTAACCTTTTGCCTGTATGTTGTCTGTAACCCTCTATTCCCTGCCTATTCATATATCTGTCAAGATGCCTCTTAAATGTTGCTGTTGTATTTATTTCTACTACCTTCTCTGGCAGCGCATTCTAGGCACCAACCATCCTCTGTGTAAAAAGCTTGCCTCTCTTATCTCCTTTAAACTTTCCCCCTTTTACCTTGAACCTATGTCCCCAATAATTGACATTTCTACCCTGGGGGAAAAAACTCCTGACAAATAAGTTCTTTGTGTCGGTCTTCACGGTGGAAGACACAAATAGTTTGCCGAATATTAGAGATCGAGAGTTGGTGGGAGGGAGGTCCTTAATACAATTACTGTTACTAAGGAGGTGGTGCTTGGTAGACTAATAGGACTGAAGGTAGACAAGTCCCCGGGCCCGGATGGAATGCATCCCAGGGTACTGAAAGAAATGGCTGAGGTAATAGCAGATGCGTTAGTAGTAATTTATCAAAATTCGCTGGACTCTGGGGTAGTGCCGGCTGACTGGAAAACAGCTACTGTTACGCCGCTGTTTAAAAAAGGAAGTAGACAAAAGGCGGGTAACTACAGGCCGGTTAGCTTAACGTCCGTAGTTGGGAAGATGCTAGAGTCCATTATTAAAGAGGAAATAACAGAGCACCTGAATAAGAATGGTTCGGTCAAGCAGACGCAGCATGGATTCATGAAGGGAAAGTCGTGTTTGACGAATCTACTGGACTTTTATGAAGATGTCACTAGTGCGGTTGACAGAGGGGAACCGGTGGATGTGGTGTTTTTAGATTTCCAGAAGGCGTTCGATAAGGTGCCTCACAAAAGGTTGCTGCAGAAGATTGGGGTACACGGAGTTAGGGGTAAGGTGTTGGCGTGGATTGAGGATTGGCTATCTAACAGGAAGCAGAGAGTTGGGATAAATGGGTGCTTTTCTGGTTGGCAGTTGGTGACCAGTGGCGTGCCGCAGGGATCGGTGCTGGGGCCTCAATTGTTTACCATTTACATAGATGATCTGGAGGAGGGGACTGAATCTAGGGTATTCAAGTTTGCTGATGACACGAAGGTGAGTGGGAAAGCGAATTGCGTGGAGGACGCGGAAAGTCTGCAGAGAGATTTGGATAGGCTGAGCGAGTGGGCGAGGATCTGGCAGATGGAATATAACGTTAGCAAATGTGAGGTTATCCACTTTGGAAGAAATAATAGTAAATTGGAATATTATTTAAATGGAGAAAAATTACATCGTGCGACTGTGCAGAGGGACCTGGGGGTCCTTGTGCACGAATCGCAAAAACTCAGTCTGCAGGTGCAGCAGGTGATCAAGAAGGCGAATGGAATGTTGGCCTTTATCGCGAGGAGGATAGAATATAAAAGCAGGGAGGTCTTGCTGCAACTGTACAAGGCACTGGTGAGGCCGCAACTGGAGTACTGTGTGCAGTTTTGGTCCCCTTATTTGCGAAAGGATATATTGGCCTTGGAGGGAGTGCAGAGAAGGTTCACCAGGTTGATACCGGAGATGAGGGGTGTAGCTTATGAGGAGAGATTAAACAGATTGGGTTTGTACTCGTTGGAGTTTAGAAGGATGAGGGGTGATCTTGTAGAGACATATAAGATAATGAAGGGGCTGGATAGGGTAGAGGTGGAGAGATTCTTTCCACTTAGAAGGGAAACCAGAACTAGAGGGCACAGCCTCAAAATAAGGGGGGGCCAGTTCAGAACAGAGTTGAGGGGGAACTTCTTCTCTCAGAGGGTAGTGAATCTCTGGAATTCTCTGCCCATTGAAGTGGTGGAGGCTTCCTCGTTGAATATGTTTAAATCACGGGTAGATAGTTTTCTGATCGATAAGGGAATTAGGGGATATGGGGAGCAGGCGGGTAAGTGGAACTGATTCGCTTCAGATCAGCCATGATCTTGTTGAATGGCGGGGCAGGCTCGAAGGGCCAGATGGCCTACTCCTGCTCCTATTTTTTATGTTCTTATGTTCTTAATCCATTCTGTCTATACCTCCCAATTTTGTAAACTTCTATCAAGTCACCCCTCGGCCTCCGACGTTCAAGTGAAAACAAACCAAATTTGTCCAATCTTTCCTCATAACTCATACCCTACAAGCAGGCAACATCCTGGTAAACATTTTTGAACCCACTCCAAAGCTTACACATCCATTTGGTAATGTGGTGATCAAAAATGTCTGCAGTATTCCAAATGTGCTCGAACCAAAGTTCTAAACAAGTGCGACATGATTGAGCAATTCTTATACTCTCTGCCCTGACTGATGAAGGTAAGCATGCCATATATCTTCTTGACCAACTTATCGACTTGTATTGCCACTTTCAGGGAACTTTGGAACTGTATGCCGAGATCCCTCTGCATGTAATGCTCCCAAGGATTCTACTGTTTACTGTGTACTTCCCTCCTGCATTAGGTCTTCCAAAATGCATCAGCTCATATTTGTCCAGAGAGATGAGAGGTTTACAGCATGGAAACAGGCCCTTTGGCTCACCTTGTCCCTGCTGCCCCTTTTTTTAAACACTAAGTCAGTCCCAATTGCCCGCGTTTGGCCCATATCCCTCTATACCCATCTTACCCATGTAACTGTCTAAACACTTTTTAAAAGTGTGGGCGGCACGGTAGCATTGTGGTTAGCACTGCTGCTTCACAGCTCCAGGGACCTGGGTTCGATTCCCAGCTTGGTCACTGTCTGTGTGGAGTTTGCACATTCTCCTTGTGTCTGCGTGGGTTTCCTCCGGTTGCTCCGGTTTCCTCCCACAGTCCAAAGATGTGCGGGTTAGGTTAATTGGCCATGCTAAAAATTGCCCTTAGTGTCCTGAGATGCGTAGGTTAGAGGGATTAGTGGGTAAAATATGTAGGGATATGGGGGTAGGGCCTGGGTGGGATTGTGGTCGGTGCAGACTCGATGGGCCGAATGGCCTCTTTCTGTACTGTCGGGTTTCTATGATTTCTATGAAAAGACAAAATTGTCCCTGCCTCTACTATAAATTAGGAGAGGGCAGTGTGCAGTGGGACCTGGGTGTTCCTGTGCACTAGTCACTGAAGGTAAGCATGCAGGTGCAGCAGGCAGTAAAGAACACAAATGGTATGTTGGCCTTCATTGCGAGAGATTTCAAGTACAAAAGGAGGGGGATGTGTTCTTGCAATTTTACAGGGTCTTGGTGAGACCACACCGAGAGTATTGTGTGCAGTTTTGGTCTCCTTTTCTGAGGAAGGATGTAATGGCTCTCGAGGGAGTGCAGCGAAGGTTTATCAGGCTGATTCCGGGGATGGCGGGATTGATGTATGAGGAGAGATTGACTAGGTTCGGATTGTTTTGGCTGGAATTCAGATGAATGATGGGGGGATCTCATACTTATAAAATTCTAACAGGACTAGACAGGGTAGATACAGGGAGGATATTTCCGATGGTGGGGGAGTCCAGAACCAGGGGTCACAGTCTGAGGATTCAGGGCAGACCATTTAGGACGGAGGTGAGGAGACATTTCTTCACCCAAAGAGTGGTGAGCCTGTAAAATTCATGACCACAGGAAGTAGTTGATGCCAAAACATTGAATGTATTCAAGAGCGGCTGGATATAGCACTTGGGGCAAATGGAATAAAGGTTATGGGTTACACCCCCCTATATCAGTCCCCCCTTTTTGGCAGTTGGTCAATGACCAACTAAGGCCACTAAATTGACGTATCTAAGTGACTAATCTTTGTCCTTGCTCAGTATTTCGACTTTCAGATTCTCTTCTTCTTTACCCTACCTGCCGTCACTGATGCTGTTCCTCCTGTGGACTTAGAAAGTTGTGCACTTCCATATTTGATCAGGTATACAATTGCTACTCACACTAGGATCGCAATGAAAATAATATAATCCCTTCCAAGGTCGATGTTCCCGGAGAGCCTATTTAGCCTGAGAGCCAACCACCCAAGGTAAATGGTTCAGGGTCTTTGAATTTCCTCATCTCCTTCATGATGTGTATAACCAGATTAATTCTGTGTATTGAACTGTCTGGTATGTAAGTGCAACACTCTGATCCAATTACTGCACTTGCTGCCAAGACGCAATCCAATGTCATTATAATCCCTCTGTATGCATGGCAACCATTTTACCATTGATCATCGGGAGGGCAGCTTCTGTATTGGCAACTTGTTCCCAATGAAGCGCACAATTATCTCTCACGTTGTTCTAACAACTCCATATTGGGTAAATAATATGCCGAAAAACGTTCTCCTTCTGTCATAGCTCACCAACGTCTTGGCAGACGAGGGAGTTTATACGCGTACGGAAGTTTCTTTGGAGTAACAAGATCTCTTCCCATCCAACAGGGAGCCAAGTGGAATCCAATGTACCATTTTTATGTTGGATATTATGGTTCACTGAAGCAATATGATGTATTATACGACTGGTCATTACTGGGTGTGTTCAGGCATAGCACACTCCTTGGGCTGACTGTATAATCACTTTTGCTTATCCCTAAGTTTTCCCAGAACTTCCCAACTTCTCTGTGCAATAGATTTCTCTCGGTGTCGGTGCTGCTTTAAATCTAGACTCGGAACTAATCCGAAGAAATTATAAACAAGTGTGTTCCTCTGCGTACAGTTAGACTTCCTGCACAGGCCTCACTGTTGTGAAATTACTCCTTTACCTCCTAACTTAAAAATCCTAATATGTAATGTCCTCGTGTGTGCCAAATATAAGTATTAATCTGTGTTTCCTGATGAGGATGCTGAATGATCTTACATGCTGGTCCCGTTTGAGCCAACATCTGCATATTCAGTACAAGAAAAAAAATGGAAACACATTCATAATAAAATTTGCCATGATTCTCCCTTTATACAAGTTTCAACCATTAATCAATGTTAAACGAGCGAAATTCAATTATATCTCGCGTTACATCACGGTATACTTGATGTGGTATTCTTGTCATCAATGTTGGGTGTAGTTCCGTTGTTCTGCTGCTGGGATGTGGACTTGGGCTTAGATTGTCTTCTTTTTTCAAGAGCTCTCACAACTCTATAAAACATAGGTCTGATGCCTCGCAGCATCAAGTTAGTTCCTTATCAATTCAATCATTCCTATCTCCTTCCCTTGAATACTACCCTGATTATTTTGCGTTATTATCCGATTTAACCTAATTGCTAATCTACAAATTCAAATTACTCCAGCGAAGTTCTCAAGCTGCTACAAGAGCCATTCTTATCCCCTGTTCAATACGATTACAAATCCACTGGGGTGATCTACTGACACTTACCCCTTCAGGATTACTTACTGAGATAAGGTTTTAACTGAGTCCAGTGTCGCCACCACGGCCTGAGTTTCTCATCAATGAGCGCACATGTTTGTTCTGCTATGATTACATTGAGGACCTCCCCACTTGACCCCTAGCCCTTTCCTGTCTGTCATAAGTTTCACCATTACCTTATCCCCTGGTGTAAGTGATTTAGGAGTGTTCTCCTCTGCTAGTTTTGTCCAGTTTCTGTGCTGCTGGAAGGTAACCACCTGTATTTTAAGAGAATGTAAACGATCAATTATTTCTCTAATTGCAAGTTCTCCCCCACCCGATATTGCATCCTCTGGGAGGCACATTGCTCTTCCCGTCATCAATTCCCGTCATCGGAAAGGGGTTAACCCTGTTCCTCGAGAAGGAGTAGCTGTTGGTCATAACAATATTGCAGGCCACCCAACTGTTTCCTTACTGTAGAATAGTCTTGGCTACACTGTTCTTTAATGTCCTGTTCATCTGCTCTACCATTCCTGAACTCTGGGGGTGATATGGTATAAGAAATATTTTCTTTATTTCCAATATTTAACAGGCTTCTCTTAAAACTTTCCCTGTGAAATGGATTCCCTGGTCTGAGTCTAACTGAAGAGGCATACCCCACCTGGGTATTATCTCATTTGCCAATGTCAAAACTACTGTTTTGGCTGTAGCGTCTTTGCATGGGAATGTCTCTACCCACTGGATAAACTGATCAATAATTACCAGGCAATAAGTCTTTCCTTGCACTCTGGGAAAGGGCCCTGTAAAATCCATCTGTAACTTTTCCCATGGTCCTTTAGGCCGTGGTTGATTACCCATCTTGACCTTGCAGGGACAACCTGATTCCACTTGGGTGCACTGCAGGCACCTTTAAGAAGATTGTACATGCGATCCCTGCCCGTGTGTGCTAATCCATGATATGCCTCCAATAAGGTCTGTTGTATTCCTTCTGGGGCTATTCTACCTTCCCTTCTCCATACGCCATCTCGACCTCTCTGTCCTCCATGTTATTCCAATTCCTGTTTCTCTTCCTCTGATGCCTACTCCTGTGTCTATTTCACATCAATGTCTGTGACTTCCCTGGCTTGTGCTGCTGCTACACTTGCTGTTGGATTCCTTCCAAATTCTGTCCTAACAGGTTTTTAACTGTCTTATCAGCTCCACTGTTTTCTTCTTGGGCCTGGGTAGAAATCATCTGATGGGCCTGTATTTTTATTACTGCAGCTTCTGAGGAACTGTGAGCTGCCTGAAGTAAATTCCTGATTAGATGTTCATGCTGGATATGTCCCAGCTAGATCTTACAAATCCCCTTCTTCCCCAAGCTGTCATGGACTACGGCAAAGGCATATCGGCTGTCTGTGAACACATTTACTCATTTTCCTTTTCCCCATTCGAAAGCATTGGTCAAAATTAACAACTCTGCTACTTGTGCTGAATTACATCCTGGGATTTGTTCTGCTGCAATCACTGTTCACCACCACCCATGCCATGTGGGGTTGGCCATTGACATACTTCCTGGCTCCATCTACATACAAATTAATCACTCCCTCCCTGGTGAGTGGTTCCTTTGCTAACGCCCTTTGCTCGCTCCTATCACTTCCGCTATACATAAATGCTCTGTTCCTTGCATTGTTCACCCTCCTGCAGGATTTTCTCTTAGATCTCTGCTGAGGCGGCACGGTAGCACAGTGGTTAGCACTGCTGCTTCACAGCTCCAAGGTCCTGGGTTCGATTCCCGGCTCGGGTCACTGTCTGTGTGGAGTTTGCACATTCTCCTCGTGTCTGCGTGGGTTTCCTCCGGGTGCTCCGGTTTCCTCCCACAGTCCAAAGATGTGCGGGTTAGGTTGATTGGCCAGGTTAAAAATTGCCCCTTAGAGTCCTGAGATGCGTAGGTTAGAGGGATTAGTGGGTAAATATGTGGGGTAGGGCCTGGGTGGGATTGTGGTCGGTGCAGACTCGATGGGCCGAATGGCCTCCTTCTGCACTGTAGGGTTTCTATGATTTCTATGATCTCTACATGTCTGTCTCCTGGCAAAAGATTTGCCTCACACTTTGAGCATCTCCCATCAGAAACTCTTTTTAACTTCCCTGCTTCTAAAAGCTGAACGATTGTGTGTGGGCTGTAGAGGATTATTTTTCCCATCAAGGTAAGTGGCTTGGACACTCACGGCCCAGGAGGCACTTGCTAAAGCCCTTACACATAAGTGCATTCCCCTGGCTACTGAATCTATATATTCCCATGCCGTTGGATTACTACTGCAGCTTTTGTCGGTCTCCTGACAAAAAATGTGAAATAACTTGGTAAGATCCGGTAGGCACAGTAAGAAGTCTCACAGCACCAGGTTAAAGTCCAACAGATGCATTTGGTAGCACAAGCCGGCATCTCCACATCACAGATCCGGTAGACCCAGGGCTGGAACTCTTGACATGACTTGTTTTAAATCTGAAAAGGCTTATGCTTCTGTGTCTCCCCAGACTACTCCCTCACAAACTAGCCTTTCCTCCCTGAATCAGGTTCTGTAAAGGTTTAGCAAGTAGAGCATAATGCTCCACAAAATTCCTGCAACAGTTACAAGGCTCCAATATTTGTCTTACCCCTTCCTGATGAGAAGTCTTTGCACAGAAAATATAACCTTCTTGCGGACCTTTGGACTTTCTCTTTTCCTTACCGACTTCTACAACATAATAACATCTTTGAAACAGAGATCAAACCTTTCAATTTGATTCCGGGCAGTAACTTATTTTGGTTGCTGGTTCATCTTCTTAAATAACACCATCATTTGTTAAGAATTATCCCAAGCTCAGGAAACAGTGTTGCGAGCTTTTAACTGTCCATTAGTGTCTATTTTATCCCTTTTTTTAAAAGCTTGTTCCTTCATCCATGGCTATCAGCTAAACTGTGTTTTTATTCTTAGAATGCCTCAAAATATCTCTCTTTATTACCATTATTGTTCTCTGTATTCACCAAATGAATCCTGTCCTATTCTGTCTCCTATCATCTCTTCTATAATGTATCTTTTATTACCCTGTTCACTTCCCACATCTCATCTGTACATCGTTTACCTGTTCCTTTCCTTTAAGTGTTCATTTATTCCACTGGATCATTTCTCTCACCTCTTTCTTATTACCAATCTACCAATCATTAAACTCACACTCCCATTCTACGTGAAGTAACTCTTCACTAAACGCCTGAATGCTCTCTCTCTCCCCTCCGCTATGTTTTGATTTAAGCTCATGATTTTACGATTTGAAAGCTACCACAAAAGATTAAAACACAAAGATCCATTCTGTGTCAGAGAGAATGGGTTAACTCTCTATTTGTTTCAAAATGGGACGTAGTATATTTTCTCGACTGAACGTCATCACATCAAAACCCCGTACTCCTGAAACAAAGATTAATCCTTATCTTTACATTGTTAAGATTAATCCAAAACAAGATTTATCATCACTTTTAAAAATCCCAATTCTCAACCATATCTGCTAAAGACTATCACACTCTCTTCACCTACTTACAACCTTTCAGGTGCAACATTTTGCCATTTCTAGACCAATGCAGACACAAAGAGCCCAAATCCCTGTCAAATTCTTATCCTTTTTTCGGCCATTGAACAGCCCCAAAATAGAGAAATTGAAGATTATAGTATCTAACTTTGAGTCTGCATTAGTCTTAATTCTGCTGTTCACCGACAATACCCAAGCATCCACACAAGGCTGCTCGCGCTGTCACCCACAGCCTATCTACAGCTCTCTCTCTCCCCTTTATTTTTAGAATGCCTCTCTGCTCTTAGTTTTTTAAGATGTGGAGTTGCCAGCGTTGGACTGGGGTAGGCACAGTAAGTAGTCTCACAACACCAGGTTCAAGTCCAACAGGTTTATTTGGTAGCATGAGCTTTCGGAGCGCTGCCCTTTCCCTCTGAGAATTTCTCACTGGATGTTTTCTCTTTATTAAGTCCAGCTCTCTCTCCACCCCTCTCCATAGCCTGCCAGATCATAGTCTGTTTGACTGTCTCTGTGTGTGTGTGTGTGTGTCTCTCTCTCTCTCTCCGTCAATCTCTCTCCCTGTCTGTCTCTCTCCCTCTCCCTGTCTGTCTCTCTCCCTCTCCCTGTCTGTCTCTCTCCCTCTCCGTCTGTCTCTCTCTCTCTCTTTGGGGGCCTGGAATGCGCTGCCAGGCAAGGTGGTGGAGGTGGACACACTGGGAACGTTTAAGACTTACCTATGAACGGAGTGGGAATGGAAGGATACAGAAGAATGGTCTAGTTTGGACCAGGGAGCGGCACGGGCCTGGAGGGCCGAAGGGCCTGTTCCTGTGCTGTATTGTTCTTTGTTCTCTCCCTGTCTGCCTCTCTCTCCCTCCCTGTCTGTCTGTCTCTCTCTCTCTCTCCCTGTCTGTCTGTCTCTCTCTCTCTCTCCCTGTCTGTCTCTCTCTCTCTCTCCCTGTCTGTCTGTCTCTCTCTCTCCCTGTCTGTCTCTCTCTCTCCCTGTCTGTCTCTCATGCTCTCCCTATCTGTCTCTTTCTCTGCCTCTCTTTCTCTGCCTCTCTCTGTCTCTCTCTCTCGCTGCCTCTCTCTCTCTCTGCCTCTCTCTCTCTGCCTCTCTCTCTGCCTCTGCCTCTCTCTCTCTCTCTGCCTCTCTCTCTGCCTGCCTCTCTCTGCCTCTCTCTCTCTCTGCCTCTGTCTCTCTCTCTGCCTCTCTCTCTCTCTGCCTCTCTCTCTCTCTGCCTCTCTCTCTCTCTCTCTGCCTCTCCTTGCCTCCCTTTCTGCCTTTCTCTCTCTCTCTGCCTCTCTCTCTCTCTCTCTGCCTCTCTCTCTCTTTCTGCCTCTCTATCTCTGCCTCTCTCTCTCTTCTCTCCCTCTGCCTGTCCCTCTCTGCCTCTCTCTCTCCCTCTCTGCCTCTCTCTCTCCCTCTCTGCCTCTCTCTGCCTCTGCCTCTCTCTGCCTCTCTCTCTCTCTCTCTATCTCTGCCTCTCTCTCTCTCTGCCTCTCTCTGCCTCTCCTTGCCTCCCTCTCTGCCTTTCTCTCTCTCTCTGCCTCTCTCTCTCTCTCTGTCTCTCTCTCTGCCTCTCTCTCTCTCTGCCCCTCTATCTCTGCCTCTCTCTCTCTCTCTCCCTCTGCCTGTCCCTCTCTGCCTCTCTCTCTCTCTCTCTGCCTCTCTCTCTCTCTGCCTCTCTCTCTCTCTGCCTCTCTCTCTCTCTCTATCTCTGCCTCTCTCTCTCTGCCTCTCTCTCTGCCACACTCTCTCTCCTCTGCCTCTCCCACTCCCTCTGCCCCTCTCTCTCCCTCTGCCCCTCTCTCTCCCTCTGCCCCTCTCTCTCCCTCTGCCCTCTCTCTCTCCCTCTGCCCCTCTCTCTCCCTCTGCCCCTCTCTCTCCTCTGCCCCTCTCTCTCTCTCCCTCTGCCCCTCTCTCTCTCTCCCTCTGCCCCTCTCTCTCTCTCCCTCTGCCCCTCTCTCTCTCCCTCTGCCTCTCTCTCTCCCTCTGCCCTCTCTCTCTCCCTCTGCCCCTCTCTCTCTCCCTCTGCCCCTCTCTCTCTCCCTCTGCCCCTCTCTCTCCCTCTGCCCCTCTCTCTCCCTCTGCCCCTCTCTCTCTCCCTCTGCCCCTCTCTCTCTCCCTCTGCCCCTCTCTCTCTCCCTCTGCCCCTCTCTCTCTCCCTCTGCCCCTCTCTCTCACTCCCTCTGCCCCTCTCTCTCTCTCCCTCTGCCCCCTCTCTCTCTCCCTCTGCCCCCTCTCTCTCTCCCTCTGCCCCTCTCTCTCCCTCTGCCCCTCTATCTCTCCTCTGCCCCTCTCTCTCTCCCTCTGCCCCTCTCTCTCGCCCGCCGCCCCTCTCTCGCCCGCCGCCCCTCTCTCGCCCGCCGCCCCTCTCTCGCCCGCCGCCCCTCTCTCGCCCGCCGCCCCTCTCTCGCCCGCCGCCCCTCTCTCGCCCGCCGCCCCTCTCTCGCCCGCCGCCCCTCTCTCGCCCGCCGCCCCTCTCTCGCCCGCCGCCCCTCTCTCGCCCGCCGCCCCTCTCTCGCCCGCCGCCCCTCTCTCGCCCGCCGCCCCTCTCTCGCCCGCCGCCCCTCTCTCGCCCGCCGCCCCTCTCTCGCCCGCCGCCCCCTCTCTCGCCCGCCGCCCCTCTCTCGCCCGCCGCCCCCCTCTCGCCCGCCGCCCCCCTCTCGCCCGCCGCCCCTCTCTCGCCCGCCGCCCCCTCTCGCCCGCCGCCCCCTCTCGCCCCGCCGCCCCCCTCTCGCCCGCCGCCCCCCTCTCGCCCGCCGCCCCCCTCTCGCCCGCCGCCCCCCTCTCGCCCGCCGCCCCCCTCTCGCCCGCCGCCCCCCTCTCGCCCGCCGCCCCCCTCTCGCCCGCCGCCCCCCTCTCGCCCGCCGCCCCCCTCTCGCCCGCCGCCCCCCTCTCGCCCGCCGCCCCCCTCTCGCCCGCCGCCCCCCTCTCGCCCGCCGCCCCCCTCTCGCCCGCCGCCCCCTCTCGCCCGCCGCCCCCCTCTCGCCCGCCGCCCCCCTCTCGCCCGCCGCCCCCTCTCGCCCGCCGCCCCCTCTCGCCCGCCGCCCCCCTCTCGCCCGCCGCCCCCCTCTCGCCCGCCGCCCCCCTCTCGCCCGCCGCCCCCCTCTCGCCCGCCGCCCCCCTCTCGCCCGCCGCCCCCCTCTCCGCCGCCCCCCCTCTCGCCCGCCGCCCCCCTCTCGCCCGCCGCCCCCCTCTCGCCCGCCGCCCCCCTCTCGCCCGCCGCCCCCCTCTCGCCCGCCGCCCCCCTCTCGCCCGCCGCCCCCCTCTCGCCCGCCGCCCCCTCTCGCCCGCCGCCCCCCTCTCGCCCGCCGCCCCCCTCTCGCCCGCCGCCCCCCTCTCGCCCGCCGCCCCCTCTCGCCCGCCGCCCCCCTCTCGCCCGCCGCCCCCCTCTCGCCCGCCGCCCCCCTCTCGCCCGCCGCCCCCTCTCGCCCGCCGCCCCCCTCTCGCCCGCCGCCCCCCTCTCGCCCGCCGCCCCCTCTCGCCCGCCGCCCCCCTCTCGCCCGCCGCCCCCCTCTCGCCCGCCGCCCCCCTCTCGCCCGCCGCCCCCCTCTCGCCCGCCGCCCCCTCTCGCCCGCCGCCCCCCTCTCGCCCGCCGCCCCCCTCTCGCCCGCCGCCCCCCTCTCGCCCGCCGCCCCCCTCTCGCCCGCCGCCCCCCTCTCGCCGCCGCCCCTCTCGCCCGGCCCGGCCCCTCTCGCCCGCCGCCCCCCTCTCGCCCGCCGCCCCCCTCTCGCCCGCCGCCCCCCTCTCGCCCGCCGCCCCCCTCTCGCCCGCCGCCCCCCTCTCGCCCGCCGCCCCCCTCTCGCCCGCCGCCCCCCTCTCGCCCGCCGCCCCCCTCTCGCCCGCCGCCCCCCTCTCGCCCGCCGCCCCCCTCTCGCCCGCCGCCCCCCTCTCGCCCGCCGCCCCCCTCTCGCCCGCCGCCCCCCTCTCGCCCGCCGCCCCCCTCTCGCCCGCCGCCCCCCTCTCTCTCCCTCCGCCCCTCTCTCTCCCTCTGCCCCTCTCTCTCCCTCTGCCGCTCTCTCTCTCCCTCTGCCCCCCCACTCCCTCTGCCCCCCCACTCCCTCTGCCCCCCCACTCCCCCTGCCCCCCCACTCCCCCTGCCCCCCCACTCCCCCTGCCCCCCCACTCCCCCTGCCCCCCCACTCCCCCTGCCCCCCACTCCCCCTGCCCCCCCACTCCCCCTGCCCCCCCCGCCCCACTCCCCCTGCCCCCCACTCCCCCTGCCCCCCCACTCCCCCTGCCCCCCCACTCCCCCTGCCCCCCACTCCCCCTGCCCCCCCACTCCCCCTGCCCCCCCAACTCCCCCTGCCCCCCCACTCCCCCTGCCCCCCCACTCCCCCTGCCCCCCCACTCCCCCTGCCCCCCACTCCCCCTGCCCCCCACTCCCCCTGCCCCCCCACTCCCCCTGCCCCCCCACTCCCCCTGCCCCCCCCACTCCCCCTGCCCCCCCACTCCCCCTGCCCCCCCACTCCCCCTGCCCCCCCACTCCCCCTGCCCCCCCACTCCCTCTGCCCCCCACTCCCTCTGCCCCCCCACTCCCTCTGCCCCCCCACTCCCTCTGCCCCCCCACTCCCTCTGCCCCCCCACTCCCTCTGCCCCCCCACTCCCTCTGCCCCCCCACTCCCTCTGCCCCCCCACTCCCTCTGCCCCCCACTCCCTCTGCCCCCCCACTCCCTCTGCCCCCCCACTCCCTCTGCCCCCCCACTGCCTCTGCCCCCCCACTCCCTCTGCCCCCCACTCCCTCTGCCCCCCCACTCCCTCTGCCCCCCCACTCCCTATGCCCCCCACTCCCTCTGCCCCCCCACTCCCTCTGCCCCCCTCTCCCTCTGCCCCCCCACTCCCTCTGCCCCCCCACTCCCTCTGCCCCTCTCTCTCCATCTGCCCCTCTCTCTCCATCTGCCTCTCCCTCTGCCCCTCCCTCTCCCTCTGCCCCTCCCTCTCCCTCTGCCCCTCCCTCTCCCTCTGCCCCTCCCTCTCCCTCTGCCCCTCCCTCTCCCTCTGCCCCTCCCTCTCCCTCTGCCCCTCCCTCTCCCTCTGCCCCTCCCTCTCCCTCTGCCCCTCCCTTTCCCTCTGCCCCTCCCTCTCCCTCTGCCCCTCCTTCTGCCCCTCTCTCTCTCCCTCTGCCCCCCCTCCCTCTGCCCCTCCCTCTGCCCCTCCCTCTGCCCCTCCCTCTGCCCCTCCCTCTGCCCCTCCCTCTGCCCCTCCCTCTGCCCCTCCCTCTGCCCCTCCCTCTGCCCCTCCCTCTGCCCCTCCCTCTGCCCCTCCCTCTGCCCCTCCCTCTGCCCCTCCCTCTGCCCCTCCCTCTGCCCCTCACTCTGCCCCTCACTCTGCCCCTCACTCTGCCCCTCACTCTGCCCCTCACTCTGCCCCTCACTCTGCCCCTCCCTCTGCCCCTCCCTCTGCCCCTCCCATCTGCCCCTCCCTCTGACCCTCCCTCTGACCCTCCCTCTGACCCTCCCTCTGACCCTCCCTCTGACCCTCCCTCTGACCCTCCCCCTGACCCTCCCCCTGACCCTCCCCCTGACCCTCCCCCTGACCCTCCCCCTGACCCTCCCCCTGACCCTCCCCCTGACCCTCCCCCTGACCCTCCCCCTGACCCTCCCTCTGACCCTCCCTCTGACCCTCCCTCTGACCCTCCCTCTGACCCTCCCTCTGACCCTCCCTCTGCCCCTCCCTCTGCCCCTCCCTCTCCCTCTGCCCCTCCCTCTCCCTCTGCCCCTCCCTCTCCCTCCGCCCCTCACTCTCCCTCCGCCCCTCACTCTCCCTCCGCCCCTCCCTCTCCCTCCGTCCCTCCCACTCCCTCTGTCCCTCCCTCTCCCTCTGTCCCTCCCTCTTCCTCTGTCCCTCCCTCTCCCTCTGCCCCTCCCTCTCCCTCTGCCCCTCCCTCTGCCCCTCCCTCTCCCTCTGCCCCTCTCTCTCCCTCTGCCCCTCCCTCTCCCTCTGCCCCTCCCCCTCCCTCTGACCCTCCCCCTCCCTCTGCCCCTCCCCCTCCCTCTGCCCCTCCCTCTGCCCCTCCCTCTGCCCCTCCCTCTGCCCCTCCCTCTGCCCCTCCCTCTGCCCCTCCCTCTGCCCCTCCCTCTGCCCCTCCCTCTGCCCCTCCCTCTGCCCCTCCCTCTCCCTCTGCCCCTCCCTCTCCCTCTGCCCCTCCCTCTGCCCCTCCCTCTCCCTCTGCCCCTCCCTCTCCCTCTGCCACTCCCTCTCCCTCTGCCACTCCCTCTCCCCTCTGCCACTCCCTCTCCCTCTGCCACTCCCTCTCCCTCTGCCACTCCCTCTCCCTCTGCCACTCCCCTCCCTCTGCCACTCCCTCTGCCACTCCCTCTCCCTCTGCCACTCCCTCTCCCTCTGCCACTCCCTCTCCCTCTGCCACTCCCACTCCCTCTCCCTCTGCCACTCCCTCTCCCTCTCCCTCTCCCTCTCCCTCTGCCCCACCCTCTGCCCCACCCTCTGCCCCACCCTCTGCCCCACCCTCTGCCCCACCCTCTGCCCCTCCCTCTGCCCCTCCCTCTGCCCCTCC
This sequence comes from Mustelus asterias, assembly GCF_964213995.1. Taxonomy (NCBI): domain Eukaryota; kingdom Metazoa; phylum Chordata; class Chondrichthyes; order Carcharhiniformes; family Triakidae; genus Mustelus; species Mustelus asterias. The sequence goes on along the minus strand of NC_135804.1, from coordinate 73,047,171 downwards.
CTCTGCCCCTCCCTCTGCCCCTCCCTCTGCCCTGCCCTCTGCCCCGCCCTCTGCCCCGCCCTCTGCCCCGCCCTCTGCCCCGCCCTCTGCCCCGCCCTCTGCCCCGCCCTCTGCCCCGCCCTCTGCCCCGCCCTCTGCCCCGCCCTCTGCCCCGCCCTCTGCCCCGCCCTCTGCCCCGCCCTCTGCCCCGCCCTCGCCCTCTGCCCCGCCCTCGCCCTCTGCCCCGCCCTCGCCCTCTGCCCCGCCCTCGCCCTCTGCCCCGCCCTCGCCCTCTGCCCCGCCCTCGCCCTCTGCCCCTCCCTCGCCCTCTGCCCCTCCCTCGCCCTCTGCCCCTCCCTCGCCCTCTGCCCCTCCCTCGCCCTCTGCCTCGCCCTCTGCCCCTCCCTCGCCCTCTGCCCTCCCTCGCCCTCTGCCCCTCCCTCGCCCTCTGCCCCTCCCTCTCCCTCTGCCCCTCCCTCTCCCTCTGCCCCTCCCTCTCCCTCTGTCCCTCCCTCTCCCTCTGTCCCTCCCTCTCCCTCTGTCCCTCCCTCTCCCTCTGTCCCTCCCTCTCCCTCTGTCCCTCCCTCTCCCTCTGTCCCTCCCTCTCCCTCTGCCCCTCCACCTCCCCCTTCCTCTCCCTCTGCCCCTCCCCCTGACTCTGCCCCTCCCCCTCCCTCTGCCACTCCCCCTCCCTCTGCCCCTCCCTCTCCCTCTGCCCCCTCCCTCTCCCTCCCTCTGCCCCTCCCTCTGCCCCTCCCTCTGCCCCTCCCTCTGCCCCTCCCTCTGCCCCTTCCCTCTGCCCCCTCTGCCCCTCCCTCTCCCTCTGCCCCTCCCTCTCCCTCTGCCCCTCCCTCTCCCTCTCCCTCTGCCCCTCCCTCTCCCTCTCCCTCTGCCCCTCCCTCTCCCTCTCCCTCTGCCCCTCCCTCTCCCTCTCCCTCTGCCCCTCCCTCTCCCTCTGCCCCTCCCTCTCCCTCTGCCCCTCCCTCTCCCTCTGCCCCTCCCTCTCCCTCTGCCCCTCCCTCTCCCTCTGCCCCTCCCTCTCCCTCTGCCCCTCCCTCTCCCTCTGCCCCTCCCTCTCCCTCTGTCCCTCCCTCTCCCTCTGTCCCTCCCTCTCCCTCTGTCCCTCCCTCTCCCTCTGTCCCTCCCTCTCCCTCTGTCCCTCCCTCTCCCTCTGTCCCTCCCTCTCCCTCTGTCCCTCCCTCTCCCTCTGTCCCTCCCTCTCCCTCTGTCCCTCCCTCTCCCTCTGTCCCTCCCTCTCCCTCTGTCCCTCCCTCTCCCTCTGTCCCTCCCTCTCCCTCTGTCCCTCCCTCTCCCTCTGTCCCTCCCTCTCCCTCTGTCCCTCCCTCTCCCTCTGTCCCTCCCTCTCCCTCTGCCCCTCCCTCTCCCTCTGCCCCTCCCTCTCCCTCTGCCCCTCCCTCTCCCTCTGCCCCTCCCTCTCCCTCTGCCCCTCCCTCTCCCTCTGCCCCTCCCTCTCCCTCTGCCCCTCCCTCTCCCTCTGCCCCTCCCTTCGCCCTCTGCCCCTCCTCGCCCTCTGCCCCTCCCTCGCCCTCTGCCCCTCCCTCTCGCTCTGCCCCTCCCTCTCGCCTCTGCCCCTCCCTCTCCCTCTGCCCCTCCCTCTCCCTCTGCCCCTCCCTCTGCCCCTCCCTCTGCCCCTCCCTCTGCCCCTCCCTCTGCCCCTCCCTCTGCCCCTCCCTCTGCCCCTCCCCTGCCCCTCCCTCTGCCCCTCCCTCTCCCTCTGCCCCTCCCTCTCCCTCTGCCCCTCCCTCTCCCTCTGCCCCTCCCCTCTCCCTCTGCCCCTCCCTCTCCCTCTGCCCCTCCCTCTCCCTCTGCCCCTCCCTCTCCCTCTGCCCCTCCCTCTCCCTCTGCCCCTCCCTCTCCCTCTGCCCCTCCCTCTCCCTCTGCCCCTCCCTCTCCCTCTGCCCCTCCCTCTCCCTCTGCCCCTCCCTCTCCCTCTGCCCCTCCCTCTCCCTCTGCCCCTCCCTCTCCCTCTGCCCCTCCCTCTCCCTCTGCCCCTCCCTCTCCCTCTGCCCCTCCCTCTCCCTCTGCCCCTCCCTCTCCCTCTGCCCCTCCCTCTCCCTCTGCCCCTCCCTCTCCCTCTGCCCTCCCTCTCCCTCTGCCCTCCCTCTCCCTCTGCCCCTCTCCCTCTGCCCCTCCCTCTCCCTCTGCCCCTCCCTCTCCCTCTGCCCCTCCCTCTCCCTCTGCCCCTCCCTCTCCCTCTGCCCCTCCCTCTCCCTCTGCCACTCCCCTCTCCTCTGCCACTCCCTCTCTCCCTCTGCCCTCCCTCTCTCCCTCTGCCCCCCTCCTCTCTCCCTCTGCCCCTCCCTCTCTCCCTCTGCCCCTCCCTCTCTCCCTCTGCCCCTCCCTCTCCCTCTGCCCCTCCCTCTCTCCCTCTGCCCCTCCCTCTCTCCCTCTGCCCCTCCCTCTCTCCCTCTGCCCCTCCCCTCTCTCCCTCTGCCCCTCCCTCTCTCCCTCTGCCCCTCCCTCTCTCCCTCTGCCCCTCC